>NW_024609879.1:102571291-103286241 GCF_016920785.2 Ixodes scapularis | reverse complement strand
GTTTCCGTGCCATGTAACGAGCTTCTAGTAGTGGCATGTAAACAAAATAACGCACACAGCGACGGACACATGGCGATACACATACATTGTAAAATGTACCATCTAAAATAAACTGATAATTGCCAGTGTCAGAAAAAATTGCGCAAAAAAAGCAACCTCCCCCCCTTCCCCCCCCCCCCCCCCCCCCCCCCCCCATACCCCCGGGAAAATAGAAAATCTAAGCCGCTGCTCTCAATGGAAAAAAAAAAAAAAAAAAAAAATAGACGGTGCGCCAAGCAATTGTCATCTGTCTCTTTTCGTTTTAAAACGCCTTAGTATAACCTCTCGGTTTTATCTTTTGCTTTTCTGCAACGCAAATTCTTCTCCCCGTTCAGAACTGCCCCTCGTCGTACCCCGCGTTCCTCCCCATATCTCACGCAGGGAGCATCCCGTAACATATGGGGAATCATCTTACGTCGATATCGTATACAATTTGCGTCTGATACGCTGGGAAATGGGGCAATGCCCCGCTTCTTTTTTAAGTCCCACTTGAAGCAATGCGTCCGGATGGAGCCATTGAGAGCCACTAAATGAGCTGCGCTTAGAGTACCGACACTCTGTTCCTCGACATTGTTGTGGGCGTCGCCATCAGGTTGACCACCCGTCCCGCGACTCGCGGGACTGTTCCGCACTGAGGGGTCCTGTCCCGCGTCCCGCGAGAAATTCCCAAATATTCAAAGTGTCCCGCATTTGACACTGTCGTAAAATTCACTCCACAACTCATGGTGCTGCCGAACAACGGGGCACGGGGAAGCGCGGAGGTCGCTGGTAACCGTGTGAGTTGAAAGGGTACGCCATTTTCTATCCGAGCATTGCGGGAAGCGACCGTCGTTCTTGCAGGAGACCCGACGTGCATGCGCCGTTGTGTCTGTCTCCTTGGTGGAAAAATATTGTAAGAAAAATTGCCCGCCAAAAGTTGAAATATAAAATATTTCATTTATTTTCAAATCGTTGTGTCAATGCGAAAAGGTTGCTGTCGATTTTTTTTTTTTTAGTGAAGATTGCCACACTCACGAGGTCGAAAAAGAACATAATGTTAAACATTTTTGTAGGACCATGTTGATAAAAGTGAGCGTTGACAGGAAACAATAACCTGAAAAAAGATTTACTGTTTCTTATTTCCATTTGATGCATCGAGCCCTGATACAGTTGACTTTCATGTTTTCGTCTTCGACGACACATTTAATAACATTTTTGGCATTAAAAAATATATCACTGGGTGTGAAAATTATTTGAGCTTAACCACTGCAACACAATTAGCAGGTGTATAAACAGCACAGGATAATAAATGTGTTAACAGAGCCTCGGTTCTTTATGTGCGAAGAATGCCAAGCCCAAAGAATGTGTCGTGACATGGCGTTTTTAGTAGTACGTGCGTTCGTGTTTGCGTTGCAACAGCTTTTGGCCACGCTTGGATCTAAAATGTGGCGCAGTATAGTACGTGTAGTGTGGGCTGTGTTTATTTTTGCTTTTCTTTCTTGCAAACAATGTGGGGTCGTCTATAGACCTCTTCAAAAATTACGCCTTCTTAGTTCGACTCGAAAATACCGCAAAGGGGCGTGCGTCAAGGACATTATAAAATTGCGAGTCTATCAGTCATATACCGCATCTTCGAAGTCATTATATTAAATCAGTTATAAATTAGCCACTATGTTTCTTTTTTTTCTTTTTTTTTTTTTGGCGCACGCCAATTTGCAGTATTTTCAGGTCGACCGTAAGGCGGCGTAGTTTTCCAAGGGGTCTATAATAATGTCCCAGGACAAAATTTACTCTTAGTGTTTCTTACAACTACCACCCATTTATTGTTACGGGAACGCGCAAGCCCTGTGTCACGAGCTCTGAGTTCTCCACCGCCATTCGCTTCGAAGGGCTGCTCATTTCAGTGCACCGCCGCCATTTGACGCTACTTGGAAACACAATCCGCATTGAGAAGGACAAAAAGGCCGGTTCACACGGTACCGTTTGTTCACACCGCATTACGTTGCGAGAGCCCACGTTTGCTCATACACGCCGCAAGTCACCGGGATTATCCGTGCTTCGTAGGAAGCACGACAATCGTCTCAAGGAGCAGCTTCGCAGACGTCATACGAAGCACGAACCTTCTTCCAGTGATTGATAACGTGATGTAAGAAAACGTAAGCAAACTCTCCCGCGTGAATGGGCCTTAACGGGCACGCCTAGGAGAAGCGGAGCTAAGACCGGTTTTCTTCCTATAGCTGCAGTTCGAGGAAAGTGTACTACTTAAACTCCGACTGACTGATTCACGCGACGATTTCCTGCCTTTCTCTCTCTCAGTTTCGAACCGCTTTTGCGCCTCATCTGGGCACCCGCACAACGTGACCGTAAAAAAAGTGCGTGGACGCGACACAAAAACACACACACTCCGATTCCCTGGCGCGCGTGTGGGTCGACCACGCGCTGAGAAGAGAATCGCCGACGACGAAGCGATCGACCTTTATAAGTGCACGCACCCGGCTCTAACCTGTCCGTTCCCTCGCTGGCTGGCCCTCCTTAGGAAGGAGAGTGCCCAGGTAGGCGTGAGTCATAAACCGTGACGTCGGAGTAAACGGGCCGCGTTGACGTCATCCCGTTGTTTTTCGCCTCCTCCGGGCGTGCGGCGACGACGTGGGACTGTTGGGATGAGCGGACGAGCGGCGATGAGTGTGTCGTCGAGGGATGCTTCTTGTTGGTGGGGCAACAGCTGTCTTCAGACACGAGATTAGATTTTTTTTTTTTTTTTTGCATGGGCTGATGTATATATAAGGATTATTTTTAATTGTACCAGGGAGTAAACCTCGTTAATAATAATAATAATAATAATAATAATAATAACTTTTATTTTCCATTCGGTGAAATATGAGCGGAAAAGCTTCAATATGAAGGTTTAACATCAGCGTTAGCAGACGCAATTTGTACGGTTCACGCAAGAGCAAAAAAAAATAAAAAATACTTATTACAGTAATTTAGCTCGCAGTGACAGCTACGTACAGAAGGTACATTGCGTGCTCGTCTATTCAGTAAAAAGTAGCGTAACTGAGTAGAAGTTGTGTCGAGATTTATACATATATTTGTCTACACAGCTGTTGACGATCCTATAATACTATTTATCGAAGCATTTGCTGTACTTAATTTGATGTGGATTAAGAACATTTTAGTGTCTATTATGACGCATCGTGTTAATCGAGTTATTGTGCTATAATACAGCAAGGTATTTTAAAGTTACACTTGGCCCGATACACTAAGAAACAACAAAGTTATACTACGAATATTAGTGGTGTGTGCAATCCCGGTTCAAATCTAATAACACCGCTTCATTCGCGACCTTCAGCGTGGTAGGGAAAGTCATGATAACCTGCTTAGAAAAATGCGATCATCCGTTCGAGATATCGCTGTATGAGTGATGTTTTGGTGTTCGTAGCATCTCGTTGCACGCTTCTGCCACCGTGTTTTGTGGAATCCAGATTTCGGTTCAGCATCCCTTTAACGTCACTCTAGCCGCTAATGAAGTTTTCGGCGAATACCGCCTTGCACTGGAGAACACTGTTGAGAACGCCTAAAAAGCGATCCCGTTTTTAATGGGCTACAAAAATCGGTGCTATAATCATGATTCAATTATAGAACAAGAACGACAGCAAATGCAACATATTTGAACTAATATTACCAAATATTAAACTCGTCCTTTTGTAGGAAAGGGGGTGGGAGGGTAGGATCTCACGTTGGACAACAAATTTGCAGACGGGAGCGAAGCCAGAGTTGCTTTGTGTTGGCCTTTTCAGTCCTAGTAAAACAAAAAGCTTAAAAGTTTTTTTTTATTATGATTTATTTTATTTGGATTTAAAATAGTGGCTAATGGATTCTGGTCACTAAAAAAATTTGAGGTTTGCTAAGGGCGGAGGTAAACCTTCATATTGCTTCCGTCTGGTTACCAAAGAGCTTTTATTTTTTCACAACAGAAATGCGTCATAGGCACGTAAGCCCAATATGTATACGGTTTTCGCTATATCGAACTACTTCCTATATCGAACTGATCGTAGCGTTTCCTGCTGTTCGTTATAAACGGGTTTGACTGTATTCAAATTACCTCTAGTTAATTTAGCCCGCACTGTACATTTGGGATAAAAAATCACATTTTAATGAGCGAGTTCGCTGGAACCACTGAACGAACATCTGGATATGTTTCAGCACACAATGCTTACGTTATTATTTTTTTTTTTAGGAAAAGGGTGTTTATATTTAGTTAAAAAAAAAAGCGCTGTGCTACCTTGTCTCTTAGTGTGTTAGTTTCGTTCATAACTCATTATTTCGTGTTTGAGGTAATTTTATTATTTCTCTGTTTGCCTATTTGCTATGTGCAAAAAGACAGGGGCCTTTTTTTGTTGCTTTTTTTTTTCAGTTTTTATGCCCCCACTCCTTACTATGAAAGTAAATTAATTGAACTGAAATTCTCAGAAGGACCCAACCTTTCTTCACGTAAATCTGCCCTCAATTTCGGAACTTTTAATATTTGAACTTTTTTTCATTTTCTTGAAGAATCCCCAGGAGAAATTAGCGTAATTTTACATTCAAAATCCAAACCAGGACTAAAAAAAAAAAAAAGTGTATATGAGAAAAAAAAAAAGTACCTTCCGCTTTGCTGTAAGGACGCCATGGTGTCAAGGTCACGTGCATATTTTCCTCGAGCGTGAACCTCGTCTGCGAGATTTCTCCGCCCACGTCCAAGCTCTGTTTACGATCAATAGAGAACGGCATTGACATACGTTTACAAGGGAATAACCGCGCCGACCGAAGTCGCCAACCTCGAACCGCGCACTTGTTTATCAAGACACGTTTTGAAGCGGGTAAGATCAAACATCTGGGCCCGTTTGCTCGAAGCGCTAACCGCGGCTAAAGTTAGCCGCAGTACCTAGGAGAGGGATTTCGAAATCACGTGGCTGGCTCGGTAGGGATGCGGAGAAACATGGCGGTGCCCCGGTGAGTGAGCGCCGCTCGCTTTGGAACTAATATGTCGTTGTAGCTGCAATATCGGGCACGTTAGTCAGCAACGAATGGTGCAGGAGGCTTTCGCTTGGCCTTACCTCACTTAAATCGCAAAGCATAAGCAATGACCTCGCCGCATGTTTTAGATAGTCCTAATTGATTCTGGCCATTCCTAAGCCTAAATGAACGCGATAACTGTCGGCATGGCAACGTTTTTGGAAAGTACGGCAAAACCGAAACTATCTACTAGAGAGGGTTGACAACACTGATATCAGCTGTACGGCCGCGACGTGACGTCACGGTGGTGCTGCGGTACGCGTCGCCCAGTGTTGTTTGACTAAAAGCTAGCCCGCTTGCCACCTGCTAAAGAGCAGCTGGTACGTCGCATCTTTAAAATCGGTTTTAGATGAGTACGCGGCTTCACTTTTACGTAATATTTCGGCTGTGACCATATTTCGTGCCACTGAAGCGATGCCAGTTACTTATTCTGGTGTCGCTTTCGACCGGAGTTGCCCTTTAAGGGGGACCGTGAAACGAAAGCAGACGATGGACAAACCTTACCGCGTCCAATCCTTTTCTTGTGACGTCACCGCGGCAACCAATAGCCGTTTCGGAACACAATGCGTCACGACTGCGCTAATCTAATAAAGTTGCTACGGACCAATTAATGTCACGTGATCCGACGTTACGAGACGCTAACAAATGTTCTCTTAACAAATTTAATACGATCACCGCGTTTCATGCCTTAAATGATTTTGCTAATAAAAAACGCTGCCATTTTTTTTATTTATCGCATTCGTTAGTTGGTTTTGACACTCGCGGTCCTTCTTGCGTTCAACCATCGGCAGACACGACTAAACGCATTATTTGTTCTCGGGAGATTATCATTTTATTGTTCGTTAGTTGAGGGGTCCCCGTTTTTCCGGAAGAAAATCAGGGACTTCGTTTCAGCTTAACTCCCGACGCAGCCGACGCTACGAACGGATGGAGGCAATCGCACAGCGACAGATGCGCGCCATCGTGGTGGTCGCCATGTTTCTGGATGGGTTCTGTCATTGCTAGGCCTATCATAAACTAAAAAGGTCACGTGACTTGCTCTTTTGACGCTATTTTGATTGGTCCCATTAGCTCCTAGCGTCGGCCGCGTCTGGATTTAAAGCAAAGCATAGTTGAGAGCTAAGAGAAATGTCCTTAGCCTTATGCGTGCAAAAGTCTTTTTCTGTTTTCCAACTGCAGAATCGAGAGATCATTTTATTTCCACGCTTTATCCAACGGAAACCTTTATTTCGAGCACTCCTTGAAAACAGCTATAGGCACCCACATAACGTCCACATTCCGTAATACCGCATGAAAGAACCATACAAACTATCATGAGCAAACTCCTCAATAAAAAAAAAAAAACGCAGTTAGGTCAATTCGGCGTTTAGACATGGTTGACTACCATACTTCCTCTGTCAGATGGCAAATGAATGCCATTGTTTTCCTTCAACTGTTCTTACTCATTTTTCGATAGACTGCTTCCATAAATCCGTCATCGCGTGCGTTTCATCCTGGCAACCTGTGGGTCGTGCAGGAGCGGAGCGCGAATGGATTTTGCTTCCCACGGATTCCCACAATGCATAGGGCGGCATTACGCCGCGATGAGGCGCTTCGAGTTTTGCAATAAGTCTATTAGCCATATTTCGATTAAGTTTATATGTGTACCAAAAAGCGCCAGCAATATTTTGCGTATTTTATGCGTACAATACCAGTATAAGATTAGGGAAATTATCTCATATGGTATTATAGGATCTCTACATGGTGTTATCGAGCGATATCCGTGCGTAAACAACCATCACATAAATAAGACAATGAACGAAGTGCAATAAAACTTTTCGCGAAGGTTTCCTTAGGCGATGCTCATTTATTATACCCAAAATTTATTAGATTAGGTTTCAGGAGAACAACATTAAGTCTAACAACCCGTTTTGTTCCTATGTGCAGGGAGCAAAACTGTTAAAAACCGTCTGGTTGATGGTTTCAAACCGTCAACCAGACGGCTTGTCACAGATGGCATCACAAACACTGTAGATCTGCCGGATTTGCTTTCAGGGCTTTCACTTCTTTTTTTTTTTTTTGCAGTTGTTGTTGTTTTATTTTGCGCCATCTGTAAGTAGCTGAGTCAACCAGACTTTTTTTGTTGTTTATTTTTTTACCATGCACGTGCGCGAATAACAAGATTTACTTTTGGCTTGAATTTTTGTTTCCCCCAGAAACGGATATACACCTATGAAATTCGAGTATGATAAACGTACCACTTAGTTACCTTTGTGAAAAGTTCCATATCATTCCGTTTATTAACTTGTTGATGGGATTTTTTTTGTTTTTAGTCCGATCCGACTGATAACGCTTTGTAGGTCGAATGTGTGCGTATGTTTTTCTTGTTTCAGTAGATCTCTATTCCTTTTCAGCTTAAAGGTGTACTCCGCCGATTTTTGAGCTACCTCAACTAACTATATTTTCTGACTCCCAGGCCTTTACCCTTTCTGGAATGCTATTTAATATCGTGGAATTCATAATAGTTATTGCGAAATCGGCAAATGAAAATGATGCAAAAACAGACATTCAAATATACCCGCCCTTTTCAGGGCCGTGACGTCACTGGAAGTTCAGCTTGCCAGTCGGGAGAGTAGTCTAAAAAATAGAATATGCCAATTATTTGTTCCGTGCTGGAGCGCGGGGACTGGAGCGAGCTTCCAAGGCATTCATTTGACACCATGAAACTGCTTCAAATCAGTTGGGAACAAATTCTACAGTCCAAAGAGTGAACCCCTGCACTTCCAATGACGTCACTTTTTCATTGTTGCCAGTAGAGACTTTCAGTTTGAAAAACACGGTGAGGACCAAAATTGTAAATTCAATAACTTCGTGAAAAAAAAATATTTTGACCTAATATTTGGGATACTATTTTGGCGATGTTGTTTGGCGAGTTTAGCAAAATTTAAAGCAAATCGGGGACCATGAAGAAATCGGCGGAGTACACCTTTAAGTGTAGACGCAACCAGCGCTACGAGCTCCAACCAAGCTGCGTCAAAGTCCCTGGGCTTTTTCTGTTTATGACCGGTTCATCGGTGATAGAACAGATAGAGCATAACGTGACGAACATCATGACAGTGCACTTTTGACGCAGTCTGATTGGTCGCTTCAGCTCGTGGCGTCGGCTGCGTCTGCACTTAGATGAAACGAAATATAACTAGCCAAATCAGAACAAAAAAAAAAAAAAGAAGTTTCATGGTCTTTTTAACGCGAATCCACCGGACATAAACGCACTTTCCTCACTGGGGTGTGGCGGCGAGTTTCGTTGCCATGGCAGCGCCACATCGACGTTCTTCTCTCTCCCTCTCTCTTTTCCTCTTTTTCTGTATATCTAATTGTCTTCTTTGTGTATTTTGATGTCTGCGTGTGGTCGTTTGTCTTCTTTTCTGGACGAGATGCGGCGCGGCCTTGAATCAAGGTTACGAGTTCGGCGGGGAGGTTATACGACGTGGATCGTAACAACACGATCGCAGAATATTCTTTTTTTTTTTTTTTTATGGGAGGTTCTCGTTTTCGTCGAACGATGGATACCCAATTAGTTATATCTGTAACCGCCTACGAAAGGCACTTTTATAGATAGCTCCGAACTGTTTGTCGCTCTCGTCTCTGAACTCCAGAACGAACTCATTTCCAGATCGACTGCAAGACTATCTCATCGATACGGATGGTCAACTTTCAGGGGCGTAGAAAAAGATTTCACTGAAATATAAAAATTCTAATTGATTTCCGACTTATGATACCCAGGCAATTACGGTCCTCGGAAAATTTACGATCTTTTGCCAAAAAACAACAACAGAAATTTACAATTTTGTGCATGTAACCCAAAACATTCGATGCAAAAAAAAAAAGAAAAAAACATTGTAGACCAGTGTAATAAAGACTCTATCCGTCCACAAGTTTAATTACTACTCATTGGTCTTTTAGGACTGTCATCTTAAATATTCCGGGGGAACATTGTGATGTTTGTTCTTATTCAGTTAAAATTCCCATCTTAGGGCAGGTGCCGGTTGCTGTTGTCCCAAAATGTTGTGGATAAAATAATTATAATGTTTTTACCCTTTAGACGCAACGTTGAGAATTCTAACTTTTGCTTCATCTTTGCCGACAGTTTTATTCTCCGAAAAGCTATTTTACTTTTTTCTATCAGACACTTTGAGCGGGACAAGGTTCTGGCTAAATGTCAGAAAAATGACAAGAACGTTGTACCAGCCGTTTAATTTCTTTGTTCCTGAAAATGCCATCAAAAGTACTACTCCACTGTCCACAACTGAGGCAGTTTTGTCAGCTGATCTGCGTTGAGTTCCGCGAAAAAAATAAAATTAGTAACCGTACGGATTGGAAGTGGACTTAACATGAATGCTTAAAAGATAATAAAATTTAACAACCTACCCCCCCCCCTCCCTCTCTTTAGGTTATTCTATTTTTTTTATATTTATTTAGATACCTTACACGCCCCCACGAGGCATTATATAAGGGAAGGGGGGGGGGGGAGGGGTTGAAAAGTAGAATAGATCGAAAATACTGAGCACAAAAACACAACAAAATCAACGACTATTAAAGAGAAACTGAAACACTTGAAAAAAAAAAACAAGTTAGAAGATAATTCTGGCGTATTTTTATCCCGTGAATTTGAGTATCATCTTCGTTTTGCCCGAAGATGTAACTAAACGCGAGAAAACACGAAAAGCCTCCGACCCTTTCTGACTTCATACCAGTATCTTTGGACCGCCAAGCGCGTGTCGCTCGTGTGGGCAGCGCTTCAGGTATAAAGTCACTGGATTTAGAGTGCACGTTGCAAAATAACAGTGGAAGTTCGCCATCAGCACGCGCTCAGCAATCGCGCACACAGCTATGGCCGCCAGTGATTACACCCTACATTAGCGATGTGCGCGGCCAAAAGCGTCGCTGTGGTCAGTTTTCCACGATTGGCCAAACCATCGGCATATGAGCACTCTCAGATTGTCAACTTTGACGGTGTTAGTTTCGGATTGCGATGGCTCCTAGCTTCTACTGTGCTTGTTAAACATACCATCGAGCTCGTCGTCGCACCCGATGGTAAGTAGCCACAATAGCAACTGGTGACGTCACGGCGAGGCAAATCCCAGTCGTGACGTCACGGAGGGAAACCATAAGAGGGCGCCACAGAAACATCTCGGCGCTAATATTGGCATAGCCCCCTCTATTAGCGGCGAGATGTTTCGGTGGCGCCCTCGTTCGGTTACCTTTCGTGACATCATTACCTTGTGAACAACAAGTTCAATGGTGTTTGTAACGTACATGGTGGAAGCCTGAAATCATAGCGCTTTCAAAGCAACACTGCCAACACCGTCAAAATTGAAGTTCTTACATTCTTATTATTCCCGTCGATGAGACATCCTTCGCGAGGGACGACGACGACGACACAGCTTTGGGTTACCTTCGTCTGTATCTCCTAATTCCAGCTAAATAACTAACTGTATAACGATCCTACTTGCTGACATTCCGAGGTGTCCTACAACCAGGGAGGGATCCGATCGCAGCGCACAAGGGGCCTCCTCCGAGGAGGCCAGGATATTTGCAAAAATGTCCACCACGGCATCGCACCTACCGGCGGCCCTCGAAGAGGACCAAGGACAAGCAAGTTCCGCCACGCTCGTAAAAGATGGGTACACAATTCCGCTGAAGGAAGCTCTCACCGGTACAATCAGCAGCTCCTCATCGACGATCATGTCTACCCACGACAACGATCCCATAGATTCTGACGACGGAGAATATGAGGCCGTTCATGGGAAAAAGCGACGCAAGACCTGCCCGAGCAAAACGCCAGCTCTCCAGGAAGGGGCAAACCTTCAAGTCGGATGCACCGTACTCTATGCCCCCACTGACAACCAGAAAATTGACTCGCTCAGCAAGTTCAGACTCACAGACTTTCTGAACAACGTTGCGCCAGGCATGGTCACTGTTGTTCGCGTAAACAAAGCTCGGAACATCCTTGCAGTCGACGTGAAAAGACCCGCGTTCAAAGCCGAGCTCCTCAAGGTGACCAAGCTTTGTACAGTGCCGGTGAGAGCCTACTTACCAAGAGAACACTCAGGCAGTTTTGGCGTCCTCCGGGATATAGACCCGGACTATACCGAAAATGACATAAATACACAGCTGCAGTCATCCATCGGCATAGTTGAAGTGAAGCGACTCGGCAAAACATCGCCCGTGGTACGCGTAACATTTGCAGGAGAGCAGGCGCCCCAACACGTGAAAGTGGGCCTCGTGAGAACAGAAGTGATTCCCTACAGAGCACGCCCTCTGCAATGCTACAAGTGCTACAAGTTTGGCCACATCGCAGCTGCATGCACGACTATGTCTCAACTGTGCCATCGGTGCGGCAAAAGTCATGACGGCATGTGCGAAGGCGCCCCGTACTGCGTGAACTGCGAAGGTGACCACGCCTCTAACGCAGCGGATAGCCCGGTTAAAGAGAGAGAGACTGAGATTATAAGGTACAAGCTCGAGCACAACACCACATTTCGCGAAGCGAAAGGAGCCGTACATGCTAAGAGACAGGTTAGCAAGAAAACGACTGCTAAAAACACGCACTCATCTAAGAACACCACCAACAATGTACCTCCGCTGACTGCTGAAGAGTTCCCTCAGCTTAAGACACCGGAGGGCGCAAGTGACAAGTCCGTGGGCGTAGCGTCCACCACAAACAGTCCTCCAAAATCATCCTTTTGGGAACAGCCGAACATCAAAGACATCACCTCGCACACGGTTTCTGGGGGGCATTTGCCGACATCCAACCAGACAAGTGGAATGGAACATGGTTCTCCTTTTAAAGCCATAATTGCACTTGCGATCACTGCGCTTCGTAGATTATTGAACACACTCTCACCTTCGTCAGCGCTTCATCAAGTGATCGGGGCAATCCTTTCCCTAGAGCCCATTATTATGATGGCATTCTGAAGGTCTTTCAAGCTTTCCTTACTCGTGAGCAGAATAACTGTCTCTGTATTAGACTAGTCACCGCCGAAATCATCATTTGTCATTCATCAAATGCCTCATGGCGTAGCTGGAAGTGTATGGCTAGTGTCCCCGGAACGACCTATTCATGACAGCACACAATAAAACGACCAGAACAACCCAAGACACCGAATGCCCGACAATTCTGCAGTGGAATTGTAACGGTCTAAGACAAAGACTCACGGACCTCAAAGCACGGCTACTGGAACATCCATTTGATATACTACTGCTACAAGAGTCACGAATGGAACAAAAACAAATCAAGATCCCTCAGTACTCCGCTTACGCGACCAAGCAGACAGGCAAATATCCGTGGGCAGTGATACTCGTGAGGAACAGTGTATACCACCATCAGCTGGACCTCACCAAGTACTGCTCAGAGAGGGCGGACTTCGCCGGGGTGCAGGTGCGCGCACGCAGAAAAGATATCGTGATAGTTTCGGCATACATACATCCATTGGGCAAGTGGCGACCACGTGTTCTGGCCGAGATGAGAGCGGAGCTTGGCACAGACAAGGATATGCTGATCGGCGGCGACTTCAATGCTCACAACGAGTCCTGGGGAGACGGGAAGACAACAGCCAGAGGTCGGAGTCTGCAGAAACTCCTGGACACAACAGACTTCGAAGAAATTGGCACAGGGACCCCAACATTCCTTAGGGCGGACACGCAGCAAAGTGTGATAGACCTGACATTCACGGCCGGGACACTCAGACTGCTACGAGCGACCCCTCAACCCGACGGGTGGGGAAGTGACCACACACCCATCATAGTGGGAAACCTCCCTAAACCGCCCTCGAAGACCTGCAAAGTTGTCGACTGGGCTAAGTACCGGTGGCACCTCTCCAGCTTGCGTGCTAGTGGTCAACCCCTCACCACTCAGGCTATGGCCGACGCACTTCGACTGGCGACTCACACGGTAAGCGTGCCGACCAACAGGCCAAATCCAGACCTAGAGTGGCTGGAGCTTCGTGCAAAAAGAAGACAAGCCCAGCGGCGAGCCAAGAGAACAAGGCTACCCGAGGACCAGGTCACGTTCAGGAGACTTGACGCAAAATTTAAAAGGCACGGAAAACGGCTAGCACGAGAACAATGGCAGCTAAAGTGTGAAACACTGGACGGAAGAGGAGGGAGCACAAGCGCATGGAGAATGGCAAGGAGCTTGACATGCAGACCGGGACCAAGACACCCCATCATCGGCATGGCCATCAAGCTGCATATTACCACACAAGCTGTGATAGAACTCATCGCGGACGCACTACTCAGTACCCCGTCCCTTCCTGCAGGACCGAGGAAACCACCCAAAGGCTGGATCCGATGGAGAACGCGGGAATTTCAGGCGATGACCATAGGACAGGAGGACCTTCATCTCCATGAGCTCAAACGCGCCCTCGCATCGCTGCCTCGAAAGAAGTCGGCTCCCGGACCTGACGGAGTGACAAATCAAGCGCTTCGAAACCTCGAAGAGGACGCATTGCCAGACCTCCTGGCATACCTTAACGAGGTATGGACAACAGCATGCCTCCCGGAAGACTGGAAGAAGGCCATCGTTGTGCCACTGCTCAAGCCCGGCAAACCGTCAGACCAGCCCAACTCCTACCGTCCGATAGCTCTGACGTCGTGCGTCGGGAAGCTCCTCGAGCGGATAATCCTCTGCAGGCTGGTGCACCATCTCGAGACGGTAGGAGCTCTGCCAGAGTGCTACGCAGGATTTCGACGCGGCAGATGCACAGCGGATGCCATCGCTGACCTGGTCACAGCGTTGGAGGACGGCAAGGCCCGACACCGAACAACAGGTGTAGTTCTCCTTGATATCTCCAAGGCCTTCGATGCCGTTGAACACAACAGCATCGTGACAGAGCTGAAAAGGCTGGGAATCGGTGGCCGAATGCTTGCCTTCATCCGCGCGTTCCTGGAAGGCCGCGAGGCACAAGTGAGCGCTGCGGGTGTCTGCAGCACAGTGAGGCGTATGACACGAGGGGTACCGCAAGGCAGCGTACTGAGCCCGCTGTTGTTCAGTGTGGCGTTGGCGGCACTCCCGCAAGCAGCCCGGATAGGCGAGCGGACGATCCGCCCAGTGCACATGGCGGTTTACGCAGATGATATTGCCATCTGGGCGGCCGACCGAGGCTGCTGTAGGAAAAGCGTCCAGAAGGAACTGCAGAGAGCTCTGGACAACATCTACCATTTTCTAACGACACTGGGCCTCACCCTCTCCGCGGCAAAATCGGTAGCCCTGCTCAATGCGCCACACAGGACGTACAAGTTCACATTGTCTCTACAGATTGCAGGGGCCCCAGTACCAATAGTAAAGCAAGCAACATACCTGGGCCTGAAACTAGATGACAGAGTCTCGTGGCAACCTGCTGTGAGCACAGTTCTGAACAACAACAAGAAAACGACGTCCATACTTCGCATCCTTGGAGGGGCACGAAGAGGCACCTCACAACGCATGATGCTTCAACTTTACGATGGACTGATCAAAGCACGAACGCTCTACGCACTCCCACTCCTGGACCTCAACCACAGGCAGTGGGCAAGCTTGGAAAGGGCACAAAGAGTGGCACTGCGCATATGTCTAGGCGTCCCACGGACGGCATCATCGCGTCACACACTAGTAGAATCGGGAACAAACACAGTGCAAAATGCAGCGACAGAGCGGGCTCTACGACATCTCATACGAATGCAAGAAACTCCCAGCACAGTATCACTCGTGAAAAACATAGCGACTCGCCGTGCACATCTTGCGACACTCGTCAATCTCCTTGAAGAAATTGCTGGGTGCCCAACCACCCACATTACACTTCCACCGCCGCCCAGTGAGCCTCCCGCAGTGAGGGTCGAAATGAATATCGCGCAGATGGGTCCGAAGAGAGTAACACCAGCGACAGTAGCGTATCAACACACATCACAGCACATCGAAGAATTCTACCACGGATGGACACGGACATTCACAGATGGGTCAGTGAAAGCACAACGAAGAACAGCTACGGCTGCGGCGATCTCGGAAGGACACAGCAAAATGGAGAAGCTGAGCTTTCATGCGTCATCCACAACAGCCGAGCTGGCAGCCCTCCGCCTGGGACTGGCAATGACAGATGGGAAACAACCGGGGAACCTGGTTTTGCTCACGGACTCTAGGGCGGCGCTAAGACTCCTGGAGAAACCCGACAGGGCACCTGCCCTCGCACGGGAGGTAATGGCCAAGGCTCAGAATCTCCAAAAGGGAGGATGGACGATCGCCTTTCAGTGGCTTCCATCTCACTGCGGGATTGAGGGCAATGAAGCAGTTGACGCCCTCGCGGACCGGGCCCACGACGAGCCAAACGGCCCCATTTCTGAGGTCCCCGCTTTCGCAGACGCTCGCCTATTGACGCGGCGAATTATCTCTGCACGCCATCCGGAGCTCGAGAATGGACCCCTACCCACTAAAGTTCCCGGACGCCTGACGAGAAATGGGACGGCCGTCCTTCACAGGTTGCGCACCAGAAGCGCCTTCACTCCCGCCTACCTGGCAAAATGGAAGGACCACCGAGATGACGCATGCGGAAAATGTAGGGTGACCGCCGACGACGAGCATCTTTTATGTGTGTGCCCCCTGTACAAACAAGAGCGGGACGAACTAAGACAAACCTACTCCGCCCTCGGATGCTCTAGTGACACCCTGGAAGCGCTGATTAGGCCCACAGCAACAGCTGCCAAGGCGGAAAGAATGCTAACAGCGCTAGCCAAATTCTTGAGTCGCACGCGGCTATGCGACATAATATAGCGACACTGCTGACGTTCCAGGATGGTCTAACCGCCTAGGAAGATGGACATAGAACCTCACTCCCGAGTGCTAGTCGCCATACGCAGGGACAGTCCGGCTTTTCCTCCGCCTAGCCGAACAATTGCACTGCAGCCCATAATACGCCTGATCCATACACGACAACGATGACGACACTATGACTGCCACACTCTCTCCTTCATTTTCTTCATTTCTTCTCTTCTTTTATCCTTTTATCCCCTTCCCCCTCCCCCCTCAACGGTGACCTACGGGCCTGCATGGTCGCGCAACCCATCGTTGTTTTCTACAAAATAAGTAAAGTAAAGCTAAACAACATCCTTCGCTGACGTCATAGTCAGCATTCGGCCAATTGTGGTGGGCCGACCACAGCGACGCTTTTGTTCGCTCGCGTCGCCAATACTGGCAAAGCCTGGCAGATCGCCACGAGAAGCGGCTTCCGAAATGGAAAATGTGGAGCGGCAGACAACGGATGAGAAGAGAGCCACGGGACTGGCGCCCCGCTGCGGCGAGACGCCGAAACACACTTCTCCCAAGCGAACAAGTGTGTTCCGGGTTCTGGCCACTGCAAAAGCTGTGCGCTGATGTCCAGGTCCCCCGAGAAATAGCTCTTTGATGATCTGTGCTACCAGATCCTCGGGCTCCGAATTGGCTCTTTATGGCTTCGTCTTCGAGTTGCCAGGCTTATATATATTCTTCCGCACTGACACCAGTCGCGACGTCTCTTTCTGACCTTTTTGAAAATAGCAAGTGTGCGCGTGCACATATCTTTGATGGGCGATGTAGATCCGCGAGAGCGGAGATTCCGAAAACTACTAATATAGACTACTAATAAGGGGCTTCAGCGGTACTTTGGAAATTAATTTGTGCAGCCTTCGCGCATCAAATTTAATAATAGCCTCGATGTTCGTGATCCTGGAGGCCAGTTGAAAACGATTTAACTGTTTTTCCTCAAATAGAGAACCGCTTGTTTCCCTTTAAGTACACATGCATCAAAAGCGAATAAGAACTAGATGACTTTGACAAACAATGTTATCGGGCATGTCGTTCCAGTGAGCAATGGCGGATGGCAAAAGCGGACAGAAAAACAAGGATGACTTACAAGAGGTAGGTTTAACCTTACATAAGTTATCGATGCGGGCTGAGACATATAACGGTTTTAAGAGAAGTGATGGCGAGTAGTCAATTTTATGTTGAAGACATAACTTTGATATTCTGCGGCGTATCTCAAGTGAATGAACGTCAGCACGAGTTTTAAGGTTAGTTACACTGGTATGACGTGAGTAATTAAAAAAATGAAACGAACAGCTCGGTTTTGAAGTGCTTCCAGCGAGGCAGATAAGTAATGATAATGAGGGCTCTAAACGCTGCAGGCGTAGTCTAGGATCAATCGAACAAGCGTGACGTATGTTAGTCGTTTAAGAGTAGATGGGGAAGAATTAAGGGGTTACGTTTTAAATAACCGAGACTACGGTTAGTTCTTGAAAGAATGTAATTAATATACATGTCCCATGAAAGATCGGAGGTTAGGTGAACTAGGTATTTTTAAGATTGAACTAATTCTAACGGGGTATTTTGAATATGATATTGACTAGGGTACAAACAAGAATTATAAGGGCGAATGAGACGAACGTGCTTGCATTTAGAAGTGTTTAAAATCATGAGCCGCTGGTACAAAATGAGCTGATCTTACGTAAGTCATCTTGAAGGGCAGTAGAATCTGGTGGGTTACTAATCCGACGATAAATAACCCAGTCATCGGCGAAAAGACGAATTTGTGAGGTCAAGCAGTTAGGTAAATCGTTTATATAGACAGAAAAACAAAAGCGGGTCCAGCACACTACCCTGAGGAATACCGGAGGTGACGGAACAAGATTTGAACGACGGTTGTTAGCGATAGTGTACTGGGTCCTGTCATGTAAAAAGGTTTTAATTGGTTTCAATACATGCCGGTCAATATTTAATGCAGATAATTTTGAGAGCAAACGGAACGCGATCAAAGACCTTAGAAAAGTCGAGAAAAATGGCATCAGTAACCTGATTGCTGTCCAAAATAGTGTGAATATGATGTAAAGAAAACCCAACTAGCTACGTCTTACAGCACAATCCTTTTTTGTAAAACCATGTTGATGAGGTGAAAAGAAATTATTGTACTCAAGAAAAGTAACAAGGTTAGAATAGATTGTGTTCAAGTAATTTACATGAGAAAGTGGTTATAGATATCGGCATGTAGTCATTAGCAGACGATTTATCCCCACCCTTAAAGACAGACACGACCCGACCGATTTTCCAATCATTGGGCAGCCTACCCTCTATTAATGACGGTGAAAATATTTCGGATAATAAGACACAGCTAATGTCTTCAGTACACTTCAATAATTTCGAGCTAATGCCGTCTTCACTAGCGGATGTAGAAAGTTTAGAGCATGCTAATAAGGTTACGAGCACCGTCCGGTGCAATGTTTACGTTATGCACGTTATTGCTTAAATACAAAGGAAAGGAAGCGATTGCCCCCAGTGGTTCCTGGGTAAACACGACATCGAAAGTCGTATTTTACAGCGAAGCACACCCTTCCTCAAATACAATGTTCTCGATATCAGTTAAGTGAAGTGCGGCACTGGATTTTGGATTAACCACGTTCCAAAATGTTCTTGGGTTATTCGAGAGAAGTGACGGCAAATCTTGATTAAAATATTTCCTAGGAGCTTCCCGACTCTTCCCCTTGTACAAACGATGACATCCCTTGTGACTCGCCCAGTCAGAATCGGAGCGGCTTCGTTTGGCTTTCCTCAAACGACGCTTTCTTTTTATTTGGTATTAGCTTCAGGTCGCGCTTAAACCAGGGCTCAGATTGAGTTGTTTTTTATGCTGATGATTGCAACAAATTTTTCAACTTGGTCAAGCATTGTATTTTAAAACAGTAGCCAGTTATGTTCCACTATACGAAAAGAAAAATTTAAAAAAAAAGTCTTGAGCGAACACTGTCAGGTTAGCAGTAATTGCACCATAGTTACACTTTTCATAATTTCTGATAACTTTTTATAAAGTGACATTATAGTATATAGCTCTGGAAACATGGCATGAAGGTGAACAAGCTTACGGTCGCTCAGGCCATCGAGGCATAATACATCGGAAAACACGTCGTATTCACATTCATATTCACTACCAGAAAGCTAGATTAATACGCACTACTCTCAAAAGCCAAACCCAATGAATAACACGCAGAGTGACTGGAAAGTCGAAACAGACATGCTTGCGCTAAGAGTACGGCACAACTCTTCGTGCCGACTTTCATTCTCCGCGCCGTTCTCCAAATCCCAACACGACTGTAGCATATTCAATTTATTTATTTCATTTTGGAGCAAAAACAAAAAAAGGGGGGGGGGGGGGAGGTTTGCTCTACCAGGAGACCTAGTGACCTTTTGTGTCTACGTTGGTGACAAAGGTACGTACGTGCCTAAACTGCAGAGGGGGTCACGTATCCCAAACTTCCAGCGTCTTGTCTCTCTGCCGGTTCCGACGGTTGCTGTCTATGCAAATTCCTCTGCGCGCAGCGCCTGTAAACAAACGCAAACGACGCCATCGCGACCATTCATTTTCTTCGCAGACGACCACACTCGCAGACAACCCGACGCCAGTACGCGCAGCCGTTACTATTCAAATTTAGCAGACGTCGACGGGCGCGCGCCGCCCAACGGCTGTCGTGTATATGATACTGCACGAGCCGTATGTCAAGCGCCCTTTTATTATTCCGTATTCAAATCGCGCAAAAAAAGGCGGTAGGTTCCTGGAGACGTGGTTAGACGATTTTTCGACCCCAAGCGACCCGAAGACCGCGAAACCGTGTCACAGTTCGCATCCCCCAATGGCGTTACAAGAAAAAACACACGCACAAAAAAATAGAAGCGAGGACACGAGAGAATAACGATAACTAAGCGTAGGTTTTGGTTTCGGCACGGTGACACACTCAACAGTGCTAACCACCCGCCGCGTTCGGCGTGTGACGCCATCGTAGTGGCGACATCTAGCGTCGACGCCCTGCAGTGGGCACAAACCTTCTGCGAAAAGTTTTTTTTTTTTTTTCTTTTCGCTATAGACATTTTTTTTTTTTTTTGCTATATAAAATGTTTGTTTTTATGACAACGCAAGAAACATCCAAACGAGTCTCTCTTTAAATTTAGTCTTGAGGCCTGCTGTCATAAGCAGAACACTGTAAGCAAACATTCGAATTAAAAAAAAAAAAAAAAAAAGTAGGAATTGCGTTCAGTGTGTGTTTAGACAGCACGAAATTAGTCAGACCCAACGTTACTAAAACACTCATTTGGGAAACTCCCATAGAGACAGCTTTGAAAAAGTGGCCCCAAACTGTCTCCGAGCACCGAGCTAATGACGAACACAACGACACCATTTCTCCCGCAGCGGCCACTCGAGGAACTGCACGTGACTTCTATTTTGGCGTTGAGCCCCGAGAGCGAACACAAGCGTCGCTGCGGTCGCCGCGCTCTGATTGGGTGAGGCGTACCATGACGTCAGGGCGAGTACTCCGCTCCGCGATCTCGCATCGGCTCGCTTCCCAGCACCGGTTTCTTGGTTTGGCGATGTGCGCCGCAAGCTCTTCGAGGAGCTGGACATCGTTTTCCCGGTGTACAAGACGTTAAGTTAGGCCGATATTGACGTGCTCCCGTACATTTTATAAGCCTGCTCCTCCCTTTTAAGTTTTACCTTTAAAATTGGGTTACAAATCCCGAAAGCAATCGACGGGGGCAATTTTGCGAGGGATCGGTGAAGCGGTGCCGCAAGTGTTTCAGACGCTGGAATTCTGTTCCTTGCACGTTCATCATTTAGGACGATATTACATCCCGCTTTCAAGGCATTTGAAGTGGCATTTATATAATGGGCCTTTGGGTGGTCCGCAAATTAGCTCGCGACTCCGACTTTGCGCTTCCACTCTGCATGCGCTGGTTCGCAGATGTTTCAAAGGCCCTGTGTCTGATTATCTTTGAAGTGCTCGTGGAACAGGGTTGTCTTACATAAATGTAGCTTCTTCGTGAATTAATTATATAGTTTATACATGTATGGAGGCATATTTCTTAAAAGATTCCCAATTACTGGAAATTAGTTTGTATGGTAGCAGCAAAGACGGCCGAATTGCCCCCAGTTGCCTGTATGATATGTATTGAACTGCCCAAAATATGCACAGCAATAGTGCCGTAATTTGGAATGTTTATATTTTTTGCTGACATTTTTATTCCAGCCTTGGGTATTCAGAAAATACACCGTTTAGTCTGAATTGTCATTTCCAATTAAGAGACACTGCTGCAGGTCTCCAAAAGCTTCCTCAGCCTCCAAACTCCCTACAGCTGGACTCTTTGACAACAGAGGAAAGCAGGAGTAAAAGCAAGGATTCGAACGTCTGTCCAGTGGTAGATGCAGGACTAGTAGCATAAAATGTGGAACCTGTGAAGGGCGACAGCCTGCGTGAGAAAAGCTTCTGGTATTTTAGCTTCAGTACATTTCGATTTAAGTAAAATCTCAATTTTAGGACTTAATGGACTAATAACGAGCTAGACACCTTCGCCTACGTTTGTTATACAAGTTGAGGGTTGATATAAACAAGTCCACAGATACCACCCGTGTATTCCATTGAAATACTATCGGAATCCAGCAAAGGTCAAATGCGAGCAATGTATATAATAAATGTTCCTTGTTTTTTTTCCTTTGCCCCTGCACTTGGGCTGTCTTACTTGTGATTCTCTCCCCATGGCCCAGACTGTATTTAGCATGTTGCTCGAGCAGCATGCAGCTTTTCTGCTTCGGCGATCTTGTTTAAAAACGGAGACACAAAAAAATAGTATACGTAACCTGCCAATTCATCCAAACCATCAGCAGCGTTTATTGTGTGAGATGTAAATCTATAGTGATGCTCCTGCAATTGTGGCCATATTTCTGTATTTTCATATACCAGCTCCGATTCATGCGTTGCCTGCCCTGTCTACCATGCTTAAAATGTTGGTTGAAGTTTCGCCTGTAGCTACAAGCCATACCTCAATAAAGGCACATATAAACGGTTATATTTTCGGCGCCCTGAAAGTTAGGTTATACTTCCTACGAAAAACATGCCAGAAAAAAAAAAAATATAGAAACGAGCGCGCCGACAGCTAGCGTCGTCACAGCCTCCACAGGGCGAGCGGCGCGAGTCGGGGAAAAATTCACTCCTCGCCGTGACGTCACCCCGGTTTGCCGTAAGGGGGCGCCACGCTAGAGGTTACAGGGGTGCCACCCCCGTCTCCCCGGCGGACGCGCAGCGTTGAGCTACCGAAGTTAAAATGCACCTAGGGCGGGACGTGCTACCTGAAAGGCCCGCTGAGGCATGGTTGTATAAAAACAATATTAATTGTGCCGCAAAACACTGCAAATTAAAGATTTTAAAAACATAACGCGCCCCTCTTTTGGTACTAAACTCCAATAAATTTCATACAAAAAGAGTCCTTTTCGTTTCTTTTTACGCAAAAACAGGCTTTCAAAAAGCTCAAGGTGACCACAGTACAGACAAATGATAAAGAGTGGCGCTGTTGTCGCATTTAGCTCGGTCTCGGTGGACGCCAGCGGCCCAGGTTTCGACGGCGAGTTTCCCAACTGAGTGTTTTAGTAACGTTGGTCAGACCCAATGTACGTATGCGCTGTGTCTGCGCCGTAGATGCTAAATTTCGCCAGTGCAGCACCAACCTGGGGGTCTTTAACGAGCATCACGCTGTAGGGGTACACGACCGCACGCTGGTACAAGGCTCATCCAGGTCGAAACGGGCAAGGGTGGAGACTGTACCCATGGGATCCCTGGATTGCGCAGCATGCATGAGCTTTCGCTTCATCTACTTCGACTCAAGGAGCGTTAGCACGCTCGACAACCGGTCCTCCACAACCTCGAAGGCAGGTTTTGGTGACCTCAAGCGACTTTCGATTCAATATTTGCATTTGGTACGTCTAAAGACCCGTTCACACTCTTGCGACCGAGTACGACTGAGAGAGACGAGATCTCTTACAACTTCTTAAATGTTTCTAGAATGAGAAAACACACTGACATTGTGGCGCCATCTATGCAGTGACCCTAGAACTGCATTTCACAAAAGCGAAGGTTTGGCGGGATTTCCGAGGTCAAATGTGCGTAATACCCATAGAAAGGCTCGTTTATAACATTGACAAAAGCTTTTCGAGTTAAAAAAGAAAGAATATTGCGCGAGAAATAAAACAAAAATATATGCCGGACCGCCGAGTTTACACTGCTTCCCAATAGATGGCGCCAGTGTGTTCTCTGGTTTAAGAAGTTTTAAGGAACCCAGGTTTAAGAGGTCGCAAGCAGTCGCAAGAGTGTGAACGGGCCTTAAGATGACGTGCTTGAGGAGAGGTCGGATATCCTCATGGAACTGAGCGCGGTTTAACCGTCAAACTATTCAGAAGAAGAAAAAAAATTCATAGAAATTACATGACGCCTTCTAAATTATCTTGAGTATTCGCTTCACTTATTACGATAGATTAATAAACTAAATCACAAATTTAAATGAATGGTACGTGCACGCGCTAGAAGTTTTGTTTTGCACGATAATGTTCTCTTTTTTTCTTTTTTTCTTTTTTTGCCTAATCCGCAAGGAAACGTCAGTAACTGTAATCTTGGAAAATAGTATTACGATTCACCAAAAAGCAAATCAAGTTGCCCTTCGAACGAGCATCACGGTTCAGTGAAACATTTCGATAGCCTAGGGGTCGAAAACAACTCACTCGTTCTCTCTGAAAATAGCTCGCATGAAATACTTTGACGATTGATGTAAAGAACTGTCTGCTTGGTCAGAAATAGAGCATCGAATCATTATTGATGCCTCGTGTTGTCAGCGGAAAGGTGGTTCTGTATTCAAGAATATACCGATTGTGCATTAATATCCGTAAGCTGTACGCACCCTCCCTCGAAACCGGAACCTTTCTCGCACCCTCGCGCTTCACGCCCGCTTTAATTCCACCTAAAATTGACTGATTCGGGAGTTTTCGATGACTCTGTAGAAGTTTCTAATTGAAACCATATGCTTAGTTTCACAAAGTAAAGAGATAATTAGTGATTTTTAGGTAATTGTCTTGCTAATCGGTGTTTTTTTTGTTTTTTTACAGCGGAGCTGTTAAAAGCTAGTTTCCCCAGGATCGTGTCCGCCAGCACATAAATGTCGACACAATACTCCGGACAGCTACCGCCATCTATGGGCGACGGCGGCAACCAGACAACCCGCTTGCCGGTTGTCTGGTTGACGCCGTTGCTCATAGACGGTGGCAACCTTTCCAGCCTTTCCACTCTGGCTTGCCGACTTGCGGCCGGCCATTATTTCCTTCCCACCATAGTACAGCTTCGCTGATCTTCCTTCTTCACCAGGGTGGAAAGGCTGAAGTTTTTGCACGTTGACCCTATGTACCCAAAAAAAGAATATTACTCCACATTCTTGTAACGGACATTACCTAAAGGTTTCTAAGTGTTTACAAAACTGTGCTGATAATTTTCTTTTTGCAATCCTTGGTGTTTGCCGCGACTGGCAGTTTGTTCCCGAAAAGAGTTACTCAGGAAGACAAGCACACGCGCTGATTGTACAATCCTCAATTATAGACATTTTTCAAACTGCTCGCAGAAACACTTGGTATGCGAATTGTGAACACCAGTTCGAATATGAAGTACTCTACGGGGAAAGCGCACCCTCTTGAAGAAGGCCAACGCTGCATGGAAAAGTTCTCGAGCGGAAAGCAAAACGGGTCGACAAACCGTGTCAAGACGATATACCAACTCTCGCGCGTTATGTGGGTTAGGACGCTGCGAGCCTTTCCAGCTGGGCAAACAGCCGTGCCCCTCAAGCAGACCTAATAGCCCCTTTGTCGTCGGACCGGATGAATGGAATTCCTTGAACGCTGAACGGTTTTCGACCGCGGCACTTTTTTCTTTGGCCCTTTCTGAGAAGAGGTCGTGATCTCGTCCTGTGGTGGGCGAAAGATTAATTGCTCTCTGATTATGCGCGTTGGTGGGGTTTACAGCTGTTGTTGGCCCACTATGCTTAAGCGTTGTCGCGAGAAGAAAAGAAAACAACAAGAAAACGAAAAGCCAGTTTTGCTCAGCGCTCATACACTCCGCGGTGTCGTTTTTACAAGGGTTCGGTTTCAAGGTTAGGTAAGCTGTTTTTTTGTTTTTTTTTTAATGTTCCGAACGCTTACATTTTGATGAGATACCTAATATGTAATTAAGATGCCTTTACATATATCTTAACTTACCGTAATGACGTGGAATACTAGTAATGCCCCGCGAAGTGCCGAACTTTTGGTTTACTACGGTTCTTGAGGTGAATACAAGTGGTGTGTTGGTTGGTTAGCGGTGGTATTGTCGGGCAAGTTCGTGGAAATCTTTGGGCAACTGAGGTTATGACCCTGCATTTCGTCACCAAAGGTAGTTTCTTTTCCAGTACCCCTGGAAAGAACGACTTGTACACAAATGAAAACGAGCGATTTAAAGAAACCATAACTCTGCCTCGCAAGGAACAAGAGAGTATAGGTGGGACAACGGCTGTTTGAAGAAAGATGCCTTTAGTGATGGGCTCGGTAATTACATCTGAAGCTGTTGAAAATGATCGGCAGTAATGATATTTGCAATTAGATGAATCTCAAACATCTGGCGTACGGACGTCACTGCAAACAGCTTTCAACTCCAATCATACTATTTATGCAGTCTAGTACTCTGAAAAGAAAGTGGGAGAAAAAATGAAAAACGTTTACAAATCCGTGTAACGCGAAATTAGAGCGCAGCTCTTGTGGAGGAGGAGGGGAGGGTACGGAAAGGAAGGTATGCCCCTCCTCCTCCTCCGTATCCAGTCCTCCCCTCCTCATCTCATCCTCGTCCTCCCCCTCTTTCCTCCTCCTCTTTTCTTACGCAACCTCGTCCTCCCCTCTCCTTCTCTACCATCCTCCTCTCCCACCTAGTCCTCCCCGCCTCCCCTCCACTCCTCCTTCTTTACTATTCCTCCTCCGTACCTTCCCCTTCTCCTCGTCCGTACCCTCCCCTCCCCCTCCTCCGCACCCTCTCATCCTCCTTCTCCGTATCTTCTCCTCCACCTCCTCCCATACTCTCCCCTCCTCCCACAGTTTTCTTGCTAAATTTAGCTGAAAAAATTGACTCCACGTGACCTCAATAGCAGTTCAATTCTCTGCTAAATTTAGTGCCCCTTGCCAAGATATCGGAGAGCCCCTTGCCAAGATATCGGAGGCCATGACTGCGCAACGAAACTTTTTTGTGTGCGCAAAAGTTGGCTGGTACACAAAAAAAAAAATGAAAAAAAAAAAAAGTCAGTCTTGCGTTTTCGTCGTGTACATTTTGATTGAAAAAGAAATTATGCCCTGGCGGAATGTTTTTGCGCAAACTAATTTTGTTGATATGCAGCCTCTTCAAACTGTGACACTACGGCGCTACTTAATCGACTTGTATCACCAAGCGATGGTTCCTTCATGCGGCACCGGTGTCGTTGGGGTCGCGAGGCATTTTTTTCACCGGATGTGACCTGATTTTGTCCGGTGTCATAGTTCATTAACCAGGACAACGAGAACTCAAGAACGTAATCAGATTTTTAAAATATCACGAATTGCACTGTTTGGCAACACGAATTCAAAAAGGAAAACGACGTATCTTCGTATTGACGTGTCCTCACGCGAAAAATGAATGAATGAACCAATTAATTAATTAATAGATTTATAATTGTGAGTTGTTTTCCGGCATGGTGCACCAGTCAGGGCGCACTGCTTGTAATTGCCTATAAGGCACAACTTCCCATAAACAGACCCGTTTTCATAAAATAATTTCGTATATCAGCCGCGTTCATATACGATGAAAGATTCAAAAGTAACGATATCACTTTTGTCTTATTATTATTCTGAGTGAGGTGACTCTCTGTGCTAGGAAAATTTTTCAAAGTAGTCAATACATTTTTATAATGTTTCAAAAACGATTAAAAGAAATTAAGAACATGTTTTGCGATATCACTTTGAGCGTTGCAGTCTTAGAGTCTTTTTAGCTCCACATCGTCTGAAGATAACTTCGGTTCACACAGTTGTTTGCCAGTGTTGGAAATGCCCAGAAATCACACGGCAATAAGTCGTATGTGGCCAGTGTTCCAGTGCAGTTACCACCCTAAGAAGCGTAACGCAAGGATTCCATCACGCACCTCTGCCACGCTCTTGCGAACCGTTGACGTGGTAGAAGGCTCAGTACTGAAGGACGAGGGCTCAAAATAGGGCAGGTCGCACCGCTGCGGCCTACCATGTCATGGTGTCTGTATCCGCCATGACAAAGCAAGTTTCTTCCACTCGCTGTAAAAGAACGCTGGAGACTATACTAGGTGGGGCTTTCCAAGACACCAGCACAGCGTTGCCCGTTCACCTCCTTGCGAAAAGAAATAGAGGCAGTTTCGTTAGTGCTCAATCAGTCCTGGTACATGGCTTCCACGTGACGTTATCACGCCATGCCGGTGGTCATTCCAATACATGGCACGCACGTCACGTAATCACATCATGATGGTAGGTATTTCCTATTTGTATTTATCTATTAAACAAATTCCAGGGTGTAAAATGTATGTCGACAACTTTCTCCCAACACGCGTAATTGTTGCCTCCCCAGGCAGGAAAATATATTTTTAAAAAGTGTATGGTCTAAAAAAAAAAAATGTATATGTATACTACGGCGTCCTCTGAAATGTAGCATGTAGAAATAAAATCGCAGCTGCATGGCAGATATATAGGTAGAGAAAAAGAAGAAAAAAAAGTGGGATCTCACAGCTTTTATGAATAAGAAATGTGCGTGTGTTCAAACGGCTAAGTTTACGACACAAAAATACTAGGGCTCATTTTTTTTTTTTCAAACGTTGGTTAAACTAAATAAAAAGGAACATGCAAAACTTTTAAAGCTTACAGAATTTAGATATATATTTTAGATACTCCACCACATCATCACAACACATATTTAAGCAATTATCGTAACGTGGCAGAAGCTTTTGGATTTCCTTCTCAAGGTATAAGTTTTCCAACGTCCCATACGCGAGTTCAACAAAAACGCAAACCGCCACAAAAAAAAAAAAAAGTTATTTTTTTACTTTTATATCGTGGATTTCTGTCTGTCCTTCCCAAAACAGCGTGCAGTTTCCTTTACCGACGACACATTACTCGTCTGCGGCGGGTGACGGCCCCGCTGACGCGTAAACTAATGCCCGAGAATCCAGGTGACGACGTTCCTTGAGGAGGGCATCGAAAAAGTTTGTACCGCACCACGCCATGACGATTGCCTAAATATCTGCGGAGATGACGTGGAGAAGTAACAACAGTATCCGTATCCAAATTCTGCTTATATTAAAACAGTTTTCGTCACTTCCTTTTTTACCTGGTACATTGGAAGTTGAAAAAAAGAAATAGCCCTTGTGTATTAAACATCAAAATCTCAGTTGTTTTTTTTTTGTTTTTTTTTTTGGTTTGTTCACGAGTGCGAAAATTATTTAAGGATAAAGCGAATTCCGGAATGGAAAACAAACAAATATCGACACGAAAGATGAAATCCCGGCGTCGATAATTCTAACAAAAAGACAGCTGTGATGTACAAGTAAACCAAACCTGCGTGACTCTAGCGCCGCGTGGCGGGGACCTTGCCAACTTACAGTCGACCTTCCGCGGCGGACCTTTTTTCGCGGGGGCGGCGTTGTTTATATGTCCCCGTTTCACTCAAAGGGTAGCTGTATAGGCACGGATCGTTTATCCTCTCCTATAATCACAGACCAGGTGCGAGTCGTATTAGCATATTATTGCTCAAACGGGGCTACAGGTGCGCGCCGTATTTCTGGAAGGCGATCCTACAAGACGCAATGCACGCGAGAGTCGTTTTGTTTTTGTTTTTTTCTTTATTGTCTCTATTAGCACCGAGTAGGCAGCTTCGATTTAAGAAAGGGAGCAAGCAGCTCATAGTATGGGGAGCGGTTGCAATCGACCTTTTTCAAAACCACATCTAGCAACATTGGCGGCCGACATTTTTTGGGTGCACGAAGAGTGTGATATAGGATTCGAGTTTTCACCTAACGCAACCTTCGTGTCCATTGCACGCGTCAGAGTAAGATCGATTCCGTAAGTGATGACGTCCTAACATGGCGCTCTGCTCCAAACAAACCTTTGCTAGGTTCCGTTGTTATGAACAAATGCATGGGGGCTCGAAGTGAGGTTAAAGATTATCTGATAAAAAAAGTAATTTTAGTTTTTGTAAGCATCGTGTTTTTTTTAATATTTAATCACGAAGACTTTTTTTATCGTCTTAGTGCCATAAGGCGATGACAAAGGTCCGTAATAAAGTTACACAACCGGTTTTGCGTTGCTAGCAGGCGGCGACGCTATGGCTTCGCGAGTTTAGAGTCCCTCGGTAAAATTAACCCTTACAAGATACCCCAACCAGAGCTACTAAATGAGCTGCGCTTAGAGTATCGGCACTCCGTTCCCCGCCGCCGCCATTTTGGTGCTTGTGCAGAGCAGACGCAACTGCCGATCGTCATGTGATTTCAGATAAAGCTTCAGAGAACTGACAACCATGATTTTGAACCACAATATGGCCAAGTGTCGTCACTCTGAAGCGTATAGCTTATTTAGTGGCACCACTCTCAATTATGGTTGCGGAAACGCACAAGACACCTTCCACGAGCGGGTGCTCTGCCGCCGTTTGCTTCCAAAGGCCATTCGCAGGGCACGGGCGTCGTGCACTGGCGTATTTGACGCTACTTGCAACTTGCAAGACAAACGCAAACACATCGAGGAGCTTTACGAGGGTTCAGTGGTTCTTTTTGAGGGAGTACGCGACTGCGTTGAATGAAGTTGGTGACGATCAACGAAACTTCCAGTCTCGGAGTCAGCTTTCTGTGGGATTTTGGAAGCGAACAATGTCCGTGCACAGGTTTGATCAATGCTCGAAGTGCGCGAGTGCGCGCGTGAACGCCTTAAAACACTGTGAAGCCGAATCACGTATACGACGAAGACGTGAAGTGTATGAAGGTTGGAGTGCAGGCCAGCACACCTTCAAGGATTTCTGACAGCACGGTTGCTTCAGTGCACATCTGTGTGACCCAACGAACTGTCCGTAACATATATTTATATAACTTACCCGAAGCTATTACCCAGTTCCTTTACAATTTGCAAGACATATATAGGTACGAAATACACACCCATGTTGCCAGCCTGAGAAGACAAAGTTTGCTGTCTCGAACCGCTCATGTACGTTAGAGTCAAAATAATTGATTCTTAATTACAATGCACGTCAACTGCAGAATCAAAAAGAGGGCCGGGCGCTGCTTTATGAAATCACGTTCTATACAGATGATATTCTCGCTGTATTTTAGCAGGTCTGCATGCGTATGATGATTTTCATCGGACAGTATCCCGCATCGCACGCAAATATAATTCGTTTTTATAACCCTGATGAGTTTTCTTAGGCTTGCCATGTTCCGAGTAAATACAAAATCAAAATTGTATTATTGTGCAAACGATTCAAACGGTTGCAGACGACATACAGTAATTCCGTCTGCGTTCGTCAAGCGATCGTCGTCTGCAGCAGGCATCTCGAGATATTTCGACGACCGGAAGTTGTCGTCGCAATTATTTCAGAAACAGCCGGTTCTCGGCAAACTTCTGTCATGGTAAGTGTGAAATCTGGGCTTTATATCCATTCTTTATAGACGTTTAAATTGCACGTCCAATTTTTGGACCGATCGTCCTTTCGGAGCGAAACCCAGTCCCACGTATTCGCCCATAACAACGCCCCTAGCAACGGTTTTTTGGAGCAGTGACGTCACACTTACGGGGTCCATGGCGAAGAGGCAATGACACGCATTTTTGAAAGGGGTTTAATGTGACCCCAGAACTGTGACGACGCGATCGTGTGATCGACGCCTTCTTTGATAGCGGGGAATGCGAACCAGGACATGCTTTCACTTGGCTTCCTTTTTATTCCTTCTTATTTGCGTCTTGGATTTCCAGTTAAGTGGCCTAAAGTTATCGCGGTAAAACCTATACACCTTTCCATCGCTTGTCACCCGGGCGAAAAATGCCGAGTCACTGGGCTGTGGACGCAGGCGCAGCGTACAATATTTCGCAAAGGGAGCTATTGCGCATGCTCGGAAGGCGTTCCACAGCCCAGCAAAGAAAAATGGCAGCTCGCAGACGGCGTTTATTGGAAAGGTCTATTGGAAGCGTAAAAAAAGAGAGTGGCGCCGCGGTGCGGCTCGGCAGAAGCATTTCGCATAGACATCGTGTGTAGCGGCCCAATACGTTCAGAGCGACAGTTGGTGCTAACTTTTAATGCGTTACCAAAAGTGCCCTGGTACATATGGTACCCTTGAACTGGTTTGGAGCATACGTATATAAAGTTCGCAACGTCGCCACGAGATGGCGCCACAGCCCCACTAGCGACGCCGTGACGTAGCAACTTGCCACCGAATATCGCCGGCGACGTCCCCCTTCGCCGACTTCGGCGCCGCGCAGCGGAGGACTGCGGGTGTGAACGAAACGCTTTTCCAACTCTTTCCTGTTTAGCTTTTCTCCTCAACTCATAAATCGCGTATTCTACCAAACAGTTCAAGAAGACAGAAAGGGGGGAGTCCCCTCTCGCTCGGATTCTCGTTTGTGTACCCCTGACACAGCCATTCTTCCCCTAGAAGATTAGCCAATCGCTCAAAATTCAGACAAAAGTAACTTTCCCCACCCCGTTCACCCCGAAGCTGACAGTGCCGTGGAAGCTACGTTCTCCTTGGGCCAGCCACACTTTTGCCACGTGATCACGCTCTATCGCGCATACCCACGCGCAGAGAATGAGGTCAGGTGATGAAAGGGAGGCGGCTGATTAGGCTGGCAAGCGCGTAGCTTCTACCACATTGTCAGCTTAGGGGTGAAGGGAATAAGTGAAGCCCGGGTGTCGTGTTACGTGCGTTTGGGCCCGGTGACGCGCTGCGGGGGCCGGGTGACGCGCTGCGGGGACCGCGGATGTATCACAGTGAAAAGGCAGCGAGCTTACGAAGGGAAGGCGGTACGAAATAATCCGCTGTGCTTTCAAATTTTCGTACCAAAAGTCAGGCTTTTGACTTTCTACCTCTTTTTCTTTTGGCCCACTGAACAATGTGCTATTAGTAAAATCCCAATATAAATTGATTTATTCCAGCCCAAAATTCGTTTCATGGGCTCTTTAAAGGGAAGCTACGGAGCTTCTTGGAAAAAATGAGTTAGAAGTGAATTCTAGTGTATTTTTACCCCGTGAACCCGAATACCCAAACCATTTGCTGCGTAAGTATTGTTAAACGCGAGAAAAACGCGAAAGACAGTCGCTGTCCGTGACGTCATCGACGGCTCTTTTGGCTGCCCAAGGCTAGGGGGGCGGGGCTTCAGCCCTATTTTGAAATTGCTCTTGTGGCTCTCCGGCGCGTCGCATTGAAATATAAGTTTGATATCTGTTACTCTAAAGGCCAAATGAACGCAATTCAAGCGTTTTTTCTCAAATGTAGAAGTGCCCCATCTTCCCTTTAAGCTTCGCGGCGACAGTCTGCGAATGGCTCATTAAAAAATATTAACCCACCTTAGGCCACACGTACACACCGCCTCGCGGCGTGTGCTGCACCTTGGTGGCTGGGTGTTACGTCGCGTTTGTGCGGCAGACCCCCTCCATGTGCTGGAGAAAACATCCGCGATCATCCCAATCCCAGTATACGTCTACTCGATTCTCCAGCGAGCGAAGAGCAATCTGATAATAATTAGCTGGCAATACTTCCTATATATGTAGATTTTATCAATTACGGGCACTGGTGACGCTCCCGTAAACAAGAACACGTCATTGCGAGCTCTGCAACCACTCGTGCGTGAGGTGGACCGGAGCGACGGGCGCGTTTCAAATCGCGACGGTGGCGTGACTGGGCGCTTTTGTGCGCGTGTCTCTTTTCTCTCGTAAACCTCCACCCTTGGCCCAAGTCCACGTCAAAGCCGCGCAAAAAAAAAAAAAAAAAAAAACTCGGGCCGGGGGGAAGGGGGGGGGGGGGGGGGGGGGGGGGTTCGACACGCGCGGCATGTCGCCAGCGTTCCGACAACATTCACGGGATGTTTCGAGAGCCGAAAGCGTCACACGACGGCTCCTTGATTTTTTTTTTCTAGCGAGATCTTTTTTGGTAGAACTGTTTCGCATCTTGTTTTGTGTAGGGTGCCTCGTTTTGTGTGGTATATACTCGTACGTGACGTCACACACGGCGTCGTGAGCGAGTATTCGTCGCTCGTTGTTGCTATTGCTGTTGTTGAGAGCATTGCAGCAGTAGTATATATGTTTCGCTTCGGCTCATATACTTCCCAACAAAGAGAATGATTAGCCTAGGTTTATTTATTTATACCCGTTAGAATATCACGATGAGATTCTAACAAGTAATTCGATACAAGAATACAATAATAATTTTAAAAAAAAGATTTCGTGTATATAAATGGTTTTGACGGCTCATGGTATGATGAAAGGGGGGAAAGTATACTGGTGTTAGTACGTCTGCTTGTTGTTGTTGTTTTTGTATTTTGCGGGGTGTTGAGTGTTTGTAAGAATTGCATAGTACGTCTGGAAATTACAATGAAATAAGAATTTAGGTTCTTTTTTTTTATTTCAAATATGATTATATGAATTGACTGCGGACCAATTATGAGATGCGCGGTAATCGTCACCACGCCTCGGATTTCTTGAACTGTCAGTTAGTATACAAATTCCAAAACGCCAAAAGCGGTAAAGAGGCGAACACGACGCACCACGCATTCTGCGTCTCTCAGCCATATACGAAGAATCGAGGTCAAGAGTATACACTTTTAAAGCACGAAATGCTTTTTAACGCTAGCCCCCAGTTCCAAAGTTTTGTCCGTCCGTCCGTCCATTTTCCGCTAAATTTAGCGGGGAAAGTGGCGTCACGTGACCCATACACCTTGGGGGAAATTGACGGCGCGTCACCTATACGTCAACTCAAAGTTCCCTGCTAAATTTAGCGGAAAAATTCGCGTGTTGTGGCCAAAACATAAATTCATTTTAGATTTAGCGGGAAATTGAGGTGACGCTACACTTGCAAACCGCTTCAGTTACCCGCTAAATTTAGAGGAGAAACGTCTCGTGACCTAGGCACCAATCCAGTTCACCCGTTAGATTCAGCGGGGAAAATCAACGTCACGTGATCTATACGATCATTCAGTTTACCCGTTAAATTTAGCGGAAAAATCAACGTCACGGAACACACCCATTCCCTATGATTAGGGTTCGGAGTTTTCGGTTTAAACCGATAAAAACCGATAAAAGTACGCCGAATTCAATTTCGGAAATTCGGTTTTAACCGAAAAAGGTCAGTTTTTAGGTTCGGCTTTTTCGATTTAAATCGATAAAAACCGATAAAAGTACGTCAAGTCCATTTTCTGAAAATCAGTTTTAACCGGAAACAGTCACTTTAACCTTCCAGTCCTACCGCAGAGCCGTGGCGAAAACGTGGAACGACAGTGTCTATCGAAACATGTCCGAATGTATGGGATACACGGATGCCATCACGACGTTTTGGTTTATTGTGCGCATCATCGATCGGAACGTAAATCTGAAATGCCCCATGACTTCGCCATGTACGGGCGTGTTTTCAAAATCGTTGTAAGGAAGATTGACTTGATGCAAGCTCTGCATGTTGTGTTGTGCTTCAAAACGTCGTACCGTGTCTCTTTTGGTGCTCACAATTGGTTGATTGGCCGATTTTGACTCAGGCAGCGCTTCATCTCCTCAGCCTGCCAGAGTCCAGTGTTAGCGTTGAGAGGGCATTCTCGAAGCTCAGGATCATATTAACAGGAAAGAAAGAGTGCGGATCAACGAAGAGAATCTGGGAAAATACATGCGTGTGTACTGTAATAAGATCACGTAATACTGATATACAGAAGGTGAAGTTCCATGTTTTTTTGGGCATAGGCTTCATATCTGACTTGTTTTTACTTCTGTTTTTTTTTTATTGATTCTTTACAGTTGCACACATTTGCCAAATAGAGTGTCCATTTCTTTTTTAATATATCTGTGCCGTTATTATTTAAGTGATAAAAAAATATCAGAGCTGCAAGGATCATCTGATCCGGTGTCCGTTGGTGTTTATTTTATATACACCGAAAAAAGCCGATAAATTTTGGTGGACATAAATATACGCCGAAAAAAAACGAAAATTGAATTTTAAAATAAACACCGAAAAAAGTACACCGAATTTTGAAAAAATAGAAACCGAAAACACGGAACCCTACCTATGATGCATTTCATACATTATAGCACTTTAAAGGTAAATGTCGGTGCCAATTATTTTTTTTTGCTTTTAGATGGACGTATATGAAGTTTGTACCTTGAGCGAGCAAGGCGGAGGGTCGATTCCGACATCGCGAAGGGGAGACGCCGAGAACGTGGCTTTTATTTACCCTTGGAGACAATGGCACCCGTGGGATGACAGTGCGTGAGTTGTGGGCCAAGGGCAACGCAGGCAGAATGTAAACACGCGAGAGGGTGAGGCAACTGGGAAAGGAGGCTAAGGTCGCGGGACGAGCAACACCCAAATCCGTGTTTCCATGGCGTCTCTTCATCTCTGCTGCTCGCCTCTGAATCGCACAAAACAGAGAAACAAGTTCGTCTGCCTCTCGCACACGGGTTGCACTCTAAACAAAGGGTGTACTACTTACACCCATTGGGGTGTATGTGAATTGTCCCATATACGACACCCCCATGGGTATATATGGTACACCCCGAAAATGGGTGCAAATATGCACCTCATTTTGAGGTGCGTATGTGCACCTTTCCTTACACCCCCATAGCCAGCGGGTGCACTCACACACCACCCCGTGTACATACATACCTTTTCCCACTCTCCTCACTTACTGGGAATACCGATACACCCCATTCTTAGGTGTACATGTATTCTTTTTTTCCACACCCTCTTCACTTTTTGAATGCTGTTACACCCCATTCTTACGCGTGATAATGTCAAAACGCCGAGCTTTTATTGGGTGATTTAAAACAAAAATATAGTTGGTAGACCTTGAGGCATTTAGCATTAAGGTCTACCCACTATCCTTTCAATAAGAGCCACCAATCAGAGCTCGAGGTCTTTTAGACGTCACCACAACTCCTGTACAATAAGCAGACGACTTGCTCACCGCATACCCCTTAAAAAAAAAAAAAAAAAAAAACGCTCCTGAAGTTGCTGAAGATGATGCAGGGGGTGCGACTCTCGCGCCCCCTATCAGCTAGGAATTTCCTGCCACTCTCTCAGATTGTTGAGACCTGCTCAGCGCGATTCACCGCCTCTGTTATGCGGTTTTCCTTTTCAAGTTTTTCGGGCTCTCTTTGAAAGCAGAGTTGTATACGGTACTTGCTACGAGTAATCAATTGACTCGTAATTGATTGCGTTTTGGGGTAATTACGTAATCAGTTGAATACATTTCTTAGGAAGTAATCGCGAGAGTGATTTGATTATGACTGCTGACTGGGCCAGTTGGTAGTTCATGTTGATTAACGTTGTGAGTTGCGCCGTGTGAGTGTATATTTTTTAGTGCGTCTGTGTTTGTGAGTGTTTCTCTTGTGGTGCGCGTTAACGTTAGTTAACATGATCTGGTTACTTTTGGAAGTACTAAAATTACTTGTAGCCGTTACCATTTTCCTCTCCTCTTCTAATGACGCCCTTTGTACAAGGTTTCTACCAAGATATGCTCGAACAATGTCTCCGACGGGAGGATATAATTTACCGAAATTTGTGGATTATGAACATAAGTAAGTTTATGATTCGGTGATCCTAACACAACGTAATGGACAGTCCGAAAGACCCGTTTTTGAACCGGTAGAAAAATCTCGCGTTCTCAAAATCTGAGGTACTCGGAAAAGTAACGGATATAAGTACTTATAAAGTGTGAACTGTTAATGGCCCCTTACCCGATCTTTCGACGGTGTGAGCGTAAAGTTTCCCCGCTAAATTTAACGCAAACATTGACGTCACGTGACCTATTCACCAAATCAGTTTCCCCGCTGAATTTGGCGGCAAAACATATGACAACCTTAAAATCATTTCTTCATCAACAACGTATCGACGCTGGATCAACGCAACGTGATTTCAATATCACCATGACGCACGATCGGCGCAAGGTCAATTGATCGTCATCGTCATATCGTCGAATAAGCGACAGTATACGCTGTCTAAACACGTCGCGTTGTGTGATCGTCCCGTAATTTTTTCAAGCAACGACCGACTTCTTTTTCTCTCGAGTAATCCAGTAAACAAACTGAACACTTTTTAGCCGAGAGTAGTTATAATTATAATCTATTACTATTTTCGAGTAACGTGTGTAAGAAATCTTCAAAGTTTCCATTGCATTCAAGCGTTTCTGCTTAACTTTCACGGGAAACGAAGGAAGAGAACGTCGAAAGGTCCTCGAACGCGATTTTGTGAACAATGACAGTTCTCCCCACTTCCAGAAATAATCAGAGTGGAGACCTTCTCAGTCATCGCCAAAAAAAAAAAGAAAAGATGTTCGGTTTATTGCTCGAATGTTGACACGCACACTTCCTCGCTAAATTTCATGTCCGAGTCCCGTCGTGTAGATCGGTAATCTCGTTATTTGTGCGCATAAAATATGTATGCCTTTCGGCTATATTTTGTCGTAAATTACTTTCGATAGTCAAGTGCTTTGTCGACTGATACGGCTGAGCGGGCGGCGCCATTAAAGCTCGTCGTCAGACGAAAGAAATGTGGAAAGCAGGTCGTCTGCTTCTTGCTAAGGAGTTCCGGTGACGTCAGACCGACGCGGAGCTCTGATTGGCCGACAAAAAAAAAATAGTGGGTAGATCTCAATGCTAGATGCTTTGAGGTCTGCCCATTATACATATATATATATATATACATATATATATATATATATATATATATATATATATATATATATATATATATATAGATATATACATATATATATATATATATTTTTTTTTTTCAATCAGTCACTAAAAGCTCGGCGTCGTTCTGACGTTACCGCAGCTGCTGCGCAAGCAGACGACTTAGCTGCCCTCCGCATTCTCCAGACACATTCGCTTTGTCGCGCATGTGCCCCCCATGAATAGTTTGCCGTTTGTTCTTTGTTTTAAATATGGTACGATGCTTTCTAAATGTCCCCTGGAAATTATATACACCATGAAAAAAAAAAAGGTCGGAAAGGTGGCCGCCATCTATGAGCGAGGCCGGCAAGCCGATTGCCTGGTTGCCGCCGTCGCTCATAGATGGCGGTAGCTGTCCAGAGTTTTGTGTCGACATTTGTTTGGTACCGGACACGATCCTGTGGAACCTAGCCCTTAACAGCTCTGCTGTAAAAACTAGCGGCGTCTGAAGTTGTGGCAGTCTGCGGCCTATCGAAATCAACAGTCCACTCGGTTAGGGTTAGCAGGGACGTCGGTGAGAGAGCAGCCTCAAACCCAGTGAGTAGGCTCGAAAACGCTGTCTTGTCTCTGGAGTCGAGTGTTTCTTGGAAAGGTGTAGCGAAAAGCGCCGAATCGCTGGGCTCTCGACGCATGTGCTGCGTCTCGTATTTCACGAAAGAGAGCTACTGCACAAGCTCAGAACGCGTAGACAAAGATGGCAGCGCACAGCTAATAATAGGCGTATGGAACGCAGCGCTCGTATTGGACACGAGTGTGACGTCAGCGTTCGGCGAGGACTCGGCTCCAATCACGCGCTTCGTGTCCAAGCAATGGCGACGCCATTGTTGCTCAATGAATTTTTGAAAAGGGCGTGTTAGACATGGATGAAGAAAGAATAAAACAATTTAAACAGGGACAACACAACCATGAAAGATGTGGTTGTGTTGTCCCTGTTATAATTGGTTTATTATTTCTTCATCCATGACTTAAACCAACACGTTCTTCTCCCAACCAGGTGTGTTAGAATCGTCCAGTAAGGGCGAAATACATTGTTTTGCTGTCGCCACGCTTATAAAAGCCATTTAGTATACTTATAAGCGTAATCGTCACACATTCCCGTTTTGCCTCCCTTTTATTTTTTTCAACAAATTTCAGGTTAAAACGTTTTATTATTCTTTTTCCTCGCCCATTCCGGATACGTCTATTAGGTGACTCGAGACGAGAGTACACGAAAATGGTCTATACGTACTTGCACGGTTTGTACTGACGTCACGTTAGCTTCCATTGTGGGGCCTTGCTGCTTTGCGTAGTCCCTTTGGCATGCAGTGTGGGGGCCTTCCTGCTTCGCGTAATTCCTTTGGCAGCATGTATTGCGCACCACCGACTTTGCCTTCCAGACCGGAATACTTTGCGAATGATTGTCAGTGTTGGACAATGACGTTCCTTACAAGCCATGCATTGTCTCGATTAGGAATTAGGTTCGGTCGGGAGACACTGTGATGCAGAAGGGCGTATTGGCAAGAACTACAAATATCTAAACTTCACTTTCATATGTTTGCGTCGCTTGAGTAGTTGGAGAACCAAAATAGAGAAAACGTGCGAAACTTTCCTGCAATCCGACGACTTCTTCAACAAAACGATCTCGCTTCTCACGAAACAAGTCCAGAATCATGCTTCTACGTTTTATTATCGGAACAGACCAGAACCTGATAGTTGGCGACCATCAGGTGCTACTCCCATAGCCACCCGAAATGTTACCCAAGTCACACTGCAATGTGAGGTCTTAACTGCGGGTGACGTAAGTGTATCAGTCTTACCCTTGATGTTACGTGGAGCGACAGATTCTGAATGTTTACAACGTGGGCCAACTGATGGCTGGCGACATACCATCGGTCATTCCTGCAGGCCCTGTTACGGCTTCAAGTTCCCGTTCCGTCGCTTCTTTCAAATGTTTATCACGAGCTCAATTCGAAGGGAACTGTCACCAGAACCGTCCTCGACCGCCAAGCTAGAGCATGCCCCAATGCTGCCTTGGGTCATTAGAGTAACTTCCAGCGTACCAGGTTCCTGGCTCTCAAGGACGTGCGGAGAATTGTCGTTTTCAAAGGGAAACATGGTCCCCAAATAGTCTTCGAATGGGATCGTTTGCGGAATCGCAACCGACAATGTATTTCCTCTAAAGTGCTGAGCCGAATAGCTGTCTTGGAGTTCTTCAAAGTTATCTCCGTTTGTCCAGACCTCCTTATGATAAGTCTTCTGCTCTAGTACTGCTGAGTCTCCCATGTTCTGTCTGCAGAGTCGCTGAACACCGAGACTTGACCCCTGTGGTATCCATGGCTGATCACTGACACCTGATTCTTGAAAAGAAAAGACAGCTTCAGCCTTTTGATAGTTGTTTCTGAGTAGTTCTTTAATGTGGTTATTTACCTCGTACTTTCCGACCACTGCTGAAGACTGCATAAAATGTTCCATCGCATTGTCCACAGCCACTTCTGGTAAGCCGCCGTCTCTGAAGGTCGGAGTGGCGAACTGCCCCTCGTGGACGCAAAGTGATGATAGTTGTTTAGTGACCACTTCAGCCACCGTGTCGTCTTTGTTCAGCGCTAATGCAGTTATGTCTTCTTCAATGTCATCAACATGGAACAGCCTGTCATCGTCAGAAAGGCTCGGAGCTCGACTCGACAGGCTTGAGCTGGAGTGCCGACTTTCTTGTGATGGCTGCTGATGAGGATTATCGGCTTCTGCCTCCTGGTACTGCGAATCTTTAGCACACCACCTAGCCTCTTCAGCGGTCTCCCTCCGTTTATCAGCTCCTTCATTATCGCCAACGTGAACATTAGTGTCTTGCACGCAGCACAGCTTCACGTATCCCGATGACCAAGTGATATCATCTTCAGCGAGTTTAGCGTAGTCGTCCGACCCTTCAGCAACCGGTCCTCTAACCTTGTCTGTCTCCATGAGCCTGGCTATGTTAGAGACATACTTGGACGAAATCTTGTTTTCGGGACTTGAAACCGCCGAGTCACTTCGGGTTCTGAGTCTTCGGAAGCCCCATCTGTACCTTCGGCTCGTCCCCTGTCTTCGACGTTGTATGCGTTCTTCAGCAGCGAAGGATAGGGAGCTGAAGATCGTGGTCCTCGACTGAGCGGCCGCTGAAGACTCTTGGTTCGGCACGTCTGTTGTCTGCTGCACCGAGAGGGCTTGGCTTTGCTTGCGGAATCGACTCCAAGCACGCCGTATGAACATGTCAGACCTTGTCGCCGCCGCTGACGCCAAGTTTGAAATGTGTGCGGACGTCGTCGAGGAGTGCCCAGTTCGTGAGCCCGTGCCGCCCATTGCACTCGTCGTCAGTGGCGCTTCACCTAAAACATTAGGTAAATGAAAGAAGAAGCTTCGATCCCGGCTGCGACGAAATTTAAGAAATGCAAAACCAAAATAAAAATCTGCCATCGTAATAAAAAAAAACACATATCGTTTGAACGCTATTTGGTTTCATACGCAAAATAAAGCCTACATGTTTAGACACGTGACAAATATGTAACCATCTGATGTAAAGAGAACCATTCTCATCATCATCGTACAGTTTCACGCATCAACACGCACGTTACAGTGTTCTAGAGACTATTTTGTGGTAGACTCTATTTCACCTTATGATGTACCGCAGGAAAGGCTACAACCGCGAGCTCCTTGCTCTAGGACACATCTCGGCGGCACAAGCTTTCGTACATTAAGAGCAGCTGCCAACGCTATCAGCTCGCGCTTCTAGCCTTCGCTGCGGTACGAAGGACATAAGGTGAAACGGAGTATAATAGCCTTCGATCTGGATGAGCATCGTACCGGCGTGCGGTCGTGTATTACTACTGCGTGGTGCACGTTAAAGACCCCAGGCTAGCGGTCGTACCGCGCTAGCGGTTTTACCGCACTGACTAAATTGCTCATCTATACAGCTGAGGGACGATTCGTCCATTGAGGCAGACAAGTTCAGGCTGTATAAACATAAACACACCAGTGGAGTATAATAGGGGCGACCACCCACATGGGCGCGCGTGAAGACGGTCGACGTATAGATGGCCGCGAGGGGAGAACGTGGCGCTGGGCATTTCACAACCAACAAATTAGCGGTTAGTTGTTTATACAGCGGGAGTTTAGTCTGCCAGACGATTGCTAGCAACGTCCAAATAAGTTCATTGCAAGCGTGGGTCTATCAGCGGTTCAGCATTTTGCGGCATTCGAAGCTGATGTTTATTACCACCTGCATTGCGCACTCATCCGTAAAATGATAAGCATGCAGTCGGGTTGTGACGGTTAAACTATTTCTTTGCTGTTGTGCAAAAGATTGCGATTTGAGGAAACTGATAAGGAAACTCGCGCTCGGCAACGGGTATGAGCTTTCAGCTACTAAACAGCTCTTTATGAATCGTAGATCATGCTCAAACTTAAAAACGACATGCAGTTTTTTTTTTTTTTTTGTTCTTTTTTTCTCCAAACGTCGTCGCGCGAGTGCGACCTGAAGTGAATACCAAGAGAAACTTTACAACCTGTAACAGCGAATCTCGAAGAAAATTGTACTTACCTTGCGATCGTAACTCATGTTGAACGACGGTATACAGCATCGACTCTCTGAACGCGCTCCCGTCACGAAATTTTACGGGCACGCTCAATAATTTGACGAAAGGCTAAAGTCTTTTCTGTTTATTGAAGGAACACACAAGCCGTCTGAAGTCCTGGTCATGTGGGAAGCGATGAAACTTGAAAATGTTGCAGCCGCACTCGCCTTGTGCGGATTCCGTGCACGGTATAGGGCGTTTTTACATCCCAGGTGAAAATATGAAGTGGTATTTCAAGCGGTAAGTGATATCACTTGGAAGCCAAGTGGTACCACTTGGAAGTCAAGTGGTAGCATTTAGACGTCAACACTTGCAAGTCAAATGGTACCAGTTTCAAGTCAAGTGGTGCCACCTGCAAGTTAAGTGGCACCACTTGGGCTTCAAGTGGTGCCACTTGGGCCTCACGTGGTACCACTTGACTTGCAAATGGTGCCACATGACCTTCAAGTGGTACCACTTGGGTTGCAAATGGCACTAGTTTGCAAAATTACATATATCACTATAATAAAATAAGTGAAAGCTGTTGCTCCAAGTTGAAACTACAAAAGGTCTACAAAAAATCTACAAATCTAAGAAAAAAAAATTGTTTTTTTTTTTATATTTGTAGATTTTTTGTAGACACTAACGTTTCTTGAGCTCAAGCTCAAGAAACGCAGGGCGAGTCTTGAGCGTCTCGTCATACCTTCACAGCCAATGAGAATGCGACATTAGCCGACATGACCGTCGGAGAACCAATCACGATCCAGGAAGTACCCCCCCCCCCCTATGTAATACCCCCCCCCCCCCCTATGTACCCCCCCTATGTAATACCCTCTCACGAGGGCCTTTAGGGGTAATATGAATAAATAAATAACGAGTCACGCCCTGCGTTTGTTAAGCCGTCATTTGCCACGTGTACTGCGTGTATCCGCTGGGGGTGTTGTGTCTTCATTGTTATAGTTTCATATATTCGGATAACTTTGTCTTCTTCTATGCTATGTGTTCATTCACTTACTTCTTCTTCATCATCATCATTTTTGAATAAAGAGTCTCATGAGAGCATGATGTCAATCCGCCATTTTGTTGTTGCAGTGAGTGAGTGAGAAAATGTTTTATTTATCGAAAAAAAGGAGGGCGTGAGGAAACGTGCAAGCTTTCGCGCACTCCTGATTTGGGGGTGTTCTGTGAATCTTCGGTTTGCTCACTTTCAGCACGTTCCAGACAGCTCATAACGACAAAAATGGTGGACGAAATTACGTTAGTGAAAATGCTTTATATAGACGTCCACCGATATTATTTTACGCTTTCGCTGGTTGTTTGCGCAAGCTACAACCGAGCCATTACGGTACCCTGATGACCGGGTGCGGGTTGTCAACGAATCCAGTAGCTTTAAAAAGATACTGAACCGAAATTCGGATTCCGCAAAATAAGGCCACAGAAGTGTTGAACGGGACGCTACGAACTCCAAACCCTCACTTATACATTGATATCTCAAACGGATGGCTGCATTTTGAGGGAGAAAAAAAGGCACGATCAAGCGAGGATTTTGACGTCACGATCCCCCTGGAACAGTTGAGAATGAGAGGAAGTGGCCTCCCTTCTCTCCTCCTCGCTTCGGTTCACCAGCTCGACGGGACGTAGCAAGGAGTAGAGGGAATGAGAATCGTGACGTCACATGTCTCGACGGCCTCATCGGCCACGCTCAATCGCGCACTTCTTTCACAAAAATACGGCCATCCGTTAGAGATATCGCTGTATGAGTGGTGCTTTGGGGTTCTGCAGCGTCCCGCCTATTCCTCCATGCCCTGTTTTGTGAGCTCGAAATTTCGGTTCAGCATCCCTTTAAAGACCTACCAGAAAGCAGGGAGAGTCTCTCCCTCAATTCTTCCTTTCCATTTGAGAAAAAGGGAGACCCTCCAACTTTCCACGGGGCGTGGCTTACAGACCTGCTCTTGTGGGGAAAGAAAAGAGAAGAGTGCAAGGGGGAATGGAGAGAGGGAAACTGGGAGCAGGTTTTCTGCCCGGCAGAAGATGATTCTGTAGGTCGGCCTTTAATGAAATCTAGGGAAGCGAAAATGGACAGGAAACTGCGGGCGAAGCAAGCGAGCGTCGGGCACCACATGCATTCACGGCCCACATCCGGGGGTTCTCCTCGTTTAGCACAGTTCTGCCACGAAGAAAGCGAGGCGGTAGCCCTCTCGCAATTCTCCCTTGCCCTCGTTCAGTTAAACAGTGTATACGAGGCTCTATAGACCAGCATTGAACACGCAATAAACGTACCCAGTACACCTCGCTGCACATATTGAAACAAAAATTATGCCTAAATCGCTGCTGTTGCGCCGATTCTCGGCGACATGAGTTGGCCTTTACCGCAGGGGTTCCGACTCGGCGAAGGATTGGAATCGGAGAGCCAGTCTGTTCTCCCGGACATCGGCGGTTTTGGACGCAGCCACCGCAGCTTCCCTCCATCGCCGCCTTCGGTCCGCGTACTGTTTGTTGTCTTCGAAGAGTCAACCTTTCTTCCGGGGTGTCGGCGGTTTCGCGCAAATGGTGTCGTCGCTGCGCCTCGATTTTACGTTGTCGCGTACGTTGTGCCACCGCCACGGCCGCTCGATCCCCTCCTCTCGTGCTTCCGCAACGCGTCATTGGAAGAGAGAGAGAATAAGATTTCCATCTCGTAAGCATTGACCGAACGGAGCGAAAGAGCGCCCCTCACGAAACCAGTCCAGTCCAAACCACGACCCTCCAGACGAAAGACGGCTGCGCTTGCACCAGAAAAAACAGGACAAAAAAACATTTCAGCCCTTCCACTTTTATGAAGAAGGAAGAGCAGCGGAGATGTACTATGTGCTGCCATCTATGAACGACGGCGGCAACTAAACAACCGCAACCCAGGCAAGCCGGTTGTCTGGTTGCCCCCGTCGCTTATAGGTGGTGGTAGCTGTCCAGAGGGTTGTGTCGACATTTATTCGTCCACGCACACGAAACTTGTTATAAAACAAAACAAAAAAGTACAGCATTACTTTTTTTTTTTCATTTTTATTATATTTGGTTATCACCAACCAGCCCAACAACGGTCGCGGGGACTAGATACTCGCGCGCGAATCCAGTCCTGGCATGGCCCAACTTACCATGCACCTTGCACACAACGGAAGCACCTGCGTGCTGCCATTTTGAGCGATGCTGGCGCAACCTAGCGTTTCCTTGATGTTGGGGTGTGCTGGGGGCATGTCATTGGGAGCGCGAATGTGAACCAACCAGGAAATGCAGTATACCATAACGACTTCTGTGACGTGTGTGCGCATGTGAAAGACGTCCCGGCAACGGATTGCTTGGCTTGCTCGGATAAAGGGGCGTTATCTCGGTGTGCAGCCTGACTTCTACTTCTTGCGGGTGAGCAGTTACTGATCCACGAAGGCGTCGGCGCGACATGCATCTTGGTAGCGGACGCCCTTTCGGAAGAACGCCGATTGGTGTCAATTGGGGGGGGGGGGGGGGGGGGGGGGTAGCTTTTGGCTCATTTTGGTATATGCGCTTTGCGACTTTAGATTTTTTTTATAATTTTTCGTTCTGTTACTGTTTCGGGTATTTTTTTTTTTTATTGTTCGGGCTCTTTCTCGGTCGAGGACAGCACCTGTATGTTTTATTAATAGCGTTTAAAAATCTCCCGTCGCTCAGCGGTGTCTACTTCAGCAAGAGACGCCTAGCAACATTGTACGACCAGCAGCGAACCTCCTGTTTGGAGAGCAGGTCCCCCTCACCTCGGCGCGCGGTTCGAGGTTACGTCCGGAGTTTGCAAGTGCGGCCTCCGGGCGCCGCCATCTTGTTCGCTTGGGATGGCGCCGTAATCGGATGATGGCGGCGCATCCAAGCGCACCCCAAGCGAGCAAGATGGCGGCGCCCTGAGGCCGTACTTGCAAACGTGTATACATGGCTGGCACGTCAAGTCGTCGCACCGTACCAATAACCATTCCTATTTGTTGCGGCCGATGAAAAAAACAAAGCAGAGGGTGCAAAACACACGCTGCAATATGGGTACGCGCGCAACAGCAAGGTCTTTCAAAATGGCTGCTGGCAGGGCGTCGGTTCAAGCAATATCATTACTGAATGGATGGATGGATAGATGAGGCTGAACCCCTTGAATCGGGCGGCAACTTGCGCCACCTATCCAGTGTTTTTTTTTTTTTTTTTAAGATGCATTGTTTTTTGCGTCTTTTTGCGGCGCCTCACAATGATCGCTACGCTAACATGCGGCGACGCCAAAACGCACGCGTCTGCCGCATTGCGGAGGCTCTCGTAGCGTGCTTCAGCGTCTTTGCCGCATGGGGCTCGTCGGGGACCCACCAACGATGACGTCACGGACAGGCCTTCTCTACCATGTGGTGTTGGTCGAAGCCATATGTGCTAGCAGCGAGTGTGACAAACCTGCAACAAATGAGCGCGTTTGAAAGGCAAATCACGAAAGCTGTTGGGGTCGTTTTTGTTGTAATTGTCCTTGAGTTGTTGGCGCCGAAATCAAACGTCTTTTCGTTTTGTCGTGGGCGCTGAGCGCGTGTTTCGACGCTCCACCCTCTGCAAAGGGTCACGCGCTTATATCCATGTCTTTTTGTAAACATTGCGCTGATAGTTCACGTAACCTCGATGAAGGTTATCGAACAACGCGTATTCTACGTGGCGCGAATACTTCGATTCGCCCCTCTTGTCACGATATATCTGCCTTCGTATATAGTTAGCGTGGGACGTGTATAAAAGCTTTTTCTTCTATCTCTCATTCAAACACTTTTATTCACTCCTGGATGCGTAACTTGACCTTGAGCGGCGTAGGAGGACGAGGCTCCTGAAGCAACACGTGAAAACAAATAAAGGGGAAAAAATATGTTGTTGTCAGACTTCCGATTTCGTTTTCGTCTGGTGGAAAGAGTTTCTGTTTCTTTATCTTTACTTTGAGTCCAAGGTCGAATCTCCGATCTTCTGAATCGTTGTTACACCGTAAAGCCTCGGTCGTCAGCCTCACTGCTAATGCCTCATACAAAGTGCAGTCGGTTAACACTGTTTGAGGAGTCTTTTTCTTCATATGACGGACCCTTTCCCATTGGTCATACAAAATGCGGTCTGCAGACACATTCCATGGGGAACGCAAATTCGTCTGCTCTTGCACAAAGGTAGCGATGATGTCAGAACGCCGAGCTCTTATTGGCTGATTGAAAAAAAATAAAATAGTGGGTAGACCTTAAAGGTCATTTTTGATCTTATATTGTTTAAAATGTGTTAGTTCCCACATATACCAAATCCTATATTACAAAACCGCCTAATCATCTCAGGGCAATAGAAAAACATGTGGACTATTTTCTCCCGCGGACTACATTGTGTGGACCATTGAAAGCCCTACAATACGCGCAGGTTACGACTGATTTTATTATAACTCGTTTCGAAGAGAGTCTGATAGGTACACATTTGGATAAGACTCCTCTTTTTATCCACGGGCGAAGCCATCGCTTGCAACTCGCCGACAATTAAGCGCACTTTGTCGACCACTTCACTCCGAAGAAAGTTCACCTCCAAAAGGGCGTGTCGCGATCTTTGAACACGCTTTTAACGAGGAAATAACTTACGCAAGGTTGTGGTTTCGGGTTTGTTGGGATGCTTAGAGCGTCTAGATTGAGTTGTCACCACAAAAGGACGATCTCAAAATTGACATCAGCGCCCCTTGCGTGCGTCTTGGCAACATCATAATAAAGTAACCTAAAATTCACCCATTGTGGCTTAAAATCATGGTTGCCAGTTATCTGAAGCTTTATCTGAAATCACAGGAAAAGCTTTTCCACCCTCCAGAAACGTTTAAACAGTTCGCGACAGAGCAAAGTAATATTAGATGACCTTCCTAACACCGAATCTAATGCTGAGGAAGTCGCATTTTTAAATCATGACGATCGGCAATTGCGTCTGCCCTGCATACGAGCCAAAATGGCGGCGCCCACAACAATGTCGGGGAACAGACTGCCGAAACTCTAGACGCAGCACATTTAGTGGTTCTAGGGAAAGCTAAACTTCGGAACAAAATAATTAATAAAATAAAAATAACTCTCAGTGAGATCCAAGTGTGGACGAAATTACTCAAAGCAATGAAAGGAAAGGTTATGCCTCCGTGTTTATCTGGCGTATCATAATCCTTTTGTTTTGTGCTTCACCCCTTCGGAAACCAGTAATTAATAAAAAATAAGAAAGGGGCTCAGACAATGTCCATTATTAGTCTTTCACAGGTGCTCATACCTCATTCTGTCTCCCAATCCCCGTAAGTAGTTCTACTATTCTTTTTTACAAGACGGTGCTACGCACCTCACTTGGCGATTCGTTCTTCGATATTCGTCGGCCAGCATAACGAAAACGTTTCTGGTCAGCTGAGAAGGATAGACCGCTGCCCACTATATGCCTCCAGCATCGCCGATCGAAATTGCCCTCTTTCGCAACAAAAGGACCACCCCTTCCAGCCCACACCAAGACGAAGTTACAAACAAAACAAAGAAACAGCTGCCCGTTTCGGTCCATCGGTACACACGGCATCCAAAAAGGCGTGCCGCGCGTGGTCTCACGTTTTCGGGGGGAGCTGTTGTGGATGGAAAGCATGTGACGTCCGTGGCCTTGACATTCACCCCGGCTACCTGAGCGTACGGGAATGTCTCTCTTAATACACGCCCCAGCCGCTACGTACATCGCGGGGCGTCCCGCCCGAGCGTGCCTCCGCTAAGCGGCGTGTGTCATGGGGCCGTCGTCCCACGCCTCATTAGGATCTCGAAGGTCGCCCTACACGGCGACGGAGCCTTCGAGCGAGGCTGCCCTTTGCTAGAGGGCCCCTTATAAGCGAGTGTGTGCTTCGGAGTAAAGGCTCTTCGGCCATTTTGGGGGCCAAAATCATGGTTGCAAAATCCCATCGAGCAACCTTCGGTGCTATTTATGCAAATTTTATACAAATTTTAAAATAGAAGGGATGACGAAATGTTAGGCTAGGTGGCGCAAGCTGTCGCCCGTTACAAAGGGCATATATAGCCATTACCATTCATCCATCCTAGGTGGCGCGAGCTACCGCCCTTTATAAAGGGTACAACCGTCAGCGTCCATTCAACCGTCTATCCGTCCATGGGCAGGAAGTCCGAGATTCAATTATCTCAACCCAACCCTCGCTGAGCGCTGACGCGACGCACAATCTCGGTACGAGCAGCGTAAACGAAGCTTACGCTGAACGCTCAAACCATAGCTACAAATATCTTTAAAAACAAACAAAAAAACAGGGGTGTGGTGATTCCTGTGCATCTCATCACCACTCCGCAGCCAATGCGACAACGCCAATGCACATAGCGGTAACTATTAGCGCTCAACCGAGCTTCCCGCGTGGTTCGAGTCCTTTTAAAATTGACTGATTTCGTGGTTTTCGATGACCGTCCTTTGACTTCTTACTTGGAACCGCTGTTGATATTCGCGAATATCGATCGAATCACTTTTATTTTGCCACAAACTGCATTTGTAACAAAAACGTTGGAAAAAAAAAAAAAAAAAAAAAAAAAAAAAAAAAAGCTGCCTGTTTTTGGTTTGACAGGTTCCGACGCCCCCATCATGGTTTGAGCGGAAGTGATATAAAATAATTATTCATAAACACACCCACATATAAGCAAAAACAAATAAACGAGCAATTTTTTATATTTTTTTTAACAGGTAATTTGTGTTAAAAAGCAAAATACACATTAAACGCACATATGTAACAAAAGTAAGTTAACAAATTTTAGCTAATTATTTAACTCATCGTAATGATCAGCCCCCTTTGCCTCCCTGAGCGTATAGCTCACTTGCACATGCGCAAACCAGGTTAATGTACCTTTCACGTTTTTTTTTCTTGTTTTTTTTTTTATAGATCTGTTTGAGTAAAATTGAACACCCTGTATATTTGAATGTACGTGCAGAGCGTATTTCCTGCCCATACATATCTGCAATAAGGCCTCTTGTGATTAGAATAGATTAGAACGCGATCTATTAGTGGCCTTTTGTGATAATGCCCTTTTGGGCACTGCGGTATAACCTGACAATCTAAATAAGTAAATATATAGTGTAAGTGCACACTGCACGCTCACCACTTTTGAACAAATTAAGGACGTTCATTCAAACATGGCGCCGCCTTACAATTTCAATCGCCAGGATAAAACGAAATCGTTCCGCACGCGGAAAAAAAAGAATAGCCAACGAAACAACAGGGAATGCATCTGCAGTATCTACCAAGCTATAAGTGGCGCTTTTTTAATCTTTTTTTTTTTTTTCTCCCCCAAAAAATGGCCGTGATTGGGTTCTGTACTCTGGCGCAACTTATATATGCGTTCTGCTTCCTCTAAGTTTGAACCTTTAAATGCTCAAATTGGCCTCGACGGTGAAACTCTCGTTCGATTCGCTGGCGAGAATACTCCAACTAGCTCCCCCTGGCGGATATCTACCGCGATTACAAAATACAGATATGCATTGATAAATACAGGCTTATCAATGCAGTTTCGGCGCGCCGTCCCGCACAGATATACGACTTATACGTTCGTGTGTGCGTGAAAACGGCGGTTGATAAATGTTTGCGACCTGTACAGCGGAGTGACTTATAGACACAAAAGTCAAATCAAAATGTGTTTTTATTTTTAATCGAGTTGTCAAGTCATACGATTTTTATTTGGGCATTGGTCCAAGAGTTCTTAAACTGTTGAAGGAACCTCTTGGTAATGAAGGGGTAGTTAGAGATCAAGAGTTGGCCCAGCGTTTCACATCAATCAAACAGACAACACTGTAAACAGGCGAGAACGAAGTTACTCAAAGTAAAGGAGCCATTCCGGTACGTACATGGTACAAAGAAAAGAAGATATAAAACCAACTGAAAAGCGAGAAAAATAACGTTATACGCCGACAATATGAGGGACAAGGCCAGTAAGAGTCTGCGGTGACGTCAGAACGATGCCGAGCTCTGATTGGTGGCTTTGATCAGCCAATCAGGGCTCAGCGTTCTGACATCCTCGCAACACCTGTTAAAGAAGCAGACGAACTTGCACTCCGGATAAACTTAAAGCTTTTGCTTTATCTCCAGTGCACTCATTGAACGCGTTCGAATGCCAGAGAAGACCCAAACGCCGTACTCCGGCGTTACGCGTTCTAACGGACTAGACGGATCAAAGAATTAACTAGACAAAAAAGATCCCCACAACTTCGTCACCAAGTACGCTAAAGAGAAACAGAAACTCCCTTCGCCGACTCGACAACAGGTTGCGGCAATATATAGAGGCACCCACACACATGCCAAGCTGTTTGGCGGTCAGACTCAGCCGACCCAAACACGCGTCTAGGTCATCCACGCGCGTTGCTAAACTTTCATTCCTTTTTAAAGGGAGTGCTGCCAAAGCGATTAGACTTATGCGTTGTAGTTTCTTGGTTTTGTTTTGTTTTTTTCTTTTTTTTATATATATATAAACGAGGCAACACTAGAAAATTGTTCTCCGTAAACTTTTTTTTTTTTTTCGCTTTTGGCTGGGGTTGTTTTGGCATCTGATTACGTATACGATGTTCTTGGAATCCTTTGGCACTGTATAATCAAAGTCGAGAGTTAAGCTTGTTCTCGGCCTTTGGTGATTTTAGTGTCTGCAAAGAGATACTGTAAAACCCTTAATGTTCGCGAGCCCTTAATTTTCTCGAATTTCGCGAATTGAAAAATTCGCGAAATTAAAGGGGGCACGCAAGAGTGTAGGTACTTAAAGGGATACTTCAACGAAATTTGAAATATTCCCGCCGTGTTCAAAAATAGGTTGAATATGATCCACAATATCCGTAAATGACAATCGCACGTTTGTATTTTGAGCCTGGTGTCTGTATTTTTCGTTATAAACGGCCCACTCTGGCAAGCAATCGGAGAAGGCCCAGCGGAGACCACGTGACATCCAACGCAATCGTGACGTAGGTCGTCTCAGGACGAGCAAAGCTACGGCGAGGCTGACGTTGAGAGGGTGGCCTAGTCGTTCCAGCCACCGAAGCGGCTGCTTTTGTACGCATTTTGAGTGACGGGTTAGTCTTCTATAATCTTGTAGGGGGACAATACCGACTTCTGCGACACACAAAAGGCATTCTCGGAAAGAGGGGAGTTCCTCCTTCCCCTCTTCTCTCGTCGTGGCCGGAGGCGAGACACTCACCGTCACTAGCTGTCAAGGTTCCTAGACGGGCATTACAAGCGAGGCGTGAGCGACATCCACCAGGTGCTCTTTGCTAATCGTTTAATTCGTTTTAAAATTCCTTTTCGTGACTTTTTTTAACAAGATATTGCTGTGTTCGATGTGATACTGCTCCTTTGGACACATATAGACGAAGATATGAGCGCCGAAATTTCGTTGTAGCGCAGGTGTCTGGAATTCGCGAAATTTAGTGGCCACGATGAGGTCCTCTATGACCGATTCGCGAAAAATAGGGGCCGCGAAAAGAATTAAGTGTTTAACAGTATAAGAAAGACATCTTGCTGGCTGTGCCCGCTGCCTGTGCGCAAGGGCAGCCAGCCTTTGCGTCTATTCATTCATCCTTCCTTAGAATCAGAAGTCGGCGTTCAGACGTCATTGCCCGCTCCCATTAGCTCCTCCTCTCTTGCGGTATCTCTCCGTACAGAAAAGACCTTTCCGGAAAATCCCACAAGGCCTCGCGGCAGTCCCAGACTGCAGCGCGTGTCGCAGGGGATTGTGGGGCTGTTCCGATGTGTACGTTGAGGTTGACTCGAGCACTTCGCACATCCTGGAAGCGGCGCGATCGATTTCCTCTTCTCCATATGCGTTCAAAGCACAAAGAAAATATACAGAACACAAAACGAAATTGATATACATAGTCTGATGTTTTTTTTCTTTATTGGTCTGCCCTCTTTACGTTCTAAAGCCATAAAATGTCGAAGCAACGTCAACTCCTTCTTTCTAGACATCGGTTCATCTGCCGTACATAGGATTGTCAGAATGCAAGGGGGATCGGTAGCCGAGCTGCCAGTAAAGACATGCTTACAGTCAGGCACGTAACCAGGGGGGGGGGGGGGCATGGGCCCCCCCCCCCCCCCCCGAGATCTTCCATTTTGCTGGGACCTCCTTTCCCCCCCTCCCCCTCATACAGCATTTTGTCATGGGCGCACCCCCCCCCCCCCCCCGAAACAAAATCCTGGCTACGTGCCTGGTTACAGTGAACTAGAATAGGAGTAGTGGAAAAATAGCCGGCCTCCAGGTGAGGCGCTTCGTGTAGAACCTATCAGGTAGCACTGGTGTTCGATTCCAGAGCACTCCTGCCAGCGAAGTTCGCGCCAAGCGTATCTGCTTTTGATCTTAGCGGTTCATTGGTGTAGCCCATGTGCTGTCTGGGTGTTTCAACGTGTCTGAACAACACCACCTAGACAGAAGGCCTCCGCATGGTTTCCTCTTCCTCTATGAAACGTCATCACAGTCGGATCGCGCTCGGTCGGCTATTGGGGAGGAGGAGCGACCGTGACGCCCCAAGCGGTTAAATTAACAACTACACGGATGGGGACAACAAATACAATGACGCAGCGCTCGGCCGACATAACCGAACGCGGCGTCAGCGTTCGGCTGGAGTTCGTGTTCTCCGGCGAGGGGGAGGAGGGCTCTTTTCTTTCCATTGCGGCCTGCATGAACAATGCAGCATGCACGATCCCAGCTCAGCACAAAAGCCGAAGTGGGTCAAGCTCGCATTCTAAGGGAGGAAGTGGCCGAGTGGGCTAACGCGTCTCAGCTCGGAGCGTGGAGCGAAAGCTTGCGCTGGGAACCTCCTGGGTTCGATCCCCGCCGCCCCCGCCCGTTTCGATCTGGATGAGTTTCGTACCGGCACGCGTTCGTGCGACCACTACTGTGTGATGCACGTTAAAAATCCCAGGTTAGCGGTTGTACCGCACTGGCTAAATTTCTCATCTACAGCTAAGAGACCGATTACCCGTTGAGGCACATCTCCATCAAGGCTGTATAAACATAAAGAGCAAGCCAATTTTTTTAGCTCGCATTCTCTGAGAATAGATCCGGCACTTAACGTCGCTTCGTCGATTGTTAGTATTTTTTACATTACACTGTGCCCCGCGCTCTATTGTAGAAGATGACACGGCCATGCCCATAAGGCCTGTCGGCATGTGCACAGGCCTTGTGTTGAGTAAACACCGAGCGTGGGGAAAACAAACGGATCAGAGCGCCCCCTATAGTTCGATCTCCTGCCCAATTGGACCCGAGCCCGACCTTCGACGCGCTGATTGGCCACGAGCCGCAGCCGAACACTGACGCAGCACTCGTGCCCAATCTCTCGCCTCGATCGATCTGACTATGATGACGCGTATGGAGGCCTTCTGTCTAGGTGGTGTTGGTCTGAATTAATGTTTAAAGCTTACTTGGGCAATGTATTGAAAACCGGGGTAACCAGTCTTGCATGCGGGCGCGTAGCGGTGCGCATCCGTCTTCTTTCTCTTCGTTTTCATTGCTTATATAGCGACAAGACTCGAACCTATGTAATCACAATGCCAAGCACTTGACATTCACGATAACAGATTGCGAAAACGACCATCACCACAGAAACCATCTGAGAACATACGCGGCGCCATATCCCATGTTACAGTAGCCATGTCCTCAGGATTTCGACAACAGCGCCACTCGCGGCAGTCTACACTTCTGGCTTCACACGGCCGGTGGGTGCCGCCGACGCTTTTTCCCCTGCCCCTATATTCTAATTCACTGTAACATGGTTAGCGAAAAGGAGCATGTTTTTTACCATGGGTCAAGGATTCCTTTTTCTTCTTTTCTTTGTGCAAGAGATCGTGGAGTGCGTGTTCCTGGACTGTTGGGAGGCTATCCCGCTCTGGAATGTGCTCGAACGCACCCTCAAAACACACCTACCGCTCACGGTTCAAGGTATACGTTTTTGTCTGTGGAGGGGACGTCTTTCCCATATGACATCGTATCTTTACTGGGCCTGCGTGCTATTTGGAGTTGCAGTATGGCAGTTCGTAATGTGGATCTGGATGCCCGTCCAGCACGGTATTATTTCATTCAAAACCTGAACTTGATAGGTGTACCAGAAAATATGTCCGGAACTGGAGTGGTTGCCGGCCTTTGTGAAGCCGGTGGCCGAGATGGCTAGCGCACACCAGCTCGGAGCACGTGGAGCGAAAGCTCGCACTGCAGAACCCAGGGATCCTAGGTTCAATCCCCCCCCCCCCCCCCCCCCCATCTCTGCCCATCTCTATCTGGATGAGCATCGTATCGGCGTGCGGTCGTCTATCACTACTGCGTGATGCACGTTAAAGACCCCAGACAAGCGGTTACCGCACTGGCTAAATTGCTCGCCTACAGCGAGTGACTCGTCGCAACATTGAAATGGCTGACCAAAAATATCCACACAACCCCAATTATTATTTTCGCCATACAAGCTAAACGATAAAGTATGCAGCAATTTTTTTCTTTATTGGGATCCTTGCCTTTTGTGGCATATTACAAACATTTCTTGACATTAAACTGATCTCGGAGGACTTTGAAGCGCCACTAATCATGTCGAGCTTTGCCTTGACGGGTCTATAAGACAGGTCAAATCGCGTTTACTGATGGCTCGTAAGTCGTGTCGATAGTCTCAAGGTCACACACACCAGCAGGGACGTCATCAGGAGTGCGGAGTCGAAGGTGCGGGCATTGCCAGGCTTGGCATCAAGCGGCTCGTCCGGATCACCTGGGTTCTTCACTGCTATCTTCCAGCCGAGATAAAAGTGAGTGAAGCACTGGTAGTACACAGTGTCCGGAGTCTTTTCATCGGGAGTCCAGGTAAACGTGCCTGACTTCACGTTGGGCTCACATTGCAACTCTAGCGTTGTCATGAACTCCGAGAACGTTTTGACGACGTCGCTTTGATCGACGGACTTGTGTTCCCACTCGCAGTAGCGCCCAACGGCTTGAGAGACGTCAGCTTTTCCCTTGGGATCCATCGTGACGCCGGCAAGTAGCAGATGCCCCGGTTTCCCGAGCAACTTCACGTCTTCCTGGGATCCGCCTCCCTTCTTACTGTCCGTGATGTAAAAGGGATGGTAGCGCGCCGAGTTAGATTGGTTGTGGCCGCCTTGGGCTACGAAGGTGTACGTCTTTCCTCTCTCCACATGCAAAACTGGGATGAGCTCGTCGTTGATCCACCAGGCGATACCCCAGCCAGCGTTGCCAGTAATCTTGGCATATCCCCTGGATCCTCCTGTGGGACCTATTCTTGCGGTGAAGACAGTCACGCCTTCTCGCCTAAGGATGTCTCTTCCACCAAACTGTCTTTCGTCCATGGTCTCTTCACGTGGTCTAGATGCCGTCAGGGGTTGGCAGTTTTTCTTAGCTGGCCGGCTGAGCTTCAACGTTGTCTTGGTTCTGGTCACGTACATTGTGTGATAAAGCACAACATCGGGCGGGTCCTCGGCCATGGGGCCCTGGGCAGCAATCACCGCTGTTTCTTCAGTCGGAGTAATAGCTTTGTCGTATCGATCAATGGCAGCCAAGGGCCGGTAGTATACGACCTTCAGAAGTCCGTTTTCGTAATTCGAGGAAACCATCGTCAAGTCGTCTGTGCCCGTCGGCGATGATTTGACGTCGGGGCACACCCCACCGCTGGTGTTAGAACACTGCGCTTTAGAACCCAAGGAGTAGTCTACGAGTTTCGCTTTGTTCAAGGGACCCTCAAGGTAAACAATGGCCACGTCACCCCCAATCATCTGGTTCTTGTCCTTGTCTCCGCTGACTCCAAAAGCAGCCCACTGCTTGGCCACGAGTTTTGTACTGAGCTGAAACAGTACCGAGTTGCTTTTCAATTTCCAGGCCACTTGGATCCTATTGGGTATAATAGTTTCGCAGTTGTCGAAATCTGACCCATCGCTTTGATCCCACTGTTTTTGGCTCTTAAGAACTTCCACTAGGGGCGGCACGTTTGGATTCTTCGGGATTGTGACACTGATGAAGGTTTCAATGTACGTTATGCAGTAGACTGCGAACCAGTCGATGTCGAACACAGTCAGATCGCCGGGTAGGGCAAGAGTTACATCCTCGTGGACGTAGCCTCGAATCACCTCTAGGCTTCCTTTTTCATCAGGAATCTTCGTACCATTCGGGTTGGGGCTTCCTTTCCCACAAAGGAAGAATGCGTCTGGAGCAGATCCATCGTAAGAGAAATTCTTCAGGAAGAGCGTTTTCACGTCTTTCAGCACAACCTCTGCAGCGTGTGTCTTGTGAGCGCCGGACAAAGACGAACCGATGGTCCTTTCTCTAGGGTAGTCGAAGTTGCTTGGTATGGCCACGTCGCCTATGCTTATCTCTGCATCTTTGCGGTAGACGCTAAACCATTTGAAGTCGGTGACGACCGCTTGTCCCGGTACCGTTAGCACAATCGTCTGCTTGCTGTACGCGGGGATTGTACCGTTGCTTCCAGCCTCATTTGCGAAAATTGTGCCATGCTTCGATGGTTGACTAGAAGTTCCCACCATGAAGTAGGCGTCAGGAGCTGTGCCATTGTAGCTGAAGTCCTCTATTACAAAATGTTTTCCCGTGGCGGCGTAGAGAGTGCCAGAAACCCCTCGTTTACCGGCAGTCAGGTCTCCGAGTTTCTTGCCCAAATAAGCCTTTCGCTGCTCGCTCAACACAGGCTCTTTAGAGTCCACTCTCATAGGGCGGAAAACAGTGAGGACGAGCAGGCTGAAACTGAAGATAGCCATAGCAAGTGCGAGAGGGGATAGGCAAGTGGTCCCCACGGCACCAAGGGAGTTCCGAGTTGCCGTCCCTGGGGTACTTTCAGGAGCACTTGTGGGCCTTGCCATCGAATTAGTCTTCTTCAAGTGTAGAGGTGTAGAGGAAGAGGAAATCGCAGAACCTCGTGTGTCGTGTCTTTTTAACCTCGTGCTTCCTTCTCGTGCCAAGTTCCAACTGACTTGGTCGTTGTCGGATCGAGCTGCTAAACGCTTACCTAAAGTCCCTCTTTCCTTTACCTGGTTTCATATAGGTTTTTTAAGGGGGCTTATTGTCACCCACTGTGAGATGTTGAGCCACTGAAGCGGGCGTTGACGAGCCACCACAAAGGCCTATGCTGGGGAGAAGGGCACAATAGCACCTAAAGTGGAAATAAACTGTCCTGCTGTGGTAATGATGAAGTGAAGCGAACTGAATAAGAGAAAAGAAAAACTGGAGGCCGGTTATGGCGGCGCCCATGCTCGGCTGCCTAAAAGTATTCCATTATACGTGTTCTCTTTTGGGTTTCCTGTTCTTACCAAACACACGTGCATGAAATAATAATAAAAAATTCTTCGATGATCAATGGGATTTATCAGATGGAAATGCGTTAGCATTGGTTCTTACCGCCTTTTCGCCCCTTTCCATTCGTTTAGGACCACTTGCCATTCGTTTATCACCACGTTTCTGTCGCGCGCAGTGCTCTAAACAGTGCTCCAAAAACTCCCAGTTTTTAGATCACTGTTAAGTAATATATTGAATTTTACAATGGCAATCGTTTGCATCTGAAGACCAGGGGGGCTATGTTGCACGTTTTGGACTCCCAGGAGACTAGGGAGAAGGAAGTGACGTCAACAACGCTCTTCGGATGTTGATTGGTGGAGTCGCTGATGACGCCTTGCGTGGTGCTGCTAAGATACGTTCATTCATACCTACGTCACTTCCTTCTCTCTAGTCTCCTGGGAGTCCAAAACGTGCAACATAGCCCCCACAGACTACATTGGCAGAATACTGACGTATCCAGCGCACAGAAGTCACATAAAGGTGTCTGGAACCACGTGACCAACGTAACTATAACTCTTGCTGAACTCTGCTGAGCGCGCGCTGACGGCGAGCTTCCACGGTTCTTCTGCATTCCACACCATCAAGATTGCCGGCCTTATACTTCCGCAGACGATGCTACAAGCGCGAGCATGTGGCCCTGAACAGTGCCATGCGCTGCACGAGCGCGCGTGCTTGGCAGGGACACTAAATGGCCCGAGCTCGCTCTTGTAGATTCTGCTACGCTTGAAGTTAAACAGAGTATTGGACAGGGGATCGAAAACTCTTAAGCCCCTGTCACATTGAGGAAGCACGGCGGAAACATCAACAAAACATGTTTCTCAACAGTCGGGAAACATGTCGGCTGTCGGCTGTGTTGCCCGATAAAGGCCCTGTCACATTGAGGAAACACGGCGGAAACATGAACAAAACATGTTTCTCAACAGTCGGGAAACATGTCGGCTGTCGGCTCTGTTGCCCGACAACCCTGTCACATTGAGGAAACAGCAACACAACATGGACGACAGCGACAATGTTGTCTCGGTGTGACTGCTTTTGGCAACGGAAACCTCGACAACTTGTGTCGGACGACACGTGTTGCTTATTTCGGTGGCTGAGCGAATTTTTTTTCCAGCAACACGGCAACATCTATATTTTTCTGTACAGATAGTCGCACGAGAATACTTCAATAATAAAGTCAAGCGTGAAGGGCAATTTCGAACGCGGCTTCTTGCGCGGCGGCAGCTGATCGTCAAAATCATCTGAATCGATGGCACAAAGAAGCACCCTGTCACACTGCGGAAACAGTTGGAGAACTTTGTCCTTCAACACGATGAAAACATGTTTTCGGGGACCCTGTCACATTGCGGAAACAGCAACAGTCCGGAAACATGTTGCTGTAGTCCGAAAACCATGTTTCCCAACTTGTTCTCCGACACTCGGGGAACATCCTGTCACACCGAGAAAGCGTGTTGGAAGAACACAAATTGCCTCCTCTCCTGCGCGCTGCCTCCCTCTCTCTCTCGCCCTCGTCTGCCCGGCCGGCTCGGCTAAGCTACAAGCGCGAGCTCCGGGCTTTCAGCATCCCTGCCAAGCACGCGCGCTCGTGCAGTGCAAGCACTGTTCTGGGCCAGATGCTCGCGCGGCTGCGTCTGGACCGAAGCTGAAACGAAGTATAGGCGGCCAGGCTCAGATCCGCTGGCTCCGCTCGCCCCTTGAATTGAAAAAGAAACGATCTGCTAAAACTGCTGTCCCCACAAGGTCCCCACTAGGGGTGTCGCGAACTTTTGTCGAACCGGATTTTTAGGTCGAACTTCCGGGGTTCGACTGGGTCGAACCGGTTCGACGAACCTTCGAAACTTTTCACCAGATTCGACAGGTTCGACTTTGCGGACAGTGTGGCCAGACCTTGATACAAGCTTGTCTAGGTTTGGAGAATTTATTTTTATGCAAAGGGTTATTTTATTTTATGAACAGGTGAAAATAAAAGAAACCAATTCTAACCACTGAAGAAGTTAATAAATTAATGTTTTTTGTACTGTATTAACTGAAATAACCAATCAGCAGTGCCCTTAATTCAACCCTTAGCCATCGCCATCCAATCCGAAGCCAACTGGCCAGCCTGTCGCGCATGCGCACATGAGTCGAACCTCAATACAAGGTTCGTCGAAATTTTCACTAAAAGTTCGAACAAGTCGAACCTGGTCGAACTCGAACCTCGGCCGGTTCGCGACACCCTACGCTTTAGTTAGTGACTAAATAAAGTGCAAATAAAGCTAATAATAATAATAATAATAATAATAAGGCTAATAATAATAATAATAAAGCTGTTTAGTGACTAAATAAAGCGTAGCTTATATGGTGACTCTAGTGTTTACTAACGCAGCATAACAAAGAAATGGAACCTCGCCATGCACGGCCTGGGCACAAGCGCTTCGCTCTGACCAGTGCTCTGGTCGCATGAGGAGCGGCCTTCGAATCGTAATCTTCGATATCGCTGATCAAAAACAGACAAGAAAATTCGGTTTGATGTCCCGACAGCTGAGGCGTACCGGTAATTTCGTGACTGTTTGACTTCGTCTCCAATACAGGTTTGCAAGTCCGGCTTCAGGGCGCTACCATCTTGGTCGGCTGGGGGGTGCGCTTGGACGAGTCCTAATCCGATTACAAAGTCTTGCTAAGGCGTCGTAATCGTATTATGGCCGCGCCCAAGAGCGCATCCCACTGAGGAAGATGGCGGACCTAACTTGGAAACGCTCATAGCAGCCTATGATTGTGAACTCGTTGTGAGCATGCGCTCTAAACGTCGCCCTCAAATATGGCATAGCTTGTAGCATCGGCGTCGCTTCACATGAGCGATTGACGTTTTAGCGAACAGCGACATTTGAGCGAATCGACGTTTTAGCGAATAACGGGTGCGCGCTTGAACCCATCCGCCGCGCTGCGCTTACGCCGCTTCGCGGCGACAGTCTGCGGCGGCTCATTACAAAAATGTGAACCCATTTAGCCCACCCGAAAACGCCGCTGCGCGGCGTCCGACTATTCGCTAAAGTGTCGTTCGGGAAAACGTGGGCGTTCGCTAAAACGTCATTCGATCAAGTGAGTGCCTCCCGTCAAGCGTCAACACGCACCATTCCAGACCTTGCGTCTGAGCGTTCTCAGCATCTTCATCGCCCATCCCGTCGTCATCCTACGAGGCGCTCTCGCCGCTGCCACTGGAACTGGTCGCCATGGCGTATCAAAGTCAAAATGACCAGCTTCAAACAGATCTTCGTAATAATCGCTGCCGTATCTTGAGATGAAAACGAATATAGTCAGATACAATGCGCCAGAAACTCCTCCCACAGCCTCATCACCGCCAGCTATAGTGTTCCTCCGCAATGCGCGCAAAGAGTCCGTTACCGAGTGTAGTATTTCTGATCAAGCGGCGGCCAGGGGCCCGTCGTTGAAGCTCAAAGAAGGAATGACAACCGCCGGCTGCTGGTCATGGTCTCTGAGTCTCGAGCACCCCGAGCGCGGGTGCCCGGCCCTGTTTATTTCACGCGCGGCATCGGCTTCTTTTTCAGTGTCGGCATTATGGACTATATACAAATACTACATATTCTCTCTCTCCCTTGACAGAAAAAAAAAACAGAAAAAAAAAGAGGAAAATGCCACATAGCATGTTACCTCCTTCCCTTCACAAAAGAAAAAAAAACAAGAAAGGGAAAAAATACCACTACTTCTTGAAAAAAAAAGATTGCACTTCACACTGCACCAAAAGTTTCAAGAAAAGAAAAAAAATTAGTCCAAAGATTCAAATGTCCATGATTTCATGAGATGTGGATGATGGGCTCATGTCCAAGATATTCATGACATAGTCTTTAAATCGTTCTGGTAAACGTATATGACGTCTTGGGCGTCCTTCTACTTGAAATGTCAAGGGTAGAGGTGTTGAAACAGGCGTGGCGAAGCCCGATTCAGTAGGCGTGCTTGCAGTCAGGTGTGGTGGCGATGAGCATGATGGTGCACCAAAAACAGCATCCGCGGTGGACGCGGCAATTGTATTAGGCGTAGCTGAACCTTCGGGCTCAGGACCAGCACCCGAAACACAATCAGGCGCAGAATCAATTGGGGACTCATGCACTGGAGACGTAACGCCTGCATCGGAGTCCACAGAGGAGGGCCGTGCTGATCTGCCGCTTGAACTGGAGTCTGGCAAAGAGCTGCAGTACCCAAGTCCAAGCAGTGAAGAACTTGGACCATTAGATGAAACAGGAGTCGGGTTTGCAGGCCCAAGAAGGTGGCGAACAGCTCCGTCAATGCATGGCGGAGAAGCACGTGGCGGGGATGAGCCACGACCATGAACATCTGGCGCCTTGAAGCCGAACCCAGTGGCACCAGCAACCTGAGCACGTGGAACCGCTGAACCAGGAACCTCAGGAACCCCACGAGGAGGGCAGCCAGGAACATTTACTGCAAGGGGTGAGGGAGATTGGGGGAAAATATTGTCCTCTAGAACCCAAGAATACTTCTTCGAAGGCTGCAGCGTTGTTCGAGTGAGCCTTTCAGCGTTCCACGTTGTTCCATCGTCGAGTTTGTATGTAGACGGACCAATCCTTTCACGGATCTCCTGCGGAGTTGAATATTTATGTCGCATTTTGCCTTTTCGTTTTGACTTGAAAATCTTTACAAAATCTCCAGGTGCAAAAGATGGAACCTTCACGGCTCTGCGTGAGTCAGAGTACTGCTTCATTTTTTTCTGATATACCTGGACCCTATTCGGTAACCCCTGTCGAACTTCAACCTGTGGGATTGAAGGCTCATTGGTATTCCTTCCTTGAAGGTGCAAACGTGTACGATGATTGCGACCATGTAAGAGAAAAGCTGGGGTTTCTCCCGTGGCAGCATGGCGTGTGCTTCTATATACACCAAGATACTCAATGATTGTGTCGTATATAGAACGCTGTTGTACAAGGGCCAACTGAATAGTAGATTTCAGAACTTTGTTAAATCTTTCCACTTGACCATTCGCTTGCGGGTGGTATAACGCAGATTTGGTGTGTTTTATTCCATTTGTCTCGAGGAACTGTGAAAATTCCCTTGAAGTAAATTGAGGTCCGTTATCGCTGGTAATCTCCTGGGGTAGTCCCTCACGAGAAAAAATCGACTTCAGGAAACTGATGACCGAACCAGTCGTGACACTGGAGACAGCTGCCACTTCCGGCCATTTGCTGTGGTAATCCACTACAGTGATGAAAAATCGTTCCTTGGCAGGTGCCTGCTCGAATGGGCCGACGATATCTATGCCAAGCTTGGTCCAAGGATGTAATGGAAACTCTACCGGCTGCAGAGGCGCGGGAGATGACTTAGCTGGCTTGTCGGTCGCTTGGCAGACTGTACAATGCTGTACGTAGTCCTTAATTTGCATGGAGATGTGAGGCCACCAGTAAAGTTCTTTAATAAGGCTTGTGGTCCTCGAAATTCCTTGATGCGTTTCGTGACCAACCTCAATCACTTGATTCCGAAGGCTAGATGGAACTACGATTTTCTCTCCTTGAAAGAGAAGTCCATCGATCACGGAAAGCTGCTCGCGAACGGAAAAGTATGACTTCAGCTCTGAAGACAGCTTGTTATGCTCTGGCCATGATGAAGAAATAAACGTCATAACTTGAGGGAGCACGGGATCTCTAGCAGTTGCTTCTTGGAAATCCTTCTGGTTAAGGCAAGCACAGATGATAGAAACGACCTCTTCTTTAAAAACTGTGCCGTTCTCTGTATCTGATACTGGAAGGCGAGACAAAGCGTCTGCGACGAGATTGTTGCTGCCTTTCTGAAATTCCATGATAAAATTATAATTAAAAAGTCTGGCAACCCAACGGCTGATACGATGAGGCCGGACGCCAGTTCCTTGAGTTGTCATCAGGGTGACAAGTGCTTGATGGTCAGTACGGATGGTGAACTGCCGACCCCACAAATAAACATGCCATTTTTCACAAGCCCACAGTATTGACAGAGCTTCCTTTTCGCCAGTAGAATACTTTCGTTCAGCCTCCGTGAGAGAACGGGACGCGAACGCAACGGTTTTCAGCTGTCGTCCGTGTTGTTGTTGGAGAACAGCCCCTAAACCGTAATTAGAGGCGTCGGTTGAGACTATGACAGGAATGGTAGGGTCGAACATAGAGAGTATTGGTGCCTGCTGAATGCAGGACTTGATATTTTTGAAACTAACAGCTACATCAGGGGACCAGACATAAGATACACCCTTGCGTAGAAGACGACGAAGGGGTTCAACGACCGTGGCACAATGTGGAAGAAACTTACTATAATACTCTACAAGACCCAAAAAGGCCTTCAATTGTGAAGGTTCTGTTGGCTCTGGAAAGTTGAGGACTGCGTCTATCTTCGACGGAAGGGGTGCTATGCCTTCTGCAGACAAACGATGACCCAAAAAAGAAAGTTCATGAACATTAAAAACAGCTTTTCGATTTAATTTCATTCCTGCCTGAGCGATTCTTTTGAGTACGTCTCGCAGGTTATGATCGTGCTCCTGTTGGGTTGACCCATATACAATGACATTATCTAGATAGAACTGGACGCCTCGACAGCCTTTGAGAATTTTGGACATTACTTGTTGGAAAGCCGCAGGGGCGGAAGCTAATCCAAAACAAACACGTTTAAAACGGAAAAGCCCCTCATGGGTCACGAAAGCGGTGAGGTCGCGACTATTAGGGTCGAGGCGGACCTGATGGTAGGCGGATGCTAAATCCAATTTTGAAAAATGTGATGCTCCTCGAAGCGAGTTTAACAACTCGTCGATATGTGGGAGTGGAAAAGAGTCAACGACGATAGCTCGATTCGGCGCTCTCAAATCAACACACATCCGGATTCCGCCGTCTTTCTTTTTTACTACGACGATAGGTGAAACCCATTCCGAGGCATTAACGCGCTCGATGACGCCTTGTCGCTCAAGTTTCAGAATCTCTGCTGTGACCGCATCACGCAGAGTAAGCGGTAAACGACGGAGCTTTGACTGTACGGGTGGAACATGGTGCCGTACAGTAACGGTATGAGTGTGATTTTTAACCAGTCCCAGCTCAGAACTGAAAAGATCTTCAAATTCTTCGAAACCAGGTGGCAGTTTGGAGAAATCACTCACCGAAGAAGACTTTGATTTCTGTTCTGAAGTATCAGAAGAAGGAGCACTTGAAGATGATGGGAAATGGTCGCTAGCGGAACCAGAAGGACTTGAAGTCTTGTAAAATGATGGTGTGAGTGGACTACTTGGAGCATCAGATGAGCTCGGAACTTGTGATGTTGAAGTAGGGGAACCCGCGGTGCGCGGTGACTGCGGGATGTCAGCCGATTTCACATGTCCGTGGTCGGCCGATCGGGAGTCAGCTGCATTAATATAAAAACATTTCAGCTGTACCCCTGACAAAATAAGCTTGAGATCACGGACGGCGTCTGTGCCGAGCAGAGAACGTCCCTTGCTCACAACGTAGAAGAGGATGGTCGCGAAGCGATCGTTGAAAGCGACATTTGCATGAAAACAGCCTAAGACTGGGATGGATCCCTGAAGGTAATGCACCAAAGTGCGCGGTGGTTTCATTAATTGAATTCGACAATTCCTGGTAATTCTTTGGAAGGTGGGTTCAGAGATGATAGATACTTCCGATCCAGTGTCAATTAACAAAGACATCGGGATGCCGTTTACCTGTACATCGGCAATGAAGTTTTGTCGTCGTCGGCTGGCTGGCTGCGGCGACTCATCGTAAGACCCAACAGTGTACACGCTGGGTCGTAGGTCGTCGTCGTCGTCGTCTGGGAACGTCACGATGCCATGGATGGGAGTGCTGGCATGACCAGCTCCGGAACGCTGGTACCGGCGCCCGAAGGATTGGCCACGTCCAGTCGGCAAGGCTAGTTGACGTCGATCGCTGCCGACGGGTGGAGGCGGGTAACTCCGGCAGACGTTAGCGAAATGCCCGGACTTGCCACACGAGAAACACGTTGCCCGCGAAGCAGGGCACATCTCTCGGGGATGGGGCCGACGGCCACAAAATTGACATGGCACTTCGTCACGCGGAAAAGTGTGTGCTCCCGGAGGTGCATCACGCGCCGAACGACGGTCCGAGGTACGGGTCAGTACCCGAGATTGGTGAAAAGGTGAGTAGGAAACGCCTACAGCATGCCAAACCCCGCCATCTTGACTAGGGTTAGCGACGAACTGCTGTGGAGAGCGGCCATTTTGACAGGGCGGAGCGACAACCCGATCAACGGAGGAGGACAACTGTGATGTGCCAGAACGCGAACCGGCTCCTAATCGATGGTACATATCGCAGTCTCGAGATGTCTGCTCGAACTGTTGTGCAAGGGAGACAGCACGTTCGAGGCTCGGTGCGGCAGCCCCCACAGACTCTCGGATCAACCGATCCTGTACCTCCGATGATCTAAGTCCCGTCAAAAACATCTCCGCGATTCGATCGTCAAGAGAGTCACCATAGTCGCAAAACGATCCGAGGTGCCGGAGCGCTCCAAGGAAATCCAGTACGCTTTCGCCGGGCGCCTGGACACGACTGTGAAACTTTTTCCGCTCAAGGACCACGTTCGTACCAGCAGCGAAATAACCGTCAAGAGCCGTTAATAAAACGTCAAACTCTGTTACGTTCTCGTTCACGGCGGGTCCTGCCATGTTAAATGTAGCTACTATTCGCTGGCCCTCCTGGCCAAGCAAGCTTATAAGTAAGGCACGTTTGCGCTTAGCCGAATACTGATCCGCTTCAATAACATCGAGGTAATTCATAAAACTCGATTTCCATGTCTTCCAAGGCTGTATGGGGGTGCCTGGCGTTGGCAAAAATGGCGGGGGAGCTGGGAATGGAACAGCCGCCATGTTGGGACAGGCTCGAACGTTGAGCACGAAGTAAACTTAGCGATAAATGGATTAGCGTACTTGCCAGTGTCGGCCACCACCCATCCGCGGCGCGGAGTTCGTTAACAAAATCCCATCCTCGTCGCCAAAATGTAGTATTTCTGATCAAGCGGCGGCCAGGGGCCCGTCGTTGAAGCTCAAAGAAGGAATGACAACCGCCGGCTGCTGGTCATGGTCTCTGAGTCTCGAGCACCCCGAGCGCGGGTGCCCGGCCCTGTTTATTTCACGCGCGGCATCGGCTTCTTTTTCAGTGTCGGCATTATGGACTATATACAAATACTACACCGAGGCCACCGAGGCGCACGTCGCGCTGACGTCTGTGGGTATCGGTGCGCACTGCTCTTCCGCAAGAAGGACAAGACGGGCTGGACACGGTATGAGCACACCTTTGTCCGAGCAGGCCCAGCAATCGAGAGTTCCCGCCTCGCGCACTCCGGGATGCTTCAATATGTGGTGACAAAGCAGCAAAGAGCAACATGTCCATCGGATGCAGAGCTAAAAAACGACAAGCAAAAAAAAAACAAAAAAAGAAACAGTTCTGGCCCGAATTTTGTGGTGTTAATTCGGTTCCTTTCTTTTCTCCGCCACCACCGTGGCCACAACTAATAATTTTCTTTTTCTTGCACAAGCCACACGTCTCATAACTCGTCATACCCGCCAACTCTTCGGGTTGGTCTGCGAAGCGAATCGATGCCTTGAATGGTACGTGGTGGAGTGTATTTACAAATACACACTATTACTTACGTACCTTGTATTCGACTGTTGTCTGCTCGCTGCGTCTATCAGGAGGTGACGCCACCCACACAATCCGATCTAAAAAAACACTGACACTTAAAAAAAAAAAAATATTTTTTTCATTTTGGTTAGGCGATTTATTATGGTGTTGAAATACTACCCTATTAATATTTTTCGACAGAGTCACGTATATTTTTAATGAAGCTAAAAAACGCAACTGCTCGAAACCGAAACCGAAACCCTCACACCGCACAGAGAAGAGGAGAGGAGAGAGTGGAGTGGGCGGAAGTCACGTGACTACACCCAACCGTGCAATTTTTTTTTTTTTTTTTTGCGCGCGCTGCAGACGAAGTTTGTTGCGGGATCATGAGAGCCCTACTACCCAGAACACAATTTGGGCTCGAAATTCGTTTTCTTTCAGCCCGAAAATCGTCCATCGAGAACTGGCCGGTTTGAGTCGCGCTCACTCTCTTCTCCGTGGTCACGTGCCGTTTTCTACGGTTTAGACACAACCACCAAATGTAGTCAAAGTTGTGGATCACTGGAGGCACACATTCAATGCTAAAAATAGAAAAATAATTATTATACCAATTTTTGTGGCTTCTAAAAAACTGCAAATACGTTAATTGAAAAAAAAGAAGTAGCACAGCCACGTGAATTTTGGCTACGTTCTCCTCTATATTTCTTTTTCCTCCCTAGTCCAGTTTCAGTTTCCAGCAGTTGCCTTTTTTTACTTTATTAAAAAATATGACTGACGCTGTAGCAAAATATTGACTGGGTAGTCTTTTGACCCAATGATAAATCGCCTGGCAAAACAAAACACGAAGACAAATAACTCGACGCTAGCGCTTAAAATGCCGAGAGTACAGGTCACAGCGCCATTAAAGTCTAGGAACATGTAAACATCGACATGCACTAAAAGCAAGTGTTTGGAAATACTTTAAGTACATTGTACTTAAAGTAGGTTTAGAAAACTTGTATTGTAATTACTTGAAGTATGTTCTTTGAGTATGTACCTGTACTTTGCTTAGAGTAATTTTTCTGGTACTTGGCAAGGAAAGTACAACTTCAAAGTGCATTACCTAATTGTTTCTTGCTAAATTTGTTTTGAAAAAATTATGTTTTGTCAATTAGAAAAACAATACTTGGAGGGATATTCTACTCTCACCAGAAACGCGAGCAGAAGAGGCATCGCTCCGCTTGTACTGGGAGCGGCTTTCCCGCAGCATTTTGTACTCTCGCTACTTCGCGCTCGGTCAGCTCAAGCGAGGAGGTTAAAATTTTTAGGAGAGGACTGTCCTCCACCTCTACGAAGGAAATGCTTGCAGCAGCTACGGGGCGGACGTCATGCTCTCTTCTAGCCACGCTCTCTCCATCGTGAAAGATCACGTTAAAAAGTACCGTATTTTCCGGGCTATAGTAAATTCGGGGCCAAAATTAAAGTTCTTGTTTAGATAGTTCGCACCCGGTGCATAGTCCGCACGCCGTGTATAGTCCTTAGTCGACAGGAAAATCTTCTCATACAAATGTCTGCTTTCTTAGCTCACAAAGAAGCTTGTGTTACACATAGATCATCATTAACATACTCTTTCATTCACAAATTCCGCCATGTCTCGTCAGAATGAGCACACGTAGATTGTCCGCACAGCCAGAAATTTCAACTTTTAAGCATGTATAGTCCGCGAAATATAGCCCGGAAACTATGGCGCTTTTACTTGAAAGGAAATTGTATTTATAGCACTTTACTTCAAGTATACTGCACCCAGTGTACCTACTATTTTACTTGAAGGAAATAACCTCTCATTTACTTTGCACTTTTCTTCAGGTACTTTTGTGGTGTACTTTCCCCAACACTGCTAAAAACACACGTGCACTGGCTTAATTGCTTTAGTGTATGATAGGTAGCGTAGTGTACCGTATGATGAAGAATGCAGTGACGTTTCAGTTTTGGCAGTTCGATCAGTTCGTAGCGTCGGTTGCGCTTTCTAGAGCACTATATAGCTCCTTCGGAGCAGAGTAGCGCAATCTAGAACGCCGTCTCTCGGCGACTAGCGGCGAACGCCCGGAGGTTCCAACTGCGGTCAGAAATGCATGGAGAACGTGAGAAAATCGTTGTTTCTTCAGTTGCGTGGGGATGTGCGGAATGGAAATCATTTTTGACATAATAATGAAACATTTTACAATAATATGCGATAAGTTTTGTGCCATACAAGGACGTAACTTGTTTTTAAAAATTGCCTGAGCGGCATCATGCAGCAGACGACACGGCGACGTCACACCATTCACGTGACCCGCTCCGGCCAACCCGAAAAGCCCATCTCCGCTGCGAGCAAAAATCGTCTGCTTCAAACGCCATTGCCTTGGAAATTGCCTTCTCAAAATTTGCACACGCATCCGATATTATTAAAACTTTGATAAAGTGTTTAGTGCTTTACTAACTTCACGACAGACTAGTTTTGAAAAGTGTGAACTCGCCGTTCATTTTTTAATCAGCCGTGTTGTATCGATCTCCATGTATTCTCCCATAGGGCGGGCCGCCTCTTGGAACCCTGAGTACCACGTGACTCGCGCCGAGCCGCTCTGTCGGCCATCTTGTCGGCAAAACACGAGGTTCAAAGGATTGCGCTACTCTGCTCCGTAGGAGCTATATAGTGCTCTAGCGCTTTCTAGCTACCCGAAAACGTAACCAACTTTAAGCAGGGGCGTCTGAGTAACAATATTCAAATAATAATAATATCTTTTTCAACCCTGGAGGGTTGCGGCACCACAGAAAGGCCAAAAGTTGTATCACATTTTTAATGAAATAAATTTAGTCCAGCGTAACACACTTTAAACGGTATGTTAATGCAAATACACTACTTCACTGAAGGCTGCTTTTAATCGCAGGACTCCGCTGAATTTAGCGTTAGTCGACCATTCGTCTGCCTACAATGCAATCAAGATGGCGGCTTGCAGAGTATTTGTTTCTCTATCGTGCTACGGAATGTAAACGGTGAATTTCTGTGTTCTTGCAAAGAAAACGACATATAAGACATCGAACATTAACCAGGAAAGCAGGTGGGGCATATCTGCGCAGGGAAACAGGACTTCCTTCGCTCAAAGCGACCTTGAAAGTGACCAGCTACTCTCACAATGTGATTGCGCTGGAAAACGCCCCCCTGCCCAAGTTTGAGTGAAAAAGTTGAGTGTATTCGGATTGCAGTTGGTAGCTGAGCCTTCTCCATCCGAGGAAACCAGGCGACAAAAACAAAGAAATGGCGTCACTCTTTGATCAGTATGAAGAGGTCACATCACAGTCCGCAGGCTACCTGAGCAGCGGCCGCAGCGCATTCCCCGAGTTGGTGAGTTAAAAACAGAAAGTCGTTACGAAATGCAACGAGTAATATCTCGTATAGATCTCTCTTCCCCTTCAAAATAAAACGAATATTATAAATATTAAATAATTATTAAAAATAAAACAACTTGGATAAAAAGAAAAAAACAACTATGCTTGTCGTCAACTATTTTATGCTACGTTGTCAAAGCTTGCCTAGCTTCCACAGTGCTCCAACGCTGTCAAAGTTAGTTTCGCGAGCACTTGCAAATGAGGCGCAAAAGACAAAGCTACTTGCTCTCGCAGCAGTGCGGGGCTGCTGCAAATTTGAAGCTACGCCAGCTTTGCTTCCCACGAACCGTCAACTTGGTATGACTTGCATTGAAAGATTAAATTTCGCTACAGCTACACAATAAAAAAATTCGGCATTCTTTTTTCTTTAATTTAGTTCTTATTTACAGCACTGGTCTTTAACTTGATGTAGCTGTTTCCTGTTGCATCTGACCTAGTTATGTTTTATGTTTGTACCCAAAAATATTAACCAGACAAGTTCCTTGAAAATGACAGTAAAACGAGCGGTTTGCAGTAATATTGGCCTGCCTTTTTACTCGACAGCAAAATCAGCCCCTCGGTACACAATCATAAATAAGGACTCTTGTATTTTCCACGCATAGATAGCCTTCGGTATGCCTCCATGATATTCGGCGTGTAGCACGCATAATTCCGACACATCCATTCTCCCTTTGCGTCGAAACAACGTACATATTGCATTATATCTAATATTTACACTACTGGCTTTGTGGGTTATGATATGACTGAGACATGAGGTGACATCAACGTGCCGTAAAATACCGGAAGAGCATGCATCCCACTTTCACTGAACACCGGATTAATCTAGACATGGGAGGTTGTTTGGTCATAGTAGGCGCTTTAATGAAGTGGGTGCTTCCCGGTATATTACGGTAACCCTTAGAAGCGCTTTGAGTACATTGTATAGGCAAGTTAATTCATTTTGGCCAAAAACATGATATTTAGAACATCTGTATCACTTTTAGATTGCTTCTTTAGAAGTGTTGTCTTACATATGATGCATGCATTATACATTGAAAAACATGGTGCTTTCTGCCGTAGAGGTGTGGTGCGGTGCAGCATAGATAAAAAAATGTATCCACCCTGCCCTTCTTGAGTTGTCTGCTACGATAATGTGATCCCTGCGAAACTTGCAGAACTTGCAAACGGGATACATCAATGCGTGCCTGGAAGATGAGGCGCCCATGTTCAAGAAGACCAGGATTACATTCACGTGAGCTCTCGTCATTTTTTCGTCATTCATTTGAACAATTGCACACTGAGGCTGGCTTGGATATTTGCGTTTAAGTGGGGTCGGCTGCGTTGCGACTCCTTGCATTCTACTACAATGTGTTGCGTGGATTTCGGTTGCCGTGGCAACCGTCTTATCATAAGCAGTTGTAAGGCAGTCGGCTGCTATCAAATGCAGATGTCTGAACCAGTCTTCTGCATTACAGCCACGCTCAGACAAAAGGGAGGTTTCTGTCGAGAGCTGCATTGAAAAAGTGCTAGTACTATTCTTTCAAAGTAGTTTGAGTTTCGTGTACAGGGTGTCAAGCATGAAATACAAATAGCATTTTTGACCACAAAAGTCAACTGTGCATAGCCCAAGACTTGCACTCCGCCAGAATGTAGTGCCAGCGGTTGCCATGCGATGCCAAAGTTTTAAAGCTCACCATTATTACGGTAAAACATTAGGAGCGAAAAACTGGTTTTGTCTGCTAGAAGATCCCGATCTCAGGTGGCACCACTGTTGTCTGCTCCGGTGTTCGCGTCCACTTGTTACTTCTGTATTCGTGTATGTATATTTGTCGACACAATCTGTTTGAAGCGAGAATCATTAACTAGAGAAGAGATGCCAACACCACCATCATCGTAGACATTGCCACCATCTGAGAGATGCAGTGAAAAACGTTTGCACCCTATCTCTCTTTGCTGCCCGGTGGCATCTTCTCACGGGCAAAAGCCAGTTTTGCACTTCTAGAATTTTACTTCAGTAACCCTTAGTTTCGAAACTTTGGCATCTTATCCCAGCTGCTAGATAGCATCACATTCTGGAGAAGTCCAAACTCTAGACAATGGGCACTTTATTTCCGGGGTGTAAAGAAGTCTTCGCTTCTCTCCCCCAATGCCCAGTAGTTCACTTGGGGTGCGTTTCACCCTATTGGAAGCGTGCGACTCCTAGCGGAAGCATTTTGCGTAGGCATTCTATGTAGCAGCCAACCTTAATTTCTTGTCAGTGTTAGCTTACTAGATTACCTGAGCACAGCATTATACAAAACGTTCGGACCACAGCCGGTGCTAACGGTTTTTTACACAGGGACCCAGAGATCGAGAACACAGATCCCCTCCGTGAGCCGGCAAAAACAACAGCAATCATCTCAATCCCTGTGCGACTACTCTATCCGCCAGTGAGCGAGGAACAATCTGGCAATAAGAAGAACAAGAAATACTTCTCACGTAGATTTCGTCAACGACTGGCTCCGGTGAACGTCGTCCCGTAGTGATTTCTGGACCGTCGGAGCGCACAAGCGCTTCGTAGAGGCATATCTCGGGGCAGATAGACGAAAAACGTAGCTGTGCGTTACCGCCGTCGCTGGGGGAGGGGACACGGTTAAACCTGAGCTCCGAGCAACCCCTGCGAGTCGAACGACATGAGAACGCGTACGGAGCGACGCTGGACGTGAAAAGGTTTTCGAATGTCGGGTTGCCAAATCTTTACTCCGACCGACATACAGAAACACGACCGCGGAAAGGCGCGGACGTGGCCAAGACGCCGCGGGCATATTAGAATGCTTCGGAGCAAACAGGGCTTCACTGCGTGACGTGGCACGGACTCCGTCGTCAGTGGTGACACTGTGAAAAGCTGTTTAGGGTGGCGAAATGCTAAGTCCACCTTTGACCCTAAGTGAATGTTTCTCGGCACTGAACTCTGTGCAGGCCGTCCCAGCCGCTCACCCATCTCGTGGCCAGCAATCAGATGCTGGTCTTGGCGATGGCCCACAAGGTTCTGCTTCGCATAGACCTCAGGGACCCCAACCACCCCGACGGTGAGTGCTTCTTTTTACGTAGGGGGTTCAGCGGTAGAGCACCACCATTAGCAACATTTTCGGCGCACGTGTTTCGAGTCTGCTTCTTTTTTCCACGAAGTGTTGCCAATGGCGGTGCTCCAGTTGAAGCACCACCGTTGGATAAAGTTGAGACTCCTCCAAAATATAGTGCCAATCAGGATCTAGCCAGATGGCATTACTCTCAAAGCACTTGCTCCACAGGCATTGTCTGCTTACCAGCTTCACTTTGACACTATAGAAAGTGTGAGCATGGAGGGATCAAAAAGGACGGAGGGTGCATGGAAAGATGCCGAGGAAAGAATAGAACTTTGCTAGCCCCTTGTAACCAGGAGAACTGCAGTTCATGATCGGCTTGTGGATGCTCAGCAACGGGCAAACGGGCAGCTTTATGCATAACGTACGGATTGCCCACTGTCACTACACCGAGTTCAGCTGAAACGCCCGTCTTAGTCTTGGGTACTTGGTGGACAAAAGGCTTTGGCAAAAGATTGGGGCGGTGTTGGTGCCCCCGGGGAAGACGAGAGATGCCGTTTCTCGAGAAAGTTCGATGACGCCTTCTGTTTCTGTCTGACGAGACAAGGGTGGTGATCCCGGTTGTCACCGTCCCTGCAGAGATCGACCTCAACCGCTCGCTGGGTGACAAGGGCCACTCGGCGAGGATCTACCAGATGTTCCTGGATCCGCTGGGAAAGCACCTCTTTGTCAGCGTGGTTCAGGCCGAGTCGGACGCCTCGTTCGACAACTACTACCTACGTCAGAACGCAGCCAAGGCCTTGTCCATTCAGAAGCTCAAGGTTGGTTGTTTTTCTTCTCTGTTTCTGATTTTCCACTGGGAGAATGGAAGTGCATGGAGTTTAGGTTTGGGAAGGTTTCCGGTGCAAAACAGACTGCAAGTTTCGACAATTGCATGTATCAAGCGTATTTCCCTCGAATGTGCAATTTCACTGGTTTAGTCATTATATTTCAATTTCGGAGGTCAACTTAGTTTTCCTCAAAAATAAGGAACAGAAAACTTTTTTTTTTTTTTTGGTACAGCACAGTATGACAGTCAATAAGGGTAGATCGGTGACTGGCTGTCCCTGCATGTGCTTCCAAAAATATGAAAATAAAAAAAATTCTTTTTTTATTTCGAGCTTGATTGGCTGCCTTCATGGTACCTTAATTTTTATGTTCCGTGGAATGATCAGCTGGAAGATTTCACTCTGGGTCATGTGCCACGCATAATGTCGTGGCACTGTAGGGGTCTGATTTTGGTTCCTGGCAAAAGCGAGAAGTTTCTCGTCTGCTAATTGGTTCTGATATCCCGGCTCTTTTCTAAACAAGCATTTTTTTTCAATTTTTTTTTATTTTTTTTATAAATTTATGATGTGGAAGTATTTTGGTGGGAACTTCTCATCAACCGAAAAATGGTCATAGCGGTCCCACAGCCTGTAATGTCCTTGTCCCAAGTGCTTCTATTTCATCGGTGGATATCCCTTTTTCTATACCAAAAAAAAAAAAAATTAAAATTCGCAATGGAAGAGTGAGTTGTCAATTGCTTTTTTCGTAAATCACTACATGTTCGCAATTTACGCTTTCGTTTGATCCTGTTGTCCGTCATGCTCGATTTGTAGCAGGCTACGCAGCTTTCCTCGACTCCTCTGTTGACGGATAACACATAGAAGTATTTTTGTTTTGTTTTCGTCATCCGCAAATGACACTTTGGAGCAGGCAAACCCCTATTCTTCGCTCCCATTATACTCTACGTTCACCCCCGAAGTTGACGGGGCGGTGGGAGCTACGAGCTTGCCTGACCAATCAACCGCCAGCTTTTCATCGCCCGACCCCGTTCTGCATGTGGGTAGGGGTGGGAGCGTGATCCTATGGCAAAAGATTGTCGTACGATACCCTCCTGCACGTAAGTCGCTACTCGGGGAATGGGAGAGGCTACTCTGAGCTTTACGGGCTAACACATTCCCCCACCCCACCAGAAATCGTTCTCATAGCCCCTAAACGATTTTCCCCGCAATGTCGCTTCTACGGAGAACTTGGGTCCCTTAGGCATATGGTAGGAGGCTGCACACAAACACCGCTAGAGCCCCCTGACCCTTACCTCACCACCGAGCTCCAGAAGAGAGCCTCGGCCAGTTCCGACCTCGAGGACTGGCTGCGGCCGGTCGCGAAAGTTTGGGACGCGACCCGAGCTCGAGGTGTCTTGGAACAAGGACGCCTCCCAAAGCCTCTTTTGGATAATAGAGATGTTTATTCTCTCTCTCCACCACCCTGTCAACTTGGTGGTGAAGAAAGTATAGCGGACATTCCACCACCTAACTATATTCTAGCTCGCTCCGCAAGAATCAAATCGGATTGATCGCTGTCACGGTGGTCGAAATGGGACCCCAATGTGTCGTTGTAAGCATAAAAGCGGATGTCTTTGTTTCCTAAGACGAGCTTGTTCGACGCAGGGCCATGTCGTCAGCGCGGTTGGGTGGAACTACAACAACGCTCCGGAAAACACGTCCACCGGATACATCCTCGTCGGCACCACTAAAGGTAGCGGAAACCACTTGTATCTTTCCTCGTTTCTGCCATAAAAGTCCATGTGTGTGCATCTTAGGTTTGAATGTCTGCTTAACAAACACACACACACTTCGTTGCGATTGTTTCGCAATATTAGAACCTATATGATGTCTAGATTGTCCCAAATGTTTTTTTCTTCTTTACCACTGCCCATGTAACGGGCTCCCACACCCCATCAAGCTGCTCTCTATTCGGAGAACAAGTGCTCCGAAATGCCTCTTTGGGGCGTGGAAATGCAGCGAGTGGCACGCCAATCAAAGGGCAACACAGAGAATGCGCAGCAAACGCGCGACGACGAGGCAGCTTTCACATGTGGGCTCGCCTGCCATTTTTTTGCTAGTCCCCGATTTGTCCGAGGATATGCTAAACGCATCAACAAACATAGCTGATATGGTATCCCAATTATGAATCACTGGCCGACCACCTTTACAGCGTGGATTGGAGCCCCAACTTTTTTTGTCGGGGGGACCCTTCAGAAATATACCTGGAAACTAGAGTTCTGAATTTGAATGAATTCAAACATTCTGAAATGTCTGGTGCTTTCTCTCAGGCTGTACCGACTCGTCTAAGAAAAGCCAAGAAAGCTGCACTAATGCGGTAGGTGCGGGCGAGTTGTACGGCCGTGGAGACACGATATTGGGGGCTAACTGTCGCGGTGAGTTTGTTGGCTAATTAATAAAAATATGGTAATCAACTCTTTTAACTGGGAAAAAATATATGTGGGGTTCTAACAACAAAACTTGCTGAGCGTCGTTGAAAACCACTAAATAAGCAAATAGGGGAGAAACCACGCGGGAAGCACTGTGGACTGCCAAAGTTGCCGCTCTGTGCGACGGTGCACCTACGCGGTTTTTTCTTTTCTCATCGTCCGCGTTTTCTCATCGTATGTTCCACCCTGGTCGTATAACTTAACCACCTGCCTGTTGTCCCCCTGGCTTTACAACTCACCTGAACAAATTGCATTAGTGCTGCATTTGTGGCATTTTTTAAAACAAATCTGTAAAGCTTCAAACGAACGTCCAGTATGTTTTGTGGCTCTCGAGTTTCCGCGGTTGGTCAACGAGTGAGCATCTTTTCAGGTCTTATTTTCGAGGTGGAGCTGGCGTCGGCGGACGACCGTTTCTTTCTCCAAGCTACGCCGGAGAAGTACTGCAAGTTGGTACGTCCTTAGGCCCAGACTTCTAGCAGAGGCTTTTGATCACCACAAACGAGTCGATTCTCGTCGGAGCCTGGCGATTCTCTCGAATCTTTCTTTTTGTTAAAATATTATTTAAAGTTTTAGTGGTCGCTTTTAAGAAATATTTTCACTCATCCATTCGGCTGTTGCCATGGTGTTAGTTTCTCAAATATACCCGGTGTTTGGCAAAGGCGTTAAAAATCCCTAAAAATAGGGATTTTTGGAACCCTTTTGGAAAATAGGCATTGAGAGAAAAAGGAACTCTTTTTGGGAACAAACTGCCAGGTATGGGAGACGTCAAAGATTGCAGAAAGCATGCTAATTAGCTAAATAATCGACTGAAATTTACTAATTATCTTTTTTATTTGGTGAAGATAGACGTATGGATCTGGTTAGAAACATTCCGAGTTTCCAATCGGAACCATGTCAACTAATTTTAGAAATATTTAAGACGTGTACAGTATTTCTATGCGTTCCAAAAGAAAACTCGGTTTGAACTCGCATTTCTAGGTTTCGGTTTTCTATAGGAGCGCATCTTTGCACCCTGCGGTTCTCTCCCCGCGTGGCCGAGGAGTGAAGCTATTGCCTCGCCTCTCTCGTAGGATGGATGGAACCTCCAATCTTTCATGGGAGCCTTACATAGAGTACATCATTGCAAAGGCTAACAGGATACACAAGCAGGATACTGCTTTTGTAGGCCAGCAATATTTATATGTATTTATAAAGTTAATAAAAAAGTGAAAGCCGTTTACAACTCCCTGTAACACCGAACTGGAGCGCAGCTCTTGTGGAGGAGGAGGGAAGGGTACTGAGGGGAGGGTAGACCCCTCCTCCTCCTCCTCCCCTCATTCTTTAATATGCTCCGGGGGGGTCACCTGACCTCGAGGGGGGGTGGAGGGGGGGGGTCACGTGATCTCGGGGAGGGGGCCACGTGACCTGGAGGGTCACGTGACCTTGGGGGGTCACCTTGGGGGTCGCGTGACCTTGAGGTGACCTTAGGAGGGATCACGTGACCTCGGGGGGTCACGTGACCTTAAGAGGGGTAACCAAGGTCACCCCCCCTCCAAAGGTCACGTGACCCCCAAGGTCACCTGACCTTGGGGTGACCTTGGGAGGGGTCATGTGACCTTGGGGTGACCTTGGTTACACCGACGGTGACGGCGACGTCGACGGCGACGGCGACGCCGCTCAAGCCGGAAACGGGCGCCTAAGAGCTGCGCTCTAAAAAACATTATTATTATTATTATTAACCCTCAGTTTCCTGAGTCGACACCTCTACCTTGCAACACGGGACACAATACTAATTGCATACTATTCACCTCTCATTCTACCCAAGCTTGAATATGCATCTGTCATCTGGAAACTGCATCAGTCATATCTAATCGACGAACCGGAAACCACACAATACTGAGCGACTCGCCTCATACTTTGCAACTACACTCTCACAAGCGTTACAGCGCTGAAACAGCAACGTAAGCTTCCACTTCTTGCAGACCGCCGGGAGATGTCACGGGAAATGACGCCCGCCGTGGCTGGCAGTTTGTTCGCACAGTGTTGATTGTTTTTCTCGCCCACTCTATTTCTAGGGACTTTGGAAGTCATTGCTGAAATACCCAGAATGTTACAACCAAAATTAGTGATTGGTGAAGAGGAAATGGATAAATAAATTGTTTAAAAAAAAGTTACATAAAATAAATATTTTGATTCAATGCTTAAGAAGATGTGTTGCTCAAAATATTTTTTAAAGGTGGCTCGACACAGTGGGAAGGCTGAAAACTTGCACCAGTGGCTTGTTTTAGCTCCGCATCAAAAGTGTCAATGAGTGCTAAAATCAGTTTTTAAAATATTCTTGACAGTCTTAGATTTGGATTTACAAAAGACGCTGAGCACAATGGACTCACTTGTACCATTTCTTCGCATTAAAGGGCACTAGCAATCAGAATTCGCTATCTCTTTTAATCTAATAAGCAGCTGAAATGGTCAGTGCAGCGAGAGCCTACATTTTCTGTTCCTCAAACAGGTGTACCAGCTAAGCCAGGACACGAGCATCGGGCCAATCATGGGCCTAGAGTTCCGTCACTTCAACTCCGGAGGGGCGGAGCCAAAGTGCTTTGTCGTCGTCAGCACTCCACGGTAAGCGCTGTCCGTCCGTTATGGCTGGCTCACGCATTTGCATTTCTGTGCCAACGAGTGCATCCATTGCAACGGTTGTTTTGCTGCTTACAACGAGAAAACGTGCTGGCACCACCGTCGGGTGCCATTCTTTCACCGTGCACTTGAAATACAGTAGACTGTCATTAATTCAAACTCCGGGAAGCCACGAATTTTGCTTGAATTACCGGGAGTTTGAGTTATCAGAAATTCATCTAAACATAATGCGAGATGAAATTGTGATTTTTTATATGAATGGCTACAAGCAATGCAGATATTCAATGTTTTTTTTTTTTTTTTTGCATGTCTACTAATCATAAGCAGGTGCCATCTGAAATATGGTGAAATGTATGAGAGCAGTTTATTCATCCCTCAAAATTGTTGTCTATTGTGGACTGTTTAGACACCACATAACACCTCAAAACAAAATTAAGTTTGTTCATCCACTGTTCTTCCAGAGCTCCTTGGTGTTGCTTCTCCTTGGTGTAGCGGTACTCGGTAAGAAGCGCGCTCACTGGGGCCGTGAGAGCAAAAAATATTAATTTCACGAAAACGCTGTTCGAATTAAGTGGCTTTTAAATTACATTGCAAACATAGCAAGCTAACCAAAATTTTTAAATTTGTTTGAATTAAACGGAAGCATGAAATATCAGGGTTTTAATTATCTCAAGCCTACTGCGATTCCGACAATGTTATAAGCAACCATTTCTCATTAGATAGTACATACGTTTGTCTTCGCAAATATTGGAAAACCTTTAATCTAGTCATACGCAGGTTGGAATTGTTTTGGGGCTGCTTGACAGATGGCACCAGTGGTGTGCCAGCGTGTTCTCTCGCTGTAAGCAGTCGCAAGTGGTAGCGTCGCGCTCGGCTACTCCCAAATGCGAGTGTGCGAGCCAACTTTAAGACTGCCCGTTTCATTATGCCGCGTGCATGGCCGAGAGGAAACGCTTCTTTGTACTTCTAGAAGATTCCTGTTTACTCTTACCCCAAGTGTAATAAATAAGGATGCCAACATGACCTTGCTGAGTCAGTCTCTCGAGCTTTTGAACCTCGAACATTCCAGGCTGAATGTTAGAGATAACGAGGGTGAGAGATAAGGAACCCAGCACAGCCTTGCCGATTCACTCTTGCACTCTCGCGCTAACCAGTTGTTGCACCCTGGGAAAATATCGCTGAGCTCCTTAAAAGGATCCGCGCTGAAGAAATCATGTTGCCACACAATGGAAGCCAGCTTCTCGATGCAGGTTGAAAGACTCAGAAAAGCCAGCTATCCGTTACCACTACTGGCTAATGTAGCGGACACCTTGTTGAAAAGGGCAAAAGGCCTCCAAGCCAACAAACAAGATGTAGAAAAGACAAGACCGGTGGTAATCCCGTACCTTCACAAGACGTCACACAATTTAAAGAACGTGGCAGGTCGGTATGGGGTCCGAGTGGTATTTTCAGCCCCGCAAAAAATGAGCAAAATTTGCTCCATAGTCAACTCGCAAGCCGAAGGTGCCACAAGACAGAGGTGCACAAAAAAACATGCTAAACCTTTTGTTCCGTGCACTTCAGGCGTGGTATACAAGATTCCACTCTCGTGCGGCAAGGTCTACGTAGGGCAAACAGGCAGGTGTCTTAACGACCGACTTCGCGAGCATGATTATTCTTTGAGAGCCACAGTGGGAGGCCATCTTGCAACACATTGCAAGGAGTGCAATTGTAATCCGCTGTTCGGGGAAACAATAACCCTAGAGAGGCACAAGGATAAAATGACCCGCGAAGTGGTAGAAGCCTTCTACATCATATCCGCAGCTACTAAATGCATTAGTGTTGCATCGGTAGCCTTGACAAGCAAGGAAACAGACTTTTTAAGACGGACAATGCAGAACTCGCATGAGTCACGGGTGCCGCGAGACATCAGGCACGACGACCCAGCGGCAGCCGACCATGGATGATGTGTTCGTCTCCCCCCTGACACGGGTGACCAGGCGCGAGCGAAGACATGCAAACACACCCTGCACCACGACAACGAAGGCACAGCCAAAAAAGGTTTTAGGGTTTAATCAAAGAACCAGTGTATCAAGCCTGTGCGCGCGAGGGAACACCCAACTTTGTGTTTTATATTCCTGTTTTATATTTCTGCTTCCTCTTCTTCCTTTTTCATCTTTATGGGGAGCTGAACGATGTTCTTTCTTTTCTTCATCTTTGTAAATACAGTTGTGAGTAGCGCTCTTTTCTGTCCCTTCTCTCTTCCTCATACGTGTGCGCTAATGCCGTTAATATGAGCTCCTTAAATTCTTTTCGCAAACAGTGCTGAAAACAGTGTCTGGATACGACTCGCCACAGAGGTTCCGGTGACGTTCAAAGGGTATTTTCTGAAGTGAACTTCCAGGTTTTTGTTTTATGGTTTGAAACACCCATTGATACTCACCAAACCCGTGTTCAGGCTGATGATCCCTTCGTGAGTACAATGTTGAAGAGTCGATGGACCAATCATACGGGTGGCAGTGCGTATGATGGCACAAGGGAAAGAAAATGGGCTCGCGGCGCAGTCGTTGTTGAGGCACGTTTTTGAGATCGTGCCGTGCGTTTTTGACGTTTGCGATTATGTCGGTTTCAGGCGGATCTACCAGTTCGTTGGCCTGCTAGGGGCCCCCGGGGAACAGCCAATGCTTCTGAAGGTCTTCAACACCAATGACGACGTCTTGGGTGCGTTGTAGCGTGGGCTTGAGATCCTCGAGTTCTTTTTAAGGGATGTTTTGGGGTCGCATTCACCCAGAAATATTTCTAAGAATATTTCTGGAAGTAGTATTTTCTTCAGAAATATTTTGCAGGCACTCCTAGGTGCTTCCTAGATTTTAAAAATATTTTGCTGGAACTTGAAAACTCTGGGTAATTTTTGGGAGGGGTGAGGGAATTTAAAAGGGGCTTGTTTGTTATAATCTTTGCCAAAGTGGTTGAGAAATGTCTGAGATAGACAAGAATTCAAATGAGCTGGTATGTTTGGAATGCTTTACTGCGACCTGATCTGCGAGTATCCAAATTGTCTTCGGTTTTAACTCCAGGCAGCCAAAGTCGGCTGGCAGCAAAACATAAATTTTTGTTTTCGTTTTTTTTTTTTTTTTTTGTAGTGGGGCTTGATGTTTGATTTTTCAAACAGAAAAGAGGCATTTTATGGTTGTATATTTTTCTTTCATGAATAAAAAAGTGTCATTTGCTGCAGATTGAGTTTGGATGACTACGAGAGCATCTTTTTGGCTGTGGCTTATCTTCGGATGGCTCAAACAGTATCTTTTTGAATGTGCACCTTGATTTTGGATAGCAAAAAAAAAAAGTGTTTTGTGGCTTTAGCTTTGTCCTTAGATCTTTCTTTGACTGTGGATCCCCTTTGAATGGCTACAATAACCTCTTTGGCTTTAGCTTTGTCTTTGGATGGCGACAGGAGTGTCTCTTTGACCGTGGTCTTGACTTCGGATGACTACGAGAGTCTCTATGACTGCGGCTTCGTCCTGGATTGCAGAACGATGCAAGGAGATTCCAAGCCGGCTGAGGTACAGCGTCCTCCAGCTCTGGAGTCCGAGTCCTCAGGACTGCCCAACCAAGTTTGCCTTCATGCTGGGTGAGGCGAGACCACAGATTCTGTTCTTGTTTTCTCACTCGTCTGCTGTCGAACGACGGTCTGCGATGACGCTTTTACAGTGCCTAGAATGCATCTTCGACTGGTGTGTTTGGTGTCTTACACTGCCCATGCATACAAAGGGATCCCAAAGTGTCATAGGAGCTGGAGTGCCATGTTGTCGGATGTCGCGATTTTGGCAGACAAGAAGTAAGAGCAAATGCGAGTATTGCTGTCGTCGCAGTGTCCCAACTTGTGGCTGCTGGGGCTTTCGCGTACTAGTGCCAGGCTGGAGAGCGAGCCACAGCAGAACATGCGTCCACCACATCCATTGCCGCCATGGAAGGCAACAGTGTACGACACAAGTGTGACATCATCAGGCAGAAATCGAGGGATCACAAATGAAGACACAGTACACACACCTGTTATGAGATGGATTACATAACTCCGGGGTTTTAACTCTCCGCTCTGGTTCTTATTTTCTGTATGCAGAGCCTGGGGTCTACTTTGGTGACATTCTGGTTCCAAGTTTAGAGAAGGATTCCAAGAGGGACTCCAAGACAGTCATCTTCAACCCCAAGCTGCTGGAGTATCCTTTCTTACCTTAAACAGTGTGCACCCCTGCATTTGTTTAATTTAAAGCCAGCTGATTCGGTGCTCCGTTCCTTTAAGGGTAGGGAGCAGCAATATAGAGTGGCATAAAAAGTGCAATTGGCCATAAAAGAGACCCGGAGGAACCGGTGCCAGTTTGTAGAGAGCCCAAATTTGCTCCACGGTTAGTGGTGGGTTTTTACTACCCATCGAAATGGTTTTTTTTTGTTGCATGCCGCCACAATTTTTGCCTTGATCCTGCTCGTTCCAAGCACAAAGATATGTCGTCCTGAACTCTGACGGACAGATATGCGAGAGGTTCCGCAAAGCCAGCTTCGTCGGAGAAGCCGCTTTCCATGGTGCTTACGGAGTTTCATACCATGGTGCTCTTCCACGATAGGCAAGTACTGTAGCAGTAGTACACCTCGGGACGTTTCTAGTAAGCTGGGTTGTCGGGCTAGTTGGTGCATATTTCGGTACAAAGTAAAATGATGCAAAAGAGGCGAGGGATGAGACAGGACAGGCACTAATTTTCAACTAGCTTTATTCAAGATGTTATTTGGGTTGTTATTCAGGTACATAACCACCTTGTCGGTTGCTGGCATTATGTTGACTTGCACAATGGCATGTTTGTAATACTATGTGTACAATTCTCTATGGGAAAGGGACATGGACATTTTTCGTTCAAGCCTTGCAGAGTTTGTAATTCTATTGACTGCTGCGTGAGTAAGTTCTTGGTGATTGTTTATTGGGGATTTGTCTATTTATGAGTGCACAGAAAAGGAACAATTGAGTTGAGTTGATGTAATGGCGGTAGTATGCATGCAAAATGCATCAGGGTTGTCACATGGTCGTTGTCTTGGTAAGGGTGATTTAGTATGATAATCAGAAGTTTGAATTACAAGATAATCATCTAAATATGATGTAAGGCAAAATACTGATTTACTATAGGAATAGCTACACATTCCAAGCTGATCTTTTTACACTTTCATCTACACAGGCCTATTTTTAAGCGCGCATAAAACATTCGTGAAGTTCGAGGCGAGTAGTTATTTTAGCCAAATATTATCTAACTGAATATCGAATAGTTTCTCCGAGCCTTTTACTATCGTTGTACCACACTTAAACGAAAATTCAGCTGAACTCGTGAAATCTAGGAAATTTATAAATCTGCTCACTATATGCAAATATTCTTTCTTTCATCTCGAATTTAACCCTCTCAAAAAAATAATAAACAAGCGCAGATAACGAAAGCAGATTGTACAGACAGTTCTGCTTGCATATTCGTTGCATGTTAGTCCCATCTAAGTTACCTCGATAAACGCTTTGCTAAGTAGAGACAGCGATTGACTTGCCGACACGCTCTCCCACTGGTCCGTGCCTGCGTTCTGCAACCATTTAGGGAGAGCATGGCGGATTTGACTGGACCTCACTTTCGAGTAACGGTTTGATACCTCGGCATTCAAAAACCTACCCGTGTCCAGCGTTGTTGTATCTGGATTGTCACATGACATGACCTCGTACGCAGCCACGATGGGCAAGTTAGGAAGAACACGACGGACGACAGGAGTGAGGGAGGAGGGCGGGGGAGGAGGACTTGTAGGGTTATCTAGGGACGTTAGTTCCATCGAGTGCGCTTCTTAGCGAGCACCTGCATACTGCGCAGAAGCAATGATCGCGAGCTTCATGGGTATGGCTTTCCTGCAGTACGCGGGTGCTCCGTGAGAAGCGCATTCAACAGGCCTAACCCGCCACGATGAACAAATAGTATGAATTAAGCTAAAATGCTGTTTGAATTAAGAGGCTTATAAATGCATCAAAAACATAACGAGAGAACCAAAAATTTTTTATTTGTTTGAATTAACCGGAAGTATGAAATATCAGCTTGAATTATCGCGAGTCCGCTGTGCCATGTTTACCCGTGTAATTGAAGCGCCACTAATCAACCTGCGCATCCACTTTCCTACGTAGCTTGCGGGTAGCCAATCATTGCAGTCGACGGAAAGGGCCCAGCGACGTATGGGACATGGATAATGCACGAAAATGCTGTCCGCACAGGTTGCAGTTCTACAGGACATTGTTTTCTTCGCCTCGTTTCTCGCCGTGTCACTTTTGTTGAACGGGATGATTTTTTGTATGCGTGCCGTGCACAAAAGTGGACACGCATTCCTTGTTCGTAAACAGTGCTTTGATCACTCGAGCAATATACGGCGGTGTGAAGCGATGACGAGAAAGTTTCTTTTACGCGTACGCGCGGAGGTTTAGCAGCCATTTGTTTAACCGCGGTAATGTCCTAAGGCTTCATTATTTTCTTTGAACAGGTTAAAGGTTTACTGCCTGCTGAATCAGGAGCTGGTCTTCGAGGACGTTTTTCCCGAGGTGACCTTCATTCTTCTTTAGGTGGCTTCCTGGGGTTGCGGAAGTGCACGAGTAGCGGATGACGTGAGATCCACGTGGGCCCAAGATGCTGTGTCGTGTAGGCTGAGAGTAGGCCCCTAAGGGACCTAGTCCAACAGGGGCTGTACAATACATCAGCATTTGAGGATCTCTGACCTGCCCCATGCTGCAAACACGCTGAAGTTCAACGAAAGTGTGCGGTTAATTGGCAGACGCTTCCATTTCAGCGGCATTGTCTGCCATCGTTGTGCTTGCAGCGATGCGGACACAGGCTATAGGTGGCACCACGTGAATCCACCAGTGATGAGGTTGAAGGGGGAAAGGTGCAGGCCTTCTCATTTGGGTGGTTGTGCCTAGCCGGGTTTTTTTCACTCTTCGCCGCTGGAATGGCGGCGAGCTTTTTGCTATAAAAGAAAAGTTCACAAGGAGAGATTGGATTGCCTCGGCTGTTCCAGGCATACGGACGGACAATTGGCGTCGCCAGAGATCCGGTCTCGGGAATGGTGTGGGCGTTCTCGGAACTGGTCGTGTATCGGTACAAAATCGAGAGCGAAGACAGGTGAGATTTTTTCGTGTGCTGCAATGCATTCTGTTTCGAAGAGAGGTTGGCCATAGCATTTTGTGTTGTCGTTTTAAGGCGATAGCGTTTAAAAGCTTGTGTTGCAGAAAAGCTGATGTCGGTGGCGTTGTGACGGGAAAATCCGGATTGGTCAATAGGGTCATGATGTCACGGCCACATGACCTTGCGCGGGAATTTCGAACAACCCACAATGCTCACGTGAAACGTAACGTCACGCGTGGAATAAAAGTGATTAAAACAAACGTTATACTGCGAATTAAAGGTTGCTGCATGTGTCAAATGATTTTCACTTTATAGAGTAATTCATTTGACTTAAAAGAAAAATTTGAAGAATTTTAGGCAAGGACGGGATTCAAACCCATGACCTTTCGGTTGTGAGCCAGACGCGCTACCGACTAGACCGTGCAGACATACTTGCATGACTTTTTTTTTGTATTGTAAATTGTATGTCTCGCCTGCATGTGGTTTGATGCACTGAACATCAGAAATATGTTTCATCTTGCAGAAACTGTTGAATGCTGCCTTTGTATGATTCTTGCATTTGAATGTTTTGACAAAGAATTTTCTACAAAGATTGTTGTGTCTGTGTTTGCCAAGCCAGCAAAAGGCACCAACATTTCTTAGCATGCAGATTCTTTTACTTGGAATATTTTGGGGGAGAATCTATTTATCTTTTCCACCATGAACAGTCAAAATGCAAGAACCCTAAGTGTTGGCCTACCTGGAACATTTTATGCATGACCAAATTACGACTTTCTTTCAAGGCACGTGTGGGAGGTGTACCTAAAGGACCGCAACTATGAACTCGCCAAGATGTACTGTAAGGTCAGTTGCACTCTAAAACCTTTATATTCCCCATTGATTAGCGATGCTAAGCAGACTGCCTGACATAAATGGGCGTACTACAACTACCCTCGACTTCCCAAAAAAAGTACCGAGTACTTTGAACAAAGTACTATTTGATGGATCAGTGGCTGATGTGAAGTAAATTTTTGATCGATTGATATTCTGTTTTAGGGTGACCCACAAAAACTGGACCAGGTTTTTACCAAGCATGCTGAAGACCTCTTTGAAAAACAAGAGTGAGTGAAGGTTTATGAGAAGCTCATTAATGAAGAGGCTAGGATTGCCCTTGCATGAAGAATGTTACCTTTTTTTAGTCTGTAGGATTCCCGGTTATGCCTCCATTGTTTTTATGTATGGTGTGCTTGAAGCTGATTCCTTAAATTGCTTCTCGCCTCATAAAACAACAGTTATATGGCAGCAATGCTTTTAGGGTGTAGAACCAGTTCATATTTTTAACTATTTGCTCAAGTAACGTTACTGGCTTCAGTGTGGACAGTTCGCGATCTTGTACATAGACGTAAAAATGACGGCTGCATAGACTATGCACTGTAGCTACAAAACATACCTGTCCATTTGCTTTGCTTGTCTTTTCCTGGGATGCCGACGACCTTAAAGGAATACTCCACCGATTTTTTTAGCTACCTCAACTAACTATATTTTCTGACTCCCCGGCCTTTACTCTCTCCGGTATGCTATTTAGAATCGCGAAATTCATAATAGTTATTGCGAAATCGGCAAATGAAAATGATGCAAAAACCAACATTCAAATATACGCGCGCTTTTCAGGGCCGTGACGTCAGTGGCAGGCAGGCTTGCCAGTCGAGCAAGCAGCCAAAAAATAGAATATGCCTATCATTTGTTCCGTGCTGGAGCGCGGGTACTGCAGCGAGCTTCCCAAGCATTCATTTGACACCATGAAACTGCTTCGAATCAGTTTAAAACAAAATCTACAGCCCAAAGAGTGAACTCCTGCCTTCCACTGACGTCACTTTTTCATTGTTGCCAGTAGAGACTTCGAGCTTGAAAAACACGGTGAGGACCAAAACTGTAAATTCAATAACTTCGTGAAAAAACAATATTTTGACCTAATATTTGGGATACTATTTTCGCGATGTTTGTTGGTTAGTTTAGCAAAATTTCAAGCAAATCGGAGACAATGAAAAAATCGGTGGAGTAGCCCTTTAACACATGCTTCGTATCCGAGCTTCAATTCCAAGTATCCGTGCATAGACTGTCGCAGTGTAAGATCTGCAGTTGAAGCTCTACCTTCAATACAAGGTTTTTACATTCAATGAAGCTTTGGCACGTTTGCAGCCGAAGCATGATGGAAGGCAACGAGTGCATGCTGGAGGGTAGAGCGTTTCCCACGGGTCTTTACATTTTAACAAATTACCTTGAAGTACTGAGCAAATACTCATCCAAAAGATAGAGGTAATTGCAAAAAAAAAAACGGGGATGGACAGTTGTTAGTTCTGAGAATGGAGAAGGGTCACACGGTACGACAAGCTCTTGCCTGGCCCCCGTTTGATTCACATAATGGTGGAAAAACAGTTTAGGGGTTTGGTGGAACACACTTTTTAAACAGCCACACCGCTCTTGTCGACCTGGCTTCATGCCGCCACTCTTGCATCAAGCTTCACTGCTTCGCACCGATGTCCGCATGTAAAGCTTTACCGCTTCCCACCAACGCGCGCATGTAAAGCTTCACTGCTTTACATCGACGCGCAAATGCAAGGCTTCACCACTTTTCGCTGGCATGGTCATAGGAGCGCCTCTGTTTCCTCGATAGACTAAAAAGTTTGCTGGGATGGAAAATTGCCAGTGGTATGCGCAAAAACGTTTTTTCATGGAGAGTGAGGAATGGAGTCGCTAGAATGTTCATTTTCTTGGCTATGCCTCTTCTCTATGCGACTGGCACTCACTTGATGCGTCCTTCGCTTACATTCCAAATGTTCAAAAAAGTAGGAGGTGCATTCTCATCGCGACATTGGCACGTGCTCGGCATTTTACGATATAGGTACTGGGTTTGCTTTGTCGGCATGTGCCGTGCTTGGTTGCGGCTCATCATCATCATCATTGTGAACGCACTTTTTGCAGGTACCTCGAAAGTGCTCGGATCTATGCCAAGACCTGCGCCTCCTTCGAGGAGGTCTCCCTCAAGTTTCTTCAACACGCGGAAGAAGACAACGAGGAGGCGCTGCGGTGCTTCTTGTCCAAGAAACTCGAAGGCCTAAAGGCAAGGAAAGCATTAGCAGAGAACAACTGCTTGACCTCGTCTTTCGAGGAACAACTTTTAAGCTAATGTACTCGAACCCATGCATTTATGGTTAATATTCGAGACAACTCTATGCCGTCCAATGTAATTACTGATTGGAAGAGTACCTGCTGAGATAGTCTTCCTTGCCGTTAACAGAATCGCTTTCCCAGATCTCTTGTTCTAGCTTGAAGAAACCTTGATACCAGGTACTATTTTAATTAATATTTTTTATCCATCTTAGCACAATGTGTTATTGGGCAGGCTCTTATGAGACGAGCATAACATTATGCAAGAGTGTGTCGAATACGACAGCCAGTGTCTTGAAAATATAACGTCGATTTTCTCTCTCTACACCTCTGTCATACGGCCGCTAAGTTTAGCCGACTTGCGTCCCATTGAATTTAGTAAGTCGTGCTAATTAATTATTCTTAACTAATAATAAAAATAATGATTATTATGAGGAAAGAAATAGAGGCATTCTTTCGATGCACGCTCTTTCCTTCCTAACTTCATCCGTAGAATTAAGATGCATATCCTGACGAGGCAGCCGTCAAATTCAGTCCCATTTGATGATGATTATTTTTCTGGTTAACACTGTGTTGTCCAGTGCTGTTGCTAATCGATGGGTTACCTTGTTAGGTGCAGTGTTCCTTACTAGGTATTCACAGCATCACCCTCAAAGTCTCTTGTTCTAGCACTAAGGTGCAGTAAGCGGTTTTTAATATTAAAATACCCCATTTTTCAGTGCATAAGTCACATTTTTTTCCCCAATATTTTTCGTCGGTGCATCTTATAAAACAGTGCGGCTTATATGCATTTTTTTTTTTTAAGTGTGGAGCTTAATGTGAGAGCTGGCCATCGGAGTTATATTTCTCATTCAATTCATTGGTGAGAACATTGAAAATGCCTCCTGTTTGTGCACATATTGCAATCATAATACATATGTGCAGGTTTATCAATGCAGTTTCGCCGCACCCACCAAAAAAGTATATAAATGTGACTACAAAGTTGCAATTTACATACCACGTTTTTGCATAAACGGCTGTTTATACTTACAGACCGGAAAATACGGTAGTTCAGGTGAGGTCAGCATGCATCAAGATGTTCCCTTTCTTCGTGTCTCTTCCTAAAATTCTGTCTTTGCGTTTGTTTTCATCCGTATTCATTCCTTGCCGTCCCTGAAGGCGTCTGACAAGACGCAGACGACCATGATCACCCTCTGGCTCGTGGAGCTGTTCCTCAACCGCCTCGGCATGCTGAGGACCGCCGGGCGGCAGAACGAAGCCACCTACAGGAACCTGGCCGCAGAGTTCAAGAAACTCCTTCAGGAGGATAAGGTCAAGGTCAGTTCAAGGTCGATCCAAGGTCACTGCAGATAGTGCGTTGATTTGGTCTCGCAAATATTGCAAAACCTGCGGTCTAGTTGTGCGCAAATTGGAAGGGTTCGAGCACTACCCGATAGGTGGCGCCGCCAGTGTGTTCTTTTGTCATAAGCCATCGAAAGCGGTTATTGCGGAGTCACTCACAGTTTAGTGGAAATGCTTGAGTCCGGGGCAAAGTCAGAAGACTAAAATGTCTTTGCTTCGTTGCTTGTCATGGAAACTTTTAGAAATGCAGGCCAATGCTGGTGCTGTTTCTGGTTTTAGCTTGTTCGTCTTCAGGGTGGGCTGATCACTTTTGCACATTGAAGACCTGTGCAGGCAAATCAGTCAGGCTCTTGATTTGGGTTTGAACCTGATCTGGGGATCTTGCGATGAAACCCTCATTTGTTTTATTGTCTCGGTTGTCGGCGAAATGACAGTGCTTCCGTATTTCTCAAGGACTGTGTCAGCAACAACAGGAGTGCGGTCTACAAGCTGATCTCCAAGCATGGGGAGGAGAACATCCTCATCGACTTTGCCAACATCATGAAAGGTAGGTTGAGCTTTCGATCACTCCTAGACGAGATTGGTGAGCATCAAATTTGCAAGTCACTGTTAGTTCGCTTTGCCATGTCGTTGACGAAACTTTGTGATTGGTGTGACCTTGTTCTTGCAGACTTTGAGAGGGTCATCCAATACCACCTCCAGAACAAGAACTTTGTGCCTGCACTGGAAGTTCTGATGAGACAGGTGTGACCTTGGAAGCTTGTTAAGCAGCCTTTGAGATGCTAACAAATGTTTGTATGTGTTCTATAGTGCATAATTGTGACCTGAGGTCCACTCATTTTCTGTGATTTGTGCTTGTGCTTGATTCAGTGTAGACGGATGTTTTATTATGCTTTTGTTGAATACATTTCATGATGCGTAAAACGTCTCAGAAAGGACACTACGTCGATGCTATGGCCCATTTCTTCCTTTGTGCAGCTACTGGTACTTACAGTTCTGGATTTTTTACTCGGTGTTCTAGAACTTTTTGGGTTATTTTCTAAGCTTGGAATCTATAAATTGTGTTTTGTTTCCTGACTAAATTATGACACTTTTCGACGGCACAAGCATTCCTATCTGCACATGCGTCTGCTGAAGTTTGCCGAATCTTTGCTGAAGTTGTCTTGGAAAGTCCGGCAAAGTGCAAAATCTCGCAGAACGCAAACTTTGGCCGCTTTGGCTCGTCGCTGCTAAGCAAGCGTGAGGTTTCATCCGTTCCACTTTCCCGTCTGCTTCAGAACGACGTCGAGCTGGTGTACCAGTTCTCGCCGACGCTGATGCAGTGCATCCCGAAGAAAACCGTCGACATGTGGATGACGTGGAACGCGAGAGAGCGGCGGCTGGACCCTGCGAGGTTGATACCGGCGTTGGTGCAAAACGACAACACGCGGGACAAGACGCAGGTACAGTTCATTACTTCTTCCTTAAAGAAACACAGCCATCCATTAAAATCGTCTACATGGTTACCTAATTTGAATTCTGACCGACTTATTTTTAAGTTTCCAGGTTTTCAGTATGCACTGATAAACTCTAGAAAGTAATCCCTCAATTTTTTTTTTTTTTTTTTTTTTTTAAGTTGGGGAGAAGCAAAACTTCAATTTGAGCTGTCCTTCAATAACAAAAATCAAAGCTTTCCAGGAGAAAGAAGTTTTCCCATAGTTTTATTTCGTGCTGACTAAGTTTCTTCAGCATCAACTGCAATAAGCACAGATTTCTCCAAAATCTTCCGAACTCTGAAAACACGGAAGGAAAGAAGGAATTAATGCTTCTTGGAAACGCGGAAGGCTGCATGTTATCATGCGCCCTGATCACAGCTCCCACAGTTGTTTCCGTCAGTCGCAGTCTCCCGAGTCTGTTTATCTTTTAATAAGAGGCACGAACGAGCCATTCGATGTTGCGGTCGTTGCAAAGCGTGCATGGTTACCGGCAGGGCTACGAAGCCATCCGCTACCTCGAGTTCTGCGTGAACAAGCTGGGCAATCACGACGAGGCAATCCACAACTACCTCCTCGCCCTCTATGCCAGGCTGGAGCCCGAGAAGCTGATGAAGTACCTTCTCATCGAGGGACACGTGAGTCTGGCATTTTTCCTCTATAGCTAAAGGTATGCAAAGATCAGATTTTTGACTGTAAATCAAATATAAATATGGGTGTGGGACTGCGAATTGAATTTGAATATTTTGAAATAGAAATACCTTACGTTTGATGTGAATTGAATTTGCACAGTTGGAAATTTTTTCTAGAAAGCATATTCATGAAAAGGAACAGTTTTATTAATTGAGAAACATTCCACATTAAATGAGAAGCATTCTAAGAAATGTATCTATGAAAAGAAGAAGTTTTATTAGATGAGAAACGTTCCACAACCCACAGAATAAAAAGGCCCAGGAAGAAAAGTTGGGTAAGACATAATTTAATATGGGAAAGAAAGCAATGACTACTTTAGCTTTTGAACATGGCTTGAGAATTTATTTTCCAGCACCGCCTTTGAAAAATTGGGGTTGAGCTATAATTTCGAAGAAAGCTAACCTTCAACAGTTAAAAGTTAAAACATTTCTCAAGGTCATCGAGCCAACCAGCACGTTCCGTTTCTCCCATCACGTCAGCGCAAACCAGTGAAGCTTGACATGCGCACGCTGGTGCGAGGTGGTGGAGCATGGCATGAGAAATCTGAGAACTCTGAATTACATTATTCGTAATTTTGGAACATTTTAGAAACTTGATTATTTCTAACAGAAATATGTGCCGCAGATTGAGTGGAATAGTAAACACTATTTGTAAATTATTCCAAGTTTGGAATATTTGACACCTTTTCTTTTGATTCGTATCGTACGAGGCGCTTAGCACACCGTGCTTGTTTTACTGGGGGTCAGTTTCATTGAACAACTTATTTTGTCCAGTGCTGTCATCGAAACTGCTACTGTGATGGAAAGTGGTCACTTGGGACACTAACCTAGATGGTAAAATGTGGCACCCACCCCTTTTGAAGTGAAGCGTGAAAAAGTGCCTGCGTCGTGTTCACGCTGACAGTGTTGCTGTGTGCGCTTGGTGTGACATCCATGTTTGTAGCAGCAGCCAAAATGTACCCTAAAGCAGGGGGCACATGGGCAATGAAAACGGGCACCACACGGCAGTGCATGCCAGTATCCATAGCAACCAGTGCTGGCATCCCTACGTCACTTCCTCGTGGCTCCGCGGCGCTCGAATCTGCTCGATACAGATAAAGCCGCACAATGCACTTGTGGCGCCTCTAGCGGCAAGTGCTGCGCGGCGCCCACTTTCATTGCTCGTGTCTTCCATGCTTTAGTGCCACTTTGAAAGTGCAGCGTATACCAAACTCTGTCCGAAATGAATTGTTTGTTCCTTGTGCTTCTCGGCCACGTAGGACCAGGTGACTGTGCCATACGACCTCAAGTATGCCCTCCGCGTTTGCTCGGAGCTAGGCTTAACGGAGGCCTGCGTCCACATCTACTCCACCATGGAGCTGTATGAAGAGGCCGTCGACTTGGCCCTCAAGGTGCGCTCCCCTTTTTCTGTCTGTGAAAGAGTCACAATTGGACAACCACTGACAGCAAGCGTCGTTTTGCCAAACCAGTTTTTTGGTTGTCGTGTTATATACTTGTTTCGTTTTTAGGGGGAAGTGTATGTTTTTAGGAGCTGGGATATTGGAGGCAAGTGGAAAGTACCACCACAAAAAACTAGCACACGCCCTTTAAATTTAGCGGACGGCGTTCACATCATTTCGGTAACGTGACGCATGGCCCGACGTCATGTGACATACTCACGTGACACGAACCACGTGATGTTGCATCACATAACTTGACGGCACTTGACATCGCTAAATTTGCCGCCTTAACTTTGTGTCCGTGTCGGCACAGCTCAAAAACATGCTTCCCATTCCGTGTCCCCCAACTTGATTTATAAGATGAAGATACATTATTAATTTTTTCTTACTCTAGGTTGACATTGAGCTTGCCAAGACAAATGCAAACATGCCGGGGAACAACGAGGAACTCAAGAAAAAGCTTTGGCTCAAAATTGGTGAGGCTGCAAGTTTCCTTGAACAGCTCAGCAACTTCTAACGACTTGCAATAGAGCAGGTCATTTGTTTTATATTTATTTGTTGAGGCCTGAATAGAATTCTGTTTGCTGCATGTGAACAGGCTGTTCCAGCCCTTTTTTCTGTGAGCACCATTACTTTTGATATTCTCGCTTTTCGTTTGAGCATTGGGAACATTGAGGTCTCATTCCTATGCCAAATCAGTGTGATGACCTGACTTGTGCACTTTGCTATCTACCCTTCTGACAGGACCTAAAGTTAACTTTCTGTACGAGTGTTTATTGAAAAGTGCAAAATTTCCTGTGATGGTGAGATATCGAGTGAATTAGCTTTTGATAAGGTTGTTTTTTTATTTTATTATATTTACTTCATGATTTGGCAGCTTGTCTGACATCAAGCTCCTCCTGATAAACAATTTCAGGGCAATTGTGCCATAATATTTTGAAGCGGTGCTCGGGACTTTTGTCTATTTTCGAGGTTGTCGGGGATATAAGAGGTACCGCACACTGTGTTGACCAAGTTCTGATCCAAACCACATTTAATCTAATGCGTCATACTATTTGGCCATAGCCGTAGACATGGGGAACAGAAATGTGCATGTGAAGTTGCATCGTTTCATGCTTGCCTGCCCCGAGTTTGTGCAGAACGTCAGATTCTAGCAGAAGTTTTGTTTTCGATGGTGGCCACACTGTTTTGTCTAGAAGCTCCGTAGAAATATCGGCAGCATGTTGGGGCTTCTAGGAACTAAAAAACGTCACATAAAAAAATAACTCAATTTTTTTAGTCTTTTTCCCGGAAAAATTGTTTGCGAAAGTCGGAAGGTTTTTTTTCTTGATTTCGGGCCACCATTGTTTCATGCGTGCCGTCTGCTGCTGTGTGCCGTCTGCTTGCGATGCGAAAAAGTTGTCTGTCACATCCAGCCGAGCACGTGGTCAAGGAGGAAAAAGACATCAAGAGGGCCATGGAATTTCTGCAAGAGTGTGACCTCATCAAGATTGAAGACATCCTGCCTTTCTTCGACGAATTTGTCACCATCGATCACTTCAAGGTATGTGGCCTTGGAAATGCCACAAATCGTTTGTCTCTCTTTCTTGTAATTGGCACCGATCTAAAAGGGAAGCTTTTCTTGTCGTCGTTGCAGGACGCCATCTGCTCGTCGCTGCAAGAGTACAACATGCACATTGAGGAGCTCAAGGTGGAGATGGAGGACGCTACGCAGAGCGCCAAGGAAATACGCTCAGAGATCCAGGCCTTCCGCAACAAGTGAGGGCCCTTTGGTCACTGTTGCTGAGCAATTGGCAACTGTACCTATTGCATTAAGGGGTTCAAACCTGATGCCTAAGTCTCAGAACTGACCGTTATCTCTGTCGAAAGTTATAAGCGGTTTTCTGAAAATTTCTGTGGGATAATTGGGCCCATTTTCCCTCTGAAATTTTCAGAAAACCGCTTATAACTTTTGATGGAGAGAACAGTCAGTTCTGAAACTTTACCATCCGGTTCAAACTGCTAGCGCTACATTTGGACGAAAAATGAGCATTCAACAATGCAGAGTTTATTTTTGCGGTGAAAAATATGCTGTACATTTTTTTGGGGGGGGCGACAGGCTGCACTATAATTACAACTGCACTATTGCAGTGTACTTTTTCAGTGGTTTTGCATTGTACGTATTACAATGCAAAACCACTGAAAAAGTGCACTACAATGGTACAGCTACATGAGGATTATTTCATAAATTGTGTTGCTGTGCGCTCTTGCAAATGCCTTGGACCGGAGCATTGTTTCTAGCATACTGCTGCAAGGTGTTCTTGCAGCCATTGCTTTGTTCCACTGATGAATTGACATGTAGATATAAATGATGCATATAAGCTACCATTAATTTTTATTTTATTTTGAAAAAGAACTTTTATACATATATAGTGTCAGATACGTTAAACTTTGGCACTTGGCGAAACTTGGCGAAAAAATGAGAGGGACGGCGAAATCGAATTTAGCTTTGCATTCTATTAAAAACACTACTAGATATGTTTGCTTCATTGAATGAAACTGGGAACTCGCTAATAGATGACAGCTCGACCAAACCCAATTCTAAAGTTTTTTTGACGCTCTTGTCCAGGTTTTCGGTAGTCAGAGCCGACCAGAAGTGTGCAGTCTGCGAGTATGCCGTGATGAACCAGGCCTTCTACATGTTTCCCTGTGGGCACATGTTCCATGCTGACTGCCTCTCCAGTGAAGTGAGTATACCACTTGTTTAGTTTTCTGTTTGCCCTTCAGACACGAAACTCTTTTTTGTTGTCTGTTCCCTCGCCTTTTGGTCTTCGTGGTCATGACAGTCTCAAGCAGGAAAGACCTACAATTTGCGAGGAATTCTGGTGGTCTGTTCTCTCGCCTCTCTGTCTTCGTGGTCATAGCAGTCTCCAACAGGGAAGACCTGCAATTTGCAGGGAATTCCGGCGACACCTTTTAATGAGCTAGGGAATCATCAGGAACTGTATATAGGGAAAGCCTAAAATCCCTAGTCGAGGACATTGGGCATGACTTACCCAAAGCAGCTAGGGAATTAGAGGGAGAGCCTGAAACTCTCACTCTGGAGCATACTTGGGTAGTAATTCAATTACAGTAATTCAATTACTGTAATTTAATTACTTTTCCTGGTAATTTGTAATTGTAATTTATTACTTTTGGCTAACAGGAATTGTAATTGTAATTTAATTATTTTCTAGCGTCAGTAATTGCTAAATTTCAGGCACAATTACAATTACTTTTGCAAGATTTTGCGGCGGCGGCGCTTTTCCCCCCTGGCCACGGAGACGACAGCACTGCCAAAGCGACAGGGGAAAAAGTGACTCCCAACCTGCTCAAAAAAAAAAAAAGGGAAAAGAGGGATGGGAAAGAGACGCTGGGATAGAACGGAATGAAGGATTTTGTAGACTTTAAAACGATTTAATGAAGGATTTGAGAAATAATTTGATAAATGAGGGCTACATTCGCATCCGTTTTTGTTCCTGTCGTAGTTGAATCTGACACTTCGTCTCGTTCGCTACCTGTTACTCCTGTTTCTAATGGTCTTTCTTATTTCTCATTCCCACACGGGGGCATCGGGGGTCGAAGTCGAGCTGGTTGGCTCCGATCACATCATCCGGTCGAGGCGGGGAGGTTCGAGGCTCTCCTTACGCGTCTTCGCCGCTGGCATATTCACTTACATATTTCAGTCAAGTTTGGGGACTTTTTTGTTCATGAAATTATTCTCGTTTCTTTATGAGTTTTTTACGTCCTTCTCTGCTATCTCGTATGCTGGTACCACTAACAGTAAGTCGTGCTACTCTAACATCGAGGCAAAGAAGCAAAGAAGCAGCAGGTCTCATTAACACGACGCACCCTGCCTTACTTCCAACTGTTGTTGCTACACTGCTCTTCCTTCTCCCAATCCTCGTCTGCCTTTTTGTATAAATCTTCATTATTTAGTGTTCGCTCTACCTAACCCTTTCAACCGTTCGTCAGCCTGATTGGACGAGATTCCAAAACTTACAAACCGCGGCTTTAGACTGTAGGGAGCTTGTTTTTACATTTGTTGTTCGTTGAAGGCTTTTTTTTTTTTTTTTTTTTTTATAGAGGGCTTGACTTGCACTTTGTTTTTACACCTCTATCATGACCCTCCACGCGTTGTCCTCTCGTCCTGGCCTGTGGAGCCGTTCCGAGGCGCGCAGTGCTGCTTTGCATTGAGAACCTGGAACAGTCTTATCTACAATGGAAAAGGAAAGGCTGTCGGGGCCTTGTTACGAAAAATTCTTTAAACAGATTAGCAGCAATGCAAAAAATATAATCGTGAGGTGCAAACTCTCCGCACCGTCTCTGAAAACAAATTCAACAAATCGAAAGGCGACCTCCAATTTGCGGAAACATTTGCAGGTTAGCAACTTTTTTGTCACTTTCAATAATACTTAGTTATAAAAAAAATAATAATAATGGCTCGTCTATATCTTCCAGCTGAAACACGCTCAAGTAAATTATGAAATTGAGGCGTCCAAGAGGCCGCAGTTCTGGAATAATTCGCGGATTCTAATTTTCGCGACGCGGTGGGGTTGCACTATAGATTCAAATGTGTTTACATTTTCCGGAATTGCTCGCGGGACTTATTTTTCGCGAATTGTAGGCGAATCGCGAAATTCGCACAAATAAAGTCGTTTCAGGGCATTATGAATTTTTCGAGGTTGTTCTTGCCATGCTAAATTCAAATCGGTCTTCTTTATGAGACGAATAACATCGATACAATCATTGCTATCCTAATGATTAGCTGTATGACAATCCTAAATTTATTATCTATATCAGGAGCTTTTTGGGTGTTAGCGTGCAGTGAATTAACCCAGAATCCCTGGCAATAGAGTTGCTGCTATTGTGACACTAATTTTGTAAAAGCGACCACAGTTCGCGTGCTACGGTTACCCACATCCGGCATGTTAAAAGTCCACAGACAGGGAGAGGAAGCGAATCATCGTGGCTGAAATGTTTTCGTAAGTTGTCGTATTCTTTAAATGTTTGACGTCGTTTACAAGTTTCTCTTATTAGCTATTTTTACGTGAGTTTTATGATACCGTACTGCCGCATATTTGTTTCCTTGTATTATTTTTAAGTTTATTTTTTGTTGGTTTGACTTGGATACCGTTTGCATAAGCTCTAACGAGATTCACATCGCACCTGTGAATTTTGTCGCCATTTTTAGTTTTTGAGAATATAAGAATGCAGGAATTCATTACTCCAAACTATTAAGTTCTGTAATCCATTTAACAAATTTCATAAAAGGAAAGTACAATGCGTGGCATTTATACAGCGGCCATATAACTCGTTTACAGTTATATGGCCCAAAGTGGGTAACTCTCAGAAAGAAGTAATTGTAAAGTAATTGCATTACTTTTAAAAAGTAATTTGTAATTGCAATGAACTACTTTCGCGTAGTAGTAATTGTAATTGTAGTTAAACTACTTTGGGAGCTAAGTAATTGTAATTGTAATTAAATTACATTTTGAAAGTAATTTACCCATGTATGCTCTGGAGCTGTGCCTGTAGTCTCTTGCAGGTTTAGAAAAGCAGGTCAAGCTGCTCCCACAAAGCCCTCCTCCCTTTCTACTTTGGCAAAGCAAATGCTGGAAAGGGGCGAGGGGGGGACGGGGGCTTGTTTTGCTTTTCTTAAATTGCAATAGACTATAGAAAGGTTGGAAAACTTGCAATTGCCAATAAAAAGCAAAAGAGATTTGGACCATCATAATATGCCAGACCTTTCTGATAGCTCATCTTCAGGCGTGTTCTTCGCGTAGAGTGTGGATTTGTTTTTGCCAGAGGCCGCTCGATGCCCGTTTCGTGCAGGTCCAGCAGCACTTGACGCCCACGAAGGTGAGCCGCATCGACGACATCCACCGGCAGTTGGCCTCCCTCGGCGGCCACGACGACAACGTGTCGCTGTCGTCCACATCGGGGATACCCACGCTCAGCACCCGCGACAAGCTCATGGTCAGTAATTCAGTAATGGGGATGGGATAACAGGGTGGATAAAAACCAGCAGGATAGTCGGTACATACCCAAAGCACTAAAGGTGCCAAGGACACGTGAAGGACATGCACCACCATGTGGTGTGTCCTTTTTGCGTGTTCTTGTCTTTGTTTGTTTTTGATTTTTTGGTTGTGATCAGTACTTTCTCGATTCAGTAGGTGACTGCTTTCACACGACTTTGGAATTGATGTGCCGCTTCGTGGCGTTTTAAATAAACAAAGAGCAACAATGAATTTGATATTTCTGGCTAGGATTCTGTGTTTTCGGACAAATTTGAATAACTCTGAAGAACACTTGCCGGTTAAATTTTTTGTCAATTCGGATTTATTCTATAAACTCAGAATTTGAATGCCCCATGCCAGAAAAAAGAAAGGTGGTTTTCTACAATTCAGCTTGATCAGAGCACAGGGTTAATGTTTCTGTAAAAGGGCCAAATCCCGGACTGAAGCTCACCGGACAAGCTCGCCGGACAAAACATCATCAGATTTTTCACAGATCTGGACAAAAGCTCACCACTTTTACTCGTGAAACCGGAAACAAGCTCACCCAGATAACACTGTGTGCTTTTCTAAATGAGCTTAAATAATACAGGCTTGGAAGCGCTTTGCCAATTGCAGCATTGTGAACCATTCCACATTTCGCTGTGCCTTCCTGCTCCCCCAAAAAATTAGTATGTTGCTTGTATATTTAAACAGCCTACATGCTAGTACACCTCCACTGGTGACTTCTCTCTTACCTGTAGATGAGAGGTTTAGCCAGTGCAGTACAACCCCTAACCTGGGGTCTTCAACATGCATGTCACGCAGTAGTGATCACACGAACGCATGCCAGTACGAAACACATCCAGATCGAAACGGGCAGGGGGTGGGAATCGAACCCGACAGGTTCTGCTGCGCAAGTTTTTGTTCCACGCTCCAAGCTGAGACGCATGTTGCACCAAAACTAACCAAGAAAAATTTTTTTGTTTTGCTTTTCAAGGTTATTAAAGGAGTTGATATTTGTTTGGTGAGAACAGGCGCCAAGTGGCTATTTTCATCAAACGAGAATGATCATGATTTATTCCGGACCAGGTAAATAGACGGAGTGTTCCGTTTCGTTTCATGATCTCATGTTGATGAGCTGTCAAGCGCCAGCAGTGCGAGGGAGAACAGCGCGAGTTGCTTGTTTAAGTCGTCCGTTTCAAACGCGAGGAAAGATACACCATATTTGGACGAATATGAACGACACACAATAAAGGTTGTGCGTTTATTTCTGTTCTCCATACCAATGCCTTGTAAGCACTTATTTGGGCGCGTTGCTTTGCGCCCTCAGTGCCACAGCTCAGCCAACAATGGCGTGTAGGTATCTGATTTCCGAAAATGGGATATGCATAGGTGGCTTTGTCAGAAGTACTATGCTAAAATATCAATTCGTTGTTTAACTTTTTTTCTTTTATTATTTTTGCACAAAGGCATTCAGCATTTCCACGTGTATTCGAAATACCGCACGCATTAAATCACGTCTACTGTAATGTCTCTTGTGAACACTCGTCCCCAAGAAATCACCCATCCTGTTCCTTGGGCTGAATATCCATAACATAAAAATTCCAAAACATCGACCCCTCTCCTTTTGATTCCCGCCGGATATCGATTGCAGTGTCCGACGGGAATCACATGAACGTCGCGACCTGCAGTATCAGTATGTGTGACGAGCGTGTTCGCCGCGGGTTCCCTCATGCTTATCGCATCATGACACGCAAATTTGCATCGTCCGCAGTTAGCGGTAGCCGTTCCTGTGACGTGCAACTTCCAAACTCGATCCCGCAATTTTTTTTTTTTTTTTTTTTCTTCCTTTTTTTTGCGATTTGCGCGCGCGATATCGTTTCCCGTGACACCCGACTTCGTAACTGTGAAGCGTGAATGCGCTGCGTCTGCGTTCTGCTGCCGTACCCGTGACAAGGGACCTCATAGTGAATTCCCACACTTATCACACCTGTGCTTCACCAATTTTTAAATGAAATTTTGCTGTCACATCTTCGATTACCCCATATTTTTCGCCATTTATCTTTTCATTTTGGGTGGGCGTTCTTTTTGGACTTTACGGTATATAAATATACCTAGGAGCCTGCTGGCAGGTGTTCACCTATCTAGTCCCTGGGGAAACTGTATGAAGTGGCTTTTTACAATATTCCCTTGTCAGAGGGAAAAACTAAGCTTGCGGCATTTAAAATATGTATATAAAATATAAAATAAAATTTCAATGAAATAAAAAGTAATTATCTTAAAGAGTCATACAAGTCTTTATATGTATACACCACATACGTAATGGGGGAAATTAGTAAAAGTCCACAAGAAGTAAAAACATTTTTTACTTAGTTTTTTAGGTGAAAACGAGCACTACTGAGCTCAACATTGAGATTTTACTGTACCTGGTTTTTAGCACTCTACAATTTCATTGTTTTTGCAAGACCCAATTCGACTTTTTTTTAAGTTGGTGTGCAAATCTAGTAAACATGTTTTGAATTGAGGCACACCCCTACCTTTGATTCTACCATTTAAAAATAAGATGGGCAGTTCTTAGTTTGTTGTAAATAGGGTATGCAAGCCATCCTAGGTTATCAAGTTTATCCATCCTAACCAGAGATTTCCCAGAATGATGCGAGATTAGGTATGATGATCTTGGTGATCTGAAATTTAGCTCTGGCTACTTTTTTTCTTTTTTAATTTCAGAATGAGCTGGATGATCTGATAGCTTCAGAATGCCTTTTCTGTGGAGAGCTCGCAATAAGGTAAGGGGCAAGACTTGCAGAATTGTTGCTTGTGGTAAAAACTCTGCAATTCTGGAGTCGAAAAGAAAAATTTTTTTTTATCTGTTATTTTTTATTGGAAATTCAGTTTTCCAAGGCTTTCACTTCAGAAAACACTGATTGTTTCTTTTCTACTTTCTGTGTTAAGTTTATGCACCGGTTTTGGAGGTGTTTTTATTTTTGGCCTTTCAATTCTGTATATTTTAAGGTTTCTTTTTTTTGGGGGGGTGGGAGGGGGGGGGGGTGGCCAAGAAAATGAAATGGGAGGAAAATGTGCAGGTCTAGTGAACTTGGATTGGTGAAGAAATACATGCTGTATATCATCTCTTAATACAACTCCTCAAGCGTTAAGCAGAATTTTTTTTACAGAGGCAGGATGCTCTTTTTGAATATATACTATATATAGTAGTAGAATTTGTGATCTAAAATTCAACGAATAAATTACTTCTCATTTAAAGTATCCTATAAGCACCTGCTTGTTGTCACAACACCAATCAATTAATCAATCAAATGTTTACTTGATCCAACGATATAAGCAATGCCTCGCATCATGTGTTTGAATATCTACTCACCAAAACAGGCCTCATCTTCTGTTACAACACACATCAGGTGTATGTAAAACAAGGAAAGAAAAAGCCAAAGAAACCTCTCGATTTAATTTATGAATATCTTTTTTTTTTTTTCTTTTTAGCTGGGCAGTTTTTCACCTTTTCTATGCACTGTAGAAACGTCAGTCCAGTTTGTTGTTGGAAATGTGTCGCGAACGTGGAACTAATTTGTCCATCTCTATCTCAGGTCTGTGGACGAGCCTTTTGTAGACCCCGAAAGGTATGAAGAGGTCATGAGGGACTGGCGATAGCTCGAAGCAGTCAACCTGCCGAAGTGTAAATAAAGTTGAGAGGGCCTATCTTGATTGAGTACCAACATTCCCTTTGAAATAAAACCAGTATCTCTAAAGGTGATATTCATGCTTTCCTTTTTTTCTTTGGTCAAAACATTGGAAGTGTATTAGCAATGGGCCTGGTAGGAGACAGGAGAGCAGGTTGCCAACATCTGCACTGCTCACAAAACTCATTTCCACTTTAAGTGTGAGCGAAGTCAGAGTTGCAGGCAGGAGTGTGTTGCCCTGAAAGATGCTTGTACACGACCACAGATGCTTTGCAGGGACGTTGAGAGACCAGAGGTCACTTTTACAGCTTCTGCTACGTTTGCACTTGAAGTGAGACGGAATGTAAGCTCTTTGTGTTTCTACCTGCGGTTCTAAGTTCAGTGCTCCTGAATTTCAGGATTTTAATGGCTGGTATAGCTTAAATTGTGGATTTCTTGTTTGTTTGTTTTTTGTGCTTCAGCATGGCCTATGTAGCTTTTTGCGCCATTAAACTTGATAAACTTTTTTGTTCTTTTTTGTTGTGGTTGTTGTTTTTAAATTGTATATTTTTATGGTTGTTTAGAGAAGTACCTTGACAGTCAGGTTTGTTTGCATTCTAAAGGTTTACAAAAGAGGGACTTGAAAACGGGGGAGACGATATTGAACTTAGCTGACATGCAAGAAAATGAGGTTGGGAACTTCTAATTCTTACGGTGCCAAGTTATCAATTTGGTCGCAATTGATGCTTGTGGTGGGCGTGTGAATTTTTTTTTTAAGGTAGATCCAGGTTATCCAAGTGATGACTTGGATCTATAAAACGTAAATAGAATGATCTACAAGAGGATCTGGGATCCAAGGAATTTTTCTGGCCATGTGAATTTATCAGTGTCCTGATGGTGGAATGCTGGTTGGAAGATAAATTATTGTTTGAACTTGTCAAAGAAAAAACTCCTTGCTAAATTCTTTTTTTTTTTTTTTTTTTTTTTAATCTTTGCATGTTGTGATTTTCTCAATAAAGTACTAATCTGGTTCGTTTATGCTATTAACCACTGTATCCTGTATTCAAAGTGTGTTGTAATATGAAAATGTTTAGTAGAGCCGCTTTATGCAATAAATAATAGATCGGGGGAGTTTTTGAAAGAGGCATCTTCACTATAAGTAGTAAGTACAATCTGAACAAAATGTTTTATCATTTTAATTGTATTTATTGCAACCATCAACAGGAATGAAAATATAATTTATAGTGTATTTATAGAGGGACACTAGGTAATATAATAAATGGCTAGTATAATTAAACTAATAACAAAGATGTGAATGCAAATTGGTAGAGAGCAACTTACTTTTTTATCGTTTTGAACGTTAAAATATGGTAACTTACCCCTGCCCCTTACAAAACACCTTATGAAAACAGTGCCTAACCTTTAGTGCTAGTGAGTAAAAAAGAAATGTAATATAAGAACAAGAGCACAAAAGGCAGAATGGAGTCATTCAAATTAGTCATTTAAAAAGTTTCACCTCCCCTGAAAAAGCAAGTTATTATTATTTTTGTTTTTTTTAATCTCTCGGCCCCATTTTCTCAGGGTAGCGTCGCAGCTGGCCTTGTGTTTCGCAGGGCTGCGTGTTTCATATTTTCCAAATGTCGTTGTACACTGAAAAAAAAAAAAAAAAAAAAAAATTAGAGATGGATGCGCAATGTCATTTTCGGGATGTCTTTCTCCACGCTCCATCGGCATTTCACCAAATTAAACACTACTACGCTCATTTGCATTAGACAGTGCACCTACAGCTCCAAATCCTTCCCTAGCAATAGGAACAGCCCGCGTCCAAAGAACAGATCCGCATGGAGTTGTCCACGCTTTCGCGCCGCGCCGAGAGAGAGGGCTGCCGTCGACGGACCGAGATACCGGAATCGCCAAGACAGCAGAGACGGCTGTCTCGAAGGCTGTCCACGACGATAGACGGCGGCAGCCACCTTTCCGAATTCAAAGGGGAAAACCCGGAGACTACGCAAAAGCTGAAGGCACCAAGGCGATTGGATTTTCGCAGAGAAAAGGCGCGTTCACACTTGTGACTAGTCGCAACAGTCGCGGGGATTGACAAGCGGCCACAGCGCGAGAAAACACAGATTTTCTGCCAGGCCGAGTTCCTTTTCTAGCGCCATTAAAATAAGGGTGGGGTGCTGCTGTAAAGAAGGTTGTTTTTAATAGCGTTTATTGGAACCTCCAACCAAGGCATTGGACGGACATGTAGCAGCATGCATGGTTGCATAGGCGCCGACTACGGGGGGTAAAAACTCGGAAGCAGATCGAAATTTCCCGAGACGAACAGAGCGTTCCTCCCCCACCCTGGAGCGGGTCCCTATCATTTCGTCGAAACTCGTTTCGTGGAATTACGTTTCGTGGACAACTTTTCGTGGACACACGTTTCATGGACACACGTTTCGTCGACAGTGTGACGTTTCGTCGACAATCGTTTCGTCGACAGCACCACCGTAAAACGTTTCGTCGACAAACATTTTTTTTTTTCGGTCCCGAAAGGAATGCCGGAAACTTAAGGTATATGCGCTTGTAACAGATGAAAAAGACGATGCCTAGCGCAGTTGCTCTCCAAGGTGAGCAACTGCGTTATCCTCTCGCTCTCATTCGTGTCAGATAGAAAAGCAAGACCGCGCAGGACTTCGCGCGCTGCCTATTTGGATATTTGCAAGTTCCGATGCCCGTTTATAGAACCGAAAGTTACTGGAAGAAGAAAAGCGGTGGAGAAACATATGCGTAGGCACAAAGCAAAACTTCGATCCAATGGTGGGTTGTGGAAAAGGGCGTAAACACTGTTTTTTTTTTTTCTTCTTCATATTGGTTATTTTTAAACAAAAATACGGCTTGCAGCCTTCCATTGCAACATTACAACCCTAATATTTCAATTGAAATTAAGCATGTTCATTACCCTCAATTATTCAAAAGGAAAAGTGATGCAGTGTTTTACTGGCCAATGCGACTTATACGCGAAAAAAAATTGTTTAGTCACACTCGTTTCATCGTCATTTAAGGGCCGATTAAAAAGACATTACACAATAAGGGGGCTGTAAACATTGTCAAATAAAAATAAATAACAAAAGCACGAAAACCAATAACACTCGCACTACCGGGCGCACGCTGCCCGCGAGTAAACCTAAAGAAAACTACATTGCAATGCAAACAATAAATAAATAAACACGAGAATCGATGACAGATAAATAAAACAGCACACCAAGTTTAGTCGTATTACACAAAGTAAACCAAAGTTGATATCGAATGCGCATGGCGGTCCATATCACAAGAGCGAATGACATTTTATCGAACGGCGACATTTGAGCGAATGGTTGTTTTAGCGAATAACGGGGGCGCGCGTTAACCCTTCCGTCGCGCTGCGCTTTACGCCGCTTCGCGGCGACAGTCTACGGCAACTCCTTACAAAAATATGAACTCACTTGGCCCACCCGAAAACGCCGCTTCGCGGCGTCCGACTATTCGCTAAAGTGTCGTTCGATGAAACGTGGGCGTTTGCTAAAGCGTCATTCGATCAAGTGAGTGCCTCCCACATTATATAGCTTCTCTCGAGCAGCCACCAGATGCAAGGCCTTGGAGGCGGTAGTAACACTAGACGAAATCTGTCGGCAGCAGCCGACTGGTCCTCACACGCGACATTAAATATTTCTTTTATCGATGCCAGCAGACAGATACCTCGGGCAAGTTCTTAGCTCTTTTTATAAAAGAGCGGCTTCCAAATCTATTGTTCTTTGCTCACATATTGGATTATCTGCATGCAAAATTTCAGTACAGGCATAACCTATGCAGAACTATTGTGTTATTCATTATCCAGAAGCTAAATATGCTAAAGACCAAAAATCGTATGTGGTCTGGTAAGTACAGTACGTTGAATACCCAGTGTTTGGAGGAGAAAACAACCGTGTTTTCTCACCGTAAAAGTAAACCACGCGTAGGAAAATGCTTAGTCTCCTTCAAAGTTTATTGCTAGCGGCTAAGACCAGATGCCAATTAGCTTGAGAACCGATTTTATGCCATTTTTAACGGTAGGAAAGCTGTGTGCACCGCAAACAGGCCTCGTTTATTCTTTCAAATGTTCTTTAAAAGCTTCAGTGTTTTGACGTGTGGACTATCTATGCTATGTTCAGATGGCTCTTGAGCATTATGCCAAAAGACGCGACGCGCGGAAAGATAAGCTTGCTCTGGTAATGACCCAGCCACTTTTTCAAAACAGTCGGAGTGACGGCGGCCAACCCGCAAAGGGTTGCATTCGATAACGTACAGACACCTCGATCACGTATGCTGCCGAAAGCGTAGCCCTCAAGAGCAGCGCATATTGTTGAATGTTTTAAAATGTAATTGGAGAAAGGACGCTGGTCGATAGCGAAACTTCCCGGCTTTGACAACGCTTCCCCAAAGGTTCGGGCAAATACACGAGCGAAACCATTCAAATCGTAAGTTCCGAAATCAGTGCAATCGGCGAGCCCTTCCCCCCGCCCCCCCCCCCCCCCCCCCCCCCAAACAAAGAAAGAAAAAAAGAAAAAAAAAAGACCAAGCAAAAAAAAAAAAAAAAAGTTAAACTTGAGGAAGAAAACGAGAAAGGACGGACAAACACAAACTTCCTTTCTCGTTTTCTTCCTCAAGTTTAACTATCAATACCAACCCGCTCGTTCTGTCCCTGCAAAAAAAAAAAAAAAAAAAATTGCGATAGTTTAAGTTGGTGAGGCAAGATGGCTGCGCACTGGTTCACCATACTTGAACCAGTCGACCATCTTTTGTCCATCCCTCCATCCAACACAAGGCCGCGCGCCGCGCAGGCGCAGAGGTCGCCTAGGAGGAGCAGCTGGCAGAGCGAGCTGTCGACGAAACGTCGCAACGTCTGTCGATGGAACGAGCGGGCGCTCGTTTCCACGAAACGATCTGTCCATGAAACATCGCAGTGTCGACGAAACGATTTGTCCATGAAACGTCGTTCGACGAACTGATTGCCACCGCCCTGGAGCTCATGGGGCCACTGGCATACGCACACGGGGGAGAGAGGTTAGGCAGGTTGGACGGATTTCTCGGGCCCCAACCCTCTCCGGGAAATGTTCCGAAAAAGTCCAGGATGTAAACAAACGCGGGGCGCCGCTGATTGGTCCAGCCGCCGGGCGACTTGGCGACCGGCCCGCAAAATCAGTCTATCGCAAACTCAACGATGAAGTTAACTCAATCGGTCGCTGATTGGCTGCCCTTTTGGTCACGTGATGTGACGTTGCGATTGAGTTTTTTCCTACGGATTCCGATGGAGTTCGAGCTATGCTGTTGAAATAATGAAGTTCGCGGTGACGTCAAAATGTCGTCACGATTGAGTTTGGCGATGGAGATAACTTTGTAGTAGTCGGGCAGCAAAAGTTGCCAAAGTCAACGAAGATGGCGACGTTCAAGCTCGTAGACGGGGCGGACCAAAGCGGACTATCGCTATGTTTTTATGTGTTCGCCGTTCAAGATTCGTCAGGGACGTAATCGGGGAATACTGCCCGACACTCGCTGGTGCTGACATTTGCCGTGGAAGCTTTGGCGGCGTCGCGAAGGGCCCCATATGGTGACCGCCGCGCAGCAAGTGCTCTCTTTGAGCGTTGCTGGTGGCAAATTTTGCTGCGACGAAGACGTCGCCGTGCGTCGGTGTGCTGCGAGTCGCATTCTTTGGATGCTACAGAGGCGATAATCGATAACCCGGGGCTGAAGGTGGGTGGGCTTCGCGCGCCAAGTGAAGACGGAAAGACGACGACCAAGAAGTTCAGCGATGCGAATTCAGCGGTGTTGTCGGTAAGTGCTCAATACACATTTTCTCAATGCGCTTGCACGAGAGCTCTCGGTAGAAAACGGGTGCCTCGTTCACCGTGATGAGTGTCGTGTGAGATAGTCGCACGGATTCAAGCTTACTCGTGATTGCATGTGTATCATCCAAATGTCTCGGGCCTCAACATCTGGAAATTGTTCTGCTGCAGCACGTTGTGTACGTTTTCATTTTACGATTGCAGGTTCAAACTGGTACAGTATCTTGTTCTTTGCTTGTGTTGTCTGAAACGTTTCTGCTGCTTTTCTGCCACACCGGGTAGGGCGCCTTGTCAAGCTGCAAGCCATGCAGCTTGACGTTTGACATTATATGCCCCATCTCCCACCTTTGTATATAAAGGAAAATAAAGAGATTATAAACTCAATTGACACCTCTTTGCTCTGAAGGCATAATTTATGGGTATTGTGCAAAACAATTGGAATATCTCCACTTTTTTTTCAACTTTTTTATTATTACATTTTCAGCCTTTTTGGGATGATATGCAACTATCTCCAAGTATGCATTAGCATATAGAATTTCTATCTAGTCTTGATGTGCTTTTGGACAACTGAAAAGGTTATGAAACATTCATGTCAGATACCGCCTCACTGTTATGTGCAGGTGACAGCGACAAAACCCTGAAGCCATGCTTGCACACCAATTCCTCGCAACCCCAATGGATGCTCTGCTGTTCTGAGGCCAAGCTTAACAAAAAGCATTGCTTAGGATTCTGTCGTAGAGCAGTGAATGGGATGCTGAAAAGCAGGTTCCGGTGGCTGCAAAGGGTGCTAGGCACAGCAACATCATTTGACTTTCTGCACAATGCGGGCTCGTATAGCTCTATTTTGGGGCCTCTCCCTTGAGCCCCAAGAGTCCGAACCCGAGGACGGTGTAAGCTTTGACAGCAGAGGACACGCTGTGCAGTGCTGAAAATCTGAGAGGTGGCCACCTCTGCAAGTATGTGCTGCCTACCAGGGTCTCCCTGCTCAAACTTGAAGCCTGGCAGCTGTTGAGGCTACTACGAGCTTTGTCTCTCGTCACATCTGCGAAATATACTTGTCTGTATCCGCTTGCAATGTTTTGTCATACTTTGTAACTTGGCAAATCAAGTAGACACGGTAAGTCCGTTTGGCTGCAGAGTGGTCTACCTAAAAGACAGTTCAAGTGGAGTTTTGGTATGGCACCTAAAAATGGAAGTTTGTAATAAGGTGATGTTTCTGAAAAAGCTTTTTAACACAATGTTTTTGGCAGGTTAACCATGCAAACCGCATAAGTGAAACGTCGAGGCATTAGAATAGAGAATAAAAGAGGGCCTCCTCATGGTGGCATCTTGTTTCCCATTGACTGCATAAGCATTCTGGCTCTAACAGTATATTGTTCCAAGGATAGAGGAAGAATAGGTGAACAATTAACTGTGGTTGCTGGCATCTGGACGATTGAACTTGCACCGCCGTGTCACCGTTAATTGTGAAATTTCTGGTTCCCTGTATATGAAATATACATCGACATCTGAAGTCGAGATACGAGTCCCGGCACATAAACAATTGCACCGAGATTTCCTGACCCAAAATTTGTATTCAATGTATGACAATTTTGTTGGGTATGACCAAGGTAGTGCTGCAAACCTTTTTTCCATGCTATACTGAAATCATGACAGATGCAAAATGGTGCCTAGGGAGCGTGTTTTATTGTGCATGGAAATTCTGCACCCCCATGAGGGGCAGCACGAGTGTGGTCAGTGAAGACGACTGCTGGCTATCTGCAGCTGCTTGTCCCTCCACAGCCTGCAAACAAAGTACACGAAAAGGGTGAATGTTTATAAAAACAAGCATTTTTAAAGACTATGTTACAGAAATTACATAGAACAAGAGAATCCCAGGGGTGTGGTGAGCAGTAGTGTATGGCATACCACTGCTTTTATCTTCTTTTTTGGAACTCTTATGCAGTGCTGGAAATATCAAGAATGCGAGACTCCTGAAAGACATTTTGTTTATGCGGGCACCTTCCTAACCAAGGAACTGCTCAGACCAGCAAGCTCATGCTGTGGGTCTTCCAGTACAACGCGCAACCTATGAAGCAAGCAGCCTTGAGCAATGTGCACCTAGCATGATTCAATTACTTTGCAGCAGACAGGCCTGCTCTGTCCATCACATGAAAAATGGAAAGCGAAAAGTTGGAAATCACTCACTTCGAAACACAACACAAGGTCCGAAAATGAAAAGGAGCGAAAACAGAACTCCTGCACTCACTTTCCTTTATGCTATAACTGTCTGTCATAACTGATTCCCAGTGACAAGTTAACTGTTGTTCCCGTCAATGTTTTTGGTGCTGTGGAAGTCCAGCTCTTCTGCATTGCATTGAGCAAACAACAAAAACTGTGAGCCCAAGCTGCTCTGGGTGTAACTCAATAAAGCAAGGACGAAGAAACTTGGCCTGGAATAATTCATTAGTGCCATATGACAGGTTTTCTTTCGACGGTTCTCCAAACAATGCTTGCCAGCCAATTTTAGATCTTGACTGCACTTCTCTACATCTAGGGCACTCATGCTGTAATGTTGGGTGCCCAGCAGCATGTGCAATGCAGCCAGCTGCTCCCGCTGAGTGGGCGAGAGGTCCTAAACAGTGCAGCTGGGGGCAGTTCAGGCCCTCACCATCCAGTGTGGCAGTGTACAGCTGCAGCTGAAAAAGATTAGCACAAGTGACCTATGACCGGAGTAGCAAAGTTGCGACAGGCAGCGCTAATGTTCCCGAGCGCGCCGATAGCAAGTGCCAGTCATGTTCCATGTCTCAACGTTGGTGGCTGCCAGAAAATTGAGGGATAAGATAGCTTTCGGAATGCAAGCTTTAGGATGGGCTGCTTTGTGCCGCCCACCACCGTGTGTCGCGATTTTGCTGCTCCGGTTGTTGGTCGCTTGTGCTTATCTTTTTCCGCTGCAGCTCTACCTGATGACTGGTGCACAGCTGACATGACACAGTTTCAGTAGCATGCATAAATGGTTTGCAGGTAATGTCATGTCAGTATAAAAGACAAGACCTTTGAGTACTTCCAAGGGCACCGTGTTGGTGACCACAACTTGGTACATGTCAGATGTGGTTAATGGCAGAGGCTGCTCATATTGCCATGCACGTCTCCGAGCAAGCTTGCCCGTGGCCGAATGGTTATTGTGCTTAGCTTGCACACAAAGGGCTGAAATATGATGCCTGGCTGCACATGCACCTTTTTGTTTTTTCTGTAAATGTTGCATTCTGGTTTAATTCAAGAATCCCATTGCTTGTTCAAAGTCAGAATGTTCTACGCACCGAACTTTCTATGCCGATTGTTCCAGAAGTCCACGCATATACATGAGGGGCTCTGCGTGGCGATAAAGAGAGAGTCTCGCTCTTGCGCTCGATCGTGCTACTCCGCCAACCTTCGATGCCTGTGATGCTACCTCTTTGTATTTTTGTTTTTGGCACAAGTTTGCCAAATTAATCGTTTAGTTTCTGTTCATTCGTCACCTGACCATCTGTCATTCGCGAAATTTTGGTGGATGTGTGGGACATTAACAAAAAGGTGCATGCGCGGCCAGAAATCGAACCTTGGCCCTTTGTGTGGGAACCACGTACGAGAACCATTCGGCCACGGGCGCACTTGCTCGGAGATGTGGGAGGAGATATGTGCTAGTGCAGGCACTTGGGCTAAGCCTAGGCAGAAGTTTAAACCGTCAAGTGATGATGACAAAGTTTGTCCGTGTTTGTCCAGTTCAGTACGCAGAAAATATTGCTCTGTGTGGTGGCGAGAACCATCTGCTACTTACTCTCAACAGTGACAGATTGTGATATCTAGCCAGAGGTGGAGGACGTGAATACCTGAGTGCAAAAAATGAAGAGAAGTATACGAAACTGCACGCCGATGATTTTGCCGAGTTCGACAGGCAATGCCCAGCCAGGTGCGTCCTGCTTCCACAGCCCTTTGCAGCAAATAATTTTAGAAGTGGACCTTTTATATAAATAGCAGACACCGGTTTTGGAATTGGTGAGCCAGTTTTGTCTTAGTGTCATTTCCTTGTCAATTTCAGGGCAGTCGGTAGATGTGGTGATGCCGGGAATGTTCGGTGGAAGCAGGTCACTGTTGGGAAACAGGACCGGAGGCACCGTCTTTTTCCTGACACAGTCTCATTAATTGGATCTGTGTCTTGTCCGACACAAAACTCAAGTAACCATGAGTGGATTGTCTCTGCACCATGTGTACACTTAAGTTTTTGTAAGTCTTGCTGAGGTGTCACCTTGCTAGAAACATCAACACGGTTGGACCTACAGTCACCTTGGGAGCTACCGACCAGGCACAATATGTTAATGACAGCATCTTCTACATAGTTATGCACAGTGCAGGTCATGTTCACATTTTTGTGCAATTGCTGAGATGGGTACAAAAGCTGTCACTTTGGGCCACTGGAGCCAGCGCAGTTCACCATGATCACAAAGCTGCAACCCCACAACATCAATGGCCACCAGCATGAGGCTACCGACGGCACTCATGCATAATACATGTCCTGACACAGGCGCAAACTACGTATTATGGAGATGAATCCAGACTGTTTTTTATACCTACCATTTGGTGGTGGTGGAGCTGCCATCTGTGCTGGGTCCTCACTAGCACCTTTGGCCACAGCAGATGAGTCCTGCATCATTCAATCAAACACAAGTTAACGCACAACAAATTGGCAGCCTTTCTGGTTCCGCGTTGATGTAATGCCCAATTGCCTACACTTTAGAATTCAGGTATCGGAGTGCCTCATGCACAGCTCTAGAGAAATTAACTCGTCAGCTTGAGCGCTACGATCCGAGCTTTCAAAGAAACATCACGAGGCAGCACACTCGTGCAAAGCCAATAAGACCAAAAACAACACAGTGTCTGTTTACTACAAGTAGCAAGTTTTAGGAGACCGTTACCGCGTTCTGCGGTGGCCACGGTACGGCTGGTAAGGCTTTAAGCGCGCCAAAAAGCATGCTTCAAAGTTACAGCGCGAGCTCCCAGTAGCAATTTCGCTGCGCACGGCAACGGTACGCTAAAACCGCCCATTGAGATGCCATGCACTTACTTACCGACACTGCAGCCGAGATGCCGAGTGGCGACGGACGAGGCGCGTCCGCCCTCGAAATCATGCGCCTTCTTCCGTGTCTTAGCGAGGAACCTTTCTCATATGGGCCAAGATTCTGTCCTACTCCTCGAGTTCAGCGAGGACACTTGGTTCACGTCCCCCACCAGACTGCCGAGTGGTAATCGCGACGTGAAAAAGCCCGACTTGACAGCAAAAATTCCAAAAGTGAGGCAAATCTTCGTACAGACACACGAGCACCTTTCGTGCGACATCCACCGTCGGCCATGACGATTCATCACGATCGCGATACAGCTTACGCATTGCGATCATCTAAATTGTTTCACTTACGTAAAAAGACATGATTCATGCGGCCTAGACTTGACACCGGTAATTATATTTAGATTGTACCGCATTATATATTTTCAGAAGTTAAAAATGTTGCTTTTACAAGAACCTTCGATGCGGCGTTGCGCATTTCCCTCTAGGGACATATTTTGGGGACAAATCCCGATGAAGTTTCAACTCAATCGCCACTCTCCGTCGACGTCATCAACGCGCCGCGATGAAGTTCCCTGCCAGTTGAGTTCGCCGCCGATTGAGATTAGGCTCCGCCCACCGGCGACGTCACGATGAAGTTTCTTCATCGCTTTTTCCAGCATAGACAGACTGGAAGCGACTCTCCGGAACCGGTCGCTTTTGTGACTCAACAAAAAGCTGTCGCGCGACGGTTGCGGCTTGCAAGTGTGAACGCGCCTAAACCCATAAAAAGAAAAAAAAAAAAAAACTTTTTTCAACAGTCTGCATGGGACACGCGTGTTAAAAAAGTAATTTTCCGCGAAAAAAAAATTAGAGCGATTTAGTTGGCAGTCACCTCCTTTCCACTTGTTTTCTCTCTCGGCATTTCGGGCTCGTGGAGGAGAGGTGGATCCGTTTCACCTTCAGGTTGAGGTGGAAAGAGCGAATGCCCGAGATGGTCATTCCGGGATGACCCGTGACGTCATGGACTTTGCGCGCAGAATTTCAAATAAATCTATCGCCGTCAATATTGCCTTAAATTTTGTTTTTTCGCGTAAAATTTATTTCTCCAGACGCGTGTCCCAACCAGACTGTTTAAAAACCTTTAAAATGCTTTCCTTAGTAAAGTATTTGCGTTCACCCTGAGCAAACCGTTTGGGAGATGAGATGTTTTGCCTCGCAAACAAACCACACCTGTATACGCTGTATCACTAGAAGGGTCTAAACACATCAACAAAATCCACATGAAAAGCTGCTCACCCATAAGGACCACTCCAAATGCCACAGCGACAACCATCGTCAGGATGAACACGAACAGAATGTGTATGGTGCCGATTCCTCTGCCGAAGCTGGAGGAAACATTCGGGACATAACAATCAGTCATGCTGTTGTACAGGCTCTTGAAATGCACCAAACTATGGTTTCCGATTAAATTCCGAGGACAAAAATGGATCAGAGTTGGTAACACGACCTGAGACTGGTGCGGAAAAATTAAGAAACTTGTCGAGGGAAAAGACAACAGTAGGAGAACGTCTCAAACTCAGCTAATTTCTTATATTTTTCTATACACTCTGTGAACACAACATATCCTTGATGACAAAGGGTGGTTAATGTCGACACCCTCTCTGCGAGGGTATAGGGGTATAGTAACTTATATATATTTACTATATGCGATACTAGAGTGGTAAAGCGTGAAGCGATAGAAGGCAAGCTGTATGCATAAGCATAAGTATGGCATAACGCTGCGTCAAATAAAAATGAGAAGTAAACCTGCTTAATATTGGAATCGCAATCGCATTTACTTACTCTTCTGGTGGAGATAAAAATAGAAAATTATATTTCTAACAGCACATATCTATACTGGTTTTCACGCCAAACGTCTAACGCCAAAAGCATCACTCCCTCCGACAATCAAATATTTTAAGAACTAAGTACTTTGTGCGGCGTATAAACAATGCGCAAAACTTTTTTTTTTCTTTTGCTTTTTTTTTTTTCTTCTGGAGGTGAGAACGAGTATATTTGTGTGTAAATGCGGGATGATGTAATATGCAATGTTTTGTTACCGTCTTCATCATTTGGTGACATCTCATTATTGAACACACCTGCGGGAAGAACATACATGTTATTACGGCTGTTTTGGTCCCCAGTTCGGTTTAAGTTCTCTAAGGGGACCCTTCGATCATTTGTGACTTTATTCGGTCGTGCGTGCACCAGACGGTGGTGTAGGCAGCTGCTATGGAAACCGAAGTGTGGTTAACCAAAAAGCGGCCACCAGGGGTTTACGCGAGATTCCCAATCACCGGCGTGCACTGTTTTTTCTCGCTACCAACTTTCCGCTTTACAGCGGAGCTGTTAAGGGCTAGGTTCCCCAGGATTGTGTCCGTGTATGTCGACACAAATTTACCTGGACAGCTACCGCCATCTATAAGCGACGGCGGCACAGAACCAGTATGGTTTCCGCCGTCGCTCGTAGATGGCGGAAACCCTGTCCAGGTATAATAGAAGAATTGATACTTGAGCACGTTGGTGGGAATTCATCGTAGGAAACAGCGCGAGAAACAGACGGCGGCGAAGAAGAAGCACACAATGTATCGAGCACAGCTCCGCTGGTCTTCCTTCACAAAAGTAAATAGCATGAATGATTTTTTTTTTTTTTTAAGTTAGAACTTTGAAAGACCTGCAACGCTGGAAACTGCAGCTAAATGTTAGTTTAAAAAGATATATATATTGCAGGCTTTTTCTTTTCCAAAAGCGCGCGACAAAAGAAATGAACACCCGTCGTGCTCGATGAACATGAAGAAGTTATTCCGTTATTCTATGCAAGCCATGCAGCTAAACTAAACCTTTCTTACTACAAAAACCTGGTGGAAGTCGTTTTTTGTATTAAAAAAGGCAGAAAAACAAAGTATGTGATTACCTCGTTTTGGCGTTCGTTCTATATTCTGGGTTTTCTGCATTGCAGTGACAACAGAATTGATCGCGCCACTTGCAAGATTTACTAATTAAGAGAACAAGCACCAGGGGAACTCATTTTTTGATTATTATTTACGATAACCGAATAAAAAAAATTGCGGTGGCTTAGCTCGGCTATGCCAGGATACACGTAGCGTGAGCTTATGCGCACAAAAAGAGAGGCGCTATCAAGCGGCTCCGGTGCAGCGTCAGACTTGGCTACTGCGCAACGGAGGCGCACAGCTGGCACGCGGCGGCGCCAGTGCGTCTGCCGCGGCTATGACGTCACTCCTCTGGAATGCGCAGACCGGCGAGGCAAGCGCGGCGGCGGCGGAGTGCGCGGCGGCGGCGGCTCCGGCGCGCCAGCTGTGCGCCGTGTGACGTCGCTGCTCCTTGCGCATGCGCAGACCGGCGAGGCGCGCGCGGCGGTGGTGGAGCGCGCGGCGGCGGCGGCTCCGGCGCGCCAGCTGTGCGCCGTGTGACGTCACTGCTCCCGGCGCTTGCGCAGCACGGCTCTTTGGGAGCAACGCGAAACTGCTCGACCTCGGCCATGGAGCTCACGCTACAAAAATTTGACAGTTTATAGCGATTAATATCATCGTTATAAAGCTGGTGTAAGTTTTGATATAACTTTTTTTTTATGTTGTGGACGCCATGCACATTCTGAAGAAAAAACAAACATGTTTTGCGCACACGTGGGGCATGGCGACACGTTTAAAAGGGCCTGGTAAAATAAGCTAATTCGCTCCTTTTAAACAACTGAGTGTAATTAAAACAAAAATAATGTATGCAAGCCCTATTTTATCTTAAAATAATTGAAAATCGCAAAAATGCTATTTTCAAAGAGCTAACAAAAATATTTGAAACTTTTTATACATAAAATATATACATTCTAAGTCTAACTAAAGCCAGATAGCTGCATTCTACATAATCTACAGCATAGGCATGCCAAATTGGGTTGTGATAAAACAATGTTAAGAACACAAATTCTTGTATGGAAACTGTGTTCGGATGTTACCACAGATATGTAGCGACTCTTTCGCGGCGAGAAAACTTTCTTTTTCATACTTTTTTTGTGGGAAATTGAAGCTACAGAATGCTGCGATGAAGAGGAGATGGCTAGGCCTACTTAACATAAATGTGATGGTGGGTGGCACCACAATTTGCAGAACCGCGCAAACAGTAATGCCTCAAATGGTTGCCGTTCTGGGTTGCCAGTTCTTCAAATGCTTATTCGACTAATTTTGCAATCCTAACCGTTCCTTATTATTTTATTCATAAAATATGAAGATCCAAAGATAATAAAACACTAATAAGGTGGTGAACTGGGCCAGTTGGTTGACGTTATACATGATGGTGAAAACAGCTCAGAAAACACTGGCTACGAAGAAGAAAAAACACGACAGGACAGCATTGTCCGGTCGTGTTTGTTCTTTGTAGTTCGTGTTTTCTGAGCTGTTTTCCCCATCATGTATAACAAAACACGATAAAACCCAAAGTCGCTTTTTTTTTTTTCAAAATAGGTTTAATTGTACATGAGAACTGACTCACAACTTCTCTGGCCGCGCAGTGCAATATGGGCAATGGGTCAAACTTGACGTGGGATACCTCCCCCACCCCCCCCACACACACACGCACAAAAAAAAAGAAAAAAAAAACACAAAAGAACTCGTAAGGTTTAAGATCATTGAGTTCAGAGTCTATTCACATGCAAATAATTGCCGCGCGCGTAGCATATATAACTTCGAGAGAGGGAGAAAAAGTGAACTGTCACAAAGGAATGAAACTACATGGGGCCCTCCCCAGTGTCGCGGCATATATCATCCACTATATGAATACTTGCCATCGCCTCTGTCCACTGTATACATAGTTTCTTCCTTCGGCCTAACTGGAACGAGTGAAATCAAGAAAATATAGTTCGGCCGTTACGCATCTCGACGTAACGCGTGGTCAAACGCAGTCAGATGTTACCGTGTGAAGGGACCCTATAACGTCCCGAAATAGGACTGCAAGGAGACAGACTTCTGTGCTTCAAGCTTGCTAAGCTGTCTGCTGGAATGTATCTTTTTTGAGAAATGTGCCGTGTACGCCCTCCGCGGCACCGAAAAAGATTGCTGAGAACGTTCTACATGTATATAGAACCGGTTGTAGCACACAACGGAGGTGACCCTGGCAGCGACGGAGGAAACGCAGAGGTACGAGCAAAGCAAACGCGAAAAGCCGTATAGGGCTGAATTTTCCACCTCCCCTTCTGGAAATCGCGTTCACTCATTCAAAACTTGAGTCCCAGACGGACGTTAGAACAGCATTCGAGCCCAATATCTAACCAGCGCTGGCTCTCTCACTCTTGCAAAAAAGGGCATGTATAATCCTCCCTAAAGGGAGGAACGGTCTTATAACCTATGTTCCTCTAGAAAGAGAGAAACTTTCGTCCCTGAAGCAGGGGAGCAAAGTTCCTCCGTCGGAGAAACTTTGCTCTCCTGCTTCGGGAGGGCGGAAGCTTTCTCCCGTCTGCCTGGAGAAGGAGAAAAATGTCTCGTTCCTCCCTTCTTCTCGTGTCCGCTTGGGGGCGCGTCAGTAGAAGGGAGGAAAATGCGCCGTTGCTACCTTTTTCCTCCATTTTTTCCTTAGAGTGCAGTGGGTGACTCTAAAAAAGATCAGCGCTATGCTTTGTTGGCGAGGGCACGCACACAATTGCAACGCCCTCCATCTCGCTCCCACCTAACTGCGTACATTCAGGGGGAGCCCAGACTGAGGCACCCTGCTCATATTCTTTGAACTCAATAACGTTTTATCTCTCTCTCCCTCTCGTTTTATCCAGTGTCACTGCTTCGGGTGCAAGGAGGAGCATGCAGGACGTTCCCATAATTCGCTCCGCGAAGCGCGCGGTCTTCTGGGATTTTTGCGAAACAAAAAAGGTTTGCTTCATTCGAAGCACGAATAGGGTGGCTGAAGGGGGAGGTGCGCTCAGTGCCTGCATCGATTCAATCTAGATCCAGGACGGAAGTAGATGGCGCAGTCATCTAATCTGATTTAAAATTTCTGCCTAATCGCGCGCCTTTTGCCGCGCCGCCGGATATGCTGGGATCATCTGGTATTGATAACGATCAGCAGAGTTCTGGGTGTCGTGGCGGGTGTCGGGGTGTGTTGCGCGACGGCGAAAACGATCTAGGAAATCTCCCTAATAAATATGAGAGTAAAGCAGTGCGACTGAAGGACTACCCAAACGACCTGTCACATGGTGCTGTCTACAGCGCTCTTCTAAAAAAAATATGAGGCCTTCATAAAATCTTGAAGTGTCTCGACTAATAACGTTGATGTGCCCCTCCAGGCAATTCTCCTCGCTCTGTGCCTCCAGGTATCTTCACCCCATTTGACTGCTCTCCACCCCCATTCACTTTCCCCGGTAAATTTAGCGGGAAAACTGAATTTGTGTATCGGTCACGTGACATGAAGTCATGCGCCATCATTTTCCCCGCTAAACTTCGCGGGGGAAGCTGAATTGGCGTTTAGGTCACGTGTCGTCAATTTTCCCGCTAAATCTAGCGGGGAAACTGAATTTGTGTATTGCTCACGTGACACGGTCATGTGACATAATTTTTCCCGCTAAATTTAGCGTGGAAAATGAATTGGTGTTTGAGATCGTGTGACGTCAATTTTCCCGCGAAATCTAGCGGGGAAATAAGGGGGTTTGTTTTCCAGGTTTGTAGACGGGCTTCGTCTTTTGGGTGTAGAGAAGAAAAAAGTGTACCTGTGAGGTTAGGTGGCCGGGCTCTCACCCTGGCGCAAAGCGGGGCAATGAATCCGCCATTTCAGACGTCCTTCATCAGCACGCTGTAACCCTTATAAACATGTGTTTGTACAAAACCTTTGGTATAGTTTTCCTCGTATTTCACTTTGGTACTGAATGGGCCAAAACAAACACCACCTAGGCTTCGTCAGCGTTTAAATAGCGAGCAAACAATCTCCCTCCGAGATTCGATGATATCGTTCGAGAATGTTTAGGGGTAACTTAGACAGTGCGGCCTGATTCTTAACCCGAGATCTGTAATGTGCTCCACGCTGCTGTGATTACACGACCGCACACCTCTGCGATGCTATCGTCCATGTCAAAACAAGTAGGGGCGCGGCTCAGGTAGATGGTCGACTGAGCAGATCTATATGACGTTTGCATCAGATTCTATCCCAGCCCTTCTTAAAGTGGCCTAGGCGGAAGTGTGCGGCCATAGCTGGGCCAGGGTTTATAAATCGATTCATTGATATGCCGGAGCCTGCCCAGTGCGACGAGCCTAATGCGACGGGATTTAGATGCTCCTTATGTTTATGCGTCAAAGACTCCACGTCTATGAAAGCTCTGTCTGTACACGCGGGAGTACACACTAAACATTTTCACGCCCTTATTGGTGTAAATGGCATGGGTCACAACTCACCCCCTTATTGGTGTACAAAAACGCCCTAGAAAAATGGTGTTATTTGTCACACCCTCAAAAACCGGTGTAATCCCTTACACCCTACACAGAAAGGAGTGATTCTGCACTACACCTATTTATTAGGGTGTGATGGCAGCAGTACACCCTACCAAAAACGTGTACTGCAGCTAGAAGAGCATGGTGGGTAAACCCCGAGACTAGTGACAAAAAAATTGGGAAAACACAATACTGCCTCAAAATGTCTTGAGACGTGTTGTGTTGTCCCGATTTTTTGTCCTAGTCTTGGGTTTTTTTCATTATGATCCTTCACCAGCCCGCCTGCGCAGTAACTCTCACTTCATTCAGCTACAAGAAGTTATACTAAATGTGTAACACAGCACTTCATCAAAAAGTATTTACGGAGAAATGATTGCTAACAAATTGAAACATGTGGAACACTTTATTTTTTGAATCCAGAAAAAACGTGCATGGACCTCATCTTCTTCTTTCGCGAATTCGCGAGAAACCCATGTCAAACCTCAAATGCTGGCCTTTGTGACCTAGTGTTAAGTTTTTGTGACAAAGTTACAAAATTCTTAGAGGCTTAAAATAAATGCACTCAAACTTTAAATAAGGCTTTCCTTCGCCTAAACCTACTTTAAAGCTTTCTAGCTCTGCTGACGTAGGCAAAACTCGAAAGGCTGGCAGAGACGGAACGACCGGGAGCTGATTGAGGCGTAAGCAGCAGTTCATGCTTGTAAACAGTAAGATGGTCTATTGAGACGGAAGCAGGACTACTACCAGAAGCATGCTTGCAGAGTACTTACAAATAAAACACCGATCTCATGTAATCCGTGATAGTTGCATAATCCGGTTCGGGCACCACAGAAAAATTCGCAAACACAACGTCCAGGATGAAGGCGGTTGCTCACATTCAACGGAACTCTCGCCGTCGCCGATGAGCAGCTCTCTCTCGTGATAGATGCACAATCCGACTAGGGCAGCACAAAACTACGCAAACACAATGTCGAGGATGAAGGCGGTCGATCACAATCAGCGGAAGTCTCACGAGCGCCGACGAGCAGTTAGTTTTTTGTCGAAACGCGTCCAACAAACACAGCACAATAATTCTATGGACTCCGACGAAATTCACAAATATTACCAAAAAATTAGTATGAACGTATTCCGGCCGTTCAAGACGAAAAACCACGGCTGCGACTGCAACGCACGAAAAACAGAAGAACACTGACGCCTGACGGAAGCTTTTTAGAAACCGGACCTACGTGGCCCCTACACTCACCGTAATTTGGAATACGGCAAAGACTTCGGCCCCAGTGAGCCCATCAGCGCGTCGGAGCGAGTCACGTGACATATTATAGTCCAAGCGTCCCTGTCCCACGGAGAACGGTCACGTGTTACACACCACCCCTCTGATTTGCTAGAAGCGGCCTTCGCACTCGCTCACAGCCACACGAAGACACAAAAGAAGGTGTGGAGGCTTATCAGAAGACGAGGTCAAAGAGGGGTGGACAAAGCAGCTAATCTCCCTCTGCGGCTTTGTATAAGCCACCTGGGCTGCCCAAGGAGGGTCGCAAAATGGGACACGTCAGGACTTGCTTCACGCAGTGGCGTGCGTGCTCTGATGCCGACCGCGAAATCACGAAATAAATAACACAAAACAAATTCGAACGCATGAAACAAGAGATGCAATTTCACCCGTACGAAAAAAGAAAAAAAAAAAGGAAAAAAAAAGCGTCGGGAGGCTAGATATTTTGGTGTCAATTAAGGATCGCGTACTATAGCCGGGGTGTCATAAATTCGGCACTTTCGATTGTCTTGCGGAATTGTTTCGTTAGAACTACACACAAAAATAAAATCTCAGTGAAGGTGCTATAAGTAGTGCGAGGGCCAGTCAGGTGAGTTTGTAATACACGAAATGAGGGCGCCACGGCCCATAGTTTGTTCAGTGGTTCAGCGCAGGAGGTCTTTCTCTGGTTAAAAGTAAGCAGATTCCGTTTTGCTTCATCTTATGTTTCTTTTCTTTTTTAACGTCGGATTTTAGGCGGTTCAGAAATAGACATACCTCGCCGGCATAGGCCATTCATGCGGGAATCTTGACGCTCAACCAAAAACGGCATCGCCTACGGTATGTCAGGATGGCGTCGCCGCGACCCATCCTTTTTTTTTCACAGATATTGGCTGGACCAAAATGCTAACGGCGCAATTTTTCATATTTGATCCTATATCGGCGCAATGCTGTGTGCTGTTTGGGTTGTATATTGACACGTCTTCGTTAATCTTTTGCGAGTGGAGATGTTTTGTTTTTAAATCGAAGTTGAACTGATGAAACTGACGCACACGCGACACGTAATTTTCGCCTCGTGTCGGACGGTGAGTTCGATCGGAGTTGCAAAAACTATACTCCATCATTTCCTAACCTTACGCGACTTCGTGTAGCGATTAATTATACTGGATGTTTATACCGCCGTACATCAGCAACAGTTTCAGCAAAGAAATAAGCATTAACGGATATGAAATCATGGGTGTATTAGACTGGCATCACCATAACGCCCCTTTCACACCGTGTTAATACCGGGCGTATAATTCGCCCATACACCCTTTTTACACGATTTCAGACGCCATCGCAATAAGCGAGGTCGTAAAAAGGGTGTGGAAGGGATGAAAAACATCAGCACACCCTTTTTACACCCATCGATATTCAAATATCGGGTAAATGAAGTGTAAGAAGGGTGTTTTTCCTAACTTACACCCTTTTTACACGATTATGGGTGTTATAATGTTTAGTGTGTAGGAAACTAAACAGATCTGGAACTCACCTTAGTAAAGGCTGATATCAAAACAACTTCAACTTCTTCTTCCCTGTGTGATCCTAGACAACGAATTTCCTGATTGTCTAGAACAGGGTGCATGCCGCGAACCACGTATACATGTTACTTGAGAGTGCCTTCATACACACGCGCGCTTTTGCTTGAGTGGTGACATCTCAGCCATTTTTCCGCCCAGTCGTTTTTTTATGCATTTTGAAGTGCGCGCAATCCGGTGTCAGTCAGCTCGAGCGCGTAGCTTTGGCTAACGCATAGACGCCATTTTACCGCCCAAGTCACGCACCGAGCGCTCGACGCTCGAGAGCGTCACGCGCTGACACATCCAGGGCAACAATGGATGTCTTCACCCTGAGACAGACAGACATGTAGGCACCCTACTTGACTGAGAGCAACAGCGCCGTGTGCGGATGATGCACAGGGAGGCATTTCTATCACAATGCGGAGAAGCAAAAAGTATTCACACCATCAGTTCCAGCCTGCTATACCGAACCAGGCAATGAGCGCACCTGGGCACATCACTGGCTGTCGTGTATATGAGCCCAAATTACACAACGCTCAACGAGGGCACCTTCTTCAAGGGACGATAACTGCGATATTGTTCAGTGCAGGGATGGGCAGTATTTCAAATACAAGTATTTGAAATACGTATTTCAAATACTTTGTGTATTTTACATTTGTATTTAATTACAAATTGGGTAATGTATTTGACGTGTGTATTTAAATACTAATACGTGGGTATTTCAAATACAATTGTAATTAAATACAATTTTGTGGGTGAAAATACATGTTTTTATGCATGTGGATGTAAGATATAGTCTCTATCCTTTATTCGGCCATGGAGCTTTTTTTTTTTTTTTTCTTTTCCGGCTTTATTTTAAAGGCACTGTCCAGAGCAGGAAGAAAACTACGTTCTGCACCGAATGCAGTGTCTCTCAATTAAGCACAAGTGTTTAGTGACTTTGTGATTACGGTGCTAGTCCAGGGCTAGAATAGTGACGAAATCGACGTTCACAGGCAGACTGGCTAAATAAGTGCCTGTGACAACTTGTGATGCTTTCCAGCCTGATTTCCATCCATATTTTTGCCTGGAACATTCGAAACGCGCGGGTCGTCCAGATTTCCGTAACTGGCGCTAGTTGGAACAATAAAAAATTCTCTAGCTAGCGCTGCGCGTCTTGGTCGTCTCGGTTCTTTGTTGATCTAATGCCAAAATGTAATCGACAAAAAAAGCTGCTTGAAGCTCTGTACTTTTTTCACCTATTACGTGCAAGCTGATTACATTTTTTTGTGATTATATTTCTATTACGCTACTAGAGCCTCGCACACTAACTCCCGAGTGTGCGATGCAAAATTAAAATGAGATACCTAGAAACCCGTTGTGCCCTGAAGTCGTTGACGCAAATTTTGAGGAATGTATTTGGAAAAGTATTTGGAGGGGACCAAATACATTTGGTTGTATTTGTATCTTATATTTAAATACTTTTTTGAAAATATAATTAAATTTGTAATTAGATACATTTTTGACGAAGTATTTTGTATTTGTATTTCGATACATATTTGCATGTGTTTTGCCCATCCCTGGTTCAGTGGATATGCGCAGCGCTTTCCATGGGCACCGCCCACTAGAGATCAAAAGGGGTCATCTTTCCCCTTTCGTTGTCGGCACATTACACATACACACTGTTGGACATATCTGTAAGTATATCTGGTTATCTTCGAAACGCTATCTGATTATGACGGGAAAACTCGGCGATTTGATCAGGTCGGGGCGGTTTGGGCGTGTGTCAATAGTGCGTGTGTCAATAGTGCGTGCCCGCGAAACTTCTTTTTTTAAAACTTCCCTAGTAGCACGAGATGTTGCAGGAACGTTACTGCGACGTGGCTAATGTTGTGCAACGTTATGCAACGTGTAACAATGTAACGACAATATTACTAAAACCATATTGCAAAAACATTATTTCGAAACATCAACACAATGTTACACAAGTGAGATGCAACGTTACACTACTTTTACGTATGTTACTGAAATGTTGCTGCAGAAATGTTAGGGCAATATAATCCAGAAACAAAGAGCCTATGTTTCAAAGGTAACATTAAGGAGATGCATCTGTGATAACTTATAAAATGTTACAAAAACATCCCGCAACTTGAGAGGACAACACGCCTTTCTGTCTGCAGAAACATATCTCGCCTGTATTTATTTCATAAGATCCACCACCACAATGACATCCCCCTTTGTCACACCTCCACCTTTTGTCAGTCATTCCCGCCTATGTCATCACTAGGCAAGAATCATCCCCCCTACTTATCGCTGGCATAGCTGATTGCACCGAATTTAAAGATGCAGTGTGATAATGAATTCGGGGTCTTGTTAACAATATTTTGATTTAGTTTTTAATGTGTTTGTTTGCAATTAGATATTTCTGTCCACTCCACTCTGTAATGTCTCAATGCCCTAAGGAAATAAACCGCTACAATATTTCTTCGTCCGCACCCGGCGTGAAGCCCACAAGGGTTAATTTTGGCTCGAAAAAAGTGTTTTTCTTATACAGTCCCCACTCGGTGTATAGTCCACAGGGGCAAATTCAAACTGAATATCTGTTTCCTTAGACGGTCCACATTATGGGGAGAGGTCCTTCTGAGCCCGCTTGTCGTGGTGAATCACAGAGCTCATGAGGATTAAGCTTGACAAACAAAGATTGCCTGGAGGCACTTAAGCTAACAGCCTGTCAACCCCAAGACATCAAAGGCCTGGACGACACACTGACAGTATGACCTGTTTCTCACTTCAGCTAAGCAAAACATATTGTAAATATTCTATTGTAAAATATCTAGAACGAAAGACACAAAATGTATTGTATCCTCTGCACCTGCAGATAGTCTGCAGAGTGAAATATTAACTTTTAGGCATGTATAGTCTGCAGACTATGGTCTGGGAACTATTGTACTTTTGTGTGTAAAGGGCTCCATTGAATGGATGTAGCAGTTTGGTTTTACTGAAGTAATTTCTGAATTAACTAATGAATATTTAATTAAAATGGACGGAGCATGGCCTCCCAGTAATCAGAAATAGTAAACGGAATGCACAGTCTCCCCAATTGCCACTTCAGTTTTGGTAGAGCTACACCTGCATGCAGCACGAGCAAGCTCAAAAGCTTTCGAATGACCCCAGTGAGCAAGCGCCCACGAAGCAGGATGCATGCACCACGTGCCCTTTCGCTCACTCATGTCCAAAGGGCCGTCTCACGCTGCAAAGCTGCGGTCTAGTGGCTGTAGCCTTCGCTGCACCTTATTTAAGGGTCAATGCAGTGTATAGTTGTGCAGGAATATTTGTCACCATTGTTTTTGTTTCCGTAATTGTAACTGCGATTGTAATTTATTTGCACACGGATTTGACGTGTATGCGACGACGTGCAAGGCTAGACAAGAAGGTGATAACCCTTATGCATACGCGCCTACTAGCAGGCCGCCCCCTACAGTGCAGGAGACAGGAGAAAGGGGACTCAGTAGGGTAAAACAAAACAAGCACACACAGCAACAAGAAAAATAATGGTGCAAGTCACTGGTCGTCACGAGCTCAAAGCCAGTTGGCGAGAGAAGAGCTAGCAGTAGCGGGTGGTCCTCCCACGGAGAGGCTCAGGCTGCCCAGTTCTTTTGCTTGTCCGCACTGCGGAGTACAACGAGATCCCGGAAAGCGGTCCATCGAGCATCCGGCACAGTGCGCGCATCCGTGAGGCCCGTCGCCTCTCGTGGGGGGTCGCCGACCAAGGGCACCCACACCAGGCGTGCATCGTACGAGCCGTCCGCTGTGCCACAGATGATCCGTGTCGCACGGCGCTGCACACTTTCGAGCCGTTCCCAGAGGTGCTGCTGGGGCGGGGACCAGGTCGCCGAGCAATACTCCAGTCCAAAATGGGAAGTACGAGGGCCGTGTAGAGCGCTCGCAGAGCTTCCGTTCTACAGTTTCGTCACCCGCGATATGAACTCACACATCTGAAGCGCCTATCAAAGAGTATGCACAGATGTAGCACTCGTAAACCTGAGTTTTTAAACTTCTGATGATGAAAAGCTTGTACGCGGATCACTTCGTCTGCTCTCAATCGGTGTCATCGGAAAAACGCTTGGAAAAACGCTTAGGAAGAACGGGAAAACACGGCTGCCATTTTGAGTGCGCTGCCTGGATGGATAGATAAATACCCTTTGTAACGAGTAGTAACTAGCGGTAGCTTGCGTCATCTAGCGACGTCGACCAATGTTCACCAACACAACCAAACTTTATTATCGACTAAAGTGCTAAAGTGATTAAAAACAATTTTATAATTAAAAAAATTATACGTGTTATTTAGTACTATATACAATAAAATTATTTATTTTGTTCATTAATAAAATGATCGAAAGCGGGGCCATTCTGGACTCTATCGGGCTCTAGGCCTTTCGTCTCTAGCCATAGCCAGAAGTAGCACTTTTCTTTTGTTTGCGCAGCCGTTAGTGTTCCCGCGCAAGGCCGAGGCTTTTGAAAGCGCTATCCGCACCATCGTCACCATCGCCCTATCGTTCAATCGCCGTTCTCCCTGCAAATAACGCAAAACAAGGTACGTGGTATTTTGTTACTTGTTATTGTGGAGAATGAAGCGCGTTAAGCGTTCGCTGTCGGAGTTGTCCGATCGCCAGAAAAGAAGAATCGCGCAAAACGCTCAGAGGGAAGAAAGGTACCGCAAAGAAGATCCCGTGGACTCCAGCACCGATGAAGACGTTTGCGCTCCTCCGGTGACGACAGAAGGTGAGGCAACCGAAAGCTTGATTGATGTCAGGAGTCAACAAGGCTCCGAAGTTACTTCAAACGAAGACGATGACGTTTCCCTGATAGATCCTGTGGACTCTAGCACAGATGAAGATGTTTGCGCTCTTCCGGTGGCGGCAGAAGCCGAGGCAACAGAAAGTTTGATTGAAGTCCAAAGTCAACGAGGCTCCGAATTTACTTCCGAAGGAGACGATGATATTTCCTTGAATGACCCAGACTACCAGTTGCACTGCACTGGCTAAATATCTCATCTATAGCGTAGACGTATGCGCATCATTTGAATGGCTGATCAACATCACGCTGTCTAAATATCCACAACCCATTTTTTTTTTTTTTTTCAAGCTTTTAAGATTTGAACATACAGAATGTTTTTTCTTATTTTTTTTACAAAATCTTTTAAAAATAAGAGCTGATAGCTACGTGAATGCCGCTTCACTGTATGTTTCTGGGGCTCGGCGTACATTAGGTGAGGAGATAAATGTCAAAGTATGTTCACTAATTAACAAAAACTGATAATTAACTTTTTATTTGATGGCTTAATTGGCCATGTTGCAATTGCAGTTTTAAAGGAAGCAATCAATAAAGCCCATCCCAATGGAGGTAATTTGCAAAAAGACAATAAGCTTTGTGATACCCGTCGTTAAAATTTTGCCGTTCTTCGCTTGATTCAAAACGCGCACCTGATTATGCTTGGTAGAAGAGTGACATAGCCACTTCTGTCCATCTGTCACAATCTCAGAAGAGTGACGCCGGCGCGTCTATGAAAGGCACGCTGTAGAGATAGTGACGATGAACCAGAAACAAATCCTTCACTATTCTACGAATCATAACCAGGCGCGGTTTTCAGCACGCGGTTTTTAATCAAGCGAAGAAAGGCAAAATTTCAACAATAAATATCTTAATGTTTTTTTTTGTTGCAAACTGTATAAATTGGGTTAGCCTTTACTAATGGCTCCCTTTAAAACTGCAATTGCAACGTGGCCCATTAAACCGTTTATGAAAAAGTTAATTAACAGAATTTTGTTAACCAACATACTGTGACATTTATCCCCTCATAGAATGCCCTCCAAGCCCCACAAACATACACTGAAGGCGAATCCACGTAGCTATCAGCTTTTTTTTTTTTTTTTTTTTCAATTCCGTAAAGAATTAAAGAAACGCCCTGTATAGCTTTACTCTTTAATATGCTTTTTGCAGGAGGGCACTGCTTTTGCCTAGAGGTGACTTTGTAGAAAGAGGCAAGCACTTTTTTTACTCTTATTATGTTTATAGTCAGCTTCTTTCACTCTGACTTTCCCTTTTATAACTACTTTCCAGGCATTGAGTGACCTTTGATGTGGAAATTATGTTCCTTAATATGTGAGTTTGTTTTGCTGACTTTGACTGCACTTTAGAAACAGTACTGAGAAAAGTGAGTGTTTATCTCGTTAATGTCATTACGTACCAAGCAACATGAAGCCTGCCATGTGCACAGCTTTTTTTAGGTTAGGGGGTGGGGACCCATGTAATTTATTGATCACAATAATTATGACGTTTATGTTATTGACAGAGGACAAGCAGGACATTTGCCTGTCTCATTGAGGTTTCCGAAAATAAGTTTTTGACTTCTGGGAGTAATCTATAGCTAATAATGACACTTGGTGTAGAGAAAGGGTGACACTGCGCTCAAGATGGCGATAAGGGACTGTGTGCCCTCTAGTTTTATGTAACTGTTCCTCTTCCTTCTCTGTTCATTAATATGACATATGTTTGTTTTATGATAACTTTGAGCAGCAACAGATATGGTAACATCAGTGGCAGGTTACTCTAGTGGTTTTTTTTATTGAACTTATTTACCACTATTTTCACAATCTAATATCTGTGTATATAGAACTAAGCGAGTAGCTGTCACACCTATTCCTGGTAAACGTCGATACTGCCTATGAATAGGATGTAAACATTTTTGTTATAATTTTCGTCTGTGTAATTACTTTTTTTTTTCCTCTTGCAGTTGCCCTACGGATGCAAGAATGATCTGTTTGTAACACACCTTTGCTTATATATCTAGTCAATTTTATTTAACCCAAAGTTACTTTCAAACTACATGTTTCTTCTGCTAACTTAAGCTTGGTTGTTACCACTCATTATACTTTTTGAGAAGTTGAGTATGTTTCTTAGTGATTGTGCAAATGTTTCCGCAGTATATGTCTGGTCCTGTTTCTGCAACCTTTTTCGTGATGTTTTCTCACAGTTTATTTTAATCAAGTTGGCTGAGCTTACAACTTCTACTGAGTGCAATGTAAAACTTGGAAGATTTATGAAAATAAACCCTATCTCAACAAATCTTTTGGATTCCTCTAAGCGTCCTACTTTATGGTCAGTGACAGGTGCCTCTTAGAGGGCCACTAAAAAAGTTAGAACAAGTTAGAATGACATGGATAGGACACCCATGTCATAAAATGCATTTTCCTTGAAAAAAAAAATAAAGTATAACTATTTAGGGTGCAAGACTCATTTTGGCAAGACTGATTTTACATGGTTGCCTGAAAAGTGGTTGCTATTTCAAGGAGATAGCTTTCTTTTTGTAACTTCCTATTGGCTGGAAGGAAGTGATGGAGACGGATGTGCATACTTTTCCCAGCAACCCCTGCTTCCTTCTCTGCTTGCCACGAGCAGATGCGAGAGAGAAAAGTAGAGTGGAGGACTGCTTTAAATTGTGTCACAAAGTGAAAATATTGCTGAAATTATACTGTCTGGGGGGGGGGGGGGGGGGGGGGGGGGGTGCATCTTGTGATATGCATGTTCTCTTAGTCAGTCTTCTGCTGTTGAGAGTAGATAATCCACTCCAAAATAATTCAAAATCTTGCAATTGGAGAAAAAATTGTAGAAGTTATCTTGCAAATCAATTGCCCAATGGTTGGGGATACTGGTAATCCATGAAACCTTTTACTTTTGTGGGTTGTGAAAGTTTAATATAAAAGAAATGAAAATCAACACTAATTAATTTTGAAATATTGAGTCTGAATAGTTACAGTGCTGTCTCTACTATGCTCCGTTTCACTTTAAGTTAAAGCATAGTGAACGGTATGGGCCATCCCAGGTGATCCAGCGCCGGAAGAGTATCACATGACTTTCCAGTTGTGTGGAACGGGAGGCAGAGCTCAAAGTCGCATCAGACTTGACGCTAAATTGACTGGGATGGCTCGTAGTGTATGCTGCGCTTCAACTGAAGGTGAAACGGAGTATAGCTGCTAAATTTGGCTTTGGAGTTCCGTGAGGCATATATATTACAGGCTACATTTCTGGTAACCGACATGTTGTCAACAAGTGCTGTGCTGAACAGTTACTAAGGTGTCAACTTGGGTATTAAGGCAACTTGGGACAAACATTTTATCTTCAATATACCCATTCATTAGCTAAATGTGTCTAGCCTTTGTTGGTTATAAGTGCTAATTATTTTGGGAATTAAGATCAATGTTTGTCCTTTAAGATCATCAGAAGTTCTTTATTTCTCTGTCACGTAAGAAAGATTTTTTTCCCTCACAAAGTTTACTTCACAATTAGGCTAAATGTCTTTTTTAGTGACTTCTCTGCTCAGAAAATTCTTGTGCAAGAACCTGGGGCTGCGTTCGAATCTTACTCGAATGGCGCCGAGTTATTCCGGCGGATCAAGTCACGTGACAACACAGATGCAGCAACGCTGGACGCGGGTAGGTGTTCGAACGCAACGGGTACGATAACTTCACCCAGGAGTGAGATAGAAGCTGCGTTCGATTTACTTGCACTTCCGGCACCCGTGCAGAAAAGTGTGGGTGGCGTGGGCGGTGTACTTCCGGTCGTATCTCAATACATATACCGGAAGTAGTCTGCCCTACACTTTTCTGCACCGGCGCAGGAGGTGCAAGTAAATTGAACGCAGCTTCTATCTCACTCCTGGGTGAAGTTATCGTACCCGTTGGGTTCGAAAACCTACCCGCGTCCAGCGTTGCTGCATCTGTTTCGTCACGTGACTTGACCCGCCGGAATAACTCGGCGCCATTCGAGTAAGATTCGAACGCAGCCCCAGAGTGCCCATCTGCTGGCTGCGATCTGGCCAATCTGATCTGGCCCACCTTTGGGCGCAGCCATCTTAACGTCACGTGATCACTAATGTGGCAAACAGGCAAGATGGCGGCAACCGGGGGGGGTGCCATTTTTGACCGCTGGTTTACCGCTCTAAGTTTACTCAAGCTCGTTGGTTATAAGTGCTAATTATTTTGGGAATTAAAATCAACGTTTGTCCTTTAAGATCATCAGAAGTTCTTTATTTCTCTGTCACGTAAGAAAGATTTTTTTTCCCTCACAAAGTTTACTTCACAATTAGGCTAAATGTCTTTTTTAGTGACTTCTCTGCTCAGAAAATTCTTGTGCAAGAACATTGGAGTGACAAACATCTGAAAGTTAAACATTTTGATTGGCTGAAAAAAGTTTAAAAAAAAAGTGGAGCTTTTTATAAAAGCTATTACCTCGAAATAAAACTGGGATAGATAGACATGATTGAAAGCAGATTACAGAAAAGAGTATTCACGTTTTCTCAAGTGAAGTGAATAACTTCTTAGAGCGGTTCAGCAGCAGTGCTATTTGATCAACGACTTTCACACAGGCGAAGGTGGGGTGAAATCGCTGAGAGAGCTAGTCTGCGACTAATTTGCCCGAGACGAGGAAAGATAGAAACGAAGCTAGCACACTGCGGCTATGTATATGTGCTTGTCCGTTTTTAGCTGTCCTTGTTGTGGGTAAATTGATTTTTTTATAATGTAGCTCATGTAGAAAAGTAGTGGTCAATTGGCAATATATTGGGTGTCTCAAATAGTGGCCAGTCTCTTTAAATCGACCACAAAATTCGGTTTCTTAACCTGTCGCGCTAGGATTTTGTGCACCGTTGCCCACAGGTGGTGTATTTTTTTCTATAAAAATTGCAAAGAGCGAACTAACTGAGGAAAAAATAAAGAAAGAAAAAGGCTTAACTGCTATGGAAATGCAGCGAAGGCAACGGTCTTCAAAAATAGGGCGCCCTATTGTTTGAAGACTGGTGCCTTCGCTGAATTTCCAAAGGAGTTAACCCTTTTTCTTTCTTTACTTTTTCCTCAGGTAAGTTCGCTCTTTGCAATTTTTATAATAAAAAAATGCACCGCCTGTGGGCAACGCTGCAAAATCTCCTAGCGCAATAGGTTAAGAAACCAAATTTCGCGGTTGATTTAAAGAGCCTGGCTGCTACTTGAGACACCAAGTTAATGTTACACGAATGTTGAGGACAAAACATACCACAAATGTTTGCTGTGTGGTCATTGGAAATATATAAACAATGTTAATAAATTATGTTCCACTAATGTTGAGGGCATAACATACCACAAATGTTGAGGGCATAACATAGCACAAATGTTGAGGGCATAACATAGCACAAATGTTTACTGTGATGTTACGGGAATGTTTTCAGATAACGTTCCAGCAACATGACATTTCGCGGACATTAGCCACGTATACACAACGTTGGCGGACCACATTCCAGTAACATTGTGGCAACATTCGGTGCTACTAGGGTGTACTGCAAGCTGCGTCGACGCCGTACAAGAAACTGCGAATTTGGTGTAGGCACGCTGTCACTTGCAAAAAACAGCGAGATTCCTACGATGTCGAGCTTGAGGTGAGCATTAAAGGAGCTGTGCAACGATTTTAATGTTGAAAGAATTGGCATCTTCTACTTTTGATGTTGTTTATCTTGTCACAAAGGACAGAAAACACACCTTGTTCCTTCAAAATGTTGCGCTTTTGGCGCGTAATCGCGAGGCAAAAAATTAGAATATTTCCCGACCTGCAGCAGCGGTGACGGCCATGAGAGCCACGCGGCATGATATCAATGGGGGACTTGTAGAAAGATAGCAAGTCGTGCGAATACCTACTCGATAAAAGGTAATTTGTCTATAAATCTTGTCGTTCCAACATAAATATAAATGCATCAAAAACCTAGTATCAAGACAAAACCTTTATTATACAAAGTTTTAGTGGCACCATCTATCTGAGGTCAACAAAACTGTCAGCTCTATCTGCTACCGCGAACAGCCGCCAGAAGCCAGAGGGGGACGGGGCAGGCATGTAGCCAGGGGGGTGGCCCATGGGGCCCGCCCCCCCCCCCCCCCCCCCCTCCAAAATCTTCAATTTTGCTGGGGCCTCCTCTCCCCCCTCCCCCTCATACAACATTTTGTCATGGGCAGGCCCCCCCCCCCCCCCCCCCCCCCCCAAACAAAATCCTGGATATGTGCCTGGGATGGGGGCAGAGCCGGATGGGGATGGCCGGACCCGGATGAGACTTTCCTCCTTTCACCATATTGTTCACGCTGCGCTCGCCAGCATGTAATCACGCGGTCGCGAGTGGATGAGTTCTCATTGCTCACGATGGCTCTAGAGAGAAAGCTTCATCGGAACTCTGAGCGACCCCATTGACGTCACAGCGCACGTGACTCGGAAGATGAAGTTGAGAGGTGCCGAAAACCTCAATCTTCTTTGTCCATTTTTAAAATAAAAACGAACATGCAGGCAAAAGCAGTTTTTTGTACTTCACTTCAGAAAGGCCGAGAGACCAACTCCCAAATTATTTAAGCAAAGCACTAAAATTGTTGCACAGCTCCTGTAAGAGATACGTTAACGCGCCTTGTAAGCAAAAACACCTAAACTGCAGTCACTTTGTACAGCCAATGCGATCAGCTGATGACCAACCTCAAAAATGTGCTAAAGCAGATGCAAGTAATTGAGCGGCGACCGGCCGTCTGTTGGCCGAGCAGATCGTTCTTACTGCACACTGCTTATTGAGCTCTTGTAGCTTTTCCTGTGCATTTGCGCAGCAAGATTCTTGCCCTCTAGTGCGTTAGTGTACGTGCACGCTTGTCTTTTGAAAGAAAAGCTCTCGCTCGTGACTGCGCTTTTACTGCTGATTTCATCTTGCAAAAGATGTAGTTCAATCGGATCACTGGTTGGGCAATGTAGTGTGTTCCCATTCATAAAATTCGCATGACATGTTTAGATGAATGCCATGGCCGCTTGATAGAGTTGCAGTGCTCAGCAGAACTGGGAGGGCGAGCTTACTCAGTCTGCTGGGCGACTAGTCGTTTCCTCCACCCAACCTTGTATGGCTTTAATGGGAATCTGTATAAGTTTACTATGGGGTTAAGCCCTTCCTCTTCTTGACAGTTATTGATGCAACAGTAACGTCGATGTCAACGATAGTGTTGCGATGCAAGATAATATCCAGCTGGATACAAGATAGTATCCAGCATGAATGCAAGATACTAGCTTCCACTTATGCTGGAGGGAATATATTGCCATGGCTTGTCACTTGACTCCTCTGCCTGACATCAGTTCACCAATAGATCCTTGTGGATGTAGAAAAACACACTCTGGCAACACTATACACTCAGATTGCATATGCGTAACATTATACAAGAAAACACTATTATACCTTTGTAGTCACACTTATAGAACTAAAATATGCATGTGGAAGGACCATCAGATATGACATGGATTCTTTGGATGCTTGTAGACTACGGTTCATCGAGCTTTCCTCGATCTCAAAGGTACATGACCAAGACTGGGTGCCACAGTAACATTGGCGGCACCAGGAGCTGCAGCGGGGAGACATCTTGGGCTGTCAGGACAGGAACGGCACCAGGGGCCGCAGCACGCCGAGTTGTAGGTGCCAGACCCTAAGGTGGCACGTGGCCCAGGCTTATAGCTGAAGCCGCATTGGTGAATGTGGGGAACATGTCGTCATCAGTCACAAAGATTTATGTTGTGGACGTTATAATGTACGTGTCATTTTGGCTGCGTTCCATGTTGTTCTGTCATCTAATCTATAAGTAACTGGTTCTACTTGTTCATGTATGCGTTGCGGTGGAGCATAATTTTTGCGCATTTTCCCTCTAATGTTGGGTTTGAACACACTGATTGACCAGGAGCAAAAGCAGGTGCTTCACTGCTCGCCCGGCATCTGAATATTTTTTCATCCTTGTTTGATACTCTGACTCTATCAGGAAGTCCTTCCTGAACGACATGTGGCGGGACGGCGGATTCTGGGGGCCCTAGGAGATGCAGTCGCGTTCGGTGGGTGCAACCATGTAGAAGAAAGGCTGGCGTTTCTCCAGTCGCAGGGTGGCGCGTACTTCGATAAACACCGATATATTCCGTAATGGCTTCAGAAAACGTACGACGCTGGACGAGAGCCAAGTGAATGACAGACTTAAGAACTCGATTGAATCGCTCTACCTGCCCATTAGCTTGGGGATGGTTGAGGGATGACTTCGCATGTTTGATGCCATGCATCTCAAGGAACTCACTGAAGTCCTTCGAATTGAATTATGGACGCTAGCTTGCGTTTGCCGTCGAAGATCAGAAAACTGATCTTTGAATGAACATAGCACTTTGTGTTCATTCTGTTCTTCAAACTGGGACACTAATTATCGCAAGAAAATAACTTGCCTCGCACAGCCGAGTACTGCAAGAGGTGCGAGTGAAGCTCGTTCTACTGATCCTCAAAAGTCATCGTGTGCGGTGTTTGTCGCCCTCCGTGATACGAAAAAGCGGTTTTCCAGTCCCATGCCGGTTAGTACCAGTTGGTTGTGGTTAGTACACCCTAGTATCAAACGCTCGAAATGTTGCAAAAACAACGACTGCGAAGACTGGAGCCACTAGTCTTTTGCGAAAGCGCGGGAAAACTTTGCCCACGTGATCGCAGTGTACCAATAGGGAGCGCGGATTGTCGGCGAACTCTCAGAGTGGAGTGCGGCATTTCTCGAGTCGAGTGAGCGCCGATGGCCGACCCCCGACAGGGCGCCGATTCGCGTCTATTGAAGCCCAATGGCTTTTCGAGTGGAGGGCCTCGTCCAGATCCATACTCCACTCATGTCGATCACGCCGTCATCGAGTGCGTCCAGTACGGATGCCGCATCTACGTCTGGTCCTGCTCGGCGACGTGGTCGGCCACGTAAGACTGAAGCCGAGAAGGCGGAGACGAAGGCTAGGCGTGCAGAGGCGATGCGCCAGAAACGGGCAGAAGACTCGGAATATCGTGCGAAGGAGGCAGAGGCCAAGCGGCAGAAGAGGGCCGAACATCCCGAGTATCGTGCAGCGGACATCGAAGCGAAGCGTCAGAGGCGGCGTGATTACGCCGAACTGCGTGCCCGTGAAGCCGAAGTGAGGCGACAGCAGCGACAGGACGATCCGGAGATGCGAGCCAGGGAGGCCGAAGCGAAGCGGCTGAGACGGCGAGCCGAGGCGGAGCAACGAGCACGCGAGAGACTCGGCCAGCATGTTAGTGCGACAAACGTGTTTGAGAAGCGCTTCACGCAAAATCCCTTTGGCTACTCGTGCTCTGTATGCGGCCGCCTTTGGCACAAGAACGATCTGAACCTTCTACCCGATGCCCACTCTGCAGTGGTTGTCGACGCGTTTCAGACGGACGTGTCTGGGTTAAATAAAGTGTTCTGTCATAAAAAAAAAAAAAAAAAAAAAAAAAAAAATCGCTTTTGCGTTTTACGGCGTTTGCTACCGCCCGATACAAAAGCTGTAGCCAATACAATCTCTATCGAACAGCTGCGACAATATCACCTCAATGGCGTAGTTGATGTGATAGGGCAAACCATGTATCGAATGGCGGGTATTTAAGGTGAAAAGTAATTGTGCTACCAGTAACATCCGGCACATTCACTCTGAAGAAAATCGCCAACATTCACACTTCATTTTGTGAATGTTGCTGATACAGGGGGTATTCGCGACTCCAGCGACCTATAGGGGGCGCCCCCACCAAACAAACATGGCGGCTGAGTCCAGGTCGCGGCGGCTCGGCCGGGCCGCCTCAACAGGTGGCGCGTTCAATTTAACAGATTTTCTTTTGTTTAATGCCCAATTTTATAGGTATTTGAACTGAGACGGTTAAGTGTAGCCGGTGCAGATAAACTTGCAAAGCATAGTTTTGTTTTGCCGGTGTTTTTTTCTTCTTTTCGTGTCAAACTTTCGTTTCGGAGATTTCGTTCAAAACCGAAACTATGGGCTCCGGAGAGACGGTAATATACTAATCAGTTTTGATCATCTAAGGAAAGCGGCGATGACTATAGAATTGTTCCACAGAGAGTAACTTTACAGCTAACTCGCATGCCTCGACCATGCGACTTATCTGTCCGCGAAATCGAGCTTTTGTGCGTATCCGCGTTTACAAAACAGCTCCAGTCTGCTCGGCCAACAACACAGGCTGCAGGAAAATTACGAAAATTAAGCAACCGCTTCTTGATCCAAGGACCATGTTAATCCGCCGGCGCCCCACTAAGCAGCTGATACTCGCATTTCAATTCAGGTTTTAGTAGCAATCGAGAAGTAATTTGACGAGCGGGTTATGTATTATATTACGTACTATGTCCCACTAAAGCGATATTAGTATATTCTTCGGGTTGAAATATGAGCTTAGTTGACTAGCTATAAGGTGATCTGCTGGATAAAAGTATAGTTAACAGAAAGAGAGATACTACCTAAACTCAGCCATATAGTTTTAGCCGGCAGCACGAAGACAAACTGAAGAGAGTTCATCGGAAATTCACGCAGAACCTCTCTGCATTGAACTTTGCTTCGAATCCTGAACGGAGAAAATGAGTATTTTTTGTGGCCGGTCAACTTGAGCATTGTAAACGGATATTGCTGCTGGCTTTGACGGGGGTATAATATAAATATTGGGAGGCGCAATAGATCAAAATGCCGTGACAGCTTCTAACGTCGCGAAACTCGTCCCCCACCTTTTGAAAACGGATAATTTCCCTCATTAATCGTATGCAGCGAGCAGGTTTTCCCGAATCAAGTAATTGCGAAATCAGCCCAACTCCTTCAGTGTGGTCCAGAGGCTTTTTCGGCGAAAAGCAGTCAAGATGAATAGCCAACGCACAGACCGGCGTGGGTGGCTCAAACTTGAAGCCAACCGAACGCAACCAAACTCAAGAAAAACAGCTATCGAACCTTCCCATTCATTTGACTGCAGCATTGGTGTTTCCTCCAGTATCAGTTACCAAGCAGTCGTCACTTTGAATGTGATTCGAGACAGACAAGAAATCAAAAAGTTTTTCCGTGATTCCTCCCCATCCAAGAAATCGAAAGCACGCGACCGTGTGCTGTGGAGTAAACGGGCTTTCAAACACGTAATAGAAGAAAACAATCTACTGAGGCTTCACCACACTAATTATCACTCAGGCAAACTTAAGAAATATTCGGACCTTCTTCAAATTACATCGTTCGCCACCGCGCCGACAACACGTCTCCGCGAAAGCCATCAGAGACGCGGAGGGGCGCGGAGCGACCTGGACCGGCTGGTTCCCGGTTTTCCCGCTTGGCGGCGTCCGTTTTGCTGGAGTCGCGAATAAGGCAGTGCTGTCCGTACTGAAACAAAATAGTGCCAACACAAAGATGGAAAGTACGGGACAGGACAGAGTGAATAGCGCAAACACAAAGCAGGGACGGGACAGGACAGAGTGAGTTAGTGCTCTGTACTTCTCATATTTGTGTTTGTGCTATTTTATCTCAATATGTACCTTGAATACCAACTATCCCAGCTATCAACCTTATTGTAGGTGCTGTCATTTGAGCATGTTGATGTCTCTGGCATGGTTGCGCACACACAAAACCGGAGACCGGAGATATAGTCGACCATCATAGGAATCCCAGGCAACTTTAGTAACGGCCTGTTTTGAGACTTGAAACAAAGGAAACACAAATGGATGATGACGATAGTCTGGAGCAGACGTCATAATTGAGCAAATAACTTCCAGAAATCGAGAATGTTTGCATGAACCCAAATTGTAGAAACGTTCACTGGTAATTTTTTGTCGGAGTTCAACACAGTTTAGTGTATCCATGCATCACATTGCACAGTTAATTCTTAGCATTGAAAACATGATAGCTAAAACATTGCTGAGTGCTATGAAGCGACTGACACTGTCCTTTCATCAATTTTTTTTCTCTATAGGACATAACCGTGGAAGGTCTTCAGCGGATAGACGCCTCCAATTTTTCGTGGCAGGACAAATTTCTCCATCCAGAATTGCCAGGTGACCTCCCCTTAACATACGGTGAGAGGAGTCCAGACTTAGTCATAAGTAATAAGAGTAATAACTGCATCAGAGTGGATAAATGGGCCAGTTGGCTCATATGGCTGATTGGAAAGAGTGTCAAAAAAGGCGGGGACCATAGACAAATTGAACAAGACAAGGCACACTTGCAACTGACTCATAAATGACTACCGTAATATCCCGAGATATAGCCCGCCTAAAATTGAGAGCAAATCAAGTAAAAATGAGGCGTAGGCTAACTTTCGGTGTGCAGTCAAGAAATGTTGCAAAAATGCTATTTCTAGATCATGTGTCTCTGCCAAACATGTTGTCGCGGCGAGAGGCAATGAAGCAAAAATGGCTGTACTTCCCAGTCAGCAATGTTCGCGTATATCCCGCCATAGCTAATTAGACATATTTATGCCAAGGTTATCATTGATCCGAACTTTACTATTACTAGGAGTGGGCTATCTTTCGGTGTTTAAAAGAAAATAACAATTCAAGTTAAAAATAGGGGTGGGTTACCTTCCAGGGGTGGGGCATATCTCGGGATTTAAGGTGGGTACTTTCTAGATGGCTCATATTTATATTTTTTAGTAAACTTAAGTTGTGATGCACCTTGTTGTGTTCTACTTGTCTGTGGTCCCCGTGTTTTTCGTTGCCTTTTCCAGTCAGTAAGAACCAGTCATAAGAATGTTGCACAGCACGACATATGTCTGGAAAGGAATGTAGTCCAGTGCAGCATGACTGCTAGCTTGGAGTCTTTAACTTGCACCCTGCTGTAGCAACCACAGAAAAAAATTACCACAAAATGTTTTTTGATGTTGAAACTGGCAGCATCTGTGCTTGAACTCACAATCTCTAGAAAAATTAAATTCTACACAAATATGGTAACAAGTGGTGTTTGAGCCAAAGAATGTCAGCAAGAACTGATGCTGTTAAATGTTGCAAACTTTGTTTTTCATTGTGTTAATTCAGATTTACTTGCATATTTTTGTGCTTATAAGGACGTTGTTTGCAAACGGAGTTATCGAGACAGACACTCTTTTTTTCTCCGAGAAAAGATAGCAAAAACAATAAGTTAAAGATAATTAATGTTTTAAAGGAAGTCAAAGTTTTTGGAAGAATTTGTCCTGTCCGTGCAAGGTCTAGTTTGCTGTGGGATGCGTGCTGCATCTCTATCCATGCATTATTTTTTTACAGCGGCATATTAACACATTATTACGCCACTGTAAGAAAATAATTTATGGATAGTGATCCAGCTCGACACTTGAACAGGCATTGCAGTTTCAGGGGGGGGGGGGGGATGGAATGAGAAGACAGGATTCCAAATAAAGGCAATAACACTAAAACAGAGTATGAAAAGCGACGCTGGCAAGCCTCATTGACAAAAGTTCCTGGAAATCCAAACAAAATATATTGAAATTTAACACATGTGCGGGCAGCATCACACCTATTTATTAATCTGCCTTTCCATTAAATTCATAATTTAAAATTCTGTGAAGTGCATGGACTGTGGTAATGTTACACAATATTTAGAAAAAATATTCCGAAGCCACTTCTGTTTACACACGTTTCAGAGGGTCAGAATTATATTGTTGACGCATACAGCATGCTCATTGTACCATAGACTCATTGAGGCAGAAGTTAACAAAGTTCATCCGCGACCCAGGCGAACAAAAACACCGGTTGGTGGCGCTTTGTGTTTAGGTGTTAGGGTGAAGAGGGTCACAATGGTGCGCTGCTGGCACATTTTTGGTCACCGGTTCCACCGGCAAGGGCTCGCCAGCAATTGACCACCAGAATTCGCCTTAAGATATTCTTGATAGCCTTGAGGCTTTATATATTTTTTATGGTGTGTGTTCCCTAACAGATGTGGAGGACTTAGAAGCAGGAGGTTACATCTACAAAGATGCTGTCACCATCAGCCAAGCTGAATACACCAGCCTGCGTCGCCGTCTGTATCAGGCTGAACAGGCTATTGAAAAAATGAGGTGCGTAACAATCTTATAAAAAAAAAGTATGGAACAAACTCAACACACCGTACGAAACATTAATTTGATTTCAGAATTAGTTGTGTTTGCAAAACCAAATCAATCAGTGTCTGTGCAAAGTGTTCCTTGAGAAGATCACATGGCACTCACATGGCATGGAATTAGCTTTGATGGTTCGTAGTTTCCTCTGGAATCCATTGTAAGGTGAAACAAAGTATAGTTTGGTGCTTTCGCACAAACTTCGAAATGGATCCGGTATATTTGGAGCTGCATACAAAATTGCCTAACAAACTGCAGTATTTTCTACTTGGTAGGCTTTTTCAGAAGAAAACATAATCAATCCAGGGGTAACCTGGTTTGCAGATGTCCTTAAAACCGGCCCTCCCACAGCCCCATCTCCACTCCGCAGTTTCGTCATCCTCTGGGTAGTGCAGCATGAGGCGAAGGCCATGCGTTTTGGCATTTGCGTTTCATTCCATTCCGATAGTACTGCGTGTCCCCTGAAAGCATTTGCCGAGTTTCTTTTACCACAAAAATAAACCATGCATTGTGGAACGCTCAGTTTCCACCCAAATGTAGCACGGGTGGTCCGGACCAGATGCCAAGGTGTCGGAATTAACGGTCGTCTTATTAGAAAGTTAAAAGGGATTTTCTGAAACTTTAACGGGAAAATGGGGTTTGTCCTCAGTAGCCCATCTCAATATATTTGGGAGCTTCGTCAGCGGCCATTTCCCCATTAAAAATTTGCAGAAAGATAGCTTATAACTTTTGAGCCGGACAATGGCAAGCTCTAAAACTTTGGTGTCCGGTCCTGACAGCTAGCGCTATGCTTGTGCAAAGATTGAGCGTTTGGTGATGCATAGCTTCTTTTCTTTTCGCAATTCAAAAGACTACTTTTTTTTTTTCTCTCTTTCTTTTTTTTTTTTTTTGGGGGGGGGGGGCACTTTGTGCTATAGGGTCCTTAAAATATTATGCCCTCTTACGGTCGATCTGAAAATACTCCACATTGGGGTGTTAACAAAACACCAACAAGCTGGCAAGTCTATAACTGGTATAATACTCGCTTCCAAAAGGCTGTATACAGTCGACAGACTTGCCATTTTTATGGTGTCTTTTGCGCATGCCATTGTGCAGTATTTTCAGATCGACCAAAAGAGGGCGTAATTTTTTAAAGATGATATTGCGCATAACTGCCAAGTTTCCCGTATTACCCAAGAGACTCCCGAATTCGTTGACCATTTCGTACAGTTCTACGATTGACAAGAAAATCTCCCGAAAAACGCAAATTACCCCCCCCCCCCCCCTTTCCCCGCACCTAAACAAGGGGTTTTTGCCATCACAGCAGGTGGCTGCAATGATGGCGAGGCCTACCGGTATCTCGCTAGCATGAGCAGTGCAATATGAATGTAATGAAGTTATCTTCTTGTAAATTTATTATCAATATTTATTTTTAAGAAAGCATTGTTTTTGTTGCCACTGCTCGCATCTGTTCTCGTTGATCCCGTCCAATTTCGCCGACCAATGCCAGGTGATACCAAATTCCGGCATCGCTCACAGAGCACTTTCCGGTGATTATATTTTTATTTTCAGACATATTTTCATATTAAATATCTTCTGGGCTGTCTGATTATATCGCTGTAACCGATATGCCAAGGGTAATCATGTCGCTATATCCGTCTTATTTTTCATGACCCATGCTAACATTAATGGTTTAAAAAAAAGTGGTCGTTATAGCAATATATCATAGTAAATGGATTGCACTGAATAAAGTGTATTATTGCATATAATTGTAAAAGTGCTTAATTGTATTATTTTGTTCAATTTATATTTGTTAAAAAATATATTCAGCAACGTGATTATTTTTTTTTTCTTTTGTGCCGGTGAATTGTACAGGAGAATGGGACCCATACTCCGTTTTAAGCTTAGACAAGAAGCTCTGCCTTCAGAGCGAGTTTTCTGCCCTTGCTAACACAAGTATGAACGCGCGGGCACGCGCAACCAAAGCCTCAGCTTAAGGGTGAACGGAGTATGGTCGGGCGACGTGAGTCGCCTTTTGCCCTGGGCTCCTAGATGCGTGTCCGAATAAAGTGATTTTTGATTAATTTTGACCAGGACACACTTAAATTTTTTTAATACATTGGATGTTTGCCACGCAGGCAGACTGGCAAAATCTTTCTGCAAGAAGGCGCTGTGTCGGCTGCATCGGGCGCCACATTTCCGACAGGGGGGCTCTGGGCAGACAAGGGCTCGGCATATTTTGAGTCGAACGCGCGTCACGGGATCCACCAGGAGATGCTGCAGGACGCGCTAAGGACCGAGGCATACCGTAAAGCGCTGGAGGCGAACGCTGAAACGTCGGTCAAGGGTCGGGTGGTGCTGGACGTCGGCTGTGGCACGGCCATCCTGTCCATGTTTGCGGCGCGGTGCGGGGCCAGCAGGGTGATCGGCATTGACCAGTCGGACATCGTCTTCCAGGCCATGGACATCATCAGGTGTGGGCTAGACTTTTATGACCTGTTGACCGCTTAACATTCCCTAAAAAAGCCAAGAAAGGACTTGTCAGAAAGCGTAGGTATGAGGACACTTACGTCACAAAAATAACGTTTTCCGTAAAACATAAATTTATGGTTCAATCTCTTTGTTGAAAGAATCATTTCAGCCATTTGAGAACATGATCCCATTTCGGCGTTGACGTCTCGACATAGGAGCACGTTTCAGAATTAAAGTGCCTCTGAAAAGAAAAAAAAAAAGTTTCTTTGAGGAGTCTAATTAGGACACGCATGTCGTAAAATAAAATTTATGCAAATATATATATATATATATATATATATATATATATATATTTTTTTTTTATGTTTATGGCGTCACGAAATGGTCGTTCACTCTTTCGACCTCAACGAGATGGTCATTTGCTCTTTCCACTTCAACGGGAAGGCGAAGCCGATCCACCTCTCCTTCGCGCTCCCGAAATGCCGAGAGAGAAAACATGTGGAAAGGAGGTGACTACCAACCAAATCGTGTCTTGCGCCGTCAATATTTCTCTAAAACAAAATCTTTTCTGCATAAAATTTATTTTTTGACATGTGTGTCCCAACCAAATTGAATTCTTTTTTTTTTTCTTTGAGGGGTTAAAGAGCTTTAGAACAGATTTGAATCGGTCCCATCCTATGCGTCTCTACGGGAAGGAACTCCCGGTACTTCAAACTTTGCTTTATTCAAACAAATTCTCGGTCCCCCTCGAGTTTGAATTAATGAGAATCGACTGTATTGCACAAAGATTTTTATGGGGGCCAGTTTTGTGATGTAAAAGCATTAACTGTCTCATGGAGTGAAAGAGCCATACAGCTCTTTTACTCTGCTTCGATCCCATTGGCTAGCGCACGTCCACAGCCAACGGCACCTTTTACATCGCTGCGATCCCATTGGTTAGCCCGCGTTGACCAGGCACCCATTCGCTGGACACGCAGTGCCATGGGGTGGCCGATCATTGAAACTGACGCACAGCGTCAGTTTCAACCACCGGCCACCTTATGGCGCTGCGTGTTCGTTAGCACCAGTCAGCGTTCCAACAGCGAAAGTCGAAAGCCTGTCTTGTACGTTTGTCTTCAATGTCCCTCTTTTCTTATCATAAATTAGGAACCACGCTCAACCATCTACAGCAAGATTAACATGCTTTCGCATTCAGAGGTGCCTAAATAAAACTCAACTTTTTTTTTTTCAATTTTTTTTTTTGTGATACACATGTCTTATTTTGACGCTTAAACAGATTTCTTTGGGGAGAAGAAGTAGTTCACTGGCCATCTTGCTGCGACGTTATCCATTCGGAGCACAAAACAGTGGTGCTTACTCAAAAATAAAATGAATCTGCAATAGGAATCCCAGAAAACTGCTAGAAACCTCTCAATTTTAGGCACAGGGCCTGAAATTTAGAGATTCTAAACCTTATATGTTAGGTAAGGTAAGTGTTCCATTTTAAATTATGTGCAAGGTAATTTTGAGAATTCCTGGTGTAGTCCATTCAGTGTTGCAGTGGAAGCTTTGCATCCAAACTGGTAGCTCTGAAGGAAAATTCAGCCGTATGTATGCTCTCCAGCAGGTCCATACGATTTGAGTGGGTAACCTCGTTTTCCGCATGTGCCCTCTTGGCAGGGAGAACAAGCTGCATGGCACGGTGACCCTGCTGAAAGGTCGCCTTGAGGACATTGACCTGCCCATGGAGCGAGTGGACGTCATAATTTCGCAGTGGATGGGGTACTTTCTGCTGTTCGAAGGGATGCTGGACACTGTACTGCACGCACGAGACCACCACTTAAAACCAGGAGGTACTCTCCTACCCAGCCGGTGCGACCTGTTCCTCGTGCCACTCTGCGACAAAGGTGCCTACCCTCCATTCTTATCACACCTCTCCCCCCCCCCCCTTCCCTTCCTCAAAAAAAGAAAATCCTTTGTATCCCTGTTGGTGCAAAATATTAAAAATATTAATGTTTAAATTAGTTTGTGAGCTCTGACGAACATGTTCTTACCTCGTATTGTTCTCGAGCCTGTTCACTTGCTCAGACCGGGGTTTGGGTTGCCATTATTGTCTGGCAGCATTGCACCAGCGCCACATAGGATTCTGGGGGGACGTGTGTGGCTTCAAGATGAGCTGCCTCAAAAAGGAAGTGGCCAGGGAGGCTCACATCATGCTGGTCGGCCCCGAGAGCGTCTGCTCCGTTCAGCCAGCCCTGGTCAAGGTGATTATTTTTAGAGCGCAGCTCTTAGGCGCCCGCTTCTAACTTGAGCGGCGTCGGCATCGCCGTTGGCATAACTGTAAGGTCACGTGACCCCCCCAGGTCACGTTAACCCCCCAGGTCACGTGACCCTCCCAGGTCATGTGACCCCCCCAGGTCACACGACCCCTCAGCACCGTTCCCCTCAGTACACTTCCCTCCTCCTCCTCAAAAGCTGCGCTTCGATTCGGCGTTACAGGGAGTTGTAAACGGCCTTCATTTTTTTGTTTGCAGTCAAGTTCTGGCCTTGTGTAATTCTTTTTTTTATAGTGTATTTACCATATTTTCTATACTATTTCTCACATCCTATACATGTCTAAAAGTTGAAATTGTACGCAGTGCAGACGTTTTACCGGTGCAGACTATACAAGGATTTGATTTTCAAGATTGTTTAGATTGTTCATTATGATGAGATGTGAATGAGATTTTGTGAATGAGAGATTATGATCATTTCTGTATGACACAAGCTTCTTTGTGAGTTAAGAAGGTGGGCATTTTTAAGGTGTATTGTTTAGGAGAATTGCTTTAGTGTGGAATGTACACCAGGTTCAGGCTTTGCAGGGGATGTGGACCATGGTCTGGGAAAATATTGTATATTTGTTTGTTTCCCTGCCCATTTTCATGACACCAGGTTAAAATACACCCTGGCATGACTGCATCGACGAGTGTGGCAGGAGTGTCCTGGTTTCAACCATTCCCTTTAACCAAAACAAGTACAAGTGTTTGTAATCCTTTAGAGTGCAAAACATTTTTTTTCAAATATTAGTTTATTAGTTGTGACAAATGCGTTGGTACATTACCGTAGTCGAATATTAGAAATACAAAACACAGAGGGTCAAGAGTGTATGATATACAGATTCCATTTCTATATTTATTTTATTATTTTGAAAGTAAATTTTTGATTGCATGCATTCTTGCAGGTATTGAACTTCGTGGTATTTAATTTAGGATAATAAAGTACAACCCTTGATGTTGAAATTGGCGAGAATATACCATTTTTCCTTTCAATTTTTTCCCAAGATTTTCATAGACACATACCTAAATCTTTGTTTTCCTGCCTAACCACCACCCCCACGAAAGAAATTTTTTAAAAATTAGAAACACACGAGCTAGAAATCTTACTGGTTTTGCATAGTCAGAATTCACATTTGCTGGTGATTATTATCTGTGGATATCTCAATTATGTGTCGATAAGAACTTGGACGGCTGAATTCTATGCATAAATCAGCTCTCTTTGCAACATGGTCTTCTGGTCCCTTGTGAGACTTTAGCCGGTGGTTGCGGCCGCACCAGGAGTCTAGAGGCAGTAAAACATCTCTTATTTCTATGTGCCTGTCGTTTAAAGACGGAGCGTGGCTTCCATAAAGACAAAACGGCGAATAAATGCCCCCTTTGTTTGGGGTATCAGAGTATACGGCAGTTCTATCATGTTAATTTCCTGCACCTCATTCTCGAAGATAAGACTAGCGGCAATCTGTAGGCGTTTGTCAGCACGTACCTTGGACATCGGAAAGCCCCATGTCAAATGTGGGACAGTACACACTCTATTTGGAACACTGCACTTCGTTTGAGGGTAACCTCAAACAAAGTATATCAGTGTGACGGAGGCGAAGCGCGTGGCTGCCCTCACTTAAGGTACAGGGGCGAGAGCGTAATCCAACGAGTCGAAGAAAAGGGGACGGAGGAACTCCCCTCTTACCTAACCCTCTTTCGTGAATTCTGGACCTCTCTTTTCTCCCCCTCCAGCCCGTGGTCTTTTTGGCAGTGCTGTGTGCAAGTAGTGAGGTGGGGCATAGCAGTGATGTGATTGCTGCGCCATTTGCACCCAACTGCATCAAAGCACTTACACGGCTACATCGCGCTACATTTTGCCAAAATGTGAGGAATTATCGTCAACATTGCGCCAAAACTTAATTTGAATTTATTAGAACTGAAAATTTAATAAATCAGGCCCTGCTACATGGCTGGATCGTTACGGTATAGGCTGGTGAAAATTCCCAAAGCTTTCGCTTATCGCCTTAAATAACATCATATTCAAACTGATCTCTGTAACAGGTATTGACAGTACTTGGAAGTTCTTGGAAGTTTCCCAGTATTCCTCATGCTTGTCTCTTCTGACTGGATAGCTAGCATCGTTGAGTGTGCTAGTCACTGCGTAGTAGGCGTGGGAGTTTTGTATATCTTGCTTTGCTGCAGTGCACTTGCATGGTAAGGGGAAAGCACTCCCCAAAAACCAAAAGTTATATACTACTTTTAAAAAAACAAAAAATGAAATTTGCAGCGAGTATATATGATAGCGATATTCTGATGATATCTTTTTTCACATTCAAAATTCATCAAGGATACTTGAGTGTTGCAAAAATTTTTTATGAACTGCACTATATATTTGTTTTTTAATGACAATTCTCGTGCAGTTATTATGTGCATCTGCGCGATGGCACAATGAATACAGAACATTAAATATAAATGAGCTGGGAATAACCTGAAAGTCTCTGTAACAGATATTTTAATTTTTTAATTTTTTTTTAAATAATGAAACATACCTTATTTACACGAATGTAGGTCGACTCATTTAAAAAAATTTGAAAAATCTGAAGCGGGGGGGGGGGGGGGGGGGGGGTCGACTTATAATTGAACCAAAGCATTCCACTGTCGGCAAAAAAGGAAACAATGGCAATATCAAAAACATGTTGACATGTAATGAGTTCAGCCGGCTGTACCTGTTGCATTGCGCCGTTCCATGCGCTCAATTTACAAGCTCTAACATTTTAGACGAATCCCCGAGACTGGGGGGAAAAAGGACAACACAACACAAAGTCTCAAACACAGCTGAAATTTATTGGACAGAATATCGTGGTTTAATAGGGTACAGGTGCCTGGAAGAACCAAAAGGAACAAAAAGGGAGAGGATGGACTTCTTTTTCCCGAACACAGAAGAGGGGGAGGACATTGGCCAGAAGCACACCGGTACTGTTCTAACTCAAGCAAAAGGGGGGAAGGGGAAGATCTCTTAACCCACCTCGGTGAGGTCCTGATATACATCACAAAAGAAAGGGCTGTGGGATGGTGACCCATTAGGGGAAAGATCAAACATGGATAAAGGCGAACAACCCCCGACATTAGTCACACCTGAAGCAAAGGGGCAGGAGTGAAACTTAAACCCAAACAAACATCCTACACAGATATAATGGTGACCTCCAAACAATCAAATTTGTAGAAATCTTTTCAACTTCGTGTCCAAATTAAATGTAGGATGAAGGCAGAAGGCATCGAGTTTGCACTCGAGGCTGGGCTTTTGAATGAGACGTCCTGCCGTTCTCGTGTGTTCACCATAAAACGCGCCCCTAAAGATTTTATTTTTTGCTGATGTGCAATGGGGGGGGGGGGGGGGGTCGACTTGTAAATATGGTATTTATCGTTTACATGCTGATTTCTGTCATCACAAAGTTCTGCTTATGAAATGTCATTGATGTGCATAATCAAATGACAAAAGCTTCGTATTATATTGAAATTAAGAACTGCAGTTTAGTTAGAACCTTGCAGTTTAGCTAGAAAAAACATCAATTTGGGTACTCGAAGTTATTATATTTTAGAGCTGTTGCAGCACACTTTATTGTTCGGTTTACGTTTGATTTCGTACCTAAAATAACCATGCACAGCAGATTCTGCTGGCCTTCATCAATCAACATCTTGTTACTGTAGCCTGTAGTTCTATGCGCAATTAAATAGCTAGCTAGCGAATGAAACCTGCCATGCTGCTGACGCCATCAGAAGGTTGCCTAGAAGCAGGAAGGCAAGATAGATGTAAACATATAAATCTTAACATGATATTCGCGCTGGTATTAATAAAAACAAAATATGTGCTTATACTCCAAAATCACTTTTTGCAGCTCCAAAATGGGCATTTGGCTCCTCCAAGAGGTGCTCCAAAATCACTCAAACCGAACACATCACTGGTATAGTCGCGCACTGATTGACTCCGCAGGACTGTGGCCCTCGCCGTTTGCCAAGTCACAGCAAGACGGAGCATGGTAGAAGTGAAGAGCGATTGCTGAATCGGTGCACAAAGGAAATGAGCGCTTATTTTTGCATGTGGACTGACACCTTTCATACTTCATTTCATGTAGGGCCTTTCTTTGTCATAAGAAACAACATAAACAACTGTTTGTTTTTTTAATTCGGATTTTGTTCGCTCTACAGTCAAACCACGGGGGGTTTGCTATTAATCGTCGAAATGTACTCGTCATTCAAAATTCTCCGGCTACAGTAGAGAAATGTGAGCTATTGTATTTACTCGAGTAATAGCCGCACTATTTATGAACAAGGCCCTTACGTCTACTTTCTCATAACACGTATACAGCCAATCATTGCATTGCACATAAATAACATAGCGAATAACCAGATAGAGAGCACGATTCTGCATACAAATGCAATCTTCACGGACGGCATCTTTGTGCGAAGATGTTATCTCTATCCTGTAAACAGCTGAAACCATGTTGTCGATCGCGGTGATTGGAAATCTGCATGCTCCGCGGAAATGCGAACCCTCAGGTTTTCTTCATAAACAGTGCGGCTATTACTCGAGTAAATACGGTGATCTGTAGATGGAAGGTATCATGCCAGTCTGGTTAATGTAGTGGACATCGACTTTTCGTGTTTCTTGTGCTTGCCTCGTTTACGGTGATGTTTATGCGCTGACATTTCGTCACCTTTCTGTTAACGTTTTTAGAGCCTGGACCTCAACACATGCAGCGTGGCAGACATCAACTTCACATCAGACTTTGAGTTCGAGGTGGCGCCAGTGGCCGACGAGATCACCGCATTTGCCGGCTACTTCGACAGTGCCTTCGAGTTGCCAGTGCCTGTAAGAATCGGGACGTTTCCACACAGATAGCCGAATGCTGTTCCAAGATATGACTGAGAAGAGGAGTATTCCATGGTGCATAATACCAGGACACTATACTGGACGAGCGCGAGATTTAAAAGAATCCGACATGACTAAGTGCACTAAAATTGCAGTTCGCTGCCGGGCAGTCACGTGGGACTTTTCAAAATCTTGCGCACTTTCTTCGACTCTAAGAAAAGACTTGGACGCATGAAGGTTACCTCGACGAAAACAACACAAGGGGATATTTTTCAACATGCACTACAACTTTTGTGTTGGAGGTTTAGAGCAGAAAGTAATATTGGAAAAGTTTGCTAATTATTCTGCGTTAATTAGCCAGTTTTACTCAGGGCAGAAAATATCTTTACTTGCTAAATAGTACTTGGAACAATTCTGCTTTGGTTGGACACGTAGCTTGCTGCAGCTTTTTTAAGCTTTGACTTAAGTTAGCTGAAACGCCCTGTATATGCATGCCTACAGCCTCTGTCCGTGTGTTAATTTGTTCCGCCATATCCCAAGACATGGCCCACCAAAAATTGAAAGCAAATCGGGTGAAAATAAAGGAAAGGCTAACTTTCAGTGTAGGAAAAAGAATTTAAAAAAATTCAAGCTTTAGATTTTGTGACCTGCAAAACTTGTAATTGCAGGGAGTGGCAATGAACCAAGGATGACTGTCCTTCTGAGTCGGAAATGTTTGCCTATCTCCCGCCGTGGCTAAGTAACACCATTTCTGCCGAGGTCACCATTGGCCAGGGCCCTGCAATTAGTAAAAGTAAACTATGTATCTTTTTTTTTTTTTTTTTGTTTTAAATAGCAAGTTCTGTCAAAAGTAGGGGACGGGCTATCTTTCTTGGGTGGAGCATCTCTTTAGATATTACGATTTGCATATCTTTGTGCAGTCTATCTGCATATGCGTATATTGTTTGTGCTCTGTGCATGTATTTGTATACCCTCTGCGTGTGGGTATTTATGTGCATGCATGCTCTGAGGAGACAATAGCCTTCTCTTTTTTGTTGTACAAATGTTTGACATGAATAATGGTTACGGATTCCAGTTTCTTCAATCCTTATTTGCCTCATTTTGGGAGTCCGGTGTTTCTGGTCTTTACTCGAGGTTTGAATCAAGTGATACGATTGCTTGCAGGTCGTCCTGAGCACATCTCCGCAGGCGGAGCCCACCCATTGGAAGCAGACAGTGTTCCTGCTGGAGCAACCAATTGCAGTTAAGCCAGGTTAGTGATGCTAGGGTCACCTTGGGTTGTGCTACAATTCACCGTTTTTAAAATAACTGGTGTCACCTGTCAAAAAACAGGGTTAGAATGTTTCCAGGATGGAACAACGTGCACCCATTAGGAACAAGCTCCTTCATAATGGTGGGGAGAAGCTTTTTTGAATGAACTTGGGGGCAAAAGGTAAACCACAATAGGGATGTTGGGGGAGCTCATTCTAGGTCACTGCAGCTCAATGGAGTTAGCAGGATCTAGCTTTCTTCCTTGGTAGAGGTTTTCTTGGTTGAGTGTTCACTTGATTGTGTGCTTGTACTAGAAACTCCTGAACTGGCGACTTCTGAAAATGGTGAACAGCTGGTATGATTGTAGCTTCAAAAGGAAAGTTGCTGAGTGTTTACACTCTTTGCTAGGTTTGCACTCAGCTGCCAAGTAAGTGTTGCTACCAGGGTTCTCCCCAGAAATTTCTGAGATGTTTACATCTGACAATTTCCAGAGTTCTGGGGGATGAGTAGGGCGTGTTGTAGCTTCTGGTGTTCTCAGCAGTTTTTCTGCCGCACAGCAGTGCTTTTGTTTGCGTTGACTATGCAGTTCTGTTGCGTCTTGACACTCAAGTCTTCCAAACATAACAACCTGAGGTGTCATGCATTTCCAAAATCAGCATAATTTTGCCCAGCATAATATAGAGGTAAGCTGGACATTCATTGTAGAGATGGGCATTCAGTCAGACTGGTGAGTGGCAAAACCACCGCCGCCCACTATGGGGAGAACCCTGATCTTTACATATAAATAAATATGGTGTACAAAAATTGGGCACTTCTCAGCATGAAAGAGGACACTTAAAAACTTTTTTTTTAGTTGTTTATATGGATACTACTACTAAACTTAATTTGAGGATTATTGTAGGGTGGTTCTGTACAAGGGAGAGGCATATCTTTAGCTGCTACTGTGTTAAGCACAGCTCTTGCGAATGATAATGAGCATAAGCACATAATGCTCACTCTGGCAACAAGCAAAAATGCCTACGACATTTAAGAACAACCAGATCGGAAAATGCCTTAAAGAGTGCAATGGGCTCTCCTACTTACAAAGCCTAGGCTGGCAGATAAATGTTGTTATATATGACTGCTGTAAACTATAAGGTTTAGATTGCTTTGCACTCTAAATGCTAGGCAGTGCAGTTCTCGCTTGCCGCTTTTTTCTCACGGGTGATTGGTTGATTGATTGATTGACAGATTGAAAGTGTCTTATCTTACAGGTGAGAAGATTACGGGAAAGCTGGACTGCAGGAGAGATGCGAGGAGACGGCGTGAATTGCTCGTGGCCATTACACTCCGAGACCAGACCTACCAGTACTGCATCAGCTGACACTTTGGATACATAACATTTGTGATAAAGTAAAAACAAAATGTATAGGAAGGTTTTATATGGTTTTCACTCACTATCGTGTAGATAAGATGCTAGATGGATCTAAGTAGAGTCACTGTGTGGGTTCCCAGAGTAACGAGACTCCGTAGATTCGTTTTAGAACCGCAGTGCGGCATGGGAACAAAAACCATGGCACCACCGATCTTGGGTCCACGCGTCGACATGTTAGTTGGACGCAAGATGGTGGCGATTAGAGCCGCTTGAAGCGCTGATGGAGGTGAGTCTGGCGGTGCTTGTGTCACGTAATTGCTACCGTCCATTGATGCTCGTCAAGCCAAAACATGATCGGCGAGAGTGCGTATATTGTCGGCGTTGTCGGCAAAACGCGAAAAGGAATGCATTACTCTAGGAACCCACGCAGTGACTCAAGATCTAACCCACTGTAGAAAAACTGTGAAAATAAGGTTTTCATACAACGCTGTAATTTACCATGAATGTGAAGCTAAGGGGTGGCTTTGTTTTTGAAAAAGTATTGAAGGAAAAACTTCTCATTCAGAAGAAGTTACAAAATGGAAACCGAATGTTCCAATGATTCAATAGAAAGTAAAACTTTTTCAAGTCCTTTTTTCCTTCAAAACCTTTCTTCGCCAGAAAAAAATTAAATATCAACGTTAAGTCTGGTAACAATGTATCTTTGACGAATCTTTAGAAAAGTTCGGCAAAAGTTAGACTTTGCCGAATCTTGAGATTCAGTGCTGAATTTTCGATTCGGCAAAAGTTCGGCTTATCACTAGTAGTATTGCAGACAATCGACTGTAGGTTGGAAAGTTTGCCGCCGATTTCCCTCCAACAAAAGCACTCCCGGCTTGAAGTCGGGCAGCACTATGCACTGGCCACATTCGCACCAAGTAAAGAAATCGTACACGTGCATATTCAACTCGAAGCATGCACTTTGTGCTTGGCGTCTGTGCGAGTGATGTCTTTAGCCACGAGAAGGGGGCGATGGGTCGGCGACGTCTTCGTGCAAATCGGCTTTATGGCCGGGCGTGTCGTATGGGATGAATACCAATTCTTTTGATCGGCCCAAAATTTCTCTTCCAAACGAAGACAGAATTTGCCAATACTGCAAACGAAAGTTCTGAAGTAGGGGTGCCACGCCCGTCGTCCGCTGCCATCGCCGTCCAGCTCGATATGCAAAACGACGTCATGTTGAGAGTTACGCAGTGAACGCACAGAATGCTTCCGGTTCTTACTTCTTTTTTTTCAATCAACGTGTTTGCAGACTTTTAGAGGACACAATAAATGAATTTAATTTTTTAATTTTTTTTTATTTTTGATATTGAGTGTGTGCCTTCAATGACCCACGACTTTCATTAAATTTGGTGGTTGTGTCTAAACCTTAGAAAACGGCCCGTGACCACGGAGAAGAGAGTGAGCGCGACTCAAACCGACCAATTCTCGATCGGCGGTTTCGGGGCAGAAAGAAACCGAATTTTGAGCTGAAAATTCTGCTCTGGGTAGTTGGGCTCTCATATGTCACTACAACTAAAAACCTCGGCGAGCTGAGGCCCAATGACGGCCATCTTGAAGCTTAAAATTTGACCCCTAGATGGCGACACCAATTCGTGTGACCTAGAGTTCCTGTATATGCTACCTACGGAGCATATCGCCTAGGCCGCCGCCATGTTGCTGATGCTGATGCGACTGGTGCGACTCTCGCGCCCTCTATCAGCTAGAAATTTTCCGCCACTCTCTGGGACTGTGAAGACCACTGGTGAAGACCCGCTCAGCGCGGTTCTTTACCTACGTTTTTGCGATTTTGCATTCGACGTTTTCTCGTCCCTGTTGAAAGTTTCCACTTAATTTTTTTTTATGCGTGCTGCGTACCCTTTTTGTGTTGTCTTCCGCTGTGAGAAATAGGGCTGGTAGGTGCCTGCCATTCAAGCTTTTCTGCCCGACATACACGGGAAACGAAGGAGGTGAAGGGTGTCGAACGACCCTCGACGCGATTTGCGATCATTGTTCTCCCCCCTCCCAGAGATAATCCGCGTAGAATCCTCAGTCATCTCCAAAAATAGTTGTCCGGGTTGGGGTGAGAAACGGGTCAGTCGCGTTTGTTTCTTTGCCTTGGTGCGGTTGTGAGAAAAGGGAGCTCTCCCCAAAACGTGCCCCAAAACGAAGTAATAGGGAGTTTTAGCGAGTCGTTTTTCAAGCACACGGTTCCGAAATCACGAACGGTACAGCTGGTCCGTTCCGTGAAACCGTACCTCAAATTTGACATACTTTAGCGAATCGTGAAAGTGGCACGACCGTGTAAACGATGATGATGATTGGGCTTAACGGTGGCGCCATCTTCTAGTAAACATGTGAAACATTCTGCAACGTGCAAATCCGTGGCGGCTCGCGTTTCCGGCGTACGACTGATGTAAACAAGACGTGCGAAGTAACATTTGCCGGTCGGAATTTCAAGAACTGCGAAGCTAGATCGAGTAAAAAGTGTCTGAACGACCGTAAAGGTATGTTTTGTGTCTCCGTCATCTTGAACTTGGACGATCATTCACGTTGTGTGCCGTCAAACCAAATCATTTCGTCTGCTCGCGGTCGCCACGGCAGCTAGTCTGCCCGCAGATCGCAAAAATTTACTAGCATGCACAGTTTACAACATCCACGATCGCTTACCATTGTAAGCAGTCCTCGAAATGATTTGGTTCAACCTCTGAAATGAAGCAGACGAACAGGACGGCCCAAATCGCCTCCCTCTGTCCTAAGCCTAACGCTCGGCTCGGTCGGCGAAGGCGGTCGCCGAACCGACCGCCATCTTTTTTTTTTACCCGAGTCGTGAACGGTGCTGGCTGCGTTGCGGTGACGACTCCAGCGGCTGGAATGGGAGAAACGAACGAGAAGAGCCTCCCGACTCCCCGAACGACTCGCGCGCGCATGCGCAGTGGCGTCGCGGATACGTTCGAGGGCGAACCGTTCGTGTGGAAACGACCTGCTAAAACTCCCTAATCTCGGATTCCGACCGATCGTCAAGATGTGACTCTCGTCGACTGTGACTGTGTTATTTAAGATCTTTCTCAGATAAATTCTTTACGGATAACGCTGCATCGTGTGGTACGTACGATATATTGTTCGAATGTTAACACTCCCTCAGTTGTATGTCCGTGTCCTATCCATCGGTAAACACGTTATTTGTGAGCGTGAAGAATGCATGCCTTTCGGGCCTCTTCTGTTGCAATTTATTTTTGACAGCAAAGCGCTTTGCCGTTTCACATGCGGCAAATCCCGCGGCGCCGTCAAAACTTATCGTAAGAAAAAAAAAAAAAAATAACTGGAACTATACATTCCAGTCGTATTCGTTCTGTCACGCGCGTACCCAACAAAAATAGTTTACAGTTTTTTGTTTTTGCTTTTTTAAATATAGTACAATGCTTTCTCAATGTTCTCGGGAAAACACATGTACCATGAAACACAAAATATAGCGAGAAAAGACGAGAATTTAGCCGCCAGCAGCGTTTGAAACTGCGCCTACGCAGGCTGCGCCTATTGAAATCACAGTCCACTCGGTTAGGGTTAGGAGGGACGCCGGTGAGAGTCTAGCCTCAAACTCAGTGACTGGGCTCGAAAACGGTTTGTTGCCCCGGGGTTCAAGTGTTTTTTGGAAAGACCATTCCATTTAGCGCTCTCTGGGCGGCACCATTTTGTTCGACCGCAGCGTCCTCTCCACACATCCGGGAAGTTCAGCGGGTTCGGCGGGGTAAAACGAGAAAGAGGGCACGCCGCCGACTCCGCTAGCAGACGACAAACCGGGAGGTTGCCGTTCTCCATCTTTGGGCTGTATCGGCGGGCTCTACCGAACACCGAACTCTCGCTCGTGGCTGCCGTTGTGAAGTGGTTCGCGTTCTTAGAATAGTTGTGGCTACTCCAAAATCAGCCTATAGCTCTCTGTTGTTCTATTTTGCTACATGATAAACTAGCATATCTTTTTTCCGTTACTTAAATAGCAGTTGAGTCAGCCGGCGGTACTACCCTCAACTACTGCGTGAATTGCGGCAGGAGAGCACGTTTTTATTTATTATTTCAGACTTCCACTCATGGTCCCTAAAGGGATACTTCAACAATATTTGAAATATTCCCGTCGTGTTCAAAAATAGGTTGAATATGATCCACAATATTCGTAAATAACAATCGCACGTTTGTATTTTGAGCCTGGTGGCTGTATTTTTCATTATAAACGGCCCACTCTGGCAAGCGCTCGGAGAAGGCCCAGCGGAGACCACGTGACATCCAACGCAATCGTGACGTAGGTCGTCTCAAGACGAGCAAAGCTACGGCGAGGCTGCCGTCGAGAGGATGGCCTAGTTGTTCCAGCCACCGAAGCGGCTGCTTTTGTACAAATTTTGAGTGACGGTTTAATCTTCTATAATCTTCTAGGGGGACAATAGCGACTTCTGCGACACACAAAAGGCATTCTCGGGAAGAGCGGAGTTCCTCCTGCCCCTCTTCTCTCGTCGTGGCCGGAGACGAGACAACCTCCGTCACTAGCTGCCAAGGTTGCTAGACGGGCATTACAAGCGAGGCGTTAGCGACATCCACCAGGTGCTCTTTGCTAATCGTTTAATTCGTCTTAAAATTCCTTTTCGTGACTTTTTTAACAAGATATTGGTATGTTCGATTTGATGGTGCTTTTTTGAACACATATAACCAAAAAATGAGCGCCGAAATTTCGTTGTAGTATCCCTTAAGGCGTACACCAGTACGAACTTTTGTATAGTAAAAAAAGTACAGCAACCGGATTTTCTTTTCGCCAAAGAGACCGGCCAATCTGACACAGTTTTCCCTATTTTTGTTTTTTATTTGCACGCAGGTAACAGTGCAATCGGACCCAGTGAGTCTTTTTATCTAGTATAATATTACACGATAACTGGCATACCAAAATCTGCGCATCTGCGCTTGGAAGTTCCAAAATGACGCGATTTTAAACAGAGTTTGCACGCCAGCCGGACGCTAGCTACAGCCCACTCGGCGGAGCGAACGGCTTGCGGGGGAGAGGGGGAGACATTTTTTTTTCTCTTTTACTCTCTCTGCTATGACCCTAATGGAACGGTCTATAGGTGGCGGGGCGGTAGTTCCAAGATGGCGGAAGAGACGGGGATAGATTCTCCAGGATATCCCGTGCGCCTGCTCTCTGACGCTGTTCAGCGCGCTAAATGTGACTTATTTGTCTACAAATGTGAAGCGGTGAGGTAGGAATCATATTACAGGTGACGGAGATGCTGATGCACGTTAGGAAAACCAGCATGCTGTTATTTAAAAGTTGCAGAGACCTCAAATTGCGAAGCGTTGTGGTGAGTGAGCGCGTTTTAGGCACCGGCCACGTTACTGTTTGTGGCAGATTATTTTGAGGTGCACTCTAAAAAAAAAGGGTGTCATGGGGTACACCCATAGGGGGTGTAAGTGCTTGTCACATATACTACACCCTTTGAGGGAATACAAGTGCACCCCAAATATGGGAGTACGTGTACACCCGTTGGTGTGGTGCACATGTACACCCTTTTCTACAGAAATCTCACTCGAAGGGAACACAGGTGCACCCCATTCAATGGTGTACGGCTACACCTCTTTCTACACCCAATGAGATGAAAGGGAGCACAGATGCACCCCATTCGATGGTGTACCATTGCACCGCTTCATACACCCGCCTCACTAAAAGGGAACACAGATGCACCCCACTCAATAGTGTACCATTACTCCCCTTTCTACACCTACCGCTCTCAAAGGGAACACAGGAGCACCCCGTTCAGTAGTGTACTGTTACACCTCTTTCTACACTCACTGAATTCGGAGAGAACACAGATGCACCCGATTCAAAGGTGCATGGTCGCAGCACTTTATGAACCCGTTTCATAACTTCATAAACCTATTTAAGACATCGAGGAAAACAGTAAAAAATGTATGCGCCCCGGTGATTGCAAAAAGGCAGGAACACGGACACACGGTATTGTTTTCAAATCTCATAGAAGTTTATTAGACGGCCTATTTCGTAAACAAGTACAAACTTGCAAGCAATCTGTCATATCTGAAGACGTACAAAGAAGCTTTTACACAACTGAAATGATTACTAAGCAAACAAGAACCGGGGGTGAGTCTTAGGTAGTGTCCATTCTGCCAGCAGCCGGTAAAATTATTTCCACAAAATTCCACCGGCAGTCGCCATTAATTCATAGAACGACGTTTTGTCGACAGCTCAGATTAGCTTTTCTATATTAGCTTCTCTCCTTTCTTTTCTTGTAATGAGCCGCCCCAGAATGTATCCGCGAAGTGACGTGTATGGGTAAGACAGGTGGGCTAACATTTTCGTAATGAGCCGCCGCAGACTGTCGCCACGAAGTAGCGCGAACGGGTCGGCTGGGTCGGTGAGCACGCGCCTCAGAGATACACGCGCGACAAAATGTCCCTACAGCGTGCATTTTGCGTAGCAAGTGACGATGAAACGTTAAGGCCCGTTCACACTCTTGCGACCGAGTACGACTGAGAAATACCAGACCGGTTTTTAAACCTCTTGCGATCTCTTAAAGGGACCATGAAATGACTTTTTTACTTTTTCCAGATAACTTTTACAATAAACCGTCAATGTTCACTGAATGCCGAACAGGCATCCGTTTTCGTCTCGGTTTATTAACTTCTACACAAAAAATTAATGAAATATCGACTTTTTCTTGACCGCAAAACAAGCCGTGACGTACGATGTTTCCGGAACCGGAAGTTCTCTCTGCAGTAGGAGATGGGAGCGTTAGCGAGTTGGGGTGCGCCGGTGGGTTTTACTGCGCCGATGTCACCGACGTATTTTCTGAATCGGCGCCTCTCATCGCCGCATCGCAGCTGAGCGAAATTCAATGAGATACGTTGCGCTACAGCGACAGCATGGGACTAGTCCCATACGCCGGTATGCCTGTTGGGAAGTGCAGATGCGAACAATTTGCCGCGGCGTTTTTCGCGGTCTCGGAGATGCAGGAGCGAGCCGACGTTAAAAAAAGATACGTTTGAACTGTCAGCAAGAGCCACGTAAATACCTGTTCACACTCGGAGCGGACGCGCGCGTTTGATGAAGTGCTGTATTCGCGCCGTTGGTAAGCGCTTCGGGACCGATCTTTTACAATTGCAACTCGATACTGACGCGACACTCGGCAAAGAAAGGTTGGACCGGTATTGCACGTATACCTCCCACGAACTGTTACAGCTCGACAGTGACGTGCAGTCTGTCAGAATAAAAATGGCATACCAATAACCAAGTGTACATACCGTGCTACGAAGGTAATCCATACAGCGTTTATTTCAGCTCTATATCACACAAAACAAGGAGAGGATCGACGAGGGTCCCTTTTCGACGAGTGTTCGTCAACACTGCCTCGGAAAACAAGGGAAAGAGATTGACCTCACCTCTTAACCTAAAATTGAGGTCAGCGATCAAACTATAATACGGAAGGGTCCACAAGGGTAGCTCGGGCATATTCCATTCAGTACGCCAGCCGGTCGTAGGCAGACGGTCTTGCGACGAAGCAACGCTGCGCCGAGTCGGAGTGCCTGCTAGGCCTATATTCCGAGAGCTTCGTCGGAGCGGGATTCGCGGCTGTTGTCGCTCTTCTCGGGTGTTTGTGGATCCAGCGTTCTTGTTCGTCGTGGTTTGTTTTAAGTACATTTCTTTCTTGCTGCTTGAAGTCGGCACGCGCGAGATGAACACGTAGAAAAATAAACGTTCAGTCAGTCAGAGTTTTGAGAGGAAGGAAACCAAAGGAAATAACCGTTCTGAACTTGGCCCTGCCCTACTGCGCACGCGCAGTAGTTGCTTCGTTTACCACACGATAGATGGCGCTTGGCTCTCAGCATTATCAAGCAAAAATAGAGCACTTTGGAATTACAACAGGTATGAGGTAGTGAGAGAGATTTGGAAAGGGGTCATGGTGCCTGGCTTGACTTTTGGAAACGCAGTGCTATGCATGAAATCCGAAGTGCATGCGAAACTAGAAATAAAACAGCGCGGAGTAGGTAGACTGGCTTTGGGGGCGCATTGCAAAACGCCAAACCAGGGAGTACAAGGAGACATGGGATGGGCATCATTTGAGAGCAGGGAAGCGGTGAGCAAGGTAGAATTTGAGGATAGGTTGAGGCTAATGGATGGGGAGCAATGGGCACGAAAGGTTTTCAGCTATTTATACATGAGGAGTGTAGACACAAAGTGGAGACAGCGCACTAGGAAATTAAGAGGAAGGTTTTTGGGCTATAGCGAAGATACGGAAGAGCAAGTCTCAGTTAAGAAGAAAGTTAAGGCCACAGAAAGAGATCGGTGGCTAGAGGGAATGCAGACAAAGACTGCTCTGGAAAGCTATAGATTAAACAAAAGAGTTATTGCCAAAGAAAGCATTTATGACAATTCTAGGGGAAGCTCATTGCTGTTTGAGGCAAGAACGGGTGTTCTGCGAACCAGAACATACAGAGTGAAGTACCAGGAAATTGATACAGTGTGCACTGCTTGTGGAGAGGAGGACGAGACGGCTGAGCACTTGATACTCTACTGTAAAGGGCTTCACCCTATGCCTACCGAAGACAACATAGATTTAATAAAGTCATTGGGTTTTAGAGACAGCGAAGGGAGAGTGGATTTCAAGACTGTAGAGATTACCAAGCAAAGATTAAGTGAATGGTGGCAGAAATCGAGAGAAAACTAGGTATTTTCTTAATCACTGATGGCAAGGGGGTTTCATAGCCTCACTTTCTTTGCACTGCGGAGTGAATATAGATTTCACATTTAAATATTCTAAGCTAAAATGGTAAAACAAAATGGCTAGGTGGCGTAAGCTACCGCCCGATCCAAAGGGCTCAGCCGTATTCATCCATCCATCCATCCATCCTATCAGAGAGCATTATCAAATTTGGCAATTTTCGACACACATCTCTAATTATGCTACAAAATGTGGATCTGAATATTATTTAACAAAACTTTTAGGAAACATTCGCCGGCTATTTATTGTTTACGATCGCGGTGCTGGTGAGGTAGGCTCTTACCCAATAGGCGATGTGGATTCGGCTGACGTGCACCGTTTCTGCGTATGCATCGTAGTGAAAAGGCAGAGCTTTCGAAGGAAAGAAGTCGCAAAAGAGTCCAGTTTTCTTTTAAAAGTTCTATAGCAAATAATTTTTTTTGGCTCCCTAGTCTTGTGTTTTTGTGTTCCTTTTCACACCTTTACGACGTGCGGTGGATGAAATTCGATTTTAAAATCATTTCATGGTCCCTTTAAGACCAGCTCGGCAGCATCGCATCCAGTCCTAAGAAGTCGCAAATGCTTAAAAACCGGTCTGGTCTCTCTCGGTCTTACTTGGTCGTAAGAGTGTGAATGGCGATGTAGTGTCGATGAAACGTGTCTACAAAACGTGTATCGGCAAAAACGTGTTTTCACAAAACGCCAGGAGAATAAGAAAGTCAGTATTATACCTGCGGTTGTAACATGATTGTAGTCAGCTAATGGCAGGCGACTGCCATAGAATTTCGGGGAAATTATTCTCCCGGCTGCTAGAAAATAGACACTGCCTAATTCTAGAAGTAATCCGGAACGGAACTGTCAATTGTTGCAAAGGAGTAGGTTGCAGAGCACTTACGATGAAAACGCCGGACTCGAAATATGTAATCCGAAATATATGTCGATCCGGGCACTGCAGAACAACACAAAAACGAAAGGAAAGGGGTCCGTGAAGATCCAACACAATGTAGCAGAAGCAGTAGTTCGCCGAACCGAACACTAAACTCATCAGAAGAATTCCTTGGGCTTTTCTGAAGAACTCGCTTGTTGCCGATATACTCGTAGGACTTCTCAAACACTAAAAATCTTGGCACACTCGAATACATCGTCGCGGACGAAATCTACGGCAGCCCCGCTGGTCGCGGCACAGCGCACAAGAAACTAAGCCGGGAAGCACCGAGATAAAAAAAAAAAAAAAAAGATACTAAGTCATCCATGAAACCTTTACATTCTTCCGTGCTTTCAGCTTATGGAGAGAAAGAAAAAAGAAAGGAGTATGAAAGTTGCAGCTCCTTCAAGGCCAAAAGGGGGTGCCCTCGCAAAGGCTTATCTTCAGGGGCAACCCCACAATGAACACAACGAAAGGATTATTCACTTATATCCTCTTGAAAGTTCGACCCAGTTAATAGTGCAGTGGATGCTATCCGTGGCCTTGGCCTTCAGGCAGGTGCCGTGCTCTGCCTTATCTCTAGCTTGGAGACTATAGTCACGTGATACTACCCGGAGACCCAATTCGCCTAAAACAAGCATAGCGCCCACTCTACTGTCAATACCGAGTGAATGGGATAGCTCCATACTTCCTAAGAAACTGCCAAACCCAACAAGTGACCCCCAAAAAGGAATCCAAGCACAAGCTGATCGGGACGCGCGGCTAGCGTGGGGGTGCACTGATACACCTAGAGGTTTTTAAGGGAGAGGAGGATGCTCATTGTCGGTGTACAAGTACACTGGCTGAGAAACACAGGGTGCATCTTTTAGGAGAAGGGTGCATGTGCGCCCGATGCACCCGACTACACCCTTTTTTTCTTAGAGTGTGATGAAGATATGTTTGCGCTTTGCCTGGGCATTAGTGCTCTAAAAGGAGAGCCGCGAACGGTGAGCGTCAAGCTTCGGAAGAGCAGCAATACACAGTATTGGTGTCTTCGCGTCACAGCCTCTCAAATCGCGGCTCACCGTCTCGGTTTTAGTGTATTGTAACACGTAATCAAACTGCTCTATGGTTATTGATAAAAAAGTTTATTACTGCAGGCTACCGTGCGGTGTAGCATTACTACCGCAAGCTCGCGCTGTGCCTTTGAAGCACAATTTTCCGTGCGCGCCAGAAGCGTTGCCGTGCTCATCACTCTAAAAAAAAAAAAAAATAAATAAATAAATAAAAATGTTGTAGTTTTACATCTTTTGTCACATATACGACACTCCAAAACTTCAGTTCGCCGTGCAGCCCACTGGCGTCAAACTGACGACGGCCCCAACTTTTACGAGAGGATTGATGACGGCGCAATATTAAGATATGAAACAACTAAAGTACGCATCAAAGAGTACCGAAAAACAAAAGAAAAAACACCGCGGTTTTGCTGTAGGGCCAAGAAAACCCCGATTACTTTTTTTTTTTTTTACAGTCATTTACACTTACTTAATGTATTTTAATAATCTTAATAGGTGGGAACAGCGCAGGAAAAACCGACGAAGGACGAGTAGAAGACTTCTTCTACTCGTCCTTCGTCGGTTTTTCCTGCGCTGTTCCCACCTATTAAGATGCCTAACCAACTCGCCCAACTCTCTGCCGTGTATTTTAATAAGTTGCGCAACTAGGCTATCCAGCCGCTCGTGAAAGTTGGTAGCGCCGGTTGAACGTCGGTGTGCTGTACGTCCAACTGAAGTTTAGGGGTGTCGTACGCTATGCAAAAACCGCCTATTAACATAATCGGCGTCCTTTAGGGGTTTTATTTATTGCTCTATCAAAAAAATATTTTAATATACCGTACATTTTTTGTGCTGTGTTATTTGGAACATTGCGGTCCCTCTGGTCAAAACTGCGCGTTCTAAGCTCTCGTCACAAACGGCTGGCTAACACAGACGCGCTTAAAATGCTTCGAGCATTTCTTTATTTGCTTTGTCATTACGTGAAAGCAAGTACGGGTATTTTGTCTTTTTAAAGTGTTTGGATTAAAACGCGAACCCATTCCCGATGTGTATTGCTCGACATACCGTTGCGCGACGAGTTTTCTCCTACTTATGGCAAAGAATAGACTTTCCGTAGACCGTACTACAGAGTCCTTCATTATTAGCGGGAGCGTTTTCTGTCACGTTGAGCACAGATTGAGCTGGCGGCCATGCACAATACCAGAAATCCGCAGCGTATGCGATACGCGAAAAGTCCCTAATGAAATTAGACCTCCCGGTCCTTTGTGCAAGGCTGTTGCAAAGCGGAGCACAATAATTCCTTTTTTACCGCGCTCCATTTTTTCGTTAAAACGTCTTCACGCATAAAGGCCGACAGTCCCTGCCACCGTTTCCGCGCCGCCGTCGCCGTTTCCGTCCCCGCTCCTCTGGTTCTACGTTCGTCCGCGGGAGGGCGAGCGGCGCGCTGGAGGAACTCTAGTGTGACCTAAAGCTATGGTGCCTGGATCGCGTCTCCGACTGGTGTGTTTAGCGTCCTATCCCGCCAATACATCAAAAGTGGTCCCATAGTGGCAACAAATAACGTCACATAAGCCGGAGTGTCATGCTGTTGACTGCCGCGCATACCTCGGCAAACCTCACTCATGAGGGCCCTCACTCACCCTCACTCACCCTCATCTTCACAGGTGAGGTGAGGGTGAGTGAGTTTCTGAACCAGGAAAATTCATGAGTGTGAGGGTGAGTGAGGGCCGTGAGGGCTGTGAGGGCGGTGAGGGCGGTGAGGGCCGTGAGGGCGGTGAGGGCCGTGAGGGCCATGAGGGCCGTGAGGGCGGTGAGGGCGGTGAGGGGTATGAGTGCGTGAGGGGCGTGAGGGCGGTGAGTGGCGTGAGGGCCATGAATGCGTGAGTGGTGTGAGGACGGTGAGTGCGTGAGGGGTGTGAGGGCCATGAGTGCGTGAGGGCAGTGAGTGGCATGAGAGGCGTGAGGGCCGTGAGGGCGGTGAGTACATGAGGTGGTGTGAGGGCCATGAGTGCGTGAGGGCGGTGAGTGCGTGAGGCCCCCTTCAGATCGAGCATCTTTCTCAGCAATTATGGTAATAATGGCGGGTTGTTCTCTAGCTTTCCCTAGATCGACACGAATTGCTGAGATCGGGTCCGGCTCGAAATAAGCAAGCAACTCGGAGCAATTCGAATGCGTTTGAAGCGGCTGCATCCAATCAGGGACGCAAAATTTTCACGTGATACCTCGTGCCGGCGATGATGACACCGAAAGACTTGGTTCTGGTTTGAAATCGATCGTTTTTTTTGGAAATAAACTGTTTCAGAAAGGTGCATTAGTATTCTTAACGAGATTTATATGCATAAAAACACGTTTATAACGCGTAATTGTGTCTAAATAGTGCAAGAAAAATAAAATTTTATGATGACGATGGCAAATTCCAGCAATTGGTTGCTGCATGTGATCGCGGGCGGCCCGTGTTGCTGGTGTTGCGACGTAAAGTTTCTAGGCGAAATTGCCCCATCTGAAGCTGGCCTGAGTGGCGTGAGGGCCATCAGTGCGTGAGGGGCGTGAGGGGCGTGAGGGGTGTGAGGGCCGCAAGGGCGGTGAGGGGTATGAGTGTGTGAGGGGCGTGAGGGCGGTGAGTGGCGTGAGGGCCATGAATGCGTGAGTGGTGTGAGGACGGTGAGTGCGTGAGGGGTGTGAGGGCCATGAGTGCGTGAGGGCAGTGAGTGGCATGAGAGGCGTGAGGGCCGTGAGGGCGGTGAGTACATGAGGTGGTGTGAGGGCCATGAGTGCGTGAGGGCGGTGAGTGCGTGAGGCCCCCTTCAGATCGAGCATCTTTCTCAGCAATTTTGGTAATAATGGCGGGTTGTTCTCTAGCTTTCCCTAGATGGACACGAATTGCTGAGATCGGGTCCGGCTCGAAATAAGCAAGCAACTCGGAGCAATTCGAATGCGTTTGAAGCGGCTGCATCCAATCAGGGACGCAAAATTTTCACGTGATACCTCGTGCCGGCGATGATGACACCGAAAGACTTGGTTCTGGTTTGAAATCGATCGTTTTTTTTGGAAATAAACTGTTTCAGAAAGGTGCATTAGTATTCTTAACGAGATTTAAATGCATAAAAACACGTTTATAACGCGTAATTGTGTCTAAATAGTGCAAGAAAAATAAAATTTTATGATGACGATGGCAAATTGCAGCAATTGGTTGCTGCATGTGATCGCGGGCGGCCCGTGTTGCTGGTGTTGCGACGTAAAGTTTCTAGGCGAAATTGCCCCATCTGAAGCTGGCCTGAGTGGCGTGAGGGCCATCAGTGCGTGAGGGGCGTGAGGGGTGTGAGGGCCGCAAGGGCGGTGAGGGCGGTGAGTGGCGTGAGGGCGGTGAGTGGCGTGAGGGCGGTGAGTGGCGTGAAGGCGGTGAGTGGTGTGAGGGCCGTGAAGGCGGTGAGGGCCGTGAGGGCGGTGAGGGCGGTGAGTGGCGTGAGGGCTATGAGTGCGTGAGGGCTATGAGTGCGTGAGGGCGGTGAGGGCGGTGAGGGCCGTGAGGGCGGTGTTGGCCGTGAGGGCCATGAGTGGCGTGAGGGCCATGAGTGAGTGAGGGGCGTGAGGGCCGTGAGGGCGGTGAGGGCCGTGAGGGCCGTGAGGGGCGTGAGGGCCGTGAGGGCGGTGAGTGCGTGAGGGGCGTGAGGGCCGTGAGGGCGGTGAGGGCCGTGAGGGCCATGAGTGGCGTGAGGGCCGTGAGGGCGGTGAGGGCGTGAGTGCGTGAGGGCCGTGAGGTTCAGTGAGGGTGAGTGAAGGGCTGAAGGTGAGTGTGACTGTGAGGGTGAGGGTGAGTGAGGGGCTGAAGCTGAGTGTAGCTGTGAGGGTGAGGGTGAGTGAGCGGCTTAGGTGAGTGTGGCTGTGAGGGTGAGGGTGAGTGAGGGCGACCTAAAATGCCGACCTCTGCTGCCGCGATCTTGGCGGTTGGTCATAGAAATGCTGGCGAAAAGCACGAGCGAACGCGAGTGTCGCTGTCGTCGCGGCGTCCCAGGTGTCCCAACTTCAGGCTGCTCTAGACTCCCTGGTCTGTCACATTGGAGAGCGACCTGCAGCAGAACAGGCGTCTGCCATAGATATCACAACTGTTGAAACGCCGCCAGGATCGCGACCGGTGACAGCATGACACTTTTATGACGTCATCAAGCGGAAATCGAGGGACCACTTTTTTGGGCGCGGTAAACACACCAGTCGGAGACGCGTTCCAGGCACCATACTAAAGCCCCTCTATCCTGGGGAAAATGGTGCCATTCATTGTTGTAGAAATGCTCAAGGCACGTGTCGCGCGCCACTTCTGGGGAATTCATGGCGTCTGAAATCTAGTTCAGTGCTGCGCTGTGCCGCCATGATCTTCCCAAGGTCTGCACGTTGCACGTGCATCGACAAACCTTGCGCTACTTTTGGAACAGAAACGGTCGTATGGCTCGTGGCACCGATGTTGCTGCTAGTCCCCTGTGCACGTTACACGTTCACCGCCTGCTCTCGCCCGCGTCACGCGGTGCCAGCGCTGCCCAGTCTGCTCCGCTAGCCCAGCCTGCTCCGCTAGCCCAGCCTGCTCATCTATCGGAGGACTCGGAGGATGCCAAGCTGAGTTGTCTCTGATATGGGCTTCTGATCCGCTGTGCAGCAATTTTTACATGCTTTTGTGCAAGGCATCACGAAATGGATAAAGATTTCGCGGCTTAACTTGTTATTCTTTCGCACATAAAAAAAAAAGACGCATAAACGAGCATGTTTACAAGAGGCGTGGAATGAGTTCACGATAACCGGTGCTTTTGGCGCAACAAATGAGATAGACGCGCCCGGAATGGATGGATGCTTGCGCCACCTAGCCTAAGTCTAAAACGACAGAAACGTGATTCCTCCCGTCCTTTTAAGACCAATTTTTCTTCTTCTAACTATCACCGCGCAGTGTGGGATATCACCAGGATGACCTTCGGGGGATCAGGAAAAAAAACATCACCCCCCTGCCTCTTCCCCTCGGCGAAGGAGTCGCCAATTTTCCTCTGGTCAAACCTTTTCGGCGTTACCCCAGCACCGGACCCACTGGGAGACACCGTTGAGACTTTGGGCCGGAGCAACGTGGGAGGGAGTCCCAATTTTCCTCTGTCCCGCCTGTCCCCAGCTGTGCTACTTAGTTGTCCATCATTTAATTTTCCCTAGATAATTTCCACCAATCTTCTAATCGTCTCTTTGTCACTGTAATCTTTTTCTCTACCGTCCTTCCATCGTCGCCAGTGAAACCCAGGGCCCCGGTCAAATCCGTTACCCCTTCAGGGAGGCAGTGACGGATCCAAGGGGGGAGGGGGGCGGTGGGGGCGATAGCCCCCCCCCCCCCCCCCCCAAACGCCTCGCCAGGCAACCCCCCCCCCCCCCCCCCTCCGTGGTTCTTCGTCAGCTCGAAGAAAAAACGTAAGCAATCGACGCGAGAAACAAAAGATTAAAACAGCGGTGGGTGGACGCGCCTGCTGGGCGCTTCCAAAGTGGGGTTTATCTCCGTCAAGGTCACTATACGTCTTCCCGACAGGGACAGCGCCAGGAGTTTCCAAGTGGAGAGACAGTGGGGAGGCGCACCAAATATCAGGGTCCTCGACTGCAGGCACACTTCCAAACAAGGCCAGCACGTCGAGCACGGGGGGAAAATACCTTCAACGTATCTAGTCCCCTTTCTCTCTCTCTCTCTCCCTCTCTCTCTTTGGGGGTTGTCTGCGAAAAATTTGTGCCCTGAAAGCTCCCAAACGCAGACGTCAAGCAGCCTTCCTCAAGGGTAGCGAAATATCGTTCATCTCTAGCGGCCGCCTTTTCATCACTTTTCGTTTGATGGTTTCTTCGTGGTTCTGGGCTTTTCTTTTGGCATGTCTTTTTTGGCTTGCTTTGAGATGCTGTCGCCCACGGGCTCACTAAAGGTATCTTATTGGCACGGTGTGCTCATTGCCAAGGGAAGTGCGGAGGGGACGTACCGGGAGGAGACGTTATCGGAGGGGGGGGGGGGGGGGATGCTGCAGCTTGTACAACCAGGAGACCAATTGCTTTTCTTTTCAACTGAGAGAGGAAGCAAATGCTTTGGATACAGTGTAGTCTGGGTTTGAGCTTCTCCTAAAAACGCTCCGGACTTCCCCACGACCTTGGCTTAAACGTAAGCCCGCTTTCGCCCTCGCCTCCATCCCTCACTGAGGATCAGCGCCGCAGCGCGGAATACAGAAAGAAGCCGACAAGCACCAGAAGGGGGAGATGTTTCCTCTAATGGGCTTCATACTGCCTGCGGTACGACTTCTCGTGGCGGGAAGCTAATAAAAGAAAGCTAAACGGTACGAGCACTCTAAAGGCTGGAGGCTGCTTCCTCAAGCCGACGCCGTAGGCATTTATTTGTATACAATGCCGTTTCAACTTAGGGTAACGGGACATATTTTAGGAAAGGCGCCCGCTACCCTTTGTCTCCCCTTGGCGCCGTCTTTTCCAGTTAAACGCGGCTTCTGTGGATTGACGGCAGAGCTTTCGCGCGGCTTTGCAGGAGCGAATATGTGTGTGTCGAACGGACTTGGGGAAAACGAGGCCATTTCAAAGATGCGGCTATACATAAATTAAATAGACAGTGCCTGTGCCCGTTCGAGTGAACACCGACTCCCAAACATCCATGCTCCAGTCGTGATTGGGCTTTTTCCCAGTTGAGATTCGCCGACCTTCCAACCGCTCTGCCCTATCATATCTCTGCACCTGTCCTCTCGACCCTGACGAATGAGCTAACTACCCAGAAACAAGTAAGGGTTCCTTTGATACAGAAAATATCCAGACGAAGTGCAATTGAATATAATTTGGAAGGACCCATTGCTGGTTTAAGGTCTTGTCTAAGTTCAAAAGTTATAGTTGCCGAACTGCAACATGCTTTCAAAAATATTCAACAATTATTCGGTTTCGTTCTCTCGAGTTTATCCAGAACACGTGAAAACACGAGTTTGGGTTGGCAATGCTGCATGTGCTGAGCTCTGGACATTCCAAATATACGGCGAACAACCGACGAACTTGCATGGCAGCGTTCGTTTCGCTCGCCGCGTCAACAGTGTTTTGACGCCGCGAGCAGCGTCGAAGCCGCCGGGCCATTTTTGTCGCTTGTTTGCAACGTACTTGCTCCGCTGATTTAAGCCGCTCTTCCCGTCGCCGCAGCAGTTGAGCACTAGCTCCAACCAAAATGTCTGCCAAGGCAATGTGTTTAAGCTGCCCTAAATCGACTGCTCACGTAGTGTCGGTCTGAAACTCAAGTTTCAGAAAGGATAGTGTCACCACAATTTTTGAGATACTTACCTCTAGCGTGGTCACCCGAAAGGTTTTAATTCAAAGAGTTCATCCCCGACAGGTAAACCGATACAACAGCTCTCAAGAATCCATATTATGTTATCAGAGTTTAATAAAAACGATAACTCCACAAAAAATATAAACAATCCCCCCTCCCCCCCCCCCCCCCCCCCCCCCCGCCGTTTTACACCGAGGAACCGCCCCCCCCTAAAATGGAGGTCTGGATCCGCGCCTGCTGGGAGGGCAGGGCGAAGCCCCGTGCACTTCAAAACCAAGTGCTCTAGTGTCTCGCTATCATTATGGAAGGCGGCACATAGTGTGTCTGTCTCCTGAAATTTAGCCCTATACGTCTCGTCCTCAAAAGCCCCGTTCTTGCCTCGAACAGCAAAGCACTTCCCAGTGAATTGTCAAAAAGATTTTTCTTTCTTATGTCCTGCGTTCGTGACCTGTACACTGTTAAAGATGATTTCTCCTGCATTCTCCCCTCCCGCATTTTCCTCTCTGCCTCTTTCACCCCCTTTTTTACTGAAGTAGTCTGTTCAGCCCCGTCACCAGTGTGTATGTATTTAAATGTAAGCTTTCGGGTTCGGGTTGTCCATTTTGTGTTTAAACTTTTCATGTGCAAATACTTGAATACCTTCCGTGCCCACCGCGTATCATCCATTTCGGTCAACCTGTGTTCAAATTTCAACACCGCCTCCCTGCTCTCAAAAAATGACCATCCTCCCTCATTTGGTGTTTTTCCATGTGCTCCCAGCGCCAATCTGCCTACGCTTTTTTGTCGAATTTCTAGCCTTGATTTAACCTCAGATTTCATGCACAGTACTGCATTGCCAAAAACAGTCCTGGTACCATCACTCCTTCTGTACTACATCTGACCACTTCATATCTGTTATAGTTCCATAGTGCCTTGAAATTCATAATAGATGAATTTCTTTTTTCCTTTTCTAATTATATTCTCCTCGTGTTCCTCTAGATATTTCCTTCCCTCAATGAGCCAGACTCCCAGATATTTGTATTTTCCTACATGGTCAATTGCAATGTCTTGAGTCCTTCAGGGGTTCCCTCTTTTCATCATTAAAAACCATTACTCCAGACTTGTCACTACTAAAACTCATGCCCAAAGTGTCCCCTTCCTCTCCACATATTCCAGCCAGTTCCCGTAATGTATCCTGGTCATCTGCCATGAGTACTATGTTATCTGCATACATCAGTCCTGGTATTACCTGTACTACATTTCTCCCTCCTTCCATATAACTCACATCAAAACCTAATTGCACTGCTCTAATTTCTTTTCCATTTTCCTTAGCAGAGCAGAGGTGACAGTGGACAGCCCTGCCTAAGTCCTCTTATTATTGCTGCGGGTTGTGTAGTTTCTGCTGGCACAGCCCGGCAGGCTTGTCGTCAGGGTTGTGCACAGTCTAGCACACTCCGTCAGGGCTGCCAACACAGAAAGTCAGAATTTCCCCAGTGAAACGCCTGACATATCTCTATTTTTCTGCCGACATTTTCCCTTGCTTGCCCCAAAAAATTACGTTATATGAAATATTCGTTGTTTTTTTACATCACTTCTATTTTTACGATGAGAGATATATTCTGTAGCCTTTACGGCTCGCATACGTTTTGCAAAAAATTCGTTTATCGGGCCAAAACCGTGGCCAAAGCAAATCTGGCGAGAGGAAGCGTTACCGCGGGAGTTTTAAACTGACGAATGACACTATGGCTGTGTTCCAAATCTTACCCAAATGAATCCGAGTTACCCCGGCGGGTCGTGTCACGTGACAACACAGATTGAAAAACGCTGGACGCGGGTACGTTTTAGAACGCCAAAGTACAAAACCGTTACCCGGAGTAGGATCGACTAAATTTTGGAACGCGCCGCTTATGTGATGCACGCCATCAGAACATATGGTACTGCTTAACGTCCCACGCGCCACACGCGCACGCCTTCCTCGTATATAGGATTCTAAGTAAATAACCAAAATAAAGAGCTGGAGAACGCGCGTGCAAGTTGCCATTTGTTTTAGGTATTTGCTTTAGAAAAGTTACTACTGCTGAGGCCAGCACGTGCCAGCGCGTGAAACACCAATCCCTGCATTTCCCCTTGATGCTTGGGTAATTTAGCAATAGGTCTATTAGCGCCGAGATGTTTCGGTGGCGCCCTCTTATGGTTTCCCCTCCGTGACGTCACGACTGGAATTTGCCTCGCCGTGACGTCACCAGTTGTCATTCCGGCTACTTACCATCGGGAGGAACCACGAGTTCGATGATGTGTTCAAAAAGCACAGTAGAAGCTAGGAGCCATCGCAATTCGAAACCAACACCGTCAAAGTTGACAATCTGACAATGCTCATATACCCATGGTTTGGCCAATCGTGGAAAGCTGACCGCAGCGACGCTTTTGGCCGCGCACATCGCTAATTGACCCCCGTAAGTGGACTACGTCACAACATGGCGTCTGGGTCCAAACAAACCATTGCTAGGGACGTTGCTATGGACTAGTCCATAGCAACGTCCCTAGCAAAAACTTAGCCTCATGTGGAGTCTCCATGCATTAGCTAATGCATGGAGACTCCACATAAGGCTAAGTTTTTGCTTACAAGTAAGTAAATAATATTTTGTAAGCAACCTAACTTCTTGATATCTAATTATGAAAATGTTCTTGTCGTCTCAGTGTCGTATTGCAATGATGAAAGCCATTTCTGAAGTATTATACTCTGCTTTGCTTTGGTAGCAGACGACACGATATATTTGCTGGCCTCTGTTGCAACGGGCGTCTTCATTGAACTGCGTCGGTAAACAAGCGACAAAAACAAGTCCATTGCCGTGGCCGTAGAGGCCTCCGCAATGTGCGTTTTTTTTTTCTTTCTGTGAACTGTGAAGAACCCAGCTTAGTTCAAAGGAGTGAAAATGCCGTAAAATCAATCCACGTCATGCAGATCAGTTACGACGACGACCTGAAGGGCATGACCGGCGTAGTGCAGGGCCAGCATGAGAAACAAATCGTTACGCCGTCGAGGTAAGTCGTTTGTTCTTATTAATATTATTGAGGTTGTCAGGTTATTAAAGAATTGCATGTCTATCGCGATTTCGCAGTATTTTGCTTTTTTTTCACCCCTCGGTATAGATTAAATTTCGAAGATGTGCTCTTTTGGGGAAGATCTCCATCGAACACGCAATGAGAGTACAATCTGTAATAAAACTTACCTTAAGTTTTTTACCCTCTTCTTTCGTGCTTTGATGTCTTCCGGAAATCTGAACAAACTGCTAGAATCTTTTACAACCACGAAGCACCCCCCCCCCCCCCCCCCCCCCCCCCCCCCCCCCCCATTGCGCGAGTCCGCAAACAAAATGTGGGATCTCAACCAATCGCCTGAAATGCTTTTCTCACGGGTGCAGTGCGATCTTTTAGCAGACGATCATCTCGATCGACGCCCGGGCTTTCGATAAACCATATATATTTTCCATGGCACCCCACTATGAATTCTTATGTTTGAAACTCATAGTATTTCAAACAAATGCAATATCAGAATATCTTCTTTATCCACTTGATTCAAACGACGGTGCCGGCTTGGCCGGCCGGCGTGCCGTACACGGCATACTTCTTGTATTTGTCGTCTGCTGCAGACATCTTGAAGACCGGAAGTTGTAATCGTAAATATTCCAGAAACGAGCGATTACCGGCACACTTCTGTCGAAACATATATGCCATTCAAGCTTTCTATATCTGTTATTTTTAAAAGTTTAAATCCTACTCCTGATTTTTGAACGGTCGGGTTTTCGTGGCGAAACCTAGCCACATGTATTTGTCCATAACAACGACCCTAGCAACGGTTTGTTTGGACCCATGACGTCACACTTACGGACTCAATAGTCACTTCAAAACAAAAGGTGTAACATAAGCGAGAGTTCTCAAACTCGGACAAACGGAACGCGACACACAGTACTGCCATTTCGTGCACGGCACTTCACTCAATATTATTAGTCATTAAAAGTGTGCACCTCCAGACATCGCAGTATTTCTTATTGTTCTTATCGTACTCCAAGCTTCCTTTTTCTAGAAGACACAGCGGCGCCGTAGGAAGTTTCCATTTGGCTGATCTCTTCCTCCATAGTTTCCACGGGGGCGATGAAAACGTAAAAAATTAATTTTGCCCCCCCCCCCCCCAAAAAAAAAAAAAAAAAAAAAAGAATGTTTGAGTGCACCTCGGTGGTTCCAGAAGTTCGCACAACAAACTGCTAAACGACTGGAGGGAATAACCTAAATGTAACCAAAGCCGCTATAAAATTCCAGTTATAGATGGGGCCCAAAATTTCCCTCAAACTAGCAAGATTTCCCTTATTATAATCTGGGAAATTTCCCTCGGGTTGGCAGCCCTGCAGCCTGCAGTCCATGCAGAACCAAAACAATTGTGTGGCTTCGGCCTTACACAGACCGTGGCAGCCAAGTGAGTATACGCCGGAGTTTCATTGACTCCACAAGCAACCGAATTGAATGTAAGGATGAAGAAAACCGCCTTCAATTCCCTATTGTTGTACAAGCAACTTAATTGCAATTCGGTTGCTTGCAGTACATGCAACCGAACTGAATTTGTGGATGAAAAAAGCCTCCTTCAATTTCCTATTCTTCAATTCCGTACCTTGAATCTGGGTTTAGCTCCGATCACGATAGGGAATTGATGGAGGCTTTCTTCATCCACTAATTCAATTCCGTGGCTTGTGGAGTCAACGGAATTCCAGGCGTACTCACTTGGCTGCCATGGTCTGTGTACGGCCGAAGCCACACCATTGTTTTGGCTCTGCACGGACTGAGCTAGCCGGGCGCGTCTGTCACGTTGTTGCTCCAAAGGCGCCTGCCATCGTGAGCTCATTCCAAGCCTCTCGTGAACATCCTCGTGAGCGTGCGTCCCGTGGCAATCCTTCCGCTGCGTTGCGGAAGGATGTACCGCTCATTCCCACTGGAAGCGGATCCGCATTCGCAAAGCGGTTGCGAACGCGGTTGTATGTATACGATCCACTACAATTGCACGCGCACTTCATGTCATTGAGTGCGCGTGCAATTGTATTGGATCTTTATACAACCACGTTCGCAACCGCTTTACGAACGCGGATCCGTTTCCAGTGTGAATGAGTGGTTAGAGCTGTGCTCTAAAAGACTAAAGCGACAGGTCCAAAAACTGGCACATGCCTATTCATGGATGCTGTTTCAACTCTCCCAAAAATGTTCCTTGACATTTCATACACCTCACAGCAACAATGTTCTTTGTCGCTCACCTGCATTACCCTATTCACTCTTGGGGATCAGTTGAAAGAGAGGATAACGTCAACTCCCTCGCCGATGGCGTTGGCCCTGAGTCTCGACCCCCTTGGAGGTCGGAGGGGGCAGCTCCGAAAAAATCTGCTAGAGGACTATTGGCGAGTCCCTCGCCTGGAGCACTACTTTTATTTGTTTTTCCCCGAATGTTTGGTCGGAACTGGCCTCCTGCAGAGTCAATCCAAACTCATCCTCGTCTTCTTTCATTTTTGTGAAATTCTTATTAGAGCGCAGCAGTTAGGCGCCCGTTTCGTGCTTCGAATTAAGTAAATATCGAGTTTTTCTAGCAGTAAATTGCGATTTATATAATCAAACGCCTTTGTAAAATCTACAAAATGCCAAGGGCCAATTTCTTTCTCTCAAAACTCCATAAAATAAATCATTTTTGTTCAAGCAATGCAAAATCCGTTGATCGATTTTTTTCGAAAGCCGAGCGGAGCATTAGTAATTATTTGATGCTTATCCACTTGATTTTATTTTTACATATATTATTGAATTTATATGCACTTGAAGAGCTAGGTTCGAGCTTTGTGATAATATCAAGGTTCTTATAATACCTTACGTTGGTCACATTACTAGAACTTGGCAAACCAAAAGTCATTAAAAAAAATCTCAACTTTTTATTAAAAAATTATTCTAAAATACTTTTTTTATTTATTAAGCATTATTAAATTTATTTTGAAAGTGTCTCAGAAGAGGTCTAGGGCAGTAGTGTTTAAAGGTGCAGGCATACCAAGCGGTCAAACATGCGATCTCCGACAGGTGTAATATACGTCAGTTTAAAGGTGCAGGCGACCAACCCGGAAGGACGCCTTACCAAGTTACAGATGCGATTTCGTCCAACGAATAATTATTCGAAATAAGTAATTTTGCAGTGCAATATGGTAATGGGAATCAAGCTCTAGACACAGGAGCAGCCGAATAAATATACAAGTGTGCTTAATTTATCGTTGCCATCTTGTTAGTTTTGATCGCGAACATAACTCTATGCATATATCTCCGCCCTAGTACAAAAGCAGCAATTACTATCGTTTTGTTTGTGATATTGCTGGAACAGTATTCACGTGCAGGCTCCCACCTTATTACTCCTTCGTGTCTCGAATGTCGAAGTTGAACGGAACGAAGACTGTGAGAGTACTGAAGACAAAAAAGGACAGAAAGAAGGATTGTTTAAGCAAAACAAAAATAATGCCAGTCTTGTTTGATGCTGGTTTGGCTCTTCCCTAACAAAAAACGAAAATACATCCCTGCTTGCCCTCCTCATCACCCTTTCATAGTGTTGAGGCAACACCCAAGAGAGAGCTACCGTGGAGCCAGGCTGCCAGCGGCCAGGCGACTCTTCAGTCCGCGGTCGTCGGTCGCCGAAGCTTCGCTTTCTCGATCGTGTCTGATGGCGCCTTCGAATTGTGCCGCCTGTTGCCGCCATTGAACAAGAAAACATCGCCGACAACACGTAGATGTTTTCTTGCCTTTTATGTTTGGCCTTTTTTTCTTTTTACGAGCGTTTTTTTCTGCAAGTTACCGGGGCTTTTTTTTAAACGCCTTTAAGTGTCATAAAAAGGCATTTCGCTGCTGTCACTAGAGCGAGTGAGCGGACCACTTTTCTTTGTTCATCTGTACCTTCGTCTTGCTTCTGTTTTCTTTTTGCTTCCGACACCTCAATTGTAAGATGCCTGAGCTCCTTTTTCACTCTTCTTTGTTCATTTTGTAGGGCAAGAGCGAATTAAGCACCTTAGCGATTCCCGTCACGTCACAGTTGTTATGACCTGCATGGAGACTTTTAGTGTTTATTTCCTGCCGTCTGTAGGCTTGCTTCTTTTTTTTGTTGCCTTTTTATTTTTTCTTAAATTAAGCTTTTTAAAAATGTTAAAAAAAGTACCATCGCCACTCCCGGAGGCGATGGTACTTGTTTTCCGGTAGAGTTCGAGAGAAGGGGGGGGGGGGGGGGGGGGGGTCTAGGGACCTTGAGTCCCCCGTAGTCGGCGCCTATGGGTCACGTTACCAACTCTTGCGAACCTTCGTACTTTTACGAGGACACACTGTTGCCCCCCAACAGATTGTCTCATTGCTCCGGCGAGAAAGGAATATGGCGTCCAACGATGAGTTCAATTAGTTTGATTATGTGCGTGTAAGGCATGGTGGATGCTTGAGGTCGCTGCATTTTTAAACCAGTAACGTCAAAGTTGACAGTCCGACGCTGCTCCTATTTCTGTCGAAAGCAAAATTAATCCCAATGCCAGACTGTCAACGTGGCGCTGTTGGTGCAAGAACGCGATGACTTCAAACTTCCGCCATGCTTTTCGCACACAACATTGAACGTGTCGTTCGACGCCATGTTATTTTCTCGTGGGAACAATGGGACAATCCCGATCCTCGGTGGAGTGGCCTAATACGCAGATTAGCGAGCATTCGTGAGGCGGCACATGTGACTTCGAAACGTGGTGACGTCCGCTCCTTCCTGCGTAGAAAACCTCTGTGCGAATACACTGTAATTTGTTGTTGGGTGTTTAGGCAGCGGAAAGTGGAACTACCCCAAGGTGCGCCTGGTGTTTCCGACGTGAGAGAGAAATTTAGCACGCCAGTACGATGGTCATCCAGATCGAAACGGGCGGCAGTGTGGTTCGAGTGGACGATTCCCATGGGTTCTGCGGTGCAATTTTTCCCTCCGCGTTATTCTCCTTGTGTGTTTAGGTATGAAGCCAAGTGTGCTCATGAATAAGCGCTTGCCTTGTTTTGCAGTTCGAAGCACCATGACCGGGCTAGACTGAACAGGCGCGATCTCTCACGGCCTTTACACGGGGAGGGCTGCGGCCGCATCTCAAAGGAGTCGCTGTAACCGTACCCCTCCTGCGCATTAATTCGCTCTGAGGGGCACGTCCACTTCACAGTGTTGACCTCGTTACTCCGGGTTTGAGTTGGAGAAGTTTCTGGAGTAATTAGAAACCCGGGATATGAGGCCGCCTCTCTGCAGGGACTTACGCGGAACACTGCTTCCTCTTTGTCTCCTCAAAAAACGAGTTTCTGTAGACAACCGTTTAATTATAGTGAGCCGAAACCAAATTCAATCGCCTCACTACAGTTAGTTCAGATAAGCATATTGGCATACATTTTCAATCGCAGTGATCAGGGAACAGTTGTTCAGGATGGCTCAGGCAGTGTTGAGCAAGGTAGCATGGTCGCACACCCACGCGGCTAAAACAAGTTCTATTGCTCTTAGGCGAGAGTGAAGGCCGCAAGAAAAGCCGCTCTCTAGCCCGGCCGTTGAAGAACATGGCAGGGCGGTACTGATCATCCCGCTTAATTTTATCTCGCAACATTGATTGCGGGCACTTGCAAGAACAAAAGTGGAGTGCGAGAGAACTTTACGAGTTATGATCCTGGCTGCTTATAAGTTGCAAAGGACAGGACTCATGGTGGGTGTAGAAAGCTCAGTAGAAGCTTGGAGTCGTCGCATTATCAAACTAACACCTTCGAAGTTGATCGTCTGACATTACTATTATTCCATTAAATAAAATAAAAAAAATATTCAAAAGAAAGACGACTTTAGGAGGGTAGCCCATAGTGCTACACTTTTGGTAGCGCACTTCACGGGTAAGGGTTTTATAAGACCCTTTTCCCGAGCATCAGATATGAGTAGCAAAAACTGGCTTCCTGTTACCTCACTGAGATGCACAGTCACTCAAAGGGGTAATAACAAATTGACCCCAAGACAACCTTATGGACATAACGCTGTTGTGTATAGAACTCGGTAACCTGCTTCGCCACCAGAGGAATGAAGTGAAGCGTACCAAATGATCGAGGAAGAGAAAGTGAAGGTCAGTTATGGCTGCGCACATGAAGATCTGCTTAGAAGCGTCCATATGTCAAGGGCAAAGTCAGCGCCACCATAGGAATTTACCTGAACTAGTAGTCGTTCAATTTTGGTCACAACTCAACAGATGGTACAATCGACCATAAAAACTCCAAAAAAAGCCTGCCATTATGTTTTTTTTGCTGACTTTAGACTAAACTGAGCAACGTTTACTGAAATTAGAAGCTACTGATTTCTGTACGCGATAATAATCTATCCTCTTTACACAAACATTATCTCTGAAGTGGTGAAACATTTCTATAAAAATTACCTTTTTGTTTCTAAAGAAGGTATATATTTCTCAGCAGTTAATTTTTTTTTCATAAACACTAAGCGCAAAATTTAAGAAAAAGGGCCTCGATATGCAAACGAGCGTATATTTAATTTGTCTGCCAGAAGTTCGGATACTTCGTGTTGAAAACTAACGGCGGTGTATAACGAAACAATGTTTGCCTATTTTTTCGCTTCTTATTCATTTTCACGCGAGCCTTACAACAAACAATGAGCATCAATCTTAATGACATTTGGCACATATCTTGAGGTTATACCCATTAATAACTTTTCCAAGTTTAAGGCGTAAACACCGAGCTGTTGTAGTGGAAATTATTCGTGAATTTACTCCCATGAAGCCTATTTTACAAGGAATATAGCTATCAATATAAAATGAAAATAGAAAAAGGCCACGATATGCAAAGCAAGCCCTCTTTATCTAAACCTCTTAAAAAATTGAACCAATTCTGTCCAACATTAAACTCTGCCCGTTTGTACTACCGAACTATGTAGGGCCAAAAACGTCACTTTTCACATGTTCTCATCGAGCATAATTTTGAATATACTCATATATTTTTTATATCAAGATGAAGCCAATTTCTTAATATATATATATTCGCATATAATAAATATTTTTAGGAAGCAGCGAAGCGTGGGAATTGCGATTCAAACACCTGCTTATATCGTAACGTTTTCATGGCCGCCGTAGGGCCTCAAGGCCGGTTCAGACACTTGCGTTTGAGTGCGTTTGACTGCGTTGCGTCGAGTGCGGAAAGCTAGTCACCGGCACATCTGTGCTTCGTATGAAGCGTGGAATCCAATCCAAGGAATCATCTTGGCACGCGATATAAGCAGCAGGGATGTCCTGGTTTCTCGCTGCCGCAACGCAGTCAAACGCAGTCAAACGCAACTGTCTGAACCAGGCTTCAGCCTTATTGGCCCGATCCTACGAATATCGCTTTGCCGCATGGCAGCCCCGTGAGTAGGGAAGAACACTTCTTCGGAGCGGGATGGTAGACTCGCATGCGTGAGGTGAATGTTGATGTAACAACTCTACTTTGCAATAATAAAACACACACACACACACACACACACACACACACACACACACACACACACACACACACACACACACACACACACACACACACACACACACACACACACACACACACACACACACACACACACACACACACACACACATACACACACACACACACACACACACACACACACACACACACACGCACGCACGCACGCACGCACGCACGCACGCACGCACACACACACACACACACACAAGCACGCACGCACACGCACACGCACACGCACACGCACACGCACGCACCCACGCACGCACGCACACACACACACACGCACGCACGCACACGCACACACGCGACGCTCAGTCTTGGCTTGGCAGCCGTTAGAGATGGAGCTCCCACTCGCTTCTCCCGCCAGGTACGAATCACGCTGTGCGATTCGTTTTTTTTGCGTGCAAAAAACACTGCGCCGATGGGAATTCAAAAAGTGTAAGAGAAAAGTGTATGAGCATACAACAGGCGTGCAAATGGTGCAGAGAATTCAAAGACGGACGACAGACGTCCATGACAAACAGCGTTCTGGACGGCCATCGGTTTCGGACGAAACGATTGCGAAAGTGGACATTAAAAAGTGAAAGCCGTTTACAAATCCCTGTAACGCCGAATTGGAGCGCAGCTCTTGAGGAGGAGGAGTGAAGGGAACTGAGGGGAGGGTAGACCCCTCCCCCTTCTCCTCCTCCTCCCCTCATTCTTTAATATGCTCCGGGGGGGGGGGTGTCACGTGACTTCGGGGAGGGGGTCACGTGACCTCGGGGAGGCGTGACCTGGGGGTGACCTCAAGGCCACGTGACCCCAAAGGTGACCCCCACGTGACCTTGGGGTCACGTGACCTGGAGGGGTCACGTGACCTCGGGGGGTCACGTGACCTCAGAGGGGTCACGTGACCTCAGAGGGGTCACGTGACCTGGGGGTCACGTGGGGTCACGTGACCTTGAGATGACCTTGGAAGGGGTCACGTGACCTCGGGGGTCACGTGACCTTGGGGAGGCGACCACGTGACCTCGAGGGGACACGTGACCTCAGAGGGGTCACGTGACTTGGGGTCACGTGACCTTCGAAGGGTCACGTGGGGTCATCTTGGGGTCACGTGACCTTGAGATGACCTTGGAAGGGGTCACGTGACCTCGAGGGGTCACGTGACCTTCAGGGGGTCACGTGGGGTCACGTGACCTTGGGATGACCTTGGGAGGGGTCACGTGACCTTGGGGGTCACGTTACCTTGAGATGACCTTGGGAGGGGTCACGTGACCTTGGGGGTCACGTGACCTTGGGATGACCTTGGTTACGCCGACGGCGACGCCGACGCCGACGGCGACGCCGCTCAAGCCGGGAACGGGCCCCTAAGAGCTGCGCTCTAAAAGTGAAAGCCGTTCACAACTCCCTGTAACGCCGAATTGGAGCGCAGCTCTTGAGGAGGAGGAGTGAAGGGTACTGAGGGGAGGGTAGACCCCTCCTTCTCCTCCTCCTCCCCTCCTTCTTTAATATGCTCCGGGGGGGGGGTCACGTGACCTCGGGGGGGGGGGGGTGTCACGGGACTTCGGGGAGGGGGTCACGTGACCTCGGGGATGCGTGACCTGGGGGGTCACGTGACCTTGGGGGTCACGTGACCTTGGGAGGTCACGTGGGGGTCACCTTGGGGCCACGTGACTTTGGGAGGGGTCACGCGGCCTCGGGGGGTCACGTGACCTTGGGGAGGGGACCACGTGACCTCGGAGGGGTCACGTGGCCTTGGGGTGACCTTGGGGGTCACGTGACCTTCAGGGGGTCACCTTGGGGGTCACGTGACCTTGAGGTGACCTTGGGAGGGGTCACGTGATCTTGGGGTGACCTTGGGGGTCACGTGACCTTGGGATGACCTCGGTTACGCCGACGCGACGGCGACGCCAACGGCGACGCCGCTCAAGCCGGAAACGGGCGCCTAAGAGCTGCGCTCTAAAAATGCTGAAAAATCGAGAGGGCGATGGTTTGGGAGCTCTGCGAGATGATCCCTGATGTCAGCAAGACCTGCATTGACAAAATTGTGACAGACCACTTAGGGTATGCCAAGGTTCGTGCAAGTTGGGTCCTGAGAATGCTCACGAAAGACCACAAACGGCAACGCGTTTAAGCGGCCCGCGAATTTCTTCAGGCCTACGAAACCAATTTCGAGGAATTCTTGGAATCTATTGTCACTGGGGACGAGACCTGGGTCCACTACACGATACTGGAAACGAAACAACAATACCGTCAGTGGAAACATCCAGAGTCGCCGAAGCCGCGGAAGTCCAAACAAACACTGTCTTCCGGCAAAGTGATGGCGAGCGTCTTTTGGGACAGGAAGGGGTTATTATTTTGCGAATTCATGCCTGCCAGTACAACAATCAATGCGGACCGCTACTGTGGGACGTTGAAGAACCTTCGCCGCGCGATTCAAAACAGGAAAAGAGTCATGCTCACGAAGGGAGTGCGTTTCCATCAGGACAACGCTCGTCCACACATCGCCCGTGCAACAAACGATCTCATCAACAAATTTTGATGGAATACTGTCACATACAAGCCCTACAGCCCATATATAGCCCCAAGTGACTACCATCTCTTCCCTGAATCGAAGAAACACCTGGAGGGGACGGATTTCAGAACCGGGAAGGAGCTGAAAGAAGAGGTTTTAAGCTATGTATACCTTCACGGGGGGGCGCGGCGGGAGAGTTCTACGATTCAGGTATAAAGAAGATGGTACACCGCATGCAAAAATGCATTGATTTCAACGGCGATTATGTCGAAAAATAGGGGAATGCCTAAGCTTTCCAAAAATGTATTATTCGATGCCAATAAACATGTTTTGTATGGTGAAAAATCAATGGGAACCTTATTTTACGGACAACCCTCGTATATACACACACACACACACACACAAACACACACACACACACACACACACACACACGCACACACACACACGCACACACACACACACACACACACATATATATATATATATGTATGGGTGATTTCATCTCAAATCGTTCAGGCAAAGAAAGTCGAATTTCTAATTTTGCTGAAAAAAAACAACATGTTATGTCGCCGTTTTTGAAAACGCAGTAGCCACAAACCACAAGTTCGTCGGATTTTTCGTTCTCGACTTGCGAATTTTTAAAAGAGGCCGCGGCGGTAAGCAGTGTTTTTCACATCCGTCGTGAGTCGGATGTCTCGCTCGATCTCCCGCCGTGGATCTTCAGTCCACATTATATTAACTTTTTTTTTAGTACTCTGTGAGTGCAGTTATAAGGTTCTAATGCCATAAAATAATTTTAGGCGCTTTGCTTTTTCTGTAAAAATGTCAAAAACGCCCCTCGGTTAATTGTTGATAAAATTTGACAAAGGAGCGATGCAACGATATTCAATTGGAATGTTTTTCACTTTACACGCCGCTTACTTGCACTAGTGGTACTCACGCATACTCGCACTCAACGTCACTGGCCAAAAAACTCCTTTGTTCCGGTGTAATTTCAAGGACAAAAGCTATTATTTTCATTCAATCTCTCCTTTACAAAATTTGATGACGGAACGTGGGGATCGCAGTACACCCCAATGGCGATATTTGAATGCGGCTCATAGATTGGACCCGAGCATTGCGTGGCACTCGATTGGGCTCGTGATAATTACTAGCTCGAGAAGCATTCGGGTAGTGGCCCGTGTCCAATGGCAGCAACGACGACAATAGCCGAACCATATCAATGTCTGGAACTCAGCGCGTGTTCTGTGCTTTACCAACCCCAACGCGTGGCTATGATAAATATTGGCGGCATATAATCGGCTCCAGATCACGTGGCCGCTTGTTCTGGCTCCGATTTACGCTGCTAATATTTCTTTAATTTTTTTTCTGGTAATTCTATTGCGTGCGGTAAAAGAAATGAACGCGTGTTTCATAGGTCATTAACGCCAGGGATCCGTTCTAAGCGGTATATTTGCGCAAAGTACAAAAATTGTTGCATCGCCCCTTTAAGTACTGGCGATCTACTTGGGTCACGTCGATATTTTGTATGTCTATGAAGAGCCCAAAATATGCTCTTTATATATATAATAAAATCACTCAGATGCATGAAATTGCCTTTGCTGTACGTTTACATTAATGTTATGCTAAAACCAAAAAGTACCGATTTTAAAATCGATTTCCTCCAAAAACCCATTTTATATTTATTTTTTATTTTTTGTTACAATGGAGATATGATAGTTGTCTACTCGAAAAGCAAGTCGAGAAAGTGTGTATTTTGTTTGTATGCTCAATATTTAAGCATCGATATTGTAAAAACAAAAAAAAAAAAAACGTTTTTACGGTTTGAAACGGACTTGCGAATTGCGTATCTTCACAAACTTGGAAATACTCTTGCCTTCTTTCCACGTTCCCACATAAAAATGAAGTAGTTCCGCAACTCCAGCGACCTATAGGGGGCGCCACCACCAAACAAACATGGCGGCTGAGTCCAGGTCGCGTCGGCTCGGCCGGGCCGCCTGAATGGGTGGCGCATTCAATTTAACAAATTTTCTTTTGTTGAATGCCCAATTTTATGGGTATTTGAACTGAGACAGTTAAGTGTAGCCGGTGCGCATAAACTTGCCGAGCATAGCTTTGTTTTTCCGGTGTTTTTTTTTTTTTTTTCATGTCAAACTTTTGTTTCGGTGACTTCGATCAAAACCGAAACTATGGGCTCCGGAGAAACGGTAATAGACTCTAATTAGTTTTGATCATCTAAGGAAAGCGGCGAGGGCTACAAAATTGTTCCACCGAGAGTAATTTTTAGCTAACTCGCATGCCTCGACCATGCGACTTATCTGTCCGCAAATTGAGCTTTTGTGCCTGTCCGCGTTTCAAGAAACAGCTCCAGTTGTGTGCTCGGTCAAGAACACATGCTGCAGGAAAATTACAAAAATTAAGCAAGCGCTTCTTGAGCCAAGGAGCATGTCAACTCGCTGGCGCTTCACTAAGCAGCTGATACTCCTATTTCAATTCAGGTTTTAGTAGCAATCGCCAAGTCATTTTAACGAATATGCGGATTATGTATCATATTACGTACTATGGTCCCACTAAAGCGATATTAGTATATTCTTCGGGTTGAAATATGAACTTAGTTAACTAACTATTATGTGAACTGCTGAATAAAAGTATATTTGACAAACAGAGAGATACTACTTAAACTTAGCCACACGGTTCTAGCCGGTAGAACGGAGACGAATGCGGACAAACTGAGGAGAGTCTTCATCGGAGATTCACTCAGACCTCTCTGCATTGAACTTGACTTCGAATCCTGAACGGATAAAATGAGTATTTTTTGTGGCCGGTCAACCTGAGCAATGTAGACGTGTATTGCTGCTGGCTTCGACAGGGGTTATAATATAAATATTGGAGGCGCGATAGATCTTAATGACGTGACAGCTTCTAACTTTGCGAGACGCGTCCCCCACCTTTTGAAAGCAGATAATTTCCCTCATTAATCATACGCAGCGAGCAGGTTTTTTGAATCAAGTAATTGCGAAATTAGCCCAACTCCCTTAACTTGGTCTTTTTCGGCGAAAAGCCGCCAAGATGAATAGCCAACGCACCGGCCGGCGTTACTGGCTCAAATTAACTTGAAGCTAATCGAGCACAACCAAACTCAAGGAAAGCAGCTATCGAACCTTCCCATTCACTTGACTGCAACATTGATGTTCCCTCCAGTGAAACACTTCGTCCGTCGACCTCAGTCCACTGTTCTACATCCTTATAAAGAAACCACCTATCAGTTACCAAGCAGTCGTCCCTTTGAATGTGATTAGAGACAGACGAGAAATCAAAACGTTTTTCCGTGATTCCTCCTCATCCAAAAAATTTAAAGCACGCGACCGTGTGTTGTGGAGTAAACGGGCTTTCAAACACGTGATGGAAAGAAACAATCTACTGAGGCTTCACCACACTAACGAACACTCAGGCAAACTTAAGAAATTTTCGGACCTTCGTCAAATTACATTGCTCGCCCCCGCGCCGACAGCACGTATCCGCGAAAGCCATCAGAGACGCGGCGGTGCGCGGAGCGACCTGGACCGACTGGTTCCCGGTTTTCCCGCTTGGCGGCGACCGTTTTGCTGGAGTCGCGAATATTTATTGCTCATTTAAGTTTTATTATAGGCGGCAAGCTACATTGAGGAGTTCAAAAGAGAAAGCAACACTTCTTAACAGACCAGCAGGCGTCGTACATTTTTAATGTGTAGAAATCGGCAGACGTCGTATTGATTCGGGGCCCTCATTGGCCTATATGAACGTCCCGCCCTTTCGGAATTAGCAGGTGGCCGTCAGCTTTCGCGCTGGTTGTGTTAGATGGGACGGCCCCTTGACAGTAAAGCGAGCAGCGCACCGTGTCACGAGGAGTTAAATGTTACGAAAGTTTCGTTGACGCGGCGAACATGTGACGACCACCCAGGAGGAGTCAGTCAGTCAGAGTATTGCAGAAGGGAAAGCAAATAAGTGTTGCCTGGGGGGATGAGGACACCAGTGCCTTAGAGTATCGGCGGTCCACAACAGTTCTGCCGGCCGAAACAGCGCCACGTGCGCGCTAAAACCGGCGGCGCGGGACAAAAATCCCGCAGACGCACACACGAAGATGGGCCGGTTCCGTTAGGTATGTGGGCAAATATTGAAACCAGCCATCCGTGCACGCGTGAAACGATACCGCGTATTTGCCCAAGCTTCGAGCGACCTATCCTTGAAACGGCCGTGTTCTCTCTTCGCAGGGATCCGATAGCACCGAAGGGTCATCTCTTTTGGAAGCAGCAAAGCCCCGAGACTAGTTGGGTCAAAGTCAGCCTCCTTGTCAACTATAGCAGTTTGTGAAGAGTGGTCTTCTCCCGAGATGAAAAGTTAGCGCAGGCTGACGTGTTCTTTTGAAAAAGGGAAGGGGAAAGAAGAAGTTTTGAGTAACTACAGTAACTACCTCGAAAGATCCTTTCCCGATATGAAGCTCGAGGCATGCTACGTCTCGGTTACCTTCTCGCGCATCGCTGCTCGAAGCTATTCTTCACTCTGTTCCGCACAAACGTCATGGCTATGCGGAACAGAGTGAAGAATAGATTCGAGCATCATCTGGACGCCGTGATCCTGCCAGGCTTCAGTGTCGTGGGACTGGACTCCGCGTCGGTCAGTTAATTTTTATTTCGTGTGTGTTTCTTCGCCCCGCTGAACTTTGTTTCGTTCTTTTTGGAATGTTTTCTTACTAACTGTTTGCTAGCATTGTTTACTTGTTGCGTTTATTTTGTCATGGCGTAGCGGCCTGACGGTGCTGTGGAGAAGCGTGTTCGCACGCATTTGGTTGCGTCCCGTTTAGGGATTGCCCGGAGGAGTTGGTTTTTGTTTTCGCCGTGTGCGGCTGAGTTTTTTCGTCTTGGTTAAATTTTTGTTTTTTGTTTTACCTTTACGTGTCGTCGACTTCTTTGTCTGACTCCACTAGGCGCGGACCTACCGCCTTGCCACCGCTCAAATCTAGATCTTTTATTTTTTAACGTAATTTTTGTTAAGCCTCGGAGTTGGGTAATTTTATCCTTGTTTATTTATTTTTATCCCTACCCCTTTCCGTGACAATCTCTCCGTGTGTTTCGGACCGTTTCTGTGTCTTCACTTTTGTGTATTAGGGTGATCTGAGCGATGTGCGGTGAACAAACCCTATCGTTTGGTTTCAGAAAGAATTGTATATAATATATCAATGGTGTGGTGACTTTCTATGTCTTAGTAGTATTACAGCTAATATATCTATAGTCGGTGACAGGTCAAGAACAAAGTGGAAGCTCCTCCCACCCCTTCGGTGGAGAGCGAACGGTGGAGAAGAGGCGACCTCCTCTCCACCGTTCGCTCCGACCCGACTCCTGGATATTGAAAGGCTACTAGGCCTGCGGATTTGATTAGATATGTTGCTCGTGGTATCCCGCTCTTATCAAAACATAAATAACTATTCAATACCACAAATTGCGTTTATAATTGATTACATGAAGCGAACAAAAATTCAAGAAAACTTTGTCACACTTCATAGAAACGCACGGGTCGCTATGTCTGACTCTACAACATACAAACAAAATAACACTTTCTCGACTTCCTTTTCAAGTAGACAGCTATCATATCAACATTGTAAAAAACAATTAAAAAATATAAACATAAAAAATGTTTTTTTTTAGAAAATTGATTTCAAAATTTATATTTTTGATTTTATTATAAAATTTACGTAAACGTACGGCAAAGGAAAATTGATACAGCTGAGCGATCTTATAATATATATAAAGATAGTGTTTTGGGCTCTCCATAGACACAAAAAAACATCGACGTAACCGAAAGTAGATTGCCAGTATTTAATTGTTAAAGTTCATCAACAATTAACCGAAAAGGCGTTTTTGACATTTTTACAAAAAAAAAAAAAGCAAAATGCCTAAAATTATTTTATGGCATTAGCGCCTTTTAACTGTGCTCACAGAGTACTTGAAAGAGGTTAATATAATGTGGACTGAAAATCCACGGCGAGAGATCGAGCGAAACATCCGACCCACGACGGATGTGAAAAACACTGCTTTCCGCCGTGACCTCTTTTGAAATTTGAAAGTCGAGAACGAAAAATCCGACGAACTTGCGTTTTTAGAGATGACGCCATAACCTATATTTTTTTAGCGAAATTAAGACTTTTGATCCTTTTTGCCTACGTGATTTGAGATAAAATTACCCATATATATATATATATATATATATATATATATATATATATATATATATATATATATATATATATATATATATATATACAGGTTTTTTTTTTTATTCTTACACATTTGTTTAAAAAATACCGTGAAAGCTACACTAATGCGGTTTGCGCAGGTGGGTTATACGGCCAGGTGGACATTATGTGGGTGGCTAATCTTTACGATAAGTCGGCTAATTAATTAAAATTCGTTAATTAACTTTTTAATTACTGGAAATAAACATATGGTTTCAGTTAGAAACTTGCTGAGCATCATCAAAAACCCCTAAATCAACTATTTTTAGCAAGATATAACGCCGGGGCAGCATTTTACGGCGTTCTGTAAAAACGCACTATTTGGACGCGTTTCTAGATTTCGGTTTCTTATCGGAGCGCATCTACGCGCCCGCGGTCCTGCTCCCCGGTGGTCACGGCGCGAAGCCACCTCCTCGCCTCCCTCGTAGAATGGAGGGAAGTACGGCGCACATCTGTTGCGCGTCTCAGCCACTGGGGAGCAGGACCGCTGGCGCGGTGATGCGCTCCGATAACAAACCGAAATCTAGAAATGCGTCCAAATGGAACGCTTTTACAGAACGCCGTAATATATATATAACAGATAAACTCTCCATTACGGAGTTTTAGACTGTTCCGACGATACCTCGATGAGCTTCGAAACGACCTACTAAAACTTTCTAATGGGGAGTCTTCAATAGCTCCGATATCTCCGATAACGGTACCCGATAGCGATTCGATGGATGCGTAAAGGCGTCGGCGGGATATCGGGAATCGCCATCTGAGATATCGGAACGATCTACTGGGGAATTTTAGGGGATCGTTCCGATAGCCCCGATGACGATATTCGGCATTCCGCTGACGCTTTCGCGCTCGCATCATATCGTTATCGGAGCTACCGGAACAATCCACTAAAACTCCCCATTATTTTTTAAACTGATCACGTGACCTACGCGTGATCCCCTCGCCCACCAGTCTGAAAGGGACGTGGAACGTGGGGCGGACCCTACGAAGGGACGAGGCGGCGGTGGGGGGACGCGCCGCTCGTCCTGATTGGCGGAGGCAGCCTTTCGATCCGATGACGTCACGGCAGCGCCCCGAACGCGAACCCCACGGGGCGCGGGTCGGGGCCCCACAGTTGGGACTCGGCGCTCGGCGGACCACCACTTGTTGCTCGCTCCAAGATGGCTTCCAACGTTATCCCGAACCTCGCTGCCAGCAACCGGGCCAAGTTCGCCATCAAGAGCTACAGCGTGGAGGTAAGCTGCGGCTGATTCAGAAAAAAGAAACAAGTTTTAAAATTAGTTGTTCATTGTTTATGTGAACCGTGGCGAACTTTAAAGTTTCGTATTTAGTTCTGCTTCGAAATAGTTTTTTTAGTGAAAGTTAGGTGCCGACTCGTGACAAATAAAAAAAAAAAAAAAAAAGAAGAAGAAAAAAAAAAAACGTTAGTGCGTCTATTTCTTAATGTAAACCACTCGGGAGCCAATAAAATATAAAGAATTTGGCGAATGATAACATTAAAAAATCGTTCCGACATAAAAAAAAAATTAATAGGTGCGCGTATATGGTTTGAGACGAATTGCGCTTCGTCACTCATAGCCTTCAAGGTTCAAAGGAAAGCCATTGCCATGGCAATGCATACCGCCCGCCTTACTTTACAGTATTGAACCTATGGTTCTGAAAAAATCCAGTTTGTGTACTTTCCCGCGAAGCACTTGGAAAGCCGGGGGGATCGGTGGCCGAGTACATTCCATTTTCGAACGCGCGAGCGCACGGAGGTGAAATCATGAGCTCCGAAGGAGCGGCGATAACGGCCCTCGCCGGCCGCGGTGATACTGTTTTTCCCGGCTCAAGTGAGTACAGGTTTTTGTTGCCCCAGCTTCCATCAGGTGATTCAATGAAGAAAGCGGTCGTCCTTCACTGCGACATGGCCGGGAGGCCATACAGGATTGAGGATTTCCGGCAACCGCTCGACGAACTGGGGGTCCTCAGGGAGGTAGCCGGAATTGGGGCGTACCAGATGTCCCATGTCTGGCTACTTGACCTGAGGACCGACGCGGCCAAGCTCAAGCTGGTGAACGCAGGGCGGCTCGCTGTCAAAGGGCGCACCTGCATCGTCGTGGACCCCTCCAGGCAAGAGGTGCGCATCAAGCTGCACTGGGTGGCGTTCGACGTGTCGAACGACACCATTCGCAAGGCTTTCTCGGAGTACGGCGAGGTGAAGGACGTCGCGTCCGATCGCTGGAAGGTGCCGGGCTTCGAGGGAGCCGAGTCTACCACCCGGATAGTGCGGCTGGTACTCCGGGAGGGCGTCAACCTTGACCGCCTCCCCCATCAGCTGCGCTTAGGAGGCGGCTTGGTATTGGTCGTCGTGCCTGGGAGGGCCCCAGTATGCCTCCGGTGCCGTAGGACGGGGCATATACGTCGAGACTGCCGGGCTCCCAGGTGCTCCGAGTGCCGCGCTTATGGCCACGAGCGTGACGACTGTGTCCGCTCCTACGCCCGAGCCGTGGGACGAGGAGTCAACGAAGACCACGTCGACGACATGATGGACGAGGAAGAGGCGGAGAGAGCGGCCGCGCCCGTGAAAACCCAGGCCGAACAAGCCAAGAGCGACGACGCTTCCGGCACCTCCCCCGAAGTGAACAACACCGTGCTGCCGGACAAGCCGTCGACTACGGCTCATGCAGATCCACCTGCAGTCGAGCGCTCGACGGTACCTCCAACAGGGAGCGCCGGCGGGGCAGCTGGTGCTTCGCCATTGCCAGACGAGGTCTCCACCACGCCAGAGATGGACGTCGAGCTGGGCTCTGCGAAGCGTAGGCTCGAAGACGTCACGGACACGACTGGTCAGGAACTTCGGCTGCGTCAGCTCGAGCGCAGGTGGAGAATGGTGTCGGGCGGGAGCGGAGTGGATGGCCACCAGCGGTCCGGCGCAGACCGAGGAGGACCACGCGACAAACTGTCGCAGTGAACGACAGTGTAGGCGGGTTGGTCCTCACTAACCCATGGTCTCCTTACAAAGTCCTGTCCGAGTAGCGACCCTTAATGTCCGAGGCCTCTCAGATCGCAGGAGGCAGAGGCAACTCTGCCGTCTAGCAGTCGAACAGGACCTCGACATCATCGCTGTGCAGGAGACCAAGGTCGAGAGTGAGGACCAGACCAACTTCATGGTTAGACCTTTTTCGGCGCGTTACGAAGTGTGTGTTAGTCACGCGGTTGGGTCGTCAGCGGGCTGTTTGTTGTTAGTGCGCCAGAGTTTGGGTGCAACAGTCGAGGCGGTGACGACATGTGATTCAGGGCGCTTTATTGTATGTGATTTTTCTCTTTCATCGCATGATTGGAGGGTCATTTGTGTGTACCCCTCCAATAAGGTTGATGAGCGGCGGGAGCTCTTTGATTTCATGCATCAGTATTGCAAAAGTGATCGCCTTATTATTTTTCTTGGCGATTTCAATTGCGTCTGCTCTGCTGGGGACAAGTCCAGCTCAACGCCCTATCGCGATTTAAGCACCGAGAGCCTTCTGAGGTTAATCAACGAGTCCGGCTTTGATGACGTCGGGGAATGTTTGAGGAATGGCCGCGAAATCCAGTACACCCATTTCCAAGGGTCGAGTCACGCCCGTCTAGATCGAGCGTACGTTTCTTTAGATTTGATACCATTATGTTTTGAATATCGCGTGCACCCTGTTTCCTTTAGTGATCACTGTCTAGTTTCCTTTTGTATGCGTAGTAAATCCCAAGCCAGGAAAGTCTTCAGCTGGGAATTATGGAAATTGAACGCGAAACTGTTGGAGGATGACGTTTTCACTGCCGAAGTGCAGGCCGCAGTTGAAACACTGGAGAGCCAGAAAAAATTAGGGTATGGTGTGAGATGGGAGCTTTTTAAGCAGGAAATGAAAATGAAAGCGTTAGAGCGGGCAGGCGTACTTAAAAGCACTGAAAGGAGCAACGAAATGTTATTGCGTAATAATTTGCGGATACTGCTAAAGGAAGAGACTAAAATGCCTGGGGCATACAAAGATGATATTTCTTGTGTGAAAGATAAACTTGAGATTCTAGATCGGGAACGATATTGTGGGGCGATTGTTAGAGCCAGAGCCGAAAGATGGTCAACAGGCGAAGCGCCAACTAAGCGTGCGCTGAGCCTCGAGAAAAGATACGCTCGGCGTAACGAGATAGCGGGGGTAGAGAGGAACGGATCACTTACGACCGATAAGGAAGAAATCGAACTCGCATTTTTCGAGTATTACAGTAGATTATTTGCGTCCTGTCCAGTAGATGTCCAGCTTTTTAAAGATGAATTTTTGGGTTTCATGCCGCGCATAGATGACGAAACGAAAGAATTACTAGAATCGACCATCAGCGTAGAGGAAGTGGTCTTTGCAATAGAAGCCCTAAACCCGGGAAAGTCCCCTGGCCCAGACGGCCTAAGTGCAGTTTTTTATAAGACTCAGAAGAACGAGATTGCCGCAGTCCTAGTCAAGGTATTCAATGAAGCATATGATTTGAATATGTTGCCTCCATCTTTTATGTCGTCGCACACAGTGTTAATTCCCAAAACAGATGACGTAGTTAAGTTGCAGCACGTCACAGCGTATCGGCCGATCAGTCTGACTAATGTAGACTACAAAATTTTAATGAAGATCTTAGCAAGGAGATTGCAATCTGTAATATCGGAAATAGTGGGGCCCCATCAAACTTGCGGCATTAAAGGAAGGACTATTTGCACCAACATCCACAAAGCACGCAGTGTTCTGGAGTGTTGCGACGCAATGCGTACTTGCGTTGCGATGCTCCAGGTAGATTTGGAAAAGGCTTTTGATCGCGTGCCTCACGACCTGCTTTTAACCATTCTCGATCATGTAAACGTCGGCGCTGTTATCCGTGAAGGTGTCAGCATGGCGTACAACGGTTGCTCGACGAGACTTATGGTGAACAAGTCGGTTGGAAAACGTATAAAAGTGAATCGATCCGTCCGCCAGGGGTGTCCTTTGTCACCACTTCTTTTTTGCATTTACATAGAATCCCTTTGCATTAGTATTTTTAAAAACAGTACTATCAGTGGTTTTCAGCTTCATTCGACCGAAGTTAAAGTGTTAGCGTATGCTGATGATATTGCAGTGTTTTGTTCCAACCGCGAGAGTATTGTTCAAGTCGTTCACACGCTTAAACGTTATTGCGAAGTCAGTGGCAGCTCTGTTAACTGGGCCAAGTGCCTGGGATTTTGGCATGGAGAGTGGAGCTCTACTCCTAGTTCGTTTGCCAACATGCAGTGGGTGACCACCCCCGTAAAATATTTGGGAGTGCCTCTAGAAAATTATCGCGATAGCGAACCCTATTGGCGACGGCAGGTAATGGAGCTTCGCGAAAGAGTAGAAAAAAGTCGGAGGTATGATCTGTCTATTTTTGCACGGGCCACAGTTTGCAATTTGTTTTTTGTCAGCAAACTGTGGTACGTTCTACAAGTTTTGCATTGTTCGCGGGTAAATGTGCAGAAATTGCACCGGGTATTTGCAGTGTTTATTTGGGGTTCCACGTGGGAGCGATCGAGTAGGACGAATCTTTTCCGGCGCGTACGCAATGGGGGGCTTAGTTTGACGCATTTATTTTTACGTCAGGTTGTTAATCGGTTCATGTATTTTCGGGACATAGGTGACCCCTTTTTGCGCACTGTTTGTCAAGTGAGAGTTGCAAGCAGGTTGCCTGAGTTGATTGTTTCCACGTCATCGATGTCGGGTGGTATTCATGGATATTTAAAGGAAGTCGTTGCCTCATGTAAATTTCTGTTATCTCGTTTTTCAGTTGAGTATTTGAGTGAGGTTCCTCGGAAAAGATTGTATAAGGCTGTGTGCGATACTGTGTTTCCTGTACCTCTATACAGAGCCTTATACTGTGCAGGCCCAGGGCAAGATGTCTTGAAGCGCGTTAAGCGTATGGTGGTGCCCGCAGGCACCAAGACTTTCTTCTTTACATTACATTCAGGTACACTGCCGGTCAAGACATGGCTAAACGAGAGGGGACTTTTTGTACCGTGGGGGGATCACTGCTTTTTATGCAAGAAGCCAGAGACGGTCGAACACGTGTTTCTTGAGTGCTGGGATGGGGTCTTCTTCTGGGACGTCCTCCAACGTACCCTGAAGAAGGACCTCCCCCTGGATGCGCATGGAATCCGTTATCTATCGGTTAAAAACGAGGAAGGTTTTCCCTTTGACCTGGTTATGCTGTTGGGTCTGCACAGTATTTGGAAGTCCCGAATGGCTCTACACAACGCTGACAATAATGTACGGGAGGCGCGGGAATATTTTCGTGAAAGTGTATCTTTGTTAGTTGAAGTCAACAGAGCACAGAAGTGCGAGCCTGAGTGGCTTCCGCGCATTGAGGCACTTTTGTCCATGAAACATTTTTAGCCTCCGACGCCAGTCACTTCGGACTGGTTTAGTTTAGCCTTGCCCTGCTTCCTATGGTTTGAGCGATATGCCTGCCTATTTGACAATGAAAAAAAACCCGGCAATAAAGAAAAAAAAAAAAAAAAAAAAAAAAAAAAAAAAAAAGATCGGTGGCCGAGTGGACTGAAGCGCACACCCAGCTCGACGCGCGTGGAGCGAAAGCTCGCGCTGCCGAACCCAGGGATCCTGGGTTCGAGCCCCACCCCTGCCCGTTTCGATCTGGATGAGCATCGTACCGGCGTGCGGTCGTGTATCACTACTGCGTGGTGCACGTTAAAGACCCCAGGCTAGCGGTTGTACTGCACTGGCAAAATTGCTCATCTACAGTGTAAACCAGTGTCGCCCCTACTGGCAGACCAACCTTACGCTGTATAAATCACTCAAACGTCCAATTTGACTTTTGACTTGGAAAGCCAACTGCCGAAAATACGTTTTATACCCCCCCCCCCCCCCCCCAATCCCTCCAAAGAAAGAAAAAAACGATGGTGCGTTGTGGCACTATGAAGTTTCATGTGCTTTTGTCATGCTCATTGTCATTTGTCATAACGCAGGTTGCTTTTTTTAGGTCTAAACATACTTCAAGCATCGTCGTTTGCCGATGCTGAAAATCCGTAGGTTGCAGCGATTGACTTGCCCATTTGCTCTGCGGAGAAGTGGATGCTCCAAATTTCTTACTGTGTTGAGTTTCGCCCTTTCCGGAATTCAGTTCGGCCACCTTGATATCTGTAATCACCCCTCGGCAGTGTGCCGTATGTCAAGGGGAAGACGGGACAATAGAACACCCGGTGTTGATCAGGTGTACAGGGCTTGCTCCCGCCCTCCCGGAGGGTGCCACGGATTTGACCGCAACGCTGGGGTTTGCAGACGAGAATAGAAAAAAATGGTTGTGATAAGTGCATTTTAATAGCAAAGAGGAGATTGGAAGACTGGTGGAAATTATCTAAGGAGAATTGAATGACGTACCACTAGCTAATACAGCTGGGGACAGGCGGGTCAGAAGAAAATTGAACCCCCTCCCGCGTGGCTCCGGCCGAAATTTTCAACCCTGTCACCCACTGGGCCTGGTGCCATAGAGTGACGCCGTCTAGGTTTGATGAGAGCAAAACTGGCGACTCCCTCGCCGGGGGGAAAAGATGGGGTATTTTTAGTTTTTTTGCCCGGACCCCCAAAGGCCATCCTGGTGATAGTCACTAAAATGCGTGATAGTCACTAAAATGCAGAGGGGAAGCAAATTGGATTAGAAGGGTGAAGGGAGAAACCATACTTTTGCTTTTCAATTTCTAGGCTAGGTGGCGCAAGCTACCGGCCGTTATAAAGGGTACAGCCGTTAGCATCTATCAACTCATTCAAGTTTATATAATCCGTACATGCTCATGGCTGCCTTTTGACGGCTGATGAGGGAATAATTTAAAGACTGGCGCCGATGCGGAGCCTGAACATTTCGGACATTAGTGCGCTGTATTGTGGTTCCACGTCAGCGTGACAAGCTTCGGTACGTCAAGCATTTGAGTGTGTCATGTGAATCCTTGAAATGGTCGGCTTCGACACGTCCCCAACTGCCCACAATAGAATGTGGCGAATATTATCGAAACATTTATTCCAGTAAGCGCCTGGCATACAGGGGTAGTAGACAGTTTTAGTGGACCGTACGCTCAAGTTTTGCGTACGCAAAGAAATTGCGGGTCGAGAGTGCGCATGCGCGGAACGCAATTGAAGGGTTAGCTTACTGCGTACGCAGGCAACGTGGGGGATTTGGCGTTGCGGGCTAGCGGGTTTTGCGGGAAGCTCTCCAGAGATCCCGGGGCCCGCGAAAGCCCCAGTTTCAAGATGGCGGTTAGCTCGACTGGCGCAGCAAGGGCGACGTGGTGTTCCCGGGAGACAAGGATACGAGAGGGGACGTCAGAACGCCGAGCTGTGGTTGGAATCATTAGTGGAGACGCTAAGCTATCTGCCTTTGTCTCCACTTGCACTTCGAACGGGTTCGATTGCCAAACGCTGGCGTCCAGCGTTCCGCGTCCGCGTTCGAAGCCGTTCGGCGAGTAAGTAGCGACAAAAGGCAACTAGCTTTAAGCCTAATCATGCCAGTCAGAGCTCGGCGTTCTGTCGTCCCCCAAATACTTTCCTAGGGGGATACAGGACACTCCCTCATAATACATAGAACAAGTCGACAACGAAGATCCGAGGGAACATGCGTGACGGCGGCAGCGGTACTGTCTTCTCATCCGCGACCCTGTCAATCGCACCGCATCTCGAGGCGTCGCCTTCACGTGCTCTGGCGACGAGAGGAGGTGGGGTGGGGGACAGAGGCGTCGCCAAGTAAACCACTGCACCAGGGGTGGTTTAGGGCAGGGCCGTCGTTCTGTCTAATGCAAATGAGGAGAGTGTCCTGCATTCCCCTCGTGAAGTACTTGGGTCCCGTCTCGTCTCCCCCTCTCCCTTAGATTCTCCGCGCATAGAGAAAGAAAGAGCCGTAAAGCGAAGAATACCGTAATTATCGTACGCCTGCAATTGGCATACAATGTCGACACCGGTTATAACGAAGTCGGTTATAGCGAAATAGTGGCTACAGCGAAGCGATCACAATTTCCCATTCCTTTTTGCACTTCGTTATAACCGAAATCGGTTATAACGAAATACCGGCTATAGCGAAGTGATTTCCGATTCCCGTTGACTTAGTCTTAACCGTTCTCGACAGTACATTATAGATTTTTACCGCCATTTGCATACTCAAACTTGGACCGATATTTGAGTCACTAGATTGGACTGAATGTCTGAAAGGAGAAAAACCAGCGCGTCCGGAGAGCCAATCAAAACGTAGAGAAGATGGCGAATGAGGAGTTCGTGGTTGTGTCGTCGGTCGTTTGCTTAACCTGCAGTCTCGGGGTTGTGTTCTGTGTAGTTACAAAACTCGTTTTGACAAGGGTGCGCGAATTATGATTCGAATTGAACAGTACCGCGTCCTTCACAACCTTCCCTGTTTCAGGGAAAACTGCTATACGCCGAAAAACTGAGGGAGAGGGGGAGATGAGAGCGCTCGAGGACGTCGGAACGCCGAACTCTGTGTGAAATATTCAGTGGGTAGACCTAAAGTTAGCTACTTTTGTCTCCAGTGCAGTCGTCGATCGTGTTCGGATACGAGAGCCAATCGCCAGACGCCATCGTTCTAACCCGCTTGGCGAGTGTAGACGCCATATTTGAGAGCGATGATTAGAGCGCATGCTCAGAACGAGCTTACATTAATAGCCTGCTAAGACCGGCAATTGTGATGGTGCGGAATGCACGTTGCAAAAGAACTGCGGAAGCTCGCCGTCAGCTCGCGCTGAGCAGTCGCGCACACAGCCATGGCCGCCAGTAAATACTCCTTGAAGGTCACTGGCGGCCATAGCCGAGTGCATAGCTGCTCAGCCTGTGCTGACGGCGAGCTTACACGGTGCTTCCCCAACATGCATTCCCGTGCACCATAAAGATTGCCTGTCCTGCCATCCTATTCGCGGCGAGAAGTTTTGGTATCGCCGCCTAGTGGAATATTTTCACAACCCAGAGTGAGGATACTTGAACTTCCTCTGCTGGTGCAAGCACGTGCAATTCCAAGCTTCTATGCACCATGAAAACTAAAACACAACCGCGCGTGCACTCCCTATACGCCAACACAATGTTTACAAACAAGCCCGCTTTGCCCACACCATGTGTGGGCGGTGCGCGTGCGCAGAAACCTAATTAAGGAGGGGTGCAACATCTGTGCATGCGCAGTGCCGACAGTAGCGCCACCGCAGCGGCGTGACGTCAGAGAGTTGAGAGTGTCTATAGTGAGGAAAACAGAAGCGCCCCTGGCGAGCTTCTCATCACGAATAAAGGCCTGTTCACACATGAAGCGGAGCGCTACAAGCAGAGCGCTGACCTCGCGATTTGCGCGTGCTGACGGGAGCGTTCACCAGCTTTGGATCGCACCGTCGAAACTGTTGCTCATGGCAGACGATAAGTAGCTGACGCCACGTGAGCAGCGCTACATGGGAGGAAGACGAAGCTACCCAAGCTACCAGACGTGTTTTTCTAAGCTCCGCTAAGTCTTCGGTAAACCTTAAGGTTTAATCACTTTGACGGACGGGACCGAGCCACTTGCTTCGGGCCTTCGCTCCAGGGCCAGGAACGAAGACCACGGTGAGGACCTGTAAGTCGGACAAGATGAAAGACATCTTTCTAAGCCCCCGAGGAATGCCTTAGGCCTTAGTGGAACACAATCGGGAGACACCAACGAGACGACTCTCCGTTTACGTGGCGGACTTCGTGGCGCCGCCAAGTGCTGCGAGCAGCCACCCAAGGCAGCATATCGGCAGAAATGACCCAAGCAAGTCACTTCGGACCGAGTGGATTCAACACAGAACAATACAAAATAATCAGCGCGACAGGCGAAACGTTTTACAATTGGGATACGTTACTGAATGACTTTGGAGCCCAAGTTAAGGCTTCGGTGGAATCCCAGATGAAGGCGCAAATGGAAGCACAACAAGCTCAGTTTCAAGCTCGGATTGAGTTACAACTGAAAGCCCAGGAAACTCAGCTTAGAACGCAGTTCGAAAAAGAAATGAGGGAACGACTCGACCCACACAAGACAGACAGAAAAAGTCCAAGGACAGAGGAACTCCAGCACGTAGACGAAACAGTGGCCCTAACAGAGCCACCCATGGAGCCGGACAACGAACAAGACGAAGAAAAGGAAGGACAATGGATAGAGGTCCGCCGCGGGAACAACGCGGGCGTGCGCAAGGTCAGAATCAAGAACGACAAGCCTAACACGAAGCTGGACATAGATCACCGAACTTTCAACCAGACCATGAAGAAAGCGGGAATCTCGCTTGAAAACGGAGCAAGAGCAAGGATTGACCCGAGAACCAACGACTACATTGTCACCACAAAGAAGGAGGTGGAATATGAAAGGCTTTGTAACCTGAAGAAGTTTACGAATGAAAGAGGCGAAAGCACGGAAATCAAAGTGATACCAGGCCTCGCAAGCAACCACTCGAGAGGGGTCATATACCTGAGAAACCCGGGGAACGATATGGAAGCCCTCTGCGAAGAAATCATATGCAAGACGCATCAGGTCATTTCAGCGACCATAATTGGCAAGAAAAGAACCACAGTCCTATTAACGTTTGAAGGGAAGGAACCACCAAAGAAGCTAGCGGTTGCAGTTATAATTCAAAAGGTCTTCCCATACACGCCAAGGCCGGTAGTCTGCTACCGTTGCCATAGAATCGGCCACAAGGCCGAAACATGCACAAGCAAGGTAGAAGTATGTAAGACCTGCGGAAAGCCCCACCCAAACGGGCTAGACGCGCCATGTGGAGGGGACCCCACATGCGTGAACTGCAAGGGGAGACACCTGCCGCTCAGCAGGGATTGCCCGATGAGAGTCCCGCGGAAGGACGGCAAACCGACCTACATGCAAAACACTGAACAGAAAGGAAAAAGCGCAACTCCCACGGAAACGGCAAAACCAGCGAACAGTGCTGAAAAGAAGACATACGCAGCTGCAGCAAGAAAGAAACCTGTTGGGGAAATCAAAGACCCTCTCATAGCATTATTGCGGCAACTCACCAAGCTTCTCTCAGACGAATATGGAACCTGAGCTAAGAGACATAGCCCCAAAAAGAATGTATTGTATACTACAATGGAACTGCAGAGGAATTAAAGGTAAAATTAACGAACTCAAAACCAGAATAGAGACATGGGGAGACAAGAGCCCCGACATTCTTCTCCTGCAAGAACCGAGGCATGCTAACCTGAAGGTCAGGGGCTACAACACATATCTGAACAGGACGGTAATCACCAACACGAGCAAGCAGGAAAAAGAGGGGGTCGCCGTACTACTAATCAAGGAGACACACCCTCAAAGCCAAATTAACACGGATTTTGCTTGCAATGAGGACGAAGAATTGGTAGGAGCCACAACCACAATCGGTAAAAAAACCTACTCTTTCTTCTCCTTTTACCAGAAGCCGGGGAAAGGAGATGAACACTACAGATGGATTAAACGGATACAGAACATAACCCAGCATAAGAGCATTGTTGGGGGAGACTTCAATGCAGAACACAGCGTATGGGGAAACCAAGACAACAGAAAAGGGATGAACCTGCTTCACCAAATGCACGGGAACTCCTTCGAATGCCTCAACAAGCCAGGAGGAAGCACACGATTAGGGAACAAGAACCAGAAGGACACAACCCCGGACAGCTCCTGGACGAGGGGAGTACCCGAAGTCGACTGGGAGGCCCACGACGATACATGGGGTAGCGACCATGTTCCAATAATCATCACTCTTCACAGAAAGACCAGAGAGAAACGAACGGCCCGGGTCACCAATTGGGACAAGTTCAGAGAGATCTTGAAGAAGAAGATTCAAGTAGAAGGCCCAACAGATATAGAGAAACACATAAAGAAAGCCGCACAAGAAGCCACCACGACAACGCAGGTGGACGCAGACGCCCCTAACCCGGACCACCATTTGACAAATCTCCAAGAAGCGAGACACAAGGCACTGCTGAGGTACAGAAGGAAGAAGACAGACACCAGCAGGAGAATAATCCTTAACAGAGCCACAAAAGAGGTGACGGCTTACACAAGAAAACTGAGAAAGCAGACATGGATACAGCACTGCGAAGGGTTTAACGACCGCACCGGCGTCAAGAAGCTCTGGAACACATATAGAGCCATGCTGGGGAAGAAAAAGGAAAAGAACACGGGTCGCAACCTCGCACTGAAACTAAACATGTCGGAAGAAGAGCTGGCGCAAAAGCTCGTAGAGACCTTCTTCCCACAACCCGACGACTGGACACCTCTTCTAATAGAACACACGGAAGAAAGAAAAGAACAAGACGTCAAGTTCAGTATAGAAGAGCTAAACTACGCCATCAGTAGGGCGAAAAAGGGCACTGCACCCGGGGAGGATGGCGTTACGCCTGCAATGTTGAAGAACCTACCGAATGAGGGAAAACATGCTCTCCTTGACCACTACAACAGGATATGGGAAGAACACACTCTACCACAGGGTTGGAAGCATTCAACGGTCATCCCAATTCCAAAACCAAACAAGCCCAAAGATAAGATGGCGAATCTTAGACCAATCTCGCTAACTTCGAACATATGTAAGACTATGGAAAGAATGGTTCTGGAAAGAATAAACTGGACACTAGAAAGCAGAAACAGCCTACACCCGATGCAGACAGGGTTCAGAAAAGGGTTGTGCACACAAGATAGCCTAGCAATGCTTCACCACGACCTGACAAGCAGAAAGGTTACCAAAGTACCAAAATTCCTAGTGGCCGTCGACATCAGGAAAGCGTTCGACTCAATCCCACACAAATCTGTCATAGCCAGCGCGAAAGAAAATGGAATCGAAGGCAACATGCTCCGCTTCATTCAAGATTTCCTCGAAGAACGCACATATAAAGTTAAGGTAGGGGAAACAGAGGGACTGATTCAATACAATAGGATAAGAGTCCCCCAAGGAGCAATACTCTCTCCGACCCTATTCAACATAACGATGACTGCACTGGCAAAAAAACTAGAAAAGATCCCAAACTTATCATTCACAATTTACGCAGACGATGTAACAATATGGACCAAGGGAGGGCAGACTGGAAAACAAGTCAAGGCGATTAAAGAGGCACTGAGAGCAATAGACGACTTCGCAGAAGAAGTCGGGCTACAAGTTGCTCCAGAGAAGACAGCCTTGGTCATCATCGCGACACCAGAAGGAAGGAAGGCAACAGCAAGCAAACACAAGTTCACCTCCGCAGGAAGACAGCTAGAACCAACCAGCTCGACAAAAATCCTCGGCATGAACATCAGCCAAGACGGAAAAGCGAAGGAGTGGCTAGAAGGTCTACGAAAAAGCTGGACACATATCCTTGGAATCATCAGAAGAACGGCTACAAAATCATGGGGTGCCAACGAAAATACACTAAGAACGTTAATACATGCCTTCTTAGTGTCTAAGACAATCTACGGGTACAACTACGCCACACTCACTAAGACACAACAGGAGAAAATCAAATGCCTGATGAGGAAAGCCCAAAGAGTCGTAACGGGCCTCCCGAACCACGCAAGATTAGAAGAGGTCAGGAAATGGGCGCTCCTCAACGACATCGAGGACATTGCCCGGGAAGGCGCTGTTTCGCAAATAATAAGGCTTCGCGGAACAAAAGCAGGGAGGGTCATCCTAACCAAGCTTAGAAAAATCAACCTGCAGATGGAGGAGCCCGAGGAACCCCTACCACCGTGGGAAACCTCTCTGCCACAAGAAGGAAAACCGCCGCCCAACGCAGGGAGGGAAACAGCAAGCACGAGGCACCAAAATAGAATTCAAGCGCTTAAGGACCCCAACAAGGAAGTGATATACACTGACGCAATTGTACAAGGGAGAATCGTGCAGCCTGTGCCTGGTATAACATCACCACGGAGAAAACAGGCAGAGCAATTCTGCCTGAAAAGACAACCGTCAGAGACGCAGAAATAGAAGCAATAGCCAAGACAATCAAGGACTACAAGGCAACACCGGAAGAAAATATTACATTTTCTCGGACTCGAGGGAAGCCATCCAGGAGTACAGGAGCCCAGCCACAACACTGAAAACGGTGCAAGAAACAAGTAAATACATCGATGAAGCCAAGAAAGCTGGCACGAGCTTTACGCTTGAGTGGGTCCCAGGGCATGCGGGGATCCAGGGCCACGACAGGGCGGAGCGGGAAGCGAAGGCGGCGCTCATACACCATTATAGCACCCTTAGTCAACTTCCCGCGGTAGACTCCATCGATTCCACGGACCCCTACGATTACCCACCAGACATCGCAAAACAAGTAAATAAAGAAAAAAGGAAAAAAAGGCTGGAAGCTCTAAGGCCAATACCCCCCGCTCTTTCAAATATGAGACTCAGCAGATGGCAAAGAGTATGTCTGAGAAGAATCATCTCGGAAGCTGCAAACACGCCTGAAACTCTCCACAAGAAAGGCATTATTAAATCTAGTGAATGCACATCCTGTCGGTTTACTGGACCAGCAGGACTAGAGCACCTCATTTGGGACTGCCCAACATGGGAGAGGGCAAGAGCAAGGCACATCAAGCAAAACAAAATCAAGGACTTTAGGGACTGGTGCCAACCAGTCTTTAACTTTGAAGAGAGCGATCGCAATAGAGGTCTAGTCAAGAGCCTACTAGACTTCATTGCGACGACAGGAATCAGAAAGTTCCTCTGACCTAGTTACCCTTTAATTTCCCTTTCCTGGAAGGCTATCGGCTTCAGCCACGTGACTTTCTTTCTAATAAAAACGATTTTTCTATCTATCTAGCAGCGCTACATCGTTCGGAGCATGCCCAATGATCCAGTAAACACGGCACTCAAATAGGGCGTCCAGTGGTGATGGGGGTGAAGGCGTTCGTTTTATTAATATTGAGACCTCTTGCCCTGTGATTGACCCGTCGGGACAGGGAGAGAGAGAGAGAGAGGTAGAGAGTTTAAAAAAGTGCTTCTAAATAGCCCCAATAAATGAGGTACGTTTTAGCTTCATGCGATATACCAGCACCTCGTGCACTGGTGCAGGAAAGTGTGGAGCGGTGTACTTCCGGTCGTATCTCGATAAGGGCCGCCCACACTAGCGAGAAAACGCGCGTGGCACGCCGATCGCGGCAAGTAACAAAATGTTGCCGAAGCACAGTCAGCGCCACGAGCGCGTGCAGAGACACGCCCTTTATCTTCCCGCTTAACCGATTTATCGGCGCGCCGGGCGCGTTTTCTCGCTAGTGTGGGCGGCCCTATACACGTACCGGAATTGCACCGCTCTACACTTTTCTGCAGCGGCGCGGGAGGTACAGATAAGTAGAACGAAGCTAATATAGGATGGATCTGAGTATATTGGAAACGTCACGCTCAGTTGACAGATCGCAGACCTAATTTTTCGGTGAAAGCAAGGTGTGCGGTTCGAGCGGAATAGTGCACCGTCATCCCTAGGTTCCACAAATCAAAGAGAAACGATAAGTCGTGGGTTGAGGGCTGTTAAATGAAGCGTCATGCAGTCGACGCTTCAAAGAATGCCGCTACTTGTAGGGAGCTCTTATCTGGCGACTTTAGTCTGGTGGTCTGCGGGAGAGGGGAGTGCTGTAAGTACGGGGAGAATGAGGGTAATGGGGGCCCACGCGAATCGTTCTCTTTATACAAATACCTACACCACCCTTACTAGGGCATCATTGTAGGGTGAAGACTATACAAAATTTTAGACGGAATACAAAGCACAAATAAGTGAAAACAAAATCGTCGATGTGGTAGAATTTGAAATTAAAATGACATCACAGACGGATATGAGCGCAAAAATATTAACAGAAGTCAAACTAGCAATCCAATAACTAGTTGAGTAGTAGGCTTTGCAGTGCTCTAAAAAACCGTCATTAAATATGTTATTAAACAAGGCCAATCTATATTTTCACCAGTTTGCAAGCAAGGGCCACCCTAATTCAGCACTTGGCACAAAGAGCAGAAGAGCTTATAGAAAAATCATAGTTGCCCGAAACAAACCGCGCTGCTCGTTTTTGTATGCTTTCTAGCTCATCCATACTTGCCTTTGTACGAAGGTCCCATACGGTACCATGGTATTCTAAAATCGGACTCACGTTTGTCATATATAATGTTTCTCTAAGCTCTATAGGTGCCTGCCTAAAAGTACGTTTTATAAAGTTTAACGTGCGACTAGCCTTAGTGGAGTAATAAATAATACGAGCTTTCCAAGATAACTCGCCGGAAAACAAACCACCTAAATATTTGTATCGCGATACAACAGTTAGAAGTGTGCCATCGAGAAAATAATCTGTAGTTATAGGACATGTCTCGTTGGTTAATCTGACTAAATTGCAGTTATTAAAGTTGAGAGTCATCTTCCACGTTTGTCACGTTCATCGTTCACTGCGGTGTTCCTCCGTTGTTCGCCATGGTTGCCTATCTTCGTGTACGTCAGGAAACTTAACTAGCATACTTTTTTTTCCCGTCTTAGTTTGTACCGTTCGTAAGCACAGTCTTCAGTGTTCCAGCCAATGAAAGGTTGCCGACCGTAAAGTTCCACTGCTCGTACCTCCTACAAAATACCTGCAGAGTTCTCCGCAGGTATGAAGACAGCATTTCTGCGGACACGGCAGACAGTTCTTGTTTCACCAATGTGACAGGGCATTCATACAAGGAACGAAGACAGAATTTCTGCGGACACGGCAGACAGTTCTTGTTTCACCAATGTGACGGGGCATTCATACAAGGAACGAAGACAGAATTTCTGCAGACACGGCAGACAGTTCTTGTTTCACCAATGTGACAGGGCATTCATACAAGGAACGAAGACAGAATTTCTGCGGACACGGCAGACAGTTCTTGTTTCACCAATGTGACAGGGCATTCATACAAGGAACGAAGACAGAATTTCTGCGGACACGGCAGACAGTTCTTGTTTCACCAATGTGACAGGGCATTCATACAAGGAACGAAGACAGAATTTCTGCGGACACGGCAGACAGTTCTTGTTTCACCAATGTGACAGGGCATTCATACAAGGAACGAAGACAGAATTTCTGCAGACACGGCAGACAGTTCTTGTTTCACCAATGTGACAGGGCATTCATACAAGGAACGAAGACAGAATTTCTGCGGACACGGCAGACAGTTCTTGTTTCACCAATGTGACGGGGCATTCATACAAGGAACGAAGACAGAATTTCTGCAGACACGGCAGACAGTTCTTGTTTCACCAATGTGACAGGGCATTCATACAAGGAACGAAGACAGAATTTCTGCGGACACGGCAGACAGTTCTTGTTTCACCAATGTGACAGGGCATTCATACAAGGAACGAAGACAGAATTTCTGCGGACACGGCAGACAGTTCTTGTTTCACCAATGTGACAGGGCATTCATACAAGGAACGAAGACAGAATTTCTGCGGACACGGCAGACAGTTCTTGTTTCACCAATGTGACAGGGCATTCATACAAGGAACGAAGACAGAATTTCTGCGGACACGGCAGACAGTTCTTGTTTCACCAATGTGACAGGGCATTCATACAAGGAACGAAGACAGAATTTCTGCGGACACGGCAGACAGTTCTTGTTTCACCAATGTGACAGGGCATTCATACGAGGAACGAAGCACGCCTCACACACTGTCTACAGACTGCCTCCCGTATGACGTGTTAGCAGTGTCACGGCGGCTCTACAATGTACGCCATGCGCATCGTGGCGGTTTTTTTGTTCAGACATTACACGAAGTTTTCATTCGTCCGTTACGTCCATTCTCCCCCATCCCTCCCCCCATCCTTTTCTTTTCTGGTTTTATAAAAAGTTTTTTATTCTCGCCTTTTCCCGCGGGTGAGAGGGAGTAAAATCGATTAAAATACTGTCTGCGTCTGTGAAGCGCATATACGCGGCCCAGATTTGCGAGTGAAAGCCCGCGTCCTGTTTTTTTTCCCCAATTTCCGCGCGCCCTCCTCTCCGACCGGAAGCCCTAAACCGCGCAGAGCGCGACTATGGAGATGTCACGTGAGGTATCCGGGGTCGGCGATTGGTCTAGTTTGACCCGTAGTCGGAAGGGGAGGAAAAGGGCTTAGTGCAGCGAGATCGCGTGATGGATGGGGGCACCGCGCTGAAAGCTTCCGCCCATTTCAAGCTAGAGCTTTTTCGTTTTTTTTTTTTTTAAAGAGGATTTTTGTTTTAAAGTTTTCGTAAGTGTGTCTTGTGACATGTCTATCTCCTCCACTCGTGCTCATAGCGATACATTTACCTCGTCATTTTTATAGTAGGTCTTCACTCGCCTTTTAATCCGTAGTGCGATGGTACGACTATTTATAACACATCTAGCGCTGTTCGTGATATCTATTTGTGTAGGTCGCGAAGTTTAAAATATGCTCTAAAACTTAACAGCCCAAGTTGTTTCTTCATCTTTTTTTTTTTTTTTTTCAGTGGCGCTTTAAATTTTCTTTAAGGGAAAGCATAAGTTTGAATGTTTTGTCACGATGTGTAGCTTTTTTTCAGGCGTCTGTTATGAATATGAAAAAGAAAAAGACAATAAGAATACATGTGTGTTTATAAGGTGAAGCGGCTGCACAAATATTGGTCGGCGAAGTCACTATGAATTTCCGGGTTGTTATTTGTTTTCCGTTGGGCTGGAACACGCGGACACGGTTTCGTCTTTTTCAAGGCAAATAGGCACACATTTCGTTACACGTTCCGTTTTCAATCACGCTCTGCAAACTGGACCGAGCGTCTAGTAGATTCCTCGAGTCAATATTTTGTTTTTTCTCCCTCGAAGTCAAGCAAGCAAGTATGTATGTTGGAAACTTGGCGGTAGCCCAAACCTTGCTTTCTTACGCGTTCGCGCGTTCCAGCTTTTCGGCACACAAACCGAAAGCTCGCGCTGCCGACTCCGCTGATATCAGGAGTTCGAATTCGAACGGTCATGTCGGAGATTGAATTTGAGCTCATGATGTTAAAGTCCTCATGACATCGAAATCTCGTTACGTAAACCTCATGAAGTCGCCGGCGTTCGAATCTGAGCGTATAATGTCGGAGCTCACACGATGTCAAACCCGTGCAGTTCGGAAATTGAGCTCATGATGTCTCAGTTCGAATTCCAAATTATAACGTCGGAGCTCTCATGACGTCTGAATTCCAACTCATGATGTCTAGCTCGTGATATGAGTTCGGAAAGTGAACTCATAATGTGAGAGTATGAATCTAAACGTGTTATGTCGGAATCCGAACTCACGAATTCGGACTCATGTCGTTGAGTTGGATTCGAACTCACGATGTACTAGTTTTCGTATGACGTCGGAATCCGGACTCACGATGTCAAACTCGTGGTGTCGGTTTGAATGTTAGAACTGACGATGTCGAGCTCGAACTAACGTTTCATATTGAAGCTTGTCGCTTGCGATGTTGTAGCGGCCTTCATTCGGGTAATCACCACTGCCTACCTGGTGCACGCTAAAGGCTGCAGTTGTATAATGCAGTGTCCAAATCGTCATGAAGGTGCTAGTCTATCACGCCGAATGGCACCGTGCACATCGCGCGGCACGTATGACGAAGCAGAAAACAATGGGGAATTGTAGTAGACCGTTCCCGCAGCCCGCTAAGCACCCGGATAGCGCTCCGTAATCCGCCACAAGACCTTAAACTATGCAGACAAGGCTGGCGGCGCGCATGCGCAGCTGCGGCGTTTTCTACAGGGATACCGTAGCGGAGGAGAAAAACGGTCTACTACAATTCCCTATTAACACTTCACCTCGGAGGCGTCCAAATCGCGTCTCGGCGAACTAGTAAAGAACGCCACGCGCATGCGCAGTCCTTGACGCCGGTTCCTCCTTAGCGTATGGTGAAAGGACTTGGCTTTACGCGCGTGCTGTCCCTTGCAAATAAGCCGAGTGAGATGTATTGCGCTGCACTACTATGGCGTCTGGAAAGCGTCTCCGTCTGGTGCGTTTACCGCCTCTTCACATGTGGTCCCTCGAATTTCACCTGCCGACATTATAGAAGTGTCGCCTTGTTTCCTGTGTTGCGATTTTGGCGGTGTCGCAACAGTGATATCGAGGCAGACGTCTGTTGTGCTGCAGGTCGTTCTCCGACTTGACAATCCGCGGAAGCTTCAGTAGGCAAGAGTTGTGACTCTTCGACTACAGCGACATATTCGTCACGCAAGCTTCTGTGACGTCATTTATTGCCACTTCGGGACCAGTGTCGATGCTGGTTAGGGCGGTGAACAGACATATCGTAGAAGCGTTCTAGGCGCAGTAGAGCAGTGCTACAGTATTTGGCGCTATTAATGACGGTGACGACAGAGCTCATTGCAACGAATACGGCAATAAAAAACAAAACTTGCACCCCCCCCCCCCCTCCGCCCCTCTCCCAAAAATAAAGTAAAAATAAAAACCACTTTTGGCGTGTTTGCCACTTGGGGCACTACGGTGACTTCATACGCAGGCCTTGTCTTCTAGTTGGTATTGAATGTGGTCCAATTCCACAGTGTTATCACAATGTACGCTAGAGGTTTAACTGGCGCTAGTGTTTATGCGACTTCCGGGATGCAAATCGAAGCGAACAGCAACCAGTCTACTTTTGTGGTGCTTTTGTGCATTCCTATGGGAAAACCCACGTGCATTTTGTCTCTTCGCCGGAAAATAACGTGCATTACTCTTGTTACTTGGTTCGTGCCAAACAGTATGTACCTTAATTAACATTGTATAAGTGTCTACTGCTTTAACGTCATTTTTCTTAACCAGTGAACGACGTTAAACTTCGCTATATTTCAGGCCCAAACCTGTGTCCCACAGAAGTTTGTGTAAACACGAGCGACGAATCTTGGCAAAATAACAATCGAAAGGAATGTAAAGTGTCTTCAAAATTCACTAGCATTCCGGTGACGCTTGTATATTGCTAATATGCCAGTCCTGTCACATATAAGAAAATGACACCATCGTGCATCTTTACGAGCGGTTAAAAGCATTCCGAACGTAAAGAACAAAGTACGTGGACTATGAAACATATCTTTTTATCATTTCCTATGCCGGGCAGTTTTTGTTGGGCACCTGCTTTCTGGCTTCTTTCTATTGTCAAACATTTCGAGCGCGCGGTTGTTGTTTTGAACGCAGAACAAGCATCTTGGCGCATATGCACGAGTAGAGAGAATAAAACAATAATTATTGCACATCAGACTATATTAACTTGGCCTTACTTTATTTTGATCGTCTACATGCACAGGAAGCTACTGATTCAGTGTTACTGCGTAGTTCTTGCCGGCTCTCTTGGTTTTCTACATGTCCTTCGCTCGCTTGATATGTAAATCCCCCACATAGAAAAGCGCCGACGCCGCGTTCACGCTAATTGTGAACGACATTGCACATAAATGTTTGAATAAAGCTGTTTTTACACTGTGTTTATTTCCACAAATTTGACAGAAAAACACTGTAGCCAACCAATATTTTCATTTACTTGATTGAGAAACGTTATAAACTACTTACTACGTTATAATCATTCGTAATATTTGCTCTTATAATCAAGCGCAGAGAAAAAGAAGGAAAAAAAAAAAAAAAACAAAAAAAAGTACTTGCTTTTTTTCCGCTGAAATATTTTACCGGAAATCAGTCTTCGACTGGTTGCTGTCTGCTTCAATTTGCAACAGGCACTAGCGCCAGCTGAACCTCTAGCGCACATTACAATGACTCTTGGTCCCCCCACTTAGAGGAGGCAGTCCGTCCATCCGGGCTCGGACCCCGGGCTCAGGAACGGAGGCGGGAAAAGTGGATCCCGTCCTTAATGAGTCTGCCCCATTGACGTCCAGCGCAGCGGGAGTAAGTCGAAGAAATAATAAGAATAGAACAAAGAGAACGTCCCGGATGCACGGTTCACCGACCCCTTCCGTTGGTCCTCACGTGAGCAACGTCTGCCCACTCGGGCTTCCGGTGCCACAAAAAATGGCTTACGACTCGTTCACTCCTAAGCTGTCAGTGTGCTGTGGAGGCAACGTGCTCGACGGACCAGTCGCACGTCAATATTTCGCCACGTGATCACGGTCTCGCCCACAGCAACGTGCAGAGAGAGCGGGGTGAGCTGGTGCATAGCCTCCTCCATACTCACAAAGCCTGGCAGTTCGACGACGGAGCCATAGAGTGCCCGGTCGCAGATTTGGAGCAAGTGGATCTGGTAGCACAGAGCATCAAACAGCCATTTCTCGGGGAACCTGGACATCAGCGCCCAGCTTTTGCAGCGGCGAGGACCCGAAACACACATGTTCACTCCAGAGAAGTGTGTTTCGGCGTCTCGCCGCAGTGGGGCGCCAGTCACGTGGCTCCCCTCTCATCCATTGCCTGCCGCTCCACCTTTTCCATTTTGGCGGCCTCTTTTCGTGGCAATCATGCCAGGCTTTGTCAGTTCGATGCAGACGCGATGACAGAAGTATTTGCGCACACGCCTCATATATGTTCGAAGATTATTTTGCTTCGTACGTATGTACGCTTCGAACGTAACTCCGTTGACAACTCTCTGCGTTTCGTACACCGAGTACGTGAGGTATCTGTTTGCGTATTCCGTGTTACCCGTATATCATATACGGCGTGCAAGTCTGTCTGCTCCTTGCGCTCCTCGTGCTTTCGATTTTCATCGGTGTGGACCATGACGGTGCGCCCACTGGGCTGGCTCGTCATCCCGCATTCCCTGCGTGTTTTCTATTTTGCCTCTTTGATTGGCGTCTCCTGATTGAGCTCTGATGGGCCGAAGACAGATTTTGGAGCACTTGCTTGCCCCGCAGTCACAACAGACGGCTTGAGAAATGCAGGGCGGGGCAAGTTATCTAATTATCGCTAGGGAGCCAAACAGATTGTGGCATTAGCGGACAATAACGCCGAAGGATATATCACGACGACAGATGTATACTAAGCCACACCTTACGTTTCTAAGGCTCTCTGTGACTGTAGCAAAAGCAGATGGACAGATATGGAGGCAGGACGAATGAACCTGAAATGACCTTTTTGGTACCCGAAAGCTTTACTGGCGGCCATATCTGTATGCGCGGCTGCTGAGCGCGTGCTGACGGTGAGCTTCCGCAGTTCTTTTGCAACGTACGTTCCGCACCATCAATATTGCGTGTCTTAGCAGGCTATTAATGTGAGCTCGTAATGAGCATGCGCTCTAAACGTCGCCCTCAAATATGGTGCCCAGTGAATACCCCCTATACTCCGTTCACTCTAAAGCTGAGACTGCAGCCAATGCTACAAGCACCAGAGCTCGAGGTCACTGCTTTGAAGCGTACTTCCGCAGAACGTGCACCCGCGCTATACTCCGTCATAGACTCCTCTATATTGACGAAGCCTGGCCACGAGACGCTGCCGCCGAAATTTCAAAGGTGGAGCGGCATACAACGGATGAGAGGAGAGCCAGGTGGCGGGCGCCCCGCTGCGGTGAGACGCCGAAACACACTTCTCCCGAGTGATTGAACGTCCGTTCGTGCTCCTCGCGTTTCTTGCGCTACCGCTTCGTTTCTCATAGGGATTGAAATCAACGTTTCGGGTCCTCGTTGATACAAAAGATGTGAGCTGAGGTCCAGGTTCCCCGAGAAATGCCCTGTGCTACCAGATCCTCGCGCTTCAAATCTGCGACCGGGCACTCTATGGCTCCGTCGTCAAACTGCCAGGCTTTGGGGGTATAGAGGAGGCTATGACTCCGTTCACTCTTAAACTGAGACTAGAAGCTCCGCCTTCAGCGCGAGCTTTCTGCCCTTGCTAACACAAGGGTGAACGCGTAGGCACGCGCAACCAAAGCACTGCGGAAGCCAGCGAGCTCGCGCCGAAAATGGAGCTTCTAGTCTCAGTCTGTACTGAGCTGAGTAGAGAAATGTACGTCTCAATGCCAGGAGAGCGGGCCAGCTCGTGCGTGTAGTCCTTGCTACAGTCTCAACTTGAAGGGGCGGTGCAATAATATTCAATTGGAGTGTTTTTCACTTTATACGACTTTACTGGTACTAGTGGGACCCAAGTAAACTCGCACGCAACGCCACTGACCAAGGAACTTCCTTTTTGCGGCGTAATTTCAAGGACAAAAGCGAGCGTTTTCTTTCAATCTCTCCTTTGCAAAACTTGATGACGCACCTGGGGGGTCGCAGTACCCCCAGTGACGAAATTTGAATGCAGCTGATAGATTGGTCGCGAGCATTGCGTGAGCACTCAATTTGAGCTCGTGATAATCAGTAACTCGTCAAGCATTCGGGTAGTGGCTTGTGTACAATCGCGGCAATGACGACAACAGCCGAACCCTAACAATATCTGGAACTCAGACCGTGTCCTGTGCTTTGCCACCCCCAGCGCGTGGTTATGATCAACGCTACTAGATCAGCTCAATTGACAAGCTCCACATTAGCCGCGCTTCGGAAAGCCGGCCCCCTCCGTTCGCGCGAGCATGGTGGCGCGTGGCGCTGTCGTCGCAGCTCACCCGGTCCAAGGCCCGCCAAGCTCTGGGCAAGCTCGGGACGTTGGCTTTTCATTGCGAAATCAGGCGGTCGGCGGCACATCGGCGGCCCTTGCTCATTTCTTTTTAAGAATTCGACTCTGCAAGTAGACTCTGCTGCAGTCACGATTGGAATTATGCACGCTAACGATTTCTTTGATTTTTACTCTATAATTCATCGGATAGCAGTGTGGGTGCCTAGCTTTGGGTCTGGCTTCCGAGTGCGATTCTATAATCGTGTAATATCAAAGTATAACGGAATCTATGTCATAGTTGATGTCTCTCATATTCGTCTACGATCAGCATTCACAAGCAGGGGCTCGCGTGCGCTGTCCGCGTCGTATGCAGTTCTCGAAAAGCGCTTCCACTTGTCACAAGAAAGCGAACAAAATGCGTTTTCTGCCTTTTATTTGTTACCACAACAAATCTTCGGCAAGGCTAAAATTGCTGAAGAATACTGTGTAACGTTTCTTTATTTTTGCATAAAAAAAATTGCGAGCAGAATGCAAACTCCAAGACTGAAAATACCTATAGTTGACGATCACAGGACCCGAGCTTTCTTGTTTGCTACTGCCTCCTTCTCCGTCATTTCTCGATTGATGTATCTCGCGTAGAAGAGCATTTGCGTTACAACGAAGACACATTGCAGTTTTCAAAAGTGGTCTTTGCACCCCAGCCTTCCTATGTCGCATTCTCAGCGTAGCCAAAATGTCTTTATTTTGGCTTGAAATAGATCGCAGAAACGTCACGAGATCAATAAAACATTATCATTTATGGACAACTGCAACGTTAAGAAAATAGTTGCTAACATAAAGAAAAATTTTAATTAACGCGGGCTTATAAACTCGTCAACAAGCATGTTGCTCAACAGGCACATGGAGCATGCATACGCTTACACAAATACACTCGTTTAACAAAGTCAACGAGGGTGTCTCACAATTCGTGCACTGCTGCCGCGAAGCTGTAGCAGGTACTGTAAAATAAAGCTTTAATATCTACCGCACGTTCATCTCCAAATTTACACACAGGAATGCGCGCTGATCAGCTGATCGAAAGTGATGACTTGAAATTCTTACCCCTCAGTCACACGTCTCCGAAACGGCACGCACATGCAATTAACCGAGGTTGCCACTCACGTAAAGAACACAAGAGAGGAATAACTCAGTTGTTTTCACCAGTAGCAGGCCTCGACGTTGCCGAATACAAATACAAAGACAGCCCGATTCTTTCAAATGACGAAAATGTCTTCGAATTGCATGCCATTCTTTCCTAATGCGGCTTTGGTATGTATGCAGCAATTCACGCTTAAGCTTCTGACACAAACACAAAACACCAAAAGAGGGAAGTTCACGGTATTTTAGTCCGCAAAGGACCATGTTTCCGAGCTCCTTGCCTTGGTGCCGAATGTCGGAAAACTGACACAACTAAAAAGGCCCGGCGGGCTTAAATTTACCTCAAATGTCCCAGGAAATGTTGTCTCAATCCGGACATTATTACACTGGCCACATTTCTTAGGAATACACTTTGTGAATCCACACAAAAACGAGGTTTCACGGCGTATCCACGCGGGTACCGAGACCAGTCGGACCGAACGGGTCGGGCTGGCTTGGACACGAGCGCCGATACGCGGCAGTGAATGGCAGCGGGTCACTTTTTTCTCGGAGCTTGTCAATTTCTCCGATCCAGTAACGTTGGTTATGATCAACATTGGCGGCATATAATTGGCTCCAGATAACGTGGCCTCTTGTTCTGGCTGCGAGTTGAGGGGCTGAACGCTACTAGGTTTTCTTCGACTTTTATTGCGCGGGGAGAAAAACGAACGCGTGTTTCATTAGTTATAAACGTCAGTGCTTCGTTCTGAGAGGTATTCGCCCAAAGTGCGAAGATCGTTGCACCGCCCATTTAAGGGTGAACAGAGAGTTTAGGCTGAGCTTCTTTCACCTCCAAGCTGACAGTATGGGGGATCTACGCGCTCTCCAGACCTATCAACCGCCTTCCTATCATCACCTGGGCCGGCTTGCTAGAACAGCGTTTCAGCTGAGACTGGGTGAAAGAAAGCACTGCAAATGCTGGGGCGTGCGTGCGTCTGGAGACGCCGTTTGAGTCCCACTCAGCTCGTGCGCTGGCTTTGGCAGTGCTTTCTTTTCCGCAGTATAAGCGGAGACGCTGTTTCTAGCAAGCCGGCCCCGGTACCTCACTCTCTTCGCGTGGGCGGGAGCAATCCCATGACGAAAGATAAACGTAGGATTGCTACAACGGGCGAGTAGCATCCATCGCACTGTCACTTTAGGGGTGAAAGAAGCGCGCGCACACACACACACACACACACGCGCGCACACACACACACACGCATACATACACACACACAGACACACACACACGCATACATACACACACACAGACACACACACACACACACACGCAAAGAAACAGTTCTTCTGTACATTGATGGATGAGAACGGTGGCGACAACCCGCTCTCATGGCTCGCTCTTATTTCCTCCTGCCGAAAATTGGCTATTTCGATTTTTCTTTTTTGCCACCCTTCCTTCCTTTCCCGAGCGCCTTCCCAGATTGGTCATCTCCGGCCAGGCCGAAAACCAGCCGACCGGAACCGGAAACTGCCCCCCTCTTAGCGCCATCTTTCGGCCTTCGTGCCTTCTAGGCCCCCCCGAGTGGACCCCCCAGCGTCCCCAAAAGATGAACGACCGCACTAGCCGCGGTTCACTGGACACACGTACCGGCTAGATGAAGAAGAAACGAAAGAAAGTTTCGGATCCCCAAAATGGCGGCGGCCTAGAGGTCTTCACAACGAGGTGGACGTAGGAGGAACGACACGAAGCTTCGAAGTCACGTTGTCCATAAAGCCGCGATCAAACTGCTAATACGCCGTACAGAAGACAGTCTGCATGTAGATATACTGTCATATTGGTCATACAAAAACTGTCTGCAGACATGTTTGAAGCATGTAAAAAGCACACACGCTTCGAGCATGCTTGAAGCGTACGTCAGCAGATAATTCATGTCATCATGTTTACAGCGAACACCATGTCTTTTGCATGATGTACGAACAGTGCGACTGCGGCGTTATACAAAAAGACAGTCTGAAAACGCGAGTCACCGCAACATCTGAGGTTCGAGTGCCGCGTGCCAAGTTTCTCCTTGGGCTCATTGCCGTGCGGCATTTGAAGCACGGATCTCGCGGTGACTCACCTTCGAATCTGTATGCAGACTGCCTTTTCGTATCATGTATGGGATCAGTGTGAAGATGATCGCTGCGCATGCTCAGAACTTGGGATGTTGCGAACCTGCCGAGATTCAGGTTCGACCAGGTTCGATTTTGTCGAACTTTAACGTAAAGGCTGCCAAAAGTTTGATTAAAGTTCGACTTTAGTGCACATGCGCGAAAATTGAAAACGAGATCACGCCACCTGTAGGAGGAAATTTGCCATATTGGTCGGGTATATGTGTAATTATTTCACATCAATAAATGAATTAATAATGAAAAGTACATTTCTGTTCGCTTTTATTTGTGTAAACATCGTTAATAATTTTGTGTAGAAGTCGGGCAACACAGTCTATTTGTGGACGAAAAAAATCCTCCAGCCTCGGACTTATCGGACGTGTTCTTGGAAGCCTCCCGAAGCTATAGCCACTGTTCCGAAACAAAGTTTAATTATTTTTTCTGTTTTGTTTCTTTCGTGATTAAGTGTTCAGGGGATAGTAAATATATATATATATATATATATATATATATATATATATATATATATATATATAATGTTAGGTACAGTAAATTACAATAGTTTATACTTTTCCGATATAGTTTATACTTTTGCGATATCGCGTGATAGGGTTTTGTTTGAACCGTTGGCGGGATAATTGGCCGCGTCAGTAGTTCTGTTTGGTGTGACGATAGTTTTAAGGCTTTAGCCTGAGGCAGCCTTTACCGTAAACTGTGTGTTGTTTCCATAATCGGTCTTGTGTGCCCTATGAAGCAATAGGGCGATAGGCAGGTAACTTGGTGGAGCATTTACCAGCTTTGTTGCGCCACACCTTGGGCAGTTTTGGTGTTCATTAGATAGATAGATAGATAAGATAAGTAAGATAAATAGATAGATAGATGGTTAGATGAATACAGGGATGGGCAGTATTTCAAATACAAGTATTTTAAATATGTATTTTAAATACTTTGTGTATTTTGCATTTGCATTTAATTACAAATTGGATAATGTATTTGACGTGTGTATTTAAATACTAAAACATGGGTATTTCAAATACAATTGTAATTAAATACAATTTTGTAGGCGAAAATACATCCCTCAATTTATTGTCACTGTCCAGAGCAGTAAGAAAACTACGCTCTGCACTGAATGCAGTGTCTCTCAATCAAGCACAAGCATTTAGTGACTTGGTGGTTACGGTGCTAGTCCAGGGCAAGAATAGTGACGAAATCGACGTTCACAGGCAGACAGGCTAAACAAGTGCCGGTGTCAACTTGTGGTGCTTTCCAGCCTGATTTCCATCCATTTTTGCCTGGAAAATTCGAAATGCGCGGGACGTCCAGATTTTCGTAACTGATGCGAGTTGCAACAATAAAAAATTCTCTAGCTAGTGCTGCGCGCCTTGGTCGTCTCAGTTCTTTGTTGGTCTATACCAAAATGCAATAGACAAAAAAGCTGCTTGAAGATCTTTACTTTTTTCGCCTATTACGTCCAAGCTGATCACATATTTTTTATTATATTTTTTATTACGTTACTAAAGCCTCGCACACTAACTCCCTAGTGTGCTATGCAAGATTAAAATGAGATACCCAGAAACGCGTTGCAGGTGCCATGAAGTCGCTGACGCAAATTTTGAGGAATGTATTTGGAAAAGTATTTGGAGGAGACCAAATACATTTGGTTGTATTTGTATCTTGTACTTAAATGCTTTTTTGGAAATGTAATTAGATTTGTAATTAAATACATTTTTGACGAAGTATGTTGTATTTGTATTTCGATACATATTTGCAAGTATTTTGCCCATCCCTGGATGAATAGATGGATAGGTAGGTAGATAGATAGATAGATAGATAGATAGATAGATAGATATATAGGTAGATAGGTAGATAGGTAGATAGATAGATAGATAGATAGATAGGGTAGATAGATAGATAGATAGATAGATAGGGTAGATAGATAGATAGATAGATAGATAGATAGATAGATAGATAGGATAGACAGATAGATTTATGTTTATTTCGCATCAAGTACAAGTAAATGATACTGGAGGCCTGCGAAAAAAGCTATCACGGACAGCTTGACGAGGTGGAGCGTACATGGTGTTAAGACGCTAGTTTTAAATAGCGGCAATAATTTAGGTTAGTGCAGGTATACGGCGGCTGGGTAGGCCATTAGGGTCAGGCTTTGTTCCAATCTTGACGGGAAATGAGTCGTAAAGGACGGAAGAGTAAGGTGGAAACGGAGTTGGTAGAGTGTGGAGAGTGTAAGCGATGGTGCTATTTAGTGGAGACCGACTTCGAGAGCTTAGCTGACGCGGTGGAGGATAGCTTCACTTGTAGTCTCTGTGAGAATCTTGAGGTGGGTGGCTAAGTCTGAGGAGCTTAAGGGGGAGTTCAAGGAATAGAGGGAGAAGCGTGCTGTGCTCGAGACGCAGGTCACTAAGGTGAATGATGTGCTCAGACAGGAACGGAAGAAGCGGGCCGAACTTGAAAATCTTCGGGTAGGTTTGAAGAGGATAGAAGGAGACTGGGACAGAATTGGACAAAGCGAGAGAGAAGCGAAAGGGGTTGGACGAGGCCTGGCAAGGTCAGCTGTTGGAGGTGAAGGCGAGACAAAGGTCCAACGAAGGTAAACGTGAAGCAACGGAATGGCAACATGAGGTGAGGTTAACAAAGGAGAAGGAAGGGCGAAAGTCAGTGGAAAAAGAATTAGAAAGGGTGGGACAGGAGCTGCAGGAGATGAAGATATAGGGCACAGTGTCTGTTGTAGAGAGCGAAAGAGCAGGGGACATATATAATATTGCTGTGGTAAAGGCAGAGGAGCCGTTGTACAGTACGGTGGTGCGATGGCAAACCCCTAATCCAACAGCCCAAAAACCTGCGATTCTGGAAAAATAAAAGGGAAGGTGTCAGAGAATGTTGATGGTAGGGAGGTCTGATGTATCCAGGTGCACAGCGGAGGTCACCAGCAAGGTTGGCGGAGAAGGGCAAGTAAAGGTGACAGCCCTACCAGGCAAGAAGGAGGATGAAGGAGGTGCTGGACGTGGCGGTAAAAATGTTGACTGTAAACAAAGGAGAGGAAAACCTTGTGAACGTACATGCAGGATTGAATGACGTCCTAGGTATAACGGGAATGGGCCTTACCACACACATCAAATATAGAGTGAAACAGTTGAAGAATTTTACCTCCCGGATTGGTGCCGTGTAGTGTCCATTGACTGCTATCGCAGTTAAAGCAGACCAAGTTATACCAGAAATGTTCTACGCGGACGACGTTGTACTGTTGGCGTATTCACACGGCACACAAAGGAAGAAAACCAGGTCCGCGGAACAAAAAAATGTGCGTAGCACGTGAACTTGACGTCATTACATCATTACAGAGAAATCCGCAGCTCCGCGGTTAGTCCGCGGACCTACTCTAATTCCCATGGTTACCGTGGCCCGAAGTGAGGACTGCGAGTCCGAGCTCGTAGCTTCGGTTGTTGCTTTTTCTGCACATGCTACCAAACCAGATCATCACCTCTAAAGGTTGTGACCCTGCGCCCGTAGCTTTCGCTTCACTCCAAGCTCAAAAGGAACCACCAGGCAGCGCATGTGATGCTAGATTTAGCGTCTGGCAAATCTGTCAGTGAAGAAGACTGGAAGGCCCCAGCGACGAAACGTCGTTCTTCCTAATTTTACTCTTAGAAGAATTGATTGATGAAGTAGACGTTTATTGAACCTTCCGGTAAAAAACAGGGACCAAAAGTACACAAGTTTAAATAATAATGACTAGGCGGGACATTGGTGATTTACATTCTATGATACAGCAGTGATTCCGCCGCCATGCGGGGGAACGACCCCCCTATATGTGCAGGTCCAGCCCGGTCTCACTCACGTATTAAAGCAGGCCGGACAGGACCGCGACGTGCTTTTCCTTGTCCCCCTCGGGGCGGCATCAGGCTTGGAAGCACAGGGGGTGGCGTTGTTGCCTTAGCGTGTCCAGGGCTTTCATCCTCTCCTAGTCGAAACTTGGGCTGTTCCATACGATGTGCCGTTCATCGCACTCTACATTGTAATTCCTGCAGTATATGCAGACCCTGGAACAGTCTTCTGTTTCTCGTCCTTGTTTCCTAGGTAGTTAGCGGGCTGTAATCGTGGTCTTCTTCAGCCGCAGCCCCGGTAACGGTATCTCTCCTCTTGTGCGCCGCTTTCGCCCACTGGGTTTGATGCCGGCTTGAACCCCGAGTTTTCGCAATTTTACCATCTCGTGCCTTCGGTAGGCCCTCAAAGCAATGCTCGCTTCGGAGGGCTCTCCTCTGACTTCGAGCTAAGTCTTGACGGTTTTCCTGAACGCCAACTTTGTGTTTAGGACGGTGACTCCGGGGTCATACGGGTGAACGCGGACGGTGCCGGTTGCACAAAGGGGGCGGCGGCCGGGTCCTGGCTTCGAGGGTTAATACGATTAGGATCTTCGATCGCCGCCCGGTGCGCCCTCTTATTGCCGTCGATGCCCGCGTGACCGAGTATCCACTCCACCCTGACGGAGAGTGGGTTAGGGTCGCGTCGTTCTAGTTCATGTGCCAGCCGGAGAATCTCTCCGACTGCGGCGTGTGCCTTGACTTGCATCCTGAGCGCCCTAATGGTGGCCTGGGAGTCCGTGAAGACACGTACTTTTCGAAAATTTTCGTTCGATGTCGCAGTCATGTTCTTGATGGCCTCGAGTACGGCTCTGACTTCAGCTTCCTGCGCAGATCCGCATTGCTGCAACGTCTTGCTCTTGGTTTTGGTTCAGTACTGCCACGCTACCGTGGCTGCCACTCCATCCTTGAACGCGGCGTCGACGCATACTTGAAGCTAGTCGTCACCACCGCCGCTCTGTTCGTGTCGTCCGGCAAACTTGCGCCTCCTGCCAGTGTGAATCGTCGAGTTCATCCTCTTCGTGATTGGAGGGGACGGAATGACCGTCGTTTTTTGCCGTGGTGGGATGGGGTCCGGAATCGGTGACATCGTTGTGTGCGCGCGCAGGGAGCTCCACGGGGGTATGAGTTCTGCCAGGGCCCTGCGCTGTTGGGTGTGCGCCTGCTTGGCACACTACATCCGCTCCTGGTTCCTTTCGACCTCTTCCAGGGAAAGGCATCGGGACGGCGTCGTGCAGTAGGTTCCGACATCTACACCTTGGCATACCCGAGATCCAGCGTCGCGCGTCGTTCATCAGTGTTTCCAATTTGGCCCGCTGAGCGGCGATGAATCTATACACCAACTCATGTTTACAAACAAACCGGAGCGCTCCTAGCAAACGCCACCGGCGCCGCGCATGCGCGGTGGATGGTGGGCAAGAAGCCCGCCGTCGCCCATAAACAAACCATTGAATTGCGTTGTTGTCGGCGTCGGTGGGAGCAGACTTGTACACGTTACTGAAAAATAGTAAGAAATTACATTTACAATTACTCAAGGCTAAATTGTAATTTATTACAATTACAATTACCCTCCCATAAAAGCAACTGACCGTTACCCCAAAAAGTAATCCGTTACTTTCGTGGCGTTACTTTCAGCAATATTCTCTTTAGTTAAGAAACAAATGGAAGGAGGTTATTCAAGTTCTTATTGTTGCAACCTGTTCCATTTAATGACCCTGAGCATTTTGAGCAACAGCTGACGCTCGAAAGTCTCGTCAGACATTTTGCGTTATTTCTTACTCACTATGTCGACTGCTACGCCGAACACCCCTTGAACTGAGGCACTGGATGGGAGTGCCCTATTGTTCCTTACGAACGTTTTATGCCTTGCATTGGGCTTCTGCAGCGAAGTAATGGAAGTACCATTCACCTCGAAGATAGAGCAAAGCTTCGTTGTTGTAGCCATCGCTCCGAAACCTCCGATACCACGGCGGCCGGATAACAATATGGTGAATGCGAAAAGGCGGCGGCGGAGTATCGGGTATCCTTCTCGGAGTCATCGGACCAATCTAATAAAATTCTTCATTGTCAAAATCGCGAAGCAGTAGAAGTCATCATACACCTAGCCAAAACTAGAATAAGAATTAATTTATGACCATCTTACTATACCGGCCCTGCCCATATTGCCAGACCATAGCAAAACATAGTTGTAATAGTAAGGTGATAATTGAATAATAAATAAGGTTTGGCTCGATATTCTTCTTCCTTCGGTTCTGAACATGTCGAGCCTCGTTTGAGACGTTGGGGAATAAAAAAAAAAAGTTTCCAGTATATAAATATAAGTAATCGAAAAAAAGTACACTCGTAACAACAATTAATTAGAACGTCGATTAAAACAAAGAAATGTAAACGTACATTTGCCGTGCGTACCTTTTTTGATGCCGTTCAAAAACGCACGGAGCACAAACAGACTGAGTTTACTCCGGTGTTCTCCAGATAGACGTCCGCTGATGCCACAGCTAGGCAGCGAAGGGCAGAGTACTGTGACCCGGGCTCACGAGTTTCCCCCTCTCCTCAAGCCCAGAATATCAAGTCTACGTTAGACACCAATATGTTTAGTTTGTGGAAATATCTGCTTGAGATAAGATGCGCCCTGCTGGGGTAAAAACAGGAAGAAGAACGCTAACTGACAAAAAGTGTGACTGACATGAAGATACCTGGCTGGAATTCACAAATAAAGTGGGCCAACCCTAGAAGTTGGACTACAAAAAAGTAATTAGCTTTTAAAACAGAGTCAAATAAGGTGAAAGAAACAGAAAAAAAAATACATCCCGTTTTCGAAAAGATGATAAGTGTTACACATTTTTGAAAACCGGAGCGTTGTCTAGTGTTGTTGTATTATGAAAATGCTCGTAGTCACTATAACCGAGAAGGACATTGTGTGTTATTGTCTGTGCATTTACCTCCTCGAGCTTCTCGAAGAGGCACACAATCACTTGGTATCCTCCTCTCCCCGTCTTCGATCGCAAAGAAAAAAACAAAGGGACTAAAAAAGCGAAGATAACTTGCCCACCCCCCCCCCCCCCCCCCCCACCGCTTTTTTTTTTTTTTTTGTAGAAATGCTTATTTGGGCTTGACATTGTTTTTAGGGTCTAAAAAAATGGATTCAGGGGCTTGGTGTTGCAAAAAAAGGCTTTGCGGAACTGAAGAGTGCTAAGCCTCCCTTTGCGCGGGTCAATTCGCGTGACAGTGTCAACTGCGCCTCGACTTACCCCCAAAAAAAAAAAAAGCTTTCTTGAGAAAAGGGGGGGGGGGGGGGGGGGGTTGGTCCTGTAAAAAAATGTAACGGATTACAAGGAATCCGTTACGCAAAAAATGTAAGGGAATTACTTTAAAATTACTCTAGAAAATATGTAATTATTCCGTTACAAAATTACTCATAAATGTAAGGGATTACAAGTAATTTCGTTACTTGTGACGGATTACGTACAAGTCTGGGTGGGAGTCCCCGTGCTCTTTTTCGCGTTGAAATCGTGGATTTTACGTCCTGCTAACAATGTCTGACTACTTGAGCGGCTTCAGCAAAACTAACGAGGCAAAACTTTGCGTGAATAATGTGACGTGCGGCGATTCATTTCACGTAAACGCCGCAGAATGGCCTGACTCCCACGATGAGATTCTGCTCGCTATTTTCAGTCGCGACGTCGCTCGGACTGCAAAAGCGTGAACCGTAGCTGAGATGGTGGACGTCGATACTGAAAACCGCAAGTAGAATCGGGCATTACAAGTCGGTGATGGCCACTGGTAACAATGATAAACATCTTCTTGTATCTGTTTACACTTAGCCTACTTACCCAAACCAACCTTCAAAAGTGTTTTGAGGCCTGCACTTAGTTCTTATCGCAATTACCGGGTCAACGTTTTGTTTACGGGCCGCTGTCGTTTGAACGAGCTGGCGACAAAAAGCAGCCAAGTTTGAAAGAGCAGACGACAGTTCGAACGCATGCGTAATGGAGTACGGGCAAGAAGCACCTCGTCCCTCGTCAACAAACCATTCGAATGTCACGTTGTCGGCGTCTGTGTGAGTCTGCATACTCTTTTTCGCGTTGGAATTGTCGATTCTACGTCGTCATCGCAATGTCTTACCACTTTAATCGCCTGAGCGAAATTATCAAGGCTCGTTACGCCGCTAAACTTTTCGTAAATAATTTGACGTGCGGCGATTCATTCGCATGAACGCCGCAGAATGGACGCCAAAACCATGATGATATTCTTCTAGCTATTTTCGGTCACGACGTCGCTCGTGCTGCAAAAGCGTAGAAGGTAGCGGCGATGATCGACGTCGATACCGAAAATAGGAAGCGGAAACAGACCAAGCGCAACAAGTCGGTTATGGCCACCGGTACCAATGATCAACAACTTGTATCTACTGTTTACACCGAGCCTACTGAAGTCTTTTCAGGCCTGCATTTACTTCTTATTGCAATCACCGGGTCAAAGTTTGGTATACGGGGCGCTTTTGTTTGAACGAGCAGACGACAGAAAGCAGACAAGTTTGAAAGAGCAGACGAAAGTTCGAACGATCAGGCGGCCGTGTGAATTTGAAGACGCACTGAGCCCGTGGGTGGTCCGGACAACTTGGCGGTTTTCTCTCGTTCATGTTGGAACAAAGCAAATACATCTGGCGACCACAAAGTGTTGCTCGCACACGCAATCGTAGTTCGAAAGCGTCTGGTTTGTCCTTCTCAAGCTACTAGCCACGTTCTCGGACGAACGGAGGGGGCAAAAACACATGAAAACTGATCTTCAAACCTTTCCAGACTCTCTTGGTACCGCCCCCGTCGTAGCATTTTGACGAGAAGGCAGGTTTTTTGTCTCGTATCTTCCGAAGGAACACAGGAACGCATGTCTGGCAAGGCGACTTCTGCCCACCGCCCCAGACCGGAAGTGCGTCCGGCGCGCCACCACCGCGGCGTGACGTAGGAGAGTTGAGTTGGTGTATACGTGGCTTGCACAGGACGTCATTTCCGATGCCCTCCAGAGAAGAGGGAAAGAAGGAGCTCCCCTCTTATCAGGGTCCTCCTTTGTGCCTCCCGAATTCGTACAGGCATCGCTATTCTCCTCCCAGAAGATTATAGAAGATTAACCTGTCACTCAAAATTCTTACAAAAGCAGCTTCTCTCTCCTCCTTTTACTTGGTGTTCAAATGTGTGCGATGTGACGTCAGTGCAAGGAGCCTATAGACATTTTCCACAGGGGCGACGCCATCTTGAATTGTCGTCACTTCCAGTATGGGCGACGAAAAAATAATAAAACGTTTCAACCTGTAACTAGCAAAATAATAGAGGGGAGCCAAAACGAGAATGTGTGACGGTTAGGCTTATATCCTAAATGTCTTCTATTGGCGTGGCGACGGCAAAACAATGTTTTCGCCCATACTGGAGGTGACGACAACTCAAGATGGCGGCGCCCTTGTGGAAAAGGTACGAGATCTTGGACAGTGGCGAACCAACTTGTTTTTGAGTGCGGGGGGGGGGGGGGGGGAGGGCAAACCAGACCTCCCCCTCTCTTTCCCTCCCCCCCCCCCCTCCCACCCGGGCCGGGGGGCGGTGCCCTTGGGTATCCCTTGGGCGTCGCCGGCCAATGTTTGCCCTGCCCGGTGGCGGCTGTTTCAGGGGGGGGGGGGGGGGGGGGGTGCAAAACACATGCCTTGCCCCCCCACTCTGAGAACAGGGGGGCAAGGCCCCTTTTGCCCCCCGGTCGGTACGCCCATGATCTTGGATACCAGGGTGGCTTGGACGGCGGTCCTCGCCAACCACCCCCTGCCCGCGTTGTCAGGCGCCGGACGAGTGCTTGGCCACCTGGTCGATCTCCTGGCCGTCGAAGTGCAGGTCCGCATCAACTTTCTCCCATTCCCTCCTAAAAGCCATGTTCCTGGCCTTTTCGGGCGACGGGTGCAGGCCAGCTTCCTTCAGAAAGTCGCTCACTATGTAGAGTGCGCGTTGTATCGTATTCTCGGGAGGGGGCGCGTTGTCGCTCCCCATGATCCACACGGTAATGTCGTTCGCGTTGGCAGTGCATGCCAGGTCTGGAGGGACGGCGATCTGCCACACAAGCACGTGCCATCGCCAGGTTAAAAAACATCGGCGACAACACTTCCCCCTGCGGCATACCCATCTCGTTCGTTTTCTCCGCACTGCCGCAGTGCCTGCCGATCTTTACCAGATATTTGCGCCCACTCAGGAAAACCTTGACGAAGTTCAGGAGCCTGCCGTGAACGCCCAACTTGCGGGCCGTGGCGATGACTGTGACGTGAGGCAGGGTATCGGAAGCTTTCCTGACCTAACGTAGCGATGCAGGTGAGTTGGTTATGCATGTTGAAAAGTAGTGAAAGCGCACAATAGAGACGAATATGAAGACGGAGAGGCAAACATGACGAGCGCTGACGTCCACTGCCACCAGGAATATAGCACTGCGTCGATCGGTTCGCCAAGTACTCGCGAATGAGGACCAGGCTGTCCTGTGTGCTGTGCCCAAGTTCTTGCAGTATGCCGTCTTACCGGTGAGCAATATTTCTCTCTTTTGCTCAACGACTCAGTCGATGCGCGCGAGCACCGTGCGCTTCATTAATTTGCTTAGTTTGGAAGTGAGCGAAAAGGAGGTGACGTTACTCGCGCAATCCGGCTTTTTCTTTGGCTTAGGAACGGGGCACACCCAGGGCAAGTTCCAACCATCTGGGATATTGCCCATATGCCAGGCGTCGTTGTGGAAGAATTTCTTCAACCGCAGTGCCTCCAATACGATCAGTACGGAAAAAAACGATGTAAAATGCCAACTCTGGCCTCAGCGAAGGAATGCAGCGGCTGCGTCTGTCGGTATGGGCCTTACATGGCAGATGAGATCAGTGAACGCTGGCTGATTCGTGTGAACCGCGCAGTTATGTTTTACCGGTTATTCTTGTTTTACATAAAAAAAAAATGTTGTTAAAAAAAAAAGACGCGTGTTTAAGCTAGAACAGGAAACGGCAAAAAATAAAAAAAAGAGTAAAGTTTGCTGAGGATTAGTACGGAGGTTCCACTGCGGCCTCCAGTTCGTAGTGCGAAACAGCCTGTGCTTCCCAGGGCATGCACATAAATCTACCGAGAAGATGAGGATCCTTATGTCGTGAGTAAACTAAAGGCGATTTAATGACTCCTTGTTTTACGTTGACGAGTGTTCGCGCTCCCTTTCAACTGATGGAACCAGTGCTTCATGTGCGAAACAAGGCTGCCGATGTTTAGCATAGTTAAAGCTTTGCTCAGCACCGCTTGCTTTGAACCCGGTTATGACGACGCTCTGCATATTTCGGCATTTGTTCGCTCGAATAGATAGGTTTTACTGAAATTTGAAGTCGACACCGAGTGAAGCTGCTAACGCTCGTCATTGTCAGCTTCTTCTCGCACCAGATGCACGCTCCATCAAGGCGACAAATTTGGAATGAGTGAGTACAATCATAAACGTTGCCTTGGGAAATAAAAAAAACAACAACCTAAAGACGAGTCAAAAACGCAATTAGCAGCTGGTTTTCTGGAATACCAGACGGAAGGGGCTCACGAAAGTTAAGAAAGACGGCAATAACTGGCGAATTTCTTTTTACTTTATCGGTATTCTGCGAAACAGAGTTGGGATTGTTTGTGGCTGATATACGACAGCATCCTGCATTGACACGCCTCACACACATCGTGCCCAGCAACGCGTCCGATTGTGGGACAATCAGGCTTGCCTTGGAAGTGCCCAAAACGGAGAGATAATTGGAGACAAATACTGAGCTTCCGGTGGAAATTCCGCAACGGTGCGTTGTGGGCAACCTGGGGATTCGAAGCGGTTGGCCCAGGCTGCCCCTCCGACAATCATGAATGGTCATCTTGACCACGAAGGGGCCAAGGGCAACTGGCCACGCGAGCGGCGCTCCGCCGCTGATAAAAGGCCGTCGCAGCGGATGTGCGGCGGCGGTCGGGCTCGCGGCGCAGGCGATAGCGGTCATTAAATGTTTACGTGTTGTTGAACCGGTGTGCTGTGTCAGTTCCCGAGACGGGTAGCAGCAAGAAAAGCCCCACAGTGTTCAATAAAATCACTGATAAACTTCGCGGCGAAGGTTTTTGATAATGTGGATGGTACTTTTAAAATAATATTGTGGACCATACAATTAAACGAAAGACGTCACCGAGCTTGTAGGAAATTGTCCGGGGACTTGTACGCCGTGTGAATAGACCCTTACAATACACCAGCCAGACGGAATAGGCTTCAGAAGCTGATTAAGGTATGGAGAGAGGAAGGAGCACGTAGAGAAATATAAATACCTAGCAATACATAACGAACAGAAAGAAAATGTGCCAAAGAAAGGAAAAAGCAATGCAGCAATATGAAGCACAAGGCACTGTGGAATTACAATACTATATATAAAGTTGATAGGGAAATATGGAAGGAAGTCATGGTGCCGGGGTTGTCTTTTGGTAATGCAGTATTATGCATGAAATCTGAGGTTCAGTCGAGTTTAGAGACCTGCCAGAGGAGTGTTGGCAGACTGGCACTGGGGCGCATGGGAATACACCAAATGAAGGAGTGCAGGAAGACATGACCATCTCTCGTGGTTGGAGAGGCGATCAGTAAGTTGAAATTTGAGCAAAGGCTAGACACAGTTGAGGATACATGATGAACGATAAAGGTATATAAGCATTTATACATGAAACGTCTGAACACTAAATGAGCAAACCGAACCCGAAAACTAGAATTCAAATACCAACAGTCAAGAGCTTAGGCAGAGCAGACTGCCCCTGTGGAAAAGGAAGTAAACGAAGCCGAAATAAAATGTGGGAGGAAAGAATGCAGGAAAAATCAGCTTAACTATATATAAGGGATGAAAACAGGAAAGAAGGAAGGAACGAGGAGTTCGTTGTTATTTGAGTCTAGAATATTATTGAAGACTCAATAATATTGAGATTGCAGTGATGTGATTGGCCTAAGGCATTTTGGAGCAGCTTTTGGAGCAGCAAAAACAGTGTTTTGGAGCAGAAAATATGGCCTTTGGAGCAACCAAAACAGTGTTTTGGAGCAGCAAAATAAACTTTTGGGGTAGCCAAGACAGTGTTTTGGAGCAGCAAAATAAACTTTAGGGGTAGCCAAGACATTGTTTTGGAGCAGCAAAGGTGGTTTTCGGAACAAATATTCTTAGAAAAATAATAAAAAAAAAACATTTGTTTTAAGCGCTGCACAAACGAAGGGCACTTCGTGTTGAGTTCTGTTCTCATGTGACATGTTGTGACGAAACTCGCTGCTTGTGTTTTTAGTGCTGAGACACCCCACAAATGTACAGTGCTACAGGCGTTGCCGAGCAGTTCCGAAAAATCGCGTGTCACCGTTTTACTGGTTCCTGACGTGCCAGCTTTTCGTCAAAAGTAAGCAAACGTAAAACAATGAATTGCAAGCGTCGCGGCTGGTGCCTCCTTCGTGCAATCATGTTCGCATGCACGTGAGGGCAACTTCGGCAGGCTTGCAGTTGCGCGTGCTTCGCCGCATGAGAGGAGACCAGGGCTGTTCGATCAAAACCGAAAACATGGCACTCCGCTCCGTCGCCGAATGATTTCTAAAATTGTATGCAAAATTTAATTGTCGGGCATACGACAAAAACAGTCTAGCGGCGCGTGCTTGCCAAACCGGCATACAAAATACAAGCTAAAAAAAAGTTCATGAATGCATTGATGCAAGACATCGCCAGCCAGGGTCAGAAAGTTCTTAGAGCACTTTATGCAACGACTGAGCTCAAGACAATCAAGCGCGCTGTGCGGGGTGAGCATGCAGACGTTGCCTCCTTTGTTTTAGCTCACTTCTCTTCACCAACTTCCTTTCGAGGCAGATTTTTCGCGTACCGAGGTTCCTCTCGAAAGAAAGCCCACCGAGAGAAACCTAGATAATCAATACTTTGACAGAGGAGTCTTTGAGGTAAAGAGGGATTCTGTAGTAAACCTATGATTTAAACATGAACAGGAATGTTGGTGAACATACGACGGTACTTAGTTTTATTTTAGAAAGCGCCATATCCGCAGCGACGTGGGGACGGCAACACCCGACGTCGCGCGACCATGATGACTGGAAGGCAGGGACCGAACATATTTTCCCCACGGCCATTACTTTCAGGAGTGAGGGCTTCAGCTCACAAAATCACTCCCACCGCACAATAACGTGGTTTCGACTCACGGCATGACGGCATGGCTGGTACCCTGTACGCTAGCGTCGGAGCGTCCACACGCGCCCGCGTATATCGTTCAAAATATTTAAAAAAAAAAGAAAAAAAAAACATGAGACGAGACCCACGAAACGACGACAGCGCGAAACGCGGGACGGCGGGAAAACCATGCAAGACCGGATGTACGATTGATGAAGGGTACTTTGTGTCGGGCGGCCGCTTGCGCCACGTATGGCACGCGTGCTCAATTACGGTACTCATTTTAGTTTCGGTTTTGAAAGGCAACCAAAATTGTTTTTTTGACGCAGGCCTGGCGCAGATTACCCATATTTTGACAAAATGTAGCAGTATGTAGCAGGGTTAGCCAATTAGCGCACTTTGGCGCAATTGGCGCGGCAATCACATCACTGAGATTGTATTGAAGACAAGGACAGATAAGACAATGTATGAGGAAATAGATACGCGATGTGCGGTATGCCAAGTTGCACACGAGGCAATATAACTTGTATTATTGAGATGCAAATGTCTTGCTCTTGCCCTCCCGGAGGGGGCGACAGATGTGGCATGAGTGTAGAGGTTTGCAGACGGGAATGGAAGAATGGATGATAAGTGCATTTTATTAACAAAGAGGAGACTGAAAGGCTGGTGGAAATTATCTAGGGAGAATAGAATGACGCACCACTAGCTAATACAGCTAGGGACAGGCGGGTCAGTGGAAAATTGGGACTCCCATCCGCGTGGCTCCGGCCCAAAGTCTCAGCCTTGTCGCCCCGTGCTGGGGTAACATCGACTAGGTTTGACCAGAGGAAGATTGGCGACTCCCTAGCTGAAAGGAAAAAACGGGGGTTGATGTTTTTTTTTTTTTTTTTGGCCGATCTTTCAAAGGTTGTTTTGGTGATATCCCTCACAGCCTGGTGATAGTTATGGAATTTTAGAAGGAAAGCAAATTGGCGTAGAAGGGTGAAAGGAGGAATTATACTTTGGTTTTTACTTTATAGGCTAGGTGGCGCAAGTTACCGCCCGTTAGAAAGGGTGCAACCGTTAGCATCCATCCATCCATTCATCCATCGTCAATTCTTGATAAAAGCTCGTAAGTTCTCTGAAAAACGCTACTCATGACTACAGCGAGGGTCGAACGGATATAATCAATTGTAAACTAATCCTAAGAATCTGTTTTGCATTCCCCGAAACTAACTTAGCACGAAGGCGCGGCTGGGTGGTGCATTTCATATTGAAAAATATTCAAGAGCAAGCTTGCAAATAAAAGGTTAGAATTAAAACCCAGAATTTTTCTACGGATCAAGCAATCTCGTGCCAGTGCGAAAAATCGCTCTCAAGGGAGTTTCGGATTTTACGAAAGGAAAAGAGAGAGTGAAGAAACTTTCCCAGCTTAGTGCAATAAAATTCCCCCATAATCTACAAGAATTTCTTTTTTTTTTTTTCATATCTAATTTGAAAAGGCGCGCCTTACTCCGTACTGAGTCATAAGAAACTAGTGGTTTTCATTTGTAACTTCTGGTCGAGGCGGGTTTTGACTTCGATAGTTTCACAAAACAAATGCATCACCTAGGCATAGTTCCTTGGTAAATTATAGCGTCGAAACTCGCGAAAGTGAATTTTGAATAAATGTTACGAAAGAAGGACACACAAAGGACAGAACACGGACAGCACGTCTTCCGAGATGTGCTGTCGGAGATCTGCTGACCGTGTTCTGTTCTTTATGTGTAATTTTTTCGTAAAATTTATCCAATACCAACGCACTCTATAAAAAATAAAAAATAAAAAAAAACATTTAGCCTTTCTACTTTGGTGAAGAAGGAAGACCAGCGAAGCTGTACTATGGTGGGAATGAAGTAATGGCCGGCCACAAGTCGGCAAGCCAGAATGGAAAGGCTCGAAAGGCTGCGCCATCTATGAGCGACGGCGGCAAGCGGACAACCGGCAAACACAACGTGGATGGATGGATGGATGGATCTGGCTAAACCCTGTGAATCGGGCGGTGGCTTGCGCCACCGCCATCTATGAGCGATGGCTGCAACCAGAGTTTTGTGTCGACATTTCTTTGCGGGGGACTTCGCGGGGATTTTGAAATTTGTTTTAAAGGGGTTAAATCCATCCGGTTCTCGCTGTAGCTCCTCCCATTGCTCGTCTGCCAAGAGCAAGAACGACCTGCAGTGAGTAAAAAATATGAACACTTATGCACCTTCAACCTGCATTCAATGAGGATAGTGGTTCTCGGTATCGGTATAGGATAAGTGAGAGCATGTACCGAACATGCGCTGCGAACAAAAACCTCAAATATAGCGTCCAGTTCAATCAATCAATCAATCAATCGTTTTATTTATGGCCTTTAAGCCAACGGAGACCCTAGACAAAAAGCTGCCAGTGGCAGCTTGACGAGGTCTGGGGCCCGTCTAAAATTTGTTAAGAGGTGAATGCTCCCCCAAAGGGCTGTATGCGCATATAAATTAAGTATATGACATGGTCTGCGTGCACGATGAATTTGGCCTGCCTGTATTGATGTTTTCAGCCGTATCCAATTGTCTTCAAGCGCTTTTTTAAATTTTTTCTATTAGCGTCTAAGATTTTAGAAAACCCGCGTTCGTTGTTGGAGACGTCTTGTACCGAACGCTTGCATGGCGAATAGAATCGTTCAAAAGCGACTAGCAACGTCACTTTCAGCCGTCAAATTTGCCCTGCACTTTCCGCGTGTCATTTTCAGCCGACCGGTGTGAACAGCTTTTATGATAATAGCCCTTTAATACGGTAAACGTTAGGAAACAAAATTACACCTGATCTTGTGTGATTTGTTTTTCCATATTGTTGGAGATATTTGTTGTCCCCATGTTCATTCAGTTGCAATGCGCCCACTCTGAATGAAGGTTCCAGAGCTGGCTGAGCCTCGTCCCTCTCAGCGTTCTCCGCGATGCCCACCGTTTGCGCTGAGTGTTTCTGAACTGATATGACTGTTGGAATAAATGGAGGGATGAATAAATGTTTTATTTTTATTTTTCTGTCCATCCTTTGGGCAGAAGATACTCACATGTTTTTGCGAAGAGGTGCTCCCGTCGCACAAAGTGCAATCATTAGTTGTACTACTGGAGGCTTCACTTTTTGTTTTGTCTCTTAGGTAGAGGTTAACTGTTGATATTAGGAAAACTCTGGCTAGGTGGCGCAAGTCGCTGCCCGACTTTAAGGGTTCAGTCGTCTGCATACATCCATTCAATCATCCTAATTTAGTGCCCAGTTTTGTGCGCATGTCTCTCAGTTGATTTGGTGAGTAGGGCGGCTCACAGAGTCGCCCGTCTGTTGAGCGATGGGTGGGATCGATACCGGCTGGGCTTGAGTTGCACTGAGGTCTCTCTGGTTCACTGCATTTCGGTCGTCTGCTACTTTTCCTCTTTCGATATTACTATTTTCCTGGTGTTTTCTGGTAGGAGTGCCGCCTATTTCAGTCAAAGCGTTACTGTATAAAAAATATATAGAAAACTTTGTTTGGTTGGAAGGATCTGGTGGCGAGTCGGGAGCAGATGTCGCGAATTGCCCCGTGAGGACTGTCAGGGTGACCACGGACTGTGTAAACATAGCTACGAACCGAAGCTGCAAATGCACAACAAAATGCAAAAAAAAAAAAAAAAAAAAAAAGTGAAGCTTTTTTTTTTTTTTTTTTAAGAAAGCAGAGTTTATTTTTCCTCGGAACTTACGAAATGTCACAACTTGTAGAGTTCAGTCAACTTGAAGTGCATATTGCTGACTTCTATGTGATACCTTGGTCAGTCGGGCACATCAAAGGAATTCTGAACGAACTCCTTTAAAAATGGGCAAATTAGCTCCCGATCTTACTCTTATCGGCGTGCGCTGGTTCGCCGACGCGTTAAAAAAGATCGTAAGGCCTTTAACGTGCACGACTGACCCAGGTATGGATCTGCGCATTTTCCTATGGCAAGTTATTTTTTGTTTCTGTTGTTCCATGAAGTACCAAAGGTCCTTAAATAACAACGTTTGTTCAGTGTTCGTTTTTTTACAATGCATTTTGGCTACCTAAGCTAACTTTAATCATAGCCTCCTTTATACTTTATACTACTTATCAGTATAAAGGAGGCTATGCTTTAATTTGTGATTCTATTCCGGTAATTCTGCATATGCATGGCAATATATTTTTAATTTATTTTCCAGTTTTACACGAAGCGTTAAGTATATCTATAAGAACTGCGACTCTATTGATGCAATCTTGCATGAACTGTACCCATCTGGATGCAAGTTAATTAATAAATATAGAACTATAAAGATAAGTAAAAAAAAATGAAAGCCGTTCACAATTCCCTGTAACGGCGGTTAGAGCACAGCTCTTGAGGAGGAGGATGAAACCGTACTGAGGGATAGCTGACTCCTTGAGGCCACGTGACCTGAGGAGGGGTCGTGTGACGTCAGGGGGGTCACTTGACCTTGGGAAGGGGGTCACGTGACCTCGGGGAGTCACGTGACCTTTGGGGGGGGTCACGTGACCTCAGGGAAGGTCACGGGACTTCAGGGGGTCACGTGACCTCAGGAGGGTCACGTGACCTCGGGGGGGGGGGTGTCACGTGACCTGAAGGTGTCGTGACCTTAGGGGGTCACGTGACCTCGGGGGGGGGGGGGGGGGGGGTGTCACGTAACCTCAGGTGGTCACGTGACTTTGGGGGGTCACGTGACCTTGGGGGTTACGTGACCTCGCGGTTACGCCGACGGCGACTGTGACGCCGCCCAGGCCGGAAACGGGCCCCAAAGAGCTGCGCTCTAAAAACAAACACCCGAAGATAATTTGTCTGCACTACGCAAGTGGAACTGTGTAGTCCGAATATACCATTCGAGATAGGTGGACTGTGATGCGATGATCAATCACGTGGAGTGCATTGTTGCGAATCGCTCCCCAAATTCACCGCTGCCACTTGATCGCCCAGACATTGAGCTCTCGCCGGCGACTGAAAAATATATCCGTCCGATGAAGTCAGCTGGGCGAAATCCCTCGTCAACCCGGGCTTTTACCTGGTATAGATAGTTGCTTGGACTAATATTTATCTTTTTTTCTCCTTCTTCGGCTTGGCACTGCAGTTAGCTGGCTGGGTCTCAATTTTTGGGTAGACAAAGGCCTCACGCGTGTGTGCCGCTCCAAGATAGGGCGGCTTCATTTCACGGCTCGAAGGTCCAGCGCGTTGAACTGAGCAGTGATCCTTCTATAAAGATACGAAGGGATTATGATCCCGGAGATAGATATAAAAAAAGGAAAAGCGAAAGGAGCACAAAGAACTTTGCGTCTCGACCTTGGTCGCCGAGCCGCTTCACAACAAAGCCGTCTGTCGTCTATAAAAGACTCCACTCGCTTCAGTACGTGGCGAGCACCCAACGTCTTAAATTTACGCCGTATAGTCATTGAAATTGCGAAATTCGTTGATGGAAACACCAAAACACGAATCATAAAGCGAGAGGCGCCAACATAATTCGGAGCGCAAGTTCGTCTGCTACTTTTGCAGGCGTTGCGGTGACGTGAGAACGCCGAGCCCTGCTTAGCTTTGATTGGAAGGACAGTGGGTAGACCAAGTAGCCTTTAAGTCTACCCACTATCCTTCAATCAGAGCCAATCAGAGTTCGGTGTTCCGACGTCACGGCAACTCCTGCGCAGGAAGCGGACGAAATTGCGCTCCGCAGAATCACCGACAGCAACGCAGGGCGTGGGCGGGTCCCGAGCATCTCGTTATCGTTACACAGCCAATAAGATTGCGACATCATCCTACGAGGACCAATCACGAAGCGCGAAGCAGGAAAATAGAATGCCATGCTTTTCGTTACTGAGCCAATCAAACGGTGCTAAAAGAGCACCGTCAAGCTGCTCATCTTTCCGCGTTTGAAATGCGAAGAGAAAGTCGTCTGCTTTCTTTGTAGGGGTTGGGGTGACGTCAGAACGCCAAGCTCTGATTGGTTCTGAATAAAGGCTAGTTGGTAGACCTCGAGGAAGCTTTCTTTGTGGTCTGCGCAATATCCTTTAATCAGAGCCAATCAGGGCTTGGCGTCTTTCTGACTTCACCGAAACTAATGCGCAAGAACCAGACGACTTGTTCTCCACATAAATCGCTAAACCAATCGCGCACGGTGGAAGTAACGTAATCTTGCACTTTTTACTGCGCGTGATCGGTCCCGTCAGGTATGGCAAACACACACAGAAGACGAGTGCGGTGACGATGCACTTTTTGCGTTGCTTGATCGGCACTGTCTGATCTAGGGACTGCCGTGGTTGGATTTCGAGTGAAACAGAGTGTAAGCCTTCAATACGTGTATGGTGCCTGGAGTGTGTCTTCGACTGGCGTGTTCAGCGTCCTATGCTGCCCACACATCGAAAGAGGTCCCGAAGTGGCAACAAATGACGTCACAGAAGCCGAAGTGTCGTGCTGTTGCACGTCGCGATCCTAGCGGTTGGTCGTAGAAATGCTAACGAAAAGCTGCGAGTACCACGAGTGAACGCAAGTACCGCTGTGGTCACGGCGTCCCAAATTCTGGCTGCCGAAGCTTCCGTGGACTGCCACACTGGAGAGCGACGTACAGCAGAATAGGCGTCTGCCACATACTCCACACCTGTTTGGGACGCCGCCAGGATCGCGACTGGCGCATCATGACACTTGTATGACGTCACCAGGCAGAAATTGAGGGACCACTTTTTTGGACGCGATATACACACCAACCAGTTGGAGACGCGTTCCAGGCACCATAATACGGGTACTGGTCACGGAACTTCTCCGTAACGCGTAGCGTTACGGAGAAGTTCGTGACATACGCGACCACGCGTGGCGCTAGTATCGACAAGGGGGCTGCGAGCCGCCGATGCCCCAATGTTTAAGGAGGCTTAAGCATCGCTGTATAAATGTCACGTATTGTACTTTCTTTTTATGAATTTTATTAAATTAATTATAGAACTTGACAGTTTGGGGTAATGAAATCATGCGTTCTTATATTTTCAATAAATAATAATAAATGAGTTCAAACGCTCGGAGACGCCAGATCGCTAAAGTAAAATTAGGTTGACACACTTTTGTTAGGCAGGCAAATAAGAATGTGACAATTAGTCATATCTGAATATTTTTACATGTTAATAAAAAAACAAAAAAACTACCATCCACACGCGCTAATACGACCACATTCACATACAAACGCTACATGTTATTGTAAATTATTTACATTGAGTTGAAATTATAATGGTCGGAAATATATAAGAATCGAATTGGGCTTCAGAATCAATGGTGAGAATATTCACAGGTGCGAGGTCAATCTGCAAAATGCTTATGCAAATAATATTCAAAATGAAACCAACAGGAAATGGACATGAAAATAATACAAAGGAACAAATATCTGACAGTACTGGAAGTGGGACGTAAAAAAACCGGCAAAAAATACCTTCATAGGCAAGTAAAATCTCCAACCTCGACTAAAAACTAAAGCAAAAAACAAACAAACAAACACACTTCATAGGCAATTAAAATCTCCAACCTCGGGTGAAAGCTGAAGCGCTTGATCTGTATGCTTCTTGTCCTTGTCTTTTTTGCGCTATTTTTATATGTTTATTTAAGATGAACCAACCAGCCCAACAACAACGTACCCTACTGAAGCTCAATTTTGTTTCTTTCAATATTTTGGCATGTTAACGGTATAGTTTTCTGCTCGGACCGCAGACGGCGTCACACGGCGCCGTTGAGGTAGGCTCCAAAGAGGATTGACTCTCAGCACGCAGTGTAAGCAACAAAACAACAAACAATGCGACGCTATTTTTGTTGTGCATGTGTTTGAGTGCGTGTCTATTTGTGCGAGTGTGTCACCGAGCGCTAGGACGCTTGTGTGAGCGCTGGGGCTTTCAGAGAGGTTCCGTCGGCGCCGCAAACTCTTCCAAAAGTAATTGTAATTGTGCTTGAAATTTTGCAAGTACTAACGCTGGAAAGCAATTAAATTACAATTACAATTTCTTTTAGCCGAAAGTACAAGTAATTACAACTACAAATTACAAGAAAAGTAATTAAATTACTTGAATTGAACCGCGCCAAATTTTGAATTCGGCGCGATTCACTGGGAGCGAGGTGACAAAACAAAAATGCTCCCTCTGGAACAGTAGCGCCCCTGGCGTTAGCTGTTGGCCCTGTACCAAACTTTGGCCGAAGTTGCGTGACCAGCGGCGTATTGAAGGACTCTGGAATAAGCCTTGTTGGGAGTCTGCTGCGGACGCGATTGGCCATCTGTAGACCATTCCAATACTCGTCGTCTGCGCGCCGCCATCTTTGTCTACTGGGCTGTGGAAGGCGTTCTGAACATGCGCAGTAGCTTCCTGTTGTACAGTAAGAGGCGCCGTACATGCGTCCACTGCTCAACGAATCGGCATTTTTAGCCTGGGTGATAAATAATTAAAAAGTGTACAGGGCTCTGGCAAACCTTCTGTTCGAAGATAGGACAATTGTCTTTCATCGTAATTCCGTAAGGAGTAGCGTGAATTAAAGTTCCTGTATGTGAGGAACACTCGTGCTTGCTACAACTAGCGACGTTCTTTGAGGCGCCGACTGCGTGACGTTGCAGGTTTTAGGAAACGAATTGCGGCGCACAACGGAAGACTGAACTGAATGATGCTATTTCGCTCGAGCGGAATGTGCTTCGTCATTCGTGTTGGTCGTCGTTACCTGTAAGAAGAAGCATACAAGGTCTAGCGTAGATGCTAGCAGTACGACATATATTTCCCCAGCGGCGGTTATTAAAAAAAAAAAAAAATTGGCCTACGTTACGAGTTTATAGTTGTTTGTAGGGATGCAGGTAAGAACGTCCTGTCTTCACGCTTAACTCGGAAACTGCTTATTTTCTGGCGATTTCAATGGACATCCACAGCGTACACGTCGTATTTTCCCCTATTTTCGTCGAAGATGCACTGACCGGCTCGCAGTAGCAGAAACTTCTTAATAAAATACCCAGAGCAACTTTATGGGCGAATGATAGGACAGGAACGATTTTACCATATTGCACTTGCGTTTCATATAAAGGTGAAAATGAAAAGCTAGAATGAGTCAAAGTGCCAAGGGACGACAGACATATTAAATTGTTTTTCTTCAGTTGTCCTTTGGCGCTTTAATTTGTTTTCCAGCTATGCCATACCGAGTTCTATTGAGTTAAGGTCCGTTCACTCTCTTGCAACCGAGAACGACCAAGAGAGACCAGACCGGTTTTTAAGCCTCTTGCGACCTCTTAGGACCAGCCCCGCTGCACCGCATCCGGTCCTAAGAGGTCTCAAGAGGCTTTAAAACCGGTCTGGTCTCTCTCGGTCGTACTCGGTTGCAAGCGCGTGAACGGGCCTTTATATACAACTCTCTGTAAAGCTATTTCGCGCTTACGATGTAAAGCTATGCGAGCGCCTCTTCCCGCAGCAGTGGGACAAAGAGCAGGCATGTTACTCATGTGTCCCGTGTTTCCACGCAGCATGGCTACCCGTCTAAACGACGCTCGTTGCTGGACGACGCCAAGTTCGAGACGCAGAAGCACAAGGAAGCGGAAGAAGTACGCAGGCAGGCCTCCCGGGACTCGCAAGACACCATAGACTCGCTCCTGGAAGACGTGAGTTCGGAATGGGATTACGAGTCAGACGTGTCGGGACCCTGCAGAATCACCTTTGGCGACGTACCGTTCTATTACGGTACCCGCAACGCGTCTCCGTCTGGTGTGTTCAGCGCCAGACCCTGTCCATGCGTCAAAAGTTGTCCAGGAGAAACAAAAAAATTACGTCCCAAAAGCCCGATGTCACGCGGTCGCATGTCGCGATCCTGGCGGTTGAATGCAAAAGTTCTGGAAATAAACCACTAGATAGCGCGAGTGTCGCTGTCGTCGCGGCGTCCCTACTCCTGGCTGACGAATCTTCCGTGGGCTGTCAATTTGGAGAGCGACCTGCAGCGGAACAGGCCTCTGCCACATACACCACCGCTGCTGTGACGCCGCCAGGATCGCGGCAGGCGAAAGCATGGAGTATACTTCTATGACGTCACCGGCCGGAGATCGAGGGACCATATTGCAAGACGCGGTAAACACAGCGGTCAGAGAGGCATTCCAGGCTAGTTTCGTGCCGTTAGTTAGCTTCGTTAGCTGTTACACGCGAACAGCGTCGTATGAGAGGTGAGGGAACGATCCGAATGTTGCCAAACGTCTTCGGTCGCATTTTTCGGACAAAGTGTTTCGGAGAACGCCTACTTAGTGGCGCTGGCAGTACGTATCGGTGTGAACCGTATGTAAAAAGGAAGAAATCAATACGAATAACAAGGAGTAACAATGGCAGCGGCGGCACCACCAGCAGAGCCACATATTTCCCCTGGCGTGCGAACTAAAGAAATGTCCGAAAATTTTATTCTTTGAAAAATTAAATCTGCATGACGTTAGGATCGAGTCAAACGATGGAGTTATTGAATTTTTCTCAGTGCCGCCGCTAGGTGTCGCGTGCTTGTGGTTCGCCACATAGAGTTAATATAATGTACGCTAGAGGTTGAACTGGCGCTAGTGTCTATGCGACTTCCGTGACGCAAATTGAAGCAGACAGCAACCAGCCTACTTTTGCGGTGCTCCTGTGCATTCCTATGGGAAAACGCGCGTGCATTTTGTCTCTTCGCCAGAAAATAACACGGAACACTTTGGTTATTTGGGTCATACCGAATATCATGTACCTTGATTAACACTATAAAGTGTAATTGCTTTAGTTAGCGCATTTTTCTTCATCAGTGAACGATATTTAACTTCGCTACATTTCAGCCCCAAACGTGTGTTCCGCAGCAGGTGTGTAAAAACAAGCGACGATTCAAAGCAAAATTACAATCGAAACGAATATCGAGTGTGTTCAAGGCTTGCCAGCATTCCGGTGACGCTTGTATATTGATAATATGCCAGTGCAGTACGTCAGTCTATGAAAATGATCCCGTCGTGCATGAGCGGATAAAAACCTTCAAAACATAGAGAATAAAGTCCCTGGGCTATGAAAGGTGTCTCTTCGTATTGTTTTCTCTGCCGGGCAGCTTTTATCGCGCGCTTGTTCTCAAAGATATCTAGCGCGCGGGTGATATTTTGAACGTAGAACAAGCAGCTTCGCTCAGGGCAGAAAGAATAAAGCGGTACTCACTTGTGTAAAATCGGATTAGATTACGTGGCCTTCAATTTATTTTGATTGTGCATGCACTGCGAGTTACTGATCCAGTGTTAGTTCTTGCCGCCGCTCTTGATTTTCCAGATGTGCTTCGTTCGTTTGGCATGTATATCCCCCATGCTGGAAATCGCCGACACCGCGTTCGCGCTAACAGTGTCCGACAGTGCACATAAATACATGTACGAAGCTGTTTTAGCACCGTTTTTAACGCGATGAATTCGAAAGAAAAACGCCGTAACTGACCGATTCTTTCGTCGGCCTGACTGAGAAATGTTCCAAGCTACCTAGTACGTACAAATTATTTGGGATATTTGCTCTTATGATCGAGCGCAGAGAGAAAATGCACTCACTTTTTCCCATAGAAATGCATTACTGGAAGTCAATTTTCGACTGGTTGCGGTCTGCTTCAATTTGCGTCAGCACACTAGCGCCACTTGAACCTCTAGCGTACATTATAATAACTCTATGGTTCGCCACTCTGGTTCGGCAGACATGCTTACTACCACGCCTAACCGCTTTCGACGAATGGAGTTTTCTCACGTGAGTGCCTGCAACCCTAGTGGATGGGCGGACTCTTTGTATATACGGCTCTTGTAGCGGTTACTGTTCAGGTGTTACGGCTAAGGAAGTCTAATATCGTACCGTTTTCAAATGCCAAAAAGGATATATACGTAATTATGCGTGTTGTCGATTGGGGAGGCTCAAACGGCCTCATAGGAACACCTGCTCAGGGAGCAGATAAAACTAAAATAGCATAAAGAAAATTAAAAAAAAAAAGTCATTTTCTGCAAAAAAAAAGTAAGTTGTCGATTGATGAATAGAGACATTTGGAAAGTCCATACAGAGGTGCGGAACAAATCTTAGGCCTGCGGTCCATTGTTTTTATTGCTATTACTCTAGATCGGGACGGCGTCACGTCATTTAAATGGAAATGCAGAAACTCCAGAAATCTATAACAGCTTAAAGAACAAAAAAAAAAAAAACAAAAAAAAAAAAACAAAAAAAACACCTGTGAGTTTTTGTTTGTTTGTTTGTTTTTAAAGACTTTGTATCACACAAATGGATACCCTTTGTTAAAACAGCGTTCCTAACTGGAATACCGCGAAACACCACACAAATTGGAACGATTGAGAGGTTTCTATTTATTTATCACGAGCTTTCAAAAATCAATAATAAAACATACTGTGATTCAATAGAGTCCGATGTCACCTTCCGGTAGAGAAACTGTTTCAATAATAAATGCACAAATTTTTTTTTTTTTTTAGATTTCGGAATGTGTTTTTTAGTTCGTTTTTTTCCCTTCGTATCTTGTGGTTACCGTGCAATATGTAGGTGGGATCAAGTTTCCTACGCTTCGTTTCAGCCTATGTCAGAGCCTAGTCGACGCTACATGCGAGCTGATAGAGCCAATCAAACGGCTCCAAAAGGGCAAGGTCACGGCTTTCGCAACTTTTATCTTGGCGTGCTGTCTTTGGGTAAACTAATCAACCGCACTAATTGCGCTCTGACCTCGCGCTTTAGTATACATGTCCGTGTTCGCTCGTGTCCTCGACTTTGTCCGCGCTCAGAAGAGCGCACCCAATCGAGGATAGAGAATTTTGAGTGTTGCGCATAGGAACAGAATCAAGCGTCTGCGTTGCGTGCTCGCGCATCCACGTCGATCGTCTCCACGCACCGATCCAAGACCGCAGTTCGGGCTTCGCGCAGGCGCATAGTGTGGAACACGCAAACGCTAACGCAAACGCACAATGCTTGCGTTCGCTCGTATGCGCAATACTAAAACCCACGAATAACTAGTTTTAAAATAGCGTATGCAGAAAAAAAAAAGAGACCCGTGCGCAAGAAAATAGCGTTGTCGCCATGCGCAAGTCTAAAAACCCGGTTTTGAGCTTGTCGCATGCGTAGTAGCGACGACGCTGTTTTTTGTTTTTGTTTGTTTGTGTACGGACAGATTTTGCGTACGCTATTCTAAGACTCGTTACTCACCTTCACATGTGCTTATTTAGGAGTAAATTTTCTAGATTCCGCTTAACATCAGGTCCAAGCGCAGCCGATGGAGCCAATCAAACAGCGGTAAAAGTGCATCGTCACGGCGCTGCATTGTTTTTTGGCGTCGCTAATTACCGGCTAACCCAATCACGCGCACAGAAAAACGCAGAATGATGAGGCGTTCACTATGATTGGTTTTTTTCCGGGGATAGAAAACGGGTATCTGGGCGTCGATTAAAAACTTTTACCCAATATTTCGCAGTTCTTTAGTCGATGAATTAATCGATAAATCGGTCTGGTTCGTTTCCACGCGTACCACTTTAAAAAAGTGAAACATTACATTTTTTTTATTGTTTTTGCTCAATGTGTGATAATTGTTTTTAAGTGACGAATCGATTTTCATTCCGGATCGACATCGATGCGTAGTTGAGAACAGTTTAAAGATACCCAGACTCACAGATGCTCCGGACACTGACACTTCTACTGCACGAGGCAAACGGGTTCGTTCATATTCTCCTCCGGCAAGAGCGACTTTCTTTGATTGCTTACCATGGTCTGAGCTTCTGTAAACGTGCACTTGCACGGCGTTGAAGTCGTCGGGATACGTGTAACCTACCCGCACTTGTCTGAAGTTACAAATCTTGCTCTCAAGCCGGGGTCAAGCCGCTTATACATCATACAAAAGACATGTCTGCATACAGATTCGAACGCGAGTAATTGCGAGATTCGTGCTTCGAGTGCCGCATGGCAATGAGTTCAAGGAGAAGTTTGGGTACGCCGCATTCGAACCACTGATATTGTGGTGACTCGTATTTGCGGGCTGTCTTTTGTATACTTTATGAGCAATGTGACCCCGGGCTTTACAGTTTACTTCAAGTAACCTGAAGTTTTCTTTCATACACAGGTGTTGTCGTCCACGTCTGCCTGGTGAAAGCGTTCAGTTATCGCTTTCTTTTGCTTCGTCAAAAGTTTACCGATGAACCGGTTTAAAAAAATGATCGCGATTAAAGCATTAATTGACTATTCGTTAAGTTACCCAACCCTAGAGATTAAAAAAAAAAAGCAAAAAAAAAAGCACAAATTTGACGAGCGTTTTGACGGTACACTCTTGGCGTTGCTTGCCTCCGTCGGAGCGTGGGCTGCGGTACAAACTTGGTGTGAAACGGAGATGCATCTCCGTGATCGCATGTTCTCTAAACTCTGTGTTCTGACTTGATTCGGAGCCACGCTGGTCAAACGTCGTACAGAATACAGTCTGCGGGCATTGTCTGACGCATCCTTCATCCTTGTACGATGGTCACATCGGACGTACAAAAGGCTGCCTGCACACGGAGAATTATCTGCGTGCCCGCAGATATTTCTCTCATACATCTCCGCGGAGAAACTCCGTGTCTGTTGTATGACGATTTGAGCAGTGGGACTACGATGAAAGGAAGTACAGTGTGCACAAACTATTATTATTACAAATCGTTTTTCTTTTCCTTAAAGGAGAGAAAAGATTGTGGATTCTGCTTGTATGTGCCGTCTACATATCTTTCGATGTTGTGTCTCATGAATGTCTTGTGACGCTTCGATCACGTTTTTTTGTCTCGTTACTTGATGTCCAAAACCCCGTGGCACGTGACGTGCTTTCGTTGCGCTAGTTGGGAGTCGTGTGCGTAATCAAAATTGCGATTTAACATCATCCAATATGGGTAATTTGTGAGAATGATCGTACAACGTAGCCACGAGAACGAGATTAATACAAACACGTGCAGGATTTCCGAGTAAACTTTTTATGAACGTTGCTTCCACAAAGAAACCATCCGACAAACGTAAATTTAAAAAAAAAAGAACGAAAGAAAAAGGGGGAGTCATACAATAAACTTAATCTGTATACAGTTTATTCTATCCAGTATACAAACGCAATGTTACAGAACACGAATGCTTTTTTTGGCAAGTCTTACAAATCACGCGGAATTTAAGTGAATACCCCGTTCCACATCAAGTCCGATCGCTACCAACTCTATGGAAATGAACTGTATGAAGACAGAGCAGCATTTCTCAAGTACGCCGTACATCCTGCGGTGATATGCGTTCTTGGTTCGCGTCGCAGGTCTACTTCGAGGATGTGTTGTCCGGGGGAAAGGACCAGACGGCCAGCGTGGTGTTCGGACTCAGAGACGGGGTGGAAAGTCTCGCAAAGATACTCAAGGAAGTGGATGTGCGTAAAGGTTACACATTACGGCGTTTTCTTTTTTCGTTTGTTTTTTGATGCTGGGCCCTTTTCTAGACTTGTAGCGATTTGTTAGCTTGTTTATTGTATGTATTTTAATGTAATTAATGTTTCATTCCTCGCAAACCTAGTTAAGTTATTGGGGGATACTAGGGGAGTTTTCGTAGACCGCGCTGCCCCCTCCGCTAAGCGTTCCGCAACGAAGAAGTTGCTACTACGCCTGCGCGCCGATAGCCTTGACTGTGGAGTTCCCGCTGTCGTGGCGGGTTGCAGAGGACCTTGCGGGACGGCGATAACGATCTACGAAAACTCCCTACTATTTAGTGCGTTACATACTCCATGAAAGGAAGATACTTAAATCGTGAATGTAGAAAATTTACCCCGATCATTGGTATAATGTGGTCTGTGCTTATGATGAAAAATGAAAGACGTTTACAATCCCCTGTAACGCCGAATTAGAGCGCACCTCTTGAGGAGGAGGGAAAGGTACGGAGAGGAGGCTATGCCACTCCTCCTCATCCGTACCCTCCCCTCCTTCTCTCCTGCTCGCCCCCCCTTCAGGGGAAGATTTTCGCAAAATTTTCTGCCAAATTGAGCGGAAATCTTTTTCCGCTAAATTTAGCGGGGAATTTTTTTCCGCTTAATTTAGCGGGAAAAATTTTCCGCTAAATTTAACGGCGAAATTTTTCGGCTAAATTTAGCGGGGAATTTACTCATAATGTCACGCGTGGTGCCGTCACGAGTGACGTCACTGGTGACCCTCGTGACGTCACGTGTGACGTCATCATGGGAGACGTCCCATAATATACCGCGCAGTTACGCCGACGGCGACGGCGACGCCGACGCAGCTCAAGCCGGAAACGGCCGTCTAAGAGCTGCGCTCTAAAATCAACAAATAAGGAAATAATTTTACCCAGTGCAAGAAAAGTACAGGATGAGAGGGAAATCGAAGCTAGCAAAATACTAAGAATCCAAATATTTTCTAGGCTGTTTTAGACAAATGTCTTTGAACGTCTTTCATAACCAGTGTTTCGCTCACGACGATAGAGATATCTCAAAACGTAAGACATGTACACTGCTGTATGCGTCATACAAAAGACGGTATTTGCTGCTGGCATGTTGGCAGAATTAGCTGCGGACAAGGCTCATGCCTGTTCGAAGCACGTTTTCTTCCTACGTATGTGTGCTTAGAAAATATCTGCAGACTGTCTTATGCATGATATACATTCAGTGTGACTGCGACTTTGGAGCCGCTGCATGTTGAGAGTTGCGCATTCTACGTGTCGTCCGTTTGAGCCGATATAAACGACTCAATGGAGCTTCCCGATCGGCTGAAGGTTCAATAAATGATGATGATGATGATGATGATGACCTGGCTGGCGTTGCAGGACTGCGGCGGTAAGGTGAACCACCTGGAGACACGCACCTCGAAGCAGCCGAACCAGACGCACGAAGTGTTCGTCTCCATGAACATCAGCCGTGACCAGCTGCTCGGTCTGGCAAAGGCGCTGGCGCTCAACACCCTGGCGGACATGCGAGTCATCAAGGACTTCTCTTCCGCTATGGCCGGCGGTAGGGACATCCCTCCTGGCCGGACGCCATCTGCCTTTTTTCTGGGTTCTTCCTATGCAGAGCGCAAGTTTGTCTGCTTCTTTTGACGTCAGAAAGACGCCGAGCTCTGATTGGCTCTGATTGGAAGGATAGCGGGTATACCTCAAAGCAAGCTGCCTCGAGGTCTACCCACTGTCCTTCAATCAGAGCCAATCAAAGCTTGGGGTTCTGACGTCACCGAACCCCTGCAGAAGAAGCAGACGAACTTGGGCTCCGCTTGGTCACTGGCCGCTTAAAGCCACGGTAACACTGCTAATATATCATACAAAAAAAAACAAAAAAAACACTCTGTTGACACTGTCAGGGGCGTGCTTCTTCCTTGTCTCATACTGATCATACAAAAACGACCTACAGCCATGTTCGAAACACATATGAAGCTGTTTCGAACATGCTCGTGGCATGTTAGTTGTGTCATCATGTCTGCGTCGTTTTGTATGTTGTATGAACAGTGCGACTGCAGCTTAATCGCTTCTCGCTTTTTTTTTTTTTTAATTTTTCCCAAGACATCTGGTTTCCGCTTCACATCTCAGACCTTGACTTCTGCACCCACGTCTTGACCAAGTTTGAGCCCGACCTGGACAGCGATCACCCCGTAAGCTTACGTGCATGACGCTGCTACACGTGTTCCTTGAGCGCGTACGCTTTCTCATTGTCCGCACGAATGCATGTCGTGTATAGCGAACGTTTCCTGGCGCCGTTATAAAGTCAACCGGATGAATCGGTGTCTGGATCTGCGTATAGCGAGCTGCGATCCCCGTTTTTATAGCTGTATTTTACGCGTGTGTGCTCTTGTTGGGAAACTTTAGAGCCCGCTGTTTCTCTCTTCACTTTCGAGAAGGGCTGCCTGTCGCGTGAGCACTCATCGGGGGTATGACGGGACGCCGCATTCGTTGGGACGCGGTTCGCAGCTGACGCCCTGAGTTAACGCACCATTTATCTTCTGCCAAGAAGAAAAATCTTTATTGGGAGGAATCTGCGATTGTATACACGTTCCACGTGCATTCCACCCTTTTTTTTTGTTCTTGGCAGACAATAAAGTGGTGCTCACACGAGGGGGAATTCTCGGAAATTTCTCCCCGCCGTGCGTATCAGGTGACGAAAACGTCAAGCTTTTACGATGCGGCACTACGGCGTCTGCTCGGAGGAAGGGAGGGATCGATGCTCGGATGGCACAAACAATGTATGATTCGGCGTCGGATCAGTTTGTTTTCGATAATAGTTTGTCGTTAAAGGTTTTCGTTTTTGCGTCAAATCTAGAGCTGGCCAAGCCCGCCTGCGGTGGTGTTCAGAACGGAAACGCCTAAATCGGACTGCAAACGCTAACGTTGTTCCTTCCCTGGCACTTCGTCGGTGTGAACGACGAAGCCGAGGAGGAAATTGCGCCCGCTGTTGACGTCACGCACGTCTGTGCGGATTTCTCCCCCGTGTGAATACCGCTTAAATGGGCGCTCTGAGCATACGCTAAGAACAACCACGTGACGTCCCGTGAGTACTACGTAGTACACTTAACGTTCAAATTTACCCTTCGAAACCCCGTGAACCTCTGGCTTGTAGAACTGTACATTGTCGTTTTTTTTTTCTTTTCTAGGACATAGAGTTAATCACTGCGATTATGAGATAAATCTCGATTTGCGTTTGATCCAGGGAACGTACGTGACGTGTCATGCGGTGTGTCGCAGCGTATTGGCTCTTTCTCGCGTGAGTTGAAACGTGGTGGCGCCAGTGTGCAAGTAGCCCCCAACGACTTCCGGTTCTGAACTGAACGGCGGGTTTCGCAGTATTTGCGAAATCAAATATGCACGCTATCTCCTGAAAACGGCCACTTATATTGCACTGTCACACTTATTTCACTCGTATCATAAAAGATTGACGAGTAAAAAATTAGGAAATATACGTGAACCGGAAGTGTGTAGGAGGCTTCCCAATAGACGGCGCCACTGAGTTTGTTGCCAAACAAAAAGTATGAATATAAAATACGTAAAATCTATCTCGCTCTCGTAATACACTAGGCTCCTGCCGTAGGCTGTAACGGCTGCTTCTCAGCATTCATTAATAGCAAGTGGGCGAGAGTACCTCGGTCATAAATTGTGCGGGTTATAATGGTAAACAAAAACAACAACTACAACAACGCCAATATTCGCTTGCTTTTTCTCTGACCAACCGTTGAAGTACATGTTGCTCAAAGATGGTTGATATTTTATGTTTCAAGATCTGAGTGACTTACTGACGTCTTGCAGGGATTCTCTGATCCTGTATATCGCACCCGTCGCAAGCACATAGCGCAGATTGCCTTCGACTATAAGTTGTGAGTATATTTGTTTGCTGTGCCGGATCTTTTCCAACCAATTGCTCGGAGCAGGATTTCTAAGAAACTTACTTTTTTTCGAAACCTTAGTGGACAGCCGATTCCCAGAGTCGCTTACACTGCCGACGAAGTCAAGACTTGGTAAGTTCATTAATTCTCTTAATATTCTCAATTGAACTCAAATCTTTCAATTTTCTTAATATTCAACGGTTGCGTTTTCTACCTCACTATTATCTAGAATATCTGAGTGTTGTACGCAGTTTGCCTAACGACGTCACTTGGTTCATCACAACACAAAATAATAAGAAAGCTCCTTAGTTGCGAACCGCGTACACCTTTAAATTCAACTACGAAAACAGTATAGGCGTCTACGCATTAGTACCGAAATTGTGTTCAATATTATTTCATTTCGTTTCAATAAATATTGCGCCTAATTCAATTATTCGGGTTGGCTTTAAAGCAATGAGCGATTCTGCTATGTCGTGACCTACTGCTCACGAAGAACCCGGCAGCGACAATAAAATCGAGACGTCAAAAACCTGTGAGGTCACTTTACTGCAGAACATTGGTACAGCCAAGCACGACGAACATTAAAAAGATTCTAAAAAAAAACAAAAACAATGCTGATAATATGATTAGATCTGAAAAATGCAATGTGCGCGGAGACAGTAAGCAAGTGAAACGACATGCTCATTATCTGTACTCACATCGCAATTTCGTGGTCTAATAGACTATTTTCAAAACTTCATACAGCAAGATTGGCGGTCGAGATTTCTAGGCTAGGTGGCGCAAGCTAGCGCCCGTTATAAAGGGTACAGCCGTTAGCATCCATCCATCCATCTATCTATTAAGGTGCAACCCCACTCTTGGTTAGTGTGATTCTGAACCAATAGATGGCGGTGTTATCGCCTTTCAGGATCAGGGGAAGCTCATTGCTGTTTGAGGCGAGGACGGGTGTTCTGCGAACCAGAACATACAGAGTGAAGTACCAGGAAATGGATACAGTGTGCACTGCTTGTGGAGAGGAGGACGAGACGGCTGAGCACCTGATACTCTACTGTAAAGGGCTTCACCCTATGCCTACCGAAGACAACATAGATTTAATAAAGTCATTGGGTTTTAAAGACAGCGAAGGGATAGTGGATTTCAAGACTGTAGAGATTACCAATCAAAGATTAAGTGAATGGTGGCAGAAATCGAGAGAAAACTAGGTATTTTCTTATTCACTGATGGCAAGGGGGTTTCATAGCCTTACTTTCTTTGCACTGCGGAGTGAATATAGATTTCACATTTAAATATTCTAAGCTTAAATGGTAAAACAAAATGGCTAGGTGGCGTAAGCTACCGCCCGATCCAAAGGGCTCAGCCGTATTCATCCATCCATCCATCCATCCAGGTGATCCCACCGCCATTTATCATGAAAAATTCTGGCGATATGTAAACTCGATGGACAGGAGTGACCCACCACCAACCGTCATAGAGGATCACACAGGAAATGTGGTACAGGATTTGATGGAGCATCTGTCGGAGTACCTGACAAAGGCATTTGAGTGGGAAGATGGTAGCACACCAGTGAGCGGACCTGATCAGAGTACCTTCAATGGCATATACAGACCCTGTTGAACCAGAGCAGCCAGAATCCCTAGAGCAGACAATCGCGCCAAAGCGGGAAATGGTGAAAGTCGTGCTTGACAAAGCCATCGTGCACATTGAAAAAAAAAAAAAAAAAAAAAGCACTGCACGCGGAACAGACGGCATACCTGCGACCTTGCTCAAATGCATGGGCAATGACGCTCGAAGGCAGCTGGCAAACATCCTAACCGACATCGTTGCGGGTAGTCCTATTCCCAAGGGTTGGATGCACAGTAGGGTTATACTGGTGATGAAAAGTGGAGGCAACAAAAAAAGGCTGAATGACTACCGTCCCCTCACAGTGACAACGTCATTTACAGGGTGTTTGCCCATGTTATAAAGGAATGGATGTGTGGCTGGGCGGAGGCAAACGCCAAACTGACTGAGCTCCAAAATGGCTTCCGCAGAGACCGCAGAGGATAACCTGTTCGTTCTTACGCAACTCGAGATTTTATATGCTGCTTCTTGGATGTAGCGAAGGCCTATGATAGTGTACCCCACAGGGTCCCTCATCCAATGCCTCAGGAGACTAGACATGCCCAGCCAATGGACGAACTTAATACGACGATTGTACGACGGAGGAGCTGTCACGGCTGAGTTTAGAGGCGTGATGTCCAGAGGGGTTAAGTGAAAAGGGGCCTGAAGCAGGGCTGCGCTCCCTCACCCCTCTTGTATATGTTGTACACGGGCGAGCTGGAACGACATCTCCTGAAGTCAGAGCTCCGTTTCTCACTCACACGCCTAGAAGAGGATTGTGAAACGCACTGGACATTGTCGGGCCTCAGATACGCTGATGTCCTCGTACTCTTTGCGAGGGACATGGAAACACTTCAAAAGTTGGTAGACGTCTGTGAAGAAGAAATGGCACTACTGGGACTGAAACTGAATGTTTTAAAATCAGCGGTAGTGCAGTTCTCTGGAGACTACACAGAAAGCAAGGTGTTGAGGCTACAACAGGAAGCTGTCGCGGTGTCGAATCAGTACAGATATCTGGGAGTGACACTGACGAACGCGCCCGACTACTGTGACAAATATCAAGCATCAATATTAATATCAAAGGGGGCAAAACATCTTACGTCTGCGAATGGAGCGGCAATAGATACGTGATGGTGAAAGAACTATGGAAGGCTGTGCGGGTACCTGGAATTACGTTCGCCAATGAAATAATTTTTGTGTCACGCCTGATACACGAGCCTGGTTAGAGCGCCACTTGTCCCAGGCAACTGAGTGCCTGACACACTCAGTTGCCTGGGACAAGTGGCGATTGAGGCGATTCAGGGTGACGTGGGATGGTCGACTTTCGAAGCAAGGGAGGTAGCCAGCAAGCTTTGCTATCGAGGACGGCTCCTACACATGGATAAAAGTCCATGGGCCAGACGGACATTTGACTATTTGGGTCTCCGATGCCTACAGACACGGTGGGTGAAGCGCGTCTACCAGCTCCGCAAGAAAAACGTTTTTTTTAACCGACCCAGTTCGGGAAGACACGGAAGGCAAGTGGGCAAGGAGGGTGACAAGGGGTGTAGGAGGAGCGGAGACAACAGACTGGATGGAGGAGGCAGGAGTGAAGCCGACTCTAGAAGTATATAGGGCCCACAAGCATAATATCGGAGCTGAGGACTTCTATAACAACAGCCTGGGCAGCCGCCTCCTGTTTGAGGCGCGAGCAGGAGCGCTGCGGACACTGGCATATCAGCAGCGGTTCGACCCGACGATAATTACCATACAGTGTAGGCTCTGTGATCAAGACGCAGAAACAATCGAACACCTGGTCCTCCGCTGCCTGGCCCTGACGCCAAATTGGGAGCTAGCCGACACCCAAGCCGAACAAGCATCCAGCCATGACAGTGGACGGCAGGCGACGCCACCGGCGAGTGTGCACGGAGGCCATAGAGCTACTGCCACTACAGCTCCACAACCTACACAAGCGCCATCCTTAGCGGAAGCACTGGGATTTCAAGAGGCGGCCGACTCCGGAGCACACCCCACGGTGAGATGGGCGATCCGAAAAACAAAACGGCTGGAAAATTGGTAGAAAAAAAAGAGAATAATGTGAAGGCCGACACAAAGGAGCCCACCGGCTTGGACCCGATTAGTACGTGACCCCCCGTTCCAAAAGGGATAGCTACATTATCATCATCATCATCATCATTACCATCCTCATCACCATCACCATCATCATCATCATCAGACGTGTACATCAATGCGAAAAATCGTGTGTGGTGGCGCCTTCGATACAGTGGGGTATTTTTCTATATCCTGAAAGTGACGTCCTTGGCCTTCGCTTGTTTTTCTCTGCACGAGCTTTCTTTGCAACGCGCACGGCTGCGCCAGTTCTCGTGCCAGGAGGCCGGTTCCCTAAGCTCAGAGCTCACGTCTCCAGAAAATGTGGTCAGAACAAAACGCGAAAATTGCCTCAGCCAAATGGCGAGACACATGCACAACAAATCAACCGACTTGTTGAAAAACATAAAATTGCCTGTGCGCTGTTAGCACCCCGCGGGGATTTCGGAGGCCAATTACACGTATTTCAATGTGGTCAGATTTATATGACGGGCCGGCTCTTTCGTCGTGCATGTGTTTGGCTCTTTGGGGATTTTCAGGAAAAGGTGATGACGTGATAGACTTGGGTTTCCAAAATTCTAGCCTGAGGAAATAAATATCTAAAAAATCAAAACAAATGAGCTACTTTTTGGGCTGTCAGGTGTCTCATTTAGGTAACTGGGTGTTTGTTTTGACCAAAACCACGAAACTGGAAAACACAAAAAATGAGCCTCAGGTTTAGATCTTAAAGGGGCCCTGCAATGACCTTTTTACTAATTTTTAAATTGCACCGGACCTGAGCGCACTGAACGTAGTAACTTAGTGAAACTTCTCTTTTCTCGAAATTCCCTTTAGTTTAGAAGTTATAGGCAAATTAAAATTACAAAAACAAGCAAAAAATAACCTCCCCATGACGTCCTTGGTTGCTTGAGAGTGGCCGTGAACTAGAGGAGAAGTAGTGGGCTCATCGAGCGCTCACGGCTGCCGCACTCCGAGTCGACGGCGCAAGAGGGCGCCACTAAAGCATGTTCTCGATATGCTGTATGCAGCGGGCAGCAAGAGCGGCTTTCATTGCATTTGCTGCGCGATTAAAGGCTAATTCGGCATGACACTTCATTGGCCACAAACGACAGCAAACACGGGGTAAAGATCAGTTCAGAATGGGAGCTACATTGCGCTGCCACACCGCGAAACGGCCAAAACGCAAGACAAAGCTTTTCGCCGAAGGCCTTCGGAACGCTCGGAGCCGGTCGGATGCTCCTGCCCAAACGACCGCAGCGCCGCCGCGTACATCCTGGACCTTTCCGTGTCGGCGTCTGATCCCACTGCTCTTTTCTAGCGCGCCTTTTCCACCGCTTGGTGGCGGGTATGTCGACGGGTCATTTCTTGTTTCCGTACTTTATGAACTGCATTCGTTTCTTTTTTGATCAAAAATACTGAACAAAAACTACTTTTACAAATAAGTGAAACGGTTTGCGTCGCTTATATTTTGTATTTCGACTAAAAAGAAGCTTTTAGCGGCTCTGACCAGTAGTAAGCCCAGGACCAAAGACGTCAGATTTTGCGCGCTTTCGGTACCGTGGGTCGCCCTCGTCGGTGGAGGAGGTTTCCGCGTCGTCCGGTTAAAATATGACGCACTGATATTTAGTTACTCTCCCCGTGCCTGCTGGCTTGCCCGAACCCCAAGAGACGTGGAAACCGCAAAAAAGGTGGACGCTTAAATATGATTGCAGGGCCCCTTTAAGCTTGGTAAACCCAAAGTAGGACTGGTGCGGGAGTCATTAAAAAAAAAAAAAATGCCCAGGTTAAAAATGAAGTGGCAGCAATAAATCATAAGAATTAATTTTAATACGAGTTCAGTGATAAATGCGATGGTTGGCTAGTCAAAGATTCTGGGTATGTGGATAGCTTTTGCACAGAGTTTAAGCAATGTACCGGTCTTAATTTGGTGATTTAAGCGCGCAAGCAATGGTGAGCAAAAATGAAAAAAAAATGCAAACGGGTAGAGTTTGATTTTGTATAAAACATAGCGTAAGTACGCACATGGTACGCTGATTAAAACTGGAACAGCGCTACATTTTACACTAGCGTTTAGCGTATCGATAGCTAAGGGTGCATCGAAAACTAAAGCTTGTACACATATACTGATCAGGACGTTATGTTTGAATGTACATAGTACTATATTACCCTCAGGCTTGGTTTTAGTTGTCTCCCGATTGCTTACAAAAGAAAGAAGAAAGATCTCTGGGCTGATAGAAAACCTCCACCTGCTGACAGCTACCAGTCATCTCGGCGCCGATTGTACGTATTCACTGCATGGCCACGGTCGCGTGCTTAGAACGAGTTTTTCCCATGTGATTTTCGTACAATCGCAATTGTTCTTGACAAACAACATTGTTTACTGACGCAAGCGGCCTCTTGTGAAGTTTAGAATATTTTGTATTGATTGTGGCACACGTGGAATGTAGCATAGGGTTTTTCTTTTTTACAATCCGCGAAAAAGAATGCTCCTGGGTTATCACAGTCTATAATGCATGTAGCACACAAAAGAGCGCAAGCTGAATCGCAATAGGAAACAAAACAATAATAATAAACAGTGTGTAATTACGTGAAAACCGAGGGAATTGCAGGTTCTGCAGCGTGAGCTCCGTGCTCTGAACGAAGCTCGCACTCGCGCGTTTCTCCAGGTGCTCTGATCTGCGGTGCCACAACACACTCGGCCAACGATCCCCCACCGCACTCGGTTTAGCCTGTGAGCTAAACCGAATGAGCTACGCTTAGAGTATCGGAACTCTTTTCCCCGATATTCTTGTGGGCGCCGCCATCTTAGTGTTTAGTACAAATCAAACGCAACTACCGATCGTTATGATTCAAAAGTGCGACTTCCTCAGCATTAGTTTCAGTGTTAGAAAGCTCACGTAATATTGTTTTGCTTTGACGTGAACTGTTAAACATTTGTGATGGACGGAAAAGGGTTTCTTTTGATTTCAGATAAAGCTTCAGATAACTGACAACTATCATTTTAAACACCAAGATGTGTATGAAGCGTAGCTTATTTAGTGGCTCCAGTTTAGCCCGACCGCCTAGGCACAGAAAGAGAACGAACAGCATAACCTCGCGCTCTTGGCGATGCTACAGTGGCTTCATCAGCTCGTACCGTTGGCTGCTCTCTGAATCAAGGTAAAACAAAGGAAATATTCAGATCTTAGGGTTTTACTAGCCAAAAAAACAAAAATCACTTAAAACGCCCCGACAAAAAAACAAAAAATCTACGGGTTTATTTTGACTGATTGGAGGTCTTTTGACGTGCAACCGATATCTCAGATTGGCTTTCGTTAAATTGCGGGCACCTCGGCCGACATTTAAACCCGACAAATATGGATTCATGGGCCAGCGCGTTGGCTCAGAGACACTGAGACGTTTTAATGTCGAACCATTCCGACATGCAGAGTTTGATTGCGAAGATGATTTTGGCTAGTGATAAATAACATTTAAATGCTTTCGCATACTTGGCGGAATCCCAAATGGCGGAATCCCCTTCATGGCGCCTATTTCATTTGGATCACGTCAGGCATGTGTACCAACGTACAGTAGAACGCGCGCAAAAGCAGCTGCACCCGCAGCCTCGCGCTTGTTGTTCTGACATCTCTGGCTCGCTCACTGCGGGCATCCAGGCAAGATCCAGGCATCTGACACCCTGACATCTCGCGGTTTTTCTGTCTTTCACGTGGCGTTCCAAGCGGCACACGCCGGAAAATGCACATCAAGCTATTCTTGAGCACGTGTCGCAATCTAGAAACTGCAATTTGCCGTAACTGAATGGGAAAGGTTTAAGGTTTAATAACATTCTTAACGTGTTGTATATCAATATGGAAGTTCTGTAAAATATAATATCGAACGATGCTTCGTACTTTAATGTCTCGTAATTTTGATTAGTTGACGTGATTCCATACCATAAAATAATACCATTTTAATCTTTATTTTTTACTTTATACTATACATTATCTGTACAGTTTGGTGCTTACTTTTTTCATTCATTATATCCAACCGAACGCACACGTAAAATATCGTGGACAATGGGACGTCTAGGCTGTATGCTTTTTGGTTTTAACCGAAAAACACCGATAAACATCCGCCGGTGACCGAAATAAAGACCGTTGCAAGCGAAAAAAAACATGTTCCGAATTATTTTTTCCCAACACTGAAAAAGTCATACGGAAACTTCCGTCAAACGCATTATCTTTCCCAGAATCATGAACTTTTCCTGTCTTTCTCTTGTGACCTATGTGGTCTTGGACCACGTAGGTCACAAACGTATAAGACCGACACGCGGAGCGGCTCTGTTTACCAACACGGCCGGAAGGCCGCGCATGCGCGGTAGCTATGTGGGCAAAAGCAGCTCGGCTCTCCGTGTTTTCGCCATTGCGCTCTGTGGCATGCGCTCGTTGTTGACGTTGTAGGGACGCTTATATCTTTATTTATGCGTCGTATTTCCTCACAACGTATGTCTTATGCTATGCCCGACTATTTGAGCTCGTTGCCCGAGCCTGAACGGCAGCGGTATCGAAACAAACTGTGCGTGGACGGCGTTTACTACGAGGATCCGTACGACCGTATAAACAAGACCTGCTGGACTTCCGACGTAAAGTTGCTGCCACCGACGTCGATGGCTCACGTCGTCGTTTATTTAGTTTTTTCGCCAAGCCAGTTCACGGCCGACACGGTGCAGGCGTACACGTCTCTCGAGGTCTACGATTACTTCGAGTTGGTTCCCGCACTGCCGGCGGGATCAGCAGCCTGTGGGTCCGAGGAGGTGTATGTATTCATTAATTGATTAAACACACACAGCGTCTTCAAGTCAAGGTATGATATTTTCCCTGCCCTCATGACCACAAGGCATGACAAGCAGTAACGCCTTGTCCGTTCTGCAGTCTTGGCGGTTACAGGTTACATGTAACGGCGTTGTTGGTAACGCGTTACTTTTTTCAGTAACGTAGTAACCCACTCGTTACGTTTTCGACACAGTAACGGATAACGTACTTGTGTTACTATTTCAAGTAACGTAGTTACGTTACTCGTTACTACTTCCTAGGTCTTAAAGAAATTACACTTCAATTTTTTACGTGTTTTAGGCGTCAAGCCATGATTTTCTGTGCGTTTTTTCTCGAAAGTATTTAGGTGAAACCGTAAAAAGCGATAAAGTAATTATGTTCAGTTTCTGTATGAGCATAATGTTTCTTGATATATTACCTGTATCGTCAAAACCGTAAAATGTGTTAAATCATAATTTAAAAACGTAACGCAGAATCAGAAGTAACGTGCGTTACTTTTTATCAGTAGCGGTAACGCGTTCCTTTTATTTTTAGGTAACGTAGCTCAGTAACGTGTACCTTTTATTTGCAAGTAACGAGTAACGTATTTGGTTACTTTTTTTCGGTAACGCCTACAACACTGCCGTTCTGTCGGCGTTCTCCTTCTGCTGGGTAGCACGGGCGTAACGAGCCTCCAACGAGCGCTTGGCCGGTGCTTTGTGCGCGAACACCATGGGAACAAAATCCGGGTGGTCTCAATCAGACAACGGTTTCCCTGCACATAAGCAAGCCTCGGGACGGAGATTGAAATGGAAGCCGCACTTGCCTTCAAGAAAGTGTTTGCCGCACAAACGGTCGTTCGCGCGAGGCGACCATACTTTTCGATCCACGGATATTATGCACCTCCTATGCCTTTCAGAGTCTGCCGGGAACTTGTGGAAACTCACTCTGCTGCTTTTCTTGTACATTTTGGCGCAATTAACGGCAACACAGCTTCGCGGCATGCTGAAATGCTATGACGCACATGCGAAACGTGCGCGCTTTTGCTCACACCCCCCGGCTCCGCGGCGCGATCGCAGCGCCGCCGCAGCTCCGTGACGTCAAGCCCTCGTGTCGGTCTATACACCAACTCAACTCTCCTACGTCACGCCGCGGTGGTGGCGCGTCGGACGCACTTCCGGTCTGGGGCGGTGGGCAGAAGTCGCCGTGCGAGACATGAATTCTTGTGTTCTTTTCGAAGAAACCAGACAAAAAACCTGCGTTCTCGTCAAAATGCTGCGACGGGAGCTGTGCCAAAAGAGTCTGGAAAGGTTTTAGATCAGTTTTCATGTGTTTCTGCCCGCTCCGTTCGTCCGAGAATGTGGATAGTAGCCATGAAAAGGGCAAACCAGACGCTGTCGAACTACGATTGCTTGTGCGGGCAACACTTCGTGGTCGCCAGATGTATTTGTTTTGTTCCAACATGAACGAGAGAAAACCACCAAGTTGTCCTGGCCACCCGCGGGTTCAGTCCGTCTTCAAATTCACACGGCCGCCTGATCGTTCGAACTTTCGTCTGCTCTTTCGAACTTGTCTGCTTTTTGTCGTCTGCTCGTTCAAACAAAAGCGGCCCGTAGACCAAACTTTGACCCGGTGATTGCAATAAGAAATAATTGCAGGCCTTAAACGACTTAAGTAGGCTCGGTGTAAACAGTACATACAAGATGTCGATCATTGGTACCAGTGGCCATCACCGACTTGTTACGCTTTGTATGTCTCCGCTTCCGAATTTCAGTATCGACGTCAATCATCACCGCTACCTTCTACACTTTAGCAGCACGAGCGACGTCGCGACCGAAAATATCTAGAAGATTCTCATCGTGGTTTTGGCGTCCATTCTGTGGCGTTCACGCGAATGAATCGCCGCACGTCAAATTACTTACGCAAAGTTTAGCGGTGTAACGAGCCTTGATAGTTTCGCTCAGGCGATTAAAGTGGTAAGACGTTGCTATGGGGACGTAGATTCGACAATTCCAACGCGAAAAAGAGTATGTAGACTCACACAGACGCCGACAACGTGACATTCCAAAGGTTTGTGGACGCGGGACCCGGTGCTTCTTGCCCGCACTCCATTTCGCATGCGTTCGAACTGTCGTCTGCTCTTTCAAACTTGGCTGCTTTTTGTCGTCAGCGCGTTCAAACAACAGCGGCCCGTAAACCAAACGTTGACCTGGTAATTGCGATAAGAACTAAGTGCAGGCCTCAAAACACTTATGAAGGTTGGTTGGGGTAAGTAGGCTAAGTGTACACAGTAGATGCAAGATGTTGATCATTGTTACCAGTGGCCATCACCGATTTGTAATGCCCGATTCTACTTGCGGTTTTCAGTATCGACGTCCTCCATCTCAGCTAGGGTCCACGCTTTTGCAGCCCGAGCGACGTCGCGACTGAAAATAGCGAGCAGAATCTCATCCTTGGAGTCAGGCTTTAGCGCCCATACTGCGGCGTCCACGTGAAATAAATCGCCGCAAGTCACATTATTCACGCAAAGTTTTGCCTCGTTAATTTTGCTGAAGCCGCTCAAGTAGTCAGACATTGTTTGGAGGACGTAAAATCAACAATTCCAACGCGAAGAAGAGCACGGGGACTCCCACCGACGCCGAAAACAACGCAATGCAATGGTTTGTTTATGGGCGACGGCGGGCCTCTTGCCCACCGTCCACCGCGCATGCGCGGCGCCGGTGGCGTCCGCTAGGGGCGCTCCAGTTTGTTTGTAAACATGAGTTGGTGTATAGGACAGTAGCTTTGTTCCACTGTTGTCCAAGGTCAGCGGTCCTCCTAAGCCACCGACCTTGAAGATCACTATCACTGGCCCGAAAGGCCAGTCAGCGGTCACAGCTGGCCAGTACTGTTAGACGTTTTGGGGCTCCCGTGTCTAGCGCAAATGTTGAGCGGGTATTCTCGAAATTGCGCGTCCTTAACAGGAAGGAGTAAAGGACACGGGCCTAAAATGTAAGCACCGGTATTCTTGAAATAAATCAAAACAGATCGCTTGCACGGTGGGGTTGTATGTGATTGAATCCGAGTCTTCGCCGAAAGCTGATGCAGCTCTCGGGTCTAATACTCGTACATGCTCAAATAACGTGCCCAAATAACGGCGGAAGGGCAATGGCGCGTACTTGTGAGAAAGGTATAATGACTACGAGCTTCGTCATTCGCTGAGATGCTTGTATTGTTCCCTGATATTCGCTGTCTCGTGTACTGCAGAAAAATGAACACAGGTTCCTTTTTTTCTCGAGCGTTCATAAAATTATCTCCTGACAGGGGCATTGTGTACACGGGTATGAAGGCCCTTGTGGACACGCACGCGTGTCAGGAGTTTGTCGACGCCCTCAACACTCTGGAGAAAGAGCTGCACTACGGACCGGACAGTATACCGCAGCTGGAGGACGTGTCCAACTTCCTCAAGCGTGAGTTTCAACCGTTATCTCCACACGACTGACTGTCCTGCATAACTTATGTATTATTTAATGTTATACATGGCTCGCTTCGCATGCGGGCCGGTTCTTTTCTTTTCGAAGTCACCGTGGCTGGCCAGTGAACTGTATTGCTGGAGCCCGCTCTTGCTGAAACCACAGCCTATAACCTCGCAGAATTTGTCTTCGGAAGCCACCGGTTGTGCAGTCAAATTTCTTCCCTGTCAGATGAAGCGCGCGCGCCGCCACCGGCGAGCTGCGTCGTATTCCAGCGAGATGATGTCATGCCAATTGTGCTTCCCTCTCCACCGCCGTTGCCTAGACAACCCATTCGGTCACAACGACGATCACACGCCACGGACTGGCTGGCATTACGGTGCATAAACGCGTAGACCACCGTAAAAGATGTGTGGCGTGCTGTATCATATGCACTGCGGAAAACACTTCGCAAAACAAAAGCTAGGTATCACACCGATTGCCTAATGCATCTATGCGCGCTGAGTATTAGACGGAGCTTTGTTTGCTTTTGTAGCGGCGGTTCTTGAAAAAAAAGGTGTTAATTAGCAACAGGCGTATTCGGCGCATTCTCAACTTGTATTCGACTATAGCTAAAAACAACAACAACACTAACTGAGGAAACAGAAGCGGCTTTGAATCTGACCCTCCCGCAGGTCGGAGCGGCTTCACCTTGCGCCCTGCGTCAGGTCTACTGACGGCGAGAGATTTCTTGGCCAGCCTCGCCTTCCGGGTGTTCCAGTGCACGCAGTACGTGAGGCACAGCTCAGCACCGCAGCACTCGCCGGAACCGTAAGTTCCACGCCAAATTAGGCTTAAATCACCCTTTAGAGATAAGACTTTTGGATACAATTGTAGCTACTCGCTCGAAAAATAATTAAATTAGAAAGTATTTAGCAAAGTTTATTAAATTTACCTTCTTTTCTGAGGTCAGTTTCTCCTTTTTTACATATATAGTTTCTCAGTAATGGAGTATTTTTCATTGGTTAGAGATTAGAAAATAATGTTGCTCAGGTTGTAATAAAAATATACTGAGGACGTTTCAGAAATTGTTGTCCTCAATATTTATAGAACTGCAGGACTCCTAAGGACTGTTCCTAAATGTTTCATGCCTTTCCTTTCTACAGCGTGCTATTAATACTGCCCTGATATTTATCAATTAATAAACACTTCTCTCTTGAAAAAAAAAAGTTGCTCAGGTTTTCTAAAAAGACGTGGGTTATAGCGTTCTTAGCAGCGATGAGCGTTCGCGTGCACGCTGCCTCATAAACTTCTGTGGCCAATAAGGCGGCGTCATTAGCCGACGAGAAGGCCCAAGCACGAATCATGAAGCAGGATGCATGAACATAATGAGCCTCCAGGGTGCGTTTCTTAATAAACTTAGATAACGAAATAAAATAAAAATCACTTCACTGCCTGTCTGCATGGTGATCGGTTGCAGAGACTGTATCCACGAGCTGATTGGCCACGTCCCGATGTTCGCCGACCCCCTGTTCGCCCAGTTCTCTCAGGACATTGGCCTGGCTTCGCTGGGCATCTCGGACGAGAACATCGAAAAGCTGGCCACGGTGATGCTTTACGGCATTCTGCAATTGAACCATCATCTATACTTTTAAGGCGAAGACATTAACTGTCCCATGGAGCGAACCGGCGTTATCAGCTTTTGAAGCCGCGCCAAACGGCACCTAAAGTCCCCTGTCCCATGGAGCGAAGGCTGTAGTCTGTAGCAGCGAAACGGAGAAACAACTCCCCTTGCCTGGCGCGCCCCCTAGTTTAGGGGAACGCCACTCTATGGAGCTGCGGGCCCGCACCGCCGCGCCGGTAAGGAACACGGTGGCGCGCGCTCGGTCGATTCTGTTCCTCTGGTCGCCGACGAACATCGCGCCGCCTCAAGCATCTACATCGTCAGCGGCCGCAAACCTCCGCGGAACACTTCGCGGCCTTCAATTGGACATTCATGCTTTCGCATTCACAACTCATAAGAAGTGCTTAGGTGTCCTCGGAATTTTGAATGCAAACAAGCGCGCGCTTGCCCACACCTATAGTGTAGCCAATGCACATGCGCAGAAACCAGTTTTGAGTGAGGCGAGGTGTCTGCGCGGGCGCCGTGCCGCCAGCAGCGCCACTTCTGCGGTGTGACGACGGACGCGGATTTTGGTCTGGAGCTCTTAAGCTTTGTGGTCTGCAGCGAAGGAGCCCTCATACACGTATACTTAGCCGGGATCGTTTGTACGTCTATTTTGTTATTTACCTTTGACTGCATTCGAAGGCACAATGAGGTTATTGTAAAACATTAAGTTTGCACCTTCGCACACGCCGTTGGAGGCTCTAAGGCCCGTTTGTCACGATTATTCATGAGGACTGCGTGTTTCACCCTACGAGTAAACGACTTCAGTGCGTCGGGAAGGATTTTATGCTGAAGAGTCGATTACGCAGTCATCTACTTTCACCAATCAAGCGTAATGCTTTATCAAGTGTATAAATAAACTGCTGGATATCTGCACTGACTTATATGTAGGGTTCAGATTTTTCGGTTTAAACCGATAAAAACCGATAAAAGTATGCCGAATCCATTTTCGGACATTCGGTTTTAACCAAAAAAGGTCAGTTTTTATGTTCGGAATTTTAAATTTCAACTGATAAAAACCGATAAATGTACGTCAAATCCATTTCCTAAAATTCAGTTTTAACCGGTAAAGGTCCCTTTGACCTTCCAGTCGTACCGCAGGGCCGTGACGGAAGGTGGAACAGTGTCTACCGAAACGTGTCCGAATGTATGGGATACAGGGATGCCATCACGACGTTTTGGTTTAATGTGCGCATCATCGATCAAAACGTGAAGTCCGAAATGCCCCATGACTTCGCCATGTACGAGCGTGTTTTCAAATTCGTTGCAAAGAAAACTGACTTGATGCAAGTTCTGCATGTTGTGTTGTGCTTCAAAACGTTGCACCGTATCTCTTTTGGCGGTCACAATTAGTGTATTGGCAGATCTTGGCTCAGGCAGCGCTTCATATCCTCAGCATGCCAGAGTCCAGTGTTAGCGTTGAGAGGGCATTCTCGAAACTCAGGGTCTTATTAACAAGAAAGAAAGAGTGCGAATCAACGAGGAGAACCTGGGAAAGTACACGTGTGTGTACTATTATAAGATCACATAATCCTGATGTACAGAAGGTGAAGTTTCATGTTTTTGGGGCATATTTGACTTGTTTGTACGTCTGTGTTTTTCTTGTTTGTTTGGCAGTTGCACATATTTGCCAAATATTGTGTCGATTTTTTTTTAATGTATCTGTGCCGTTATTGTTTGAGTGATTACAAATGTCAGAGCTACAAGGATCATCTGGTCCAGTGTCCGTTGGTGTTTATATTATATTCACCGGAAGAGGCCGATTAACTTTTGTGGACATAAATATACACCGAAAAAAACCGAAAATCGGATTTTAAAAACAACACCGAAAAAAGTATGCCGAATTTCGAAAAAATAGAAACTGAAAACGCGGAACCATACAAGTTATATGGTATGTTTGATCTTCATTTCTGGATGTTGTTGTACTCATGACTAATGAACTATACTTGTTGTCACATCCAGAAAAAGGAAAGATTTGTGCATTATTCCTGCGTTGCGCCAAGTACCTTTTACAAGGTTTGGTTGTCGAAGGAAGAAACGATCGGTGCTTGTGGCGTTTGAAACGTGTATGTCTTCATTAAATAACATCAAGCTGGTTTAAGATGCCCCTACATATACCTTAATTGGACGCACAAAAAATAGTAAGGCTCCAAAAGAAGCCGAACCTTTTTTTTTCTAACTTTTTTTGGGGTGAATGCTCGAGTATAGGTTAAACTCGGAATATATAACCTTTCGCTCTCACTGATTTTACAGCTTTACTGGTTCACTGTGGAGTTTGGACTGTGCAAACAGAATGACCAGATACGGGCCTACGGTGCAGGACTGCTGTCTTCTGTTGGCGAGATACAGGTTGGTGAGCGTTATCCTCTCGTAGATAACGCCGAAAACTTGGCACTACGGACTTGGTGTCTAGGATGTGTTGGTGGCACCAGGTTGTGAGTTATGCTACGCATCTTGTTCCCCAGCACGCACTGTCAGGAAAACCGGCCATTTTGAACTTCGATCCCGAAGTGACGGCGGTCCAAAAGTACCAGGACCTCGAGTACCAGGACACCTATTTTCTCGCCGAGAGCTTCGAGAGTGCCAAAGAAAAGCTGAGGTACCTACGTTTTTTTTTCTTTTTACGGCATATTTTTTTATAAAATGATGGTTAGTCCACTATGCTTTTGATAACCTTTTTGTTATCTCAGATTACATTGAGGTTTAAACAAAACACGAAAGGTGGTAGAGGCAAAATAGCTGAACCAATGACGATATTGCTTTAGTGAGGAATCTCGTATAAACACACAGAATGTCTAATTTCCAATTTGGAAATGTTTGCTTCCGCATTTAAAGAGGGAAGGGCATGCGAAAAACTTCATCCGACCTTTGACAGCAGCTGTAAGATTTTCTTTTTACCTTAACGTAGTAATAACGTAGTAATAAGGATATCCCGGAACATGCGAACACATAAAAGCAATACAAAAAGAGCATGAAAGAGCAACGTGGAATTTTCGTCATCAGCCTCACATGACGTGGCATGTCAAGCCTCGTGGCCACGTCATGTAAAGTGGCACGAGTCTACAACGCACCGACGTTAGTGTCCCATAGACATACGTTCAATGTTCAAGAACTTCGCCAGGGGTGACCAAAACGGGCTGCTATGTGTTTTTTGCTATGGCGTCACCACCATTTGTCGTATCATCGGCTCAAATGGGTATTAATTACCCTCTCTTTCTTTCTCTCACTTTCTTTGGCCTTCCAACAGACAATACGTCGCCAAGGGCGGTTTCCGGCCCTTCGAAGTGAGCTACGACGCGTACCGACAGTGCGTCGTGGTCCTGGATTCTCCGAGAAAGCTCATGGGCCTGGCCGACACCCTCCGAGCCGAGATCAACTCGCTTACCAACGCGCTTGACAAGATGAAGTGGAAATGAACTTCCCGTTCGTGTACACCGCAACCAGCACCACCCGTACTCCGCTTCACCGCAAGTCAGAAAGCAGCAAAAAACTGAAAAAAAAAAAAAAATATACAGACGCAGACGCACGGACTGAACGCGCACGATCAGAGCTTCGTGCAATGCCACCTAAAAAACAAGGCCTCCTGCAGATGACGTCATAGTTAGTGGATCCCCCGGACCCGCCCTAAGCGCCAAACACGCCGACTTTCTCTTCAAGGCCGTATTGGCGCATGCGCCGCTACGACCCGATGAAGTCAATCCTGCAGCGCCAAAAAGGGAATCGTAACGTGCGTTTGATACCACCGGTTAGACCGTTCGCGCTTACAAAAAATAAGCACACCGTAGACACGCTTACCTGTAGGAATGCAAAAGGATTCCTGCAGGCAGCGCGCCAGTCTCATTTTGGCACACGGCGCTCCGACGGTGACATCACTCTCCCCCACTGCGCAGGCGCGGCACCCCCGCCGGCTCCACGGCTTGCGTGACGATGCATCTGCGTTGCTGTGCTTTTCTTTGTGTTTTATTTCTGAGGCGCGTCCGCTTTGACCTTCAGCGACGCGTGCTTGATGACGTGTTTTTCTGGTCATCTTTCAGGCACAACGCCGACGCCGCCTTTTCGCGTAATAAAACATAACAATTTCGCCTTAAAAAAATGAAAGAGCACACAACGCTTTAAAGGGATGCTGAATCAAAATTCGAATTTCACAAAATAAGCTTGCAGAAATGTTAAACGGGGCGCTATAAACCACGAAACATCACTCATATGGCCACATTTCGAGCGGATGGCCGTAATTTCCGGGAAATAAAGGAGCGAATGAGGGAGAATGTTGACGTCATCTTATCGCTGATAAGATGACGGCAACGTCTCCGTACCCTCGCGCGGAGAGGTTGACGTCTCCTCTACGCGCGCTCGCGGATTCAAAGCGAAAAGAGGAGGAAATGAGAATCGCGAGGTCAAGCGTTTTTTCGGCCTTGTGCGAGCGCGCTCTTCTTTTACAAAAATACGACGATCCGTTGGAGATACCGCTTTACGAGTGACGCTTTGGGATTTGTAGCGTGCCGCCTATCGATTCGGCGTTGTTTACTAAAATTCGATTTTCGGTTGAGCATCCCTTTAAGACGACGGGCGTCGTGACGATTCAATTTTGGCGCTGCCTTGACTGGCCCCATCGAGTCGAAGGGTCGACTGCGCTCTGACTTTGGGTGAAGCGGACTATCGATAGAAGGCTGTATGGAGCTGAATTCTACGGGGCTCGTGCTCTGACTGATTGGACGCGAGTCACAGGTAGCCGTACGCTGATACGGCGCTCGGGTCCATTAGATGCACTGCGCTGGCCTCCTGTGGCTGTTGTAGACAATTCGGCACTATACGGCCTTCTGCCTACGTGGTGTTGCAACGACGTGTTCGCTATGGCCTCCTCTCACCAGGGCTACCTACAACGAACGCCACTTGCTTGGAAATTGCGTCATATTGGCGACCACTCTATATACGCTTGAATGTCAACCAATTAAACATGCACACACGCACACACACATACACAGAAAAAAGAAAAAAGGTTTCTGGAGACGCGATGTTACCGAAAAAAGCTCCGAGTTTGTTTTGTCCGAGTTTAAAGATTGCAAGAAGCGAACGTAGCGAGCTGGTTAGGAAACATCACAATCTAAACCCTGAGACACACACACACACAAAAAAAAAAACAAAAAAAAAACGGGTTTAGGTTATGATAAAATTTAGTGTTTGTTGCCCTAGGGGGAGCAGGCCACGAAGACCGCGTGTCCTGTGTTGCTGTAATTCTGCATATTTGCTCGCGAGGTGTCGTGTTCCAGCTCCCGTCTGCTCTCGGAAAATGGCGTCTTCGTACCTACGCGGCGTTTGCTAGAAAAAGCGAACAGCGTCTTTCTCACGGTACAAGAGTCACGTACAATGTGAGATTGAGAGCGCATTGCCGTCGGCACTTCTGCGTGCTTAGCAGTCATACTCTACCGAATAAATTTAGTATCCGAAGCGTTAACGAGTGCTACCTTAATTAAAAGGCGGACACCGACCTGCTGTCTACCAGTGTTTGTAGAGTAATCCCCGTGGCTATCGTCAGTACTGACTATCTTGATTAATTGATTAATTTGTTCAATTTGGTTAAATGCGATTGGTTTCCTGTAGGGCTTGTGCCTGGCCTCTTAACTCTGTCGACACAATAAAACCACCAAAACAAAAAGTACTAAAAAGTGCACAAGGTTCAGAAAGCGAAAACCCGAAGAAATATGATTAATATTTGTGTTGTATAGACGCTTTACACACGCGCCAAATTACAACCGCCATTGCTGACCTTCTCTTGTCTTACCGAGATGCCGAGCAACTGAAACGGTAGTTGACGATCCTTTACAAAGGCCGATGCTTCAGAAAAGGACACAGTTGAATCTAATATGGCAATAACCTGGCCTGCTATGGTAATGATGAATTGAAATAAACGAAATAAGAAGAAACAAAAACTGAAGGTCAGTTATGGCGGCGTCCATGCACAGCTGCTGTAAAGCGTCTATAAGATTGTTTCCATCTGTATTTTTTTTTTATGTAAAGAGTTCACGTTTTAGTTCTACCACGCGCAAAACACAAGGGCCGCTTGGAACTGGGTTCCGCTTGGGCTTTGCCAGAAATAATATTGCATAATTCTGGTTTTGGCAGGATTGTGCGAAACGACGTGGGGGGCTGTTGGCGACTCCAGCGAAATCGACGGCACCTAGTGGCTAGGAAGCTGTGGCGGCAGGTTCGCTCGCCAGTCTTCTCGAACGAATCAGATATTCACAGCACCTGGCGGTCTAAAAACAAAGCTATATAAAAAAAACAGGTGTTGAAAATTGCCAATAGAGCTGCTGTTTTCGAACACAGCCAGTGCTTTTCATCGCAGGCTTGTTAAACCCTAAACCGGGGGAAAAAAACGAAGAATACATCTTGCGGTCACAAGTATAGAGATGAAGTAACCGCTTCGGACACCCCTTTCTGGGTATTACACAAGGGAGGGTTACGAATATAATTTGACAATTATATGAAATCGTTAACAAAAACCAGTAAAAAGAAAGCACGGTGCGCGCACACAATGGAGACGAGAGCAGGTTTACAGTTCCTAATAAAATTCTAGGTCTAATTTTCATCGTCAATAAAGACACCCAGCATTCCATGAAATTTAGTGGTGCGATCGAGTTTCTTTGCCTTTGTATTTAGTACACTATTTGGGAGATGCTCGAAAAGTCCTTGGCGCTCAACGAATTGTGGGAACGTTCTATAAGCCTCTCCTTGCTCTGTCAGCCTCTACCACGTGAGAGTGGAGAGATCGACATAGAGAGAGAGGGAAAGAGAGAGAGAGAGATAGAATGCATCCGGTGTAGCTTAGCTACTGGACAGCTCGAGGTGGGGTTGCTAGTGTTAGGTAGAGTTGGCTTGCGCAGTTGATCGCATGCTCTCTTTGTCTCGCTTGCGTTTCCTCAGTCAAAGCACCTAGAAGACAAGGCCTGCGTGTGACGTCATCGTTTGTGGGTTCCTGACCCGCCCCAGGCGGCAAACACACGGACGCTCGACGAGAGTCACCGCAAAGCAGCAGGCGCGTCTGTCTTGGCGTCGCCACTTGCTAACGTCTCGCTCGATGCCTGGGTGCGTTGACGACGATGCTGACTCATGATAAGTGTTGCTGTGTGGATTCACTATGGTCCGTTGTAACTCAAGAAGGTAGGGCGAGGGAAAGGGAGGCTGGGAAGAAGGAAGCAGACGAAACGCTAACGAGAGGTGGTGGTTTTCCCTTCTCCCTTCCAGCGTTCCGTCTGCTTCCTCCTTTCCGCCTTTCTTTCCCTCGCTGTACCGTCTTGGGTTGCAACAAACTATAGTAATTGCGTTGTGGGGGAGGGGGGTAAAGTTTTTGTCTTTGATAGGTGGTATTCTACACCCGTCGTCTCTACTACAGCCGGTTTTGTTCAGTCATTTCCCGGAATTCCGTTCAACGCCCATAAAAAGCGCTGCACGTTCTGAATAAAAAAACAAATTGTACAGCAAATTTCTAGGCAATTGTGTTGGATACGTGACAAGTCCTTGCATCACCAACGTTTCGCGTCATATGACCTCAACGCCGGCTTAATTTTCCTGCTAAATTTAGCGGGGAAATGAATATGTGTTTGAATCACGTCACACGAAGTCATGTGACATTATTTTCCCGTCTAAATTTAGCGGGAAACTGACTTAGCGTTGAGGTCACGTGACAACAATTTTCACCTTCAATCTTGCGGGAATCTCAAGTCGTGTATAGGTCACGTGACACGAAGTCGTGTGACGTTATTTTCCTTGCTAAATTTAGCGGGAAAACTGCGTTGGTGTTGAGGTCACATGATGTCAATTTCTCCGCTACATTGAGCGAGGGGACTGTGATGTCACAGGCCACGGTTTCACAAAATGTGGCTTCACGAGATCCGGAGCAACTAGCCGAATAACGTTTCACGTAAAATTTACATACCTTGTGACCGCTTAATATTATTATTGAAATAATAATAATAAAAATAAATATTTTATTGCATCTTTCATATTGTTCATATACCGGCTCGGCAAAGCATGCATGAGTATACTTGTCTGCGGGGCCTGGCGTCCAACAGGCTACATGCTTGCTGATAACAAAGCATGTGCTGCTGGCGTGCAACAAAACAAAAGAAAAGAAAACTCGCACATGCTAAAATAACGAGAGGAAAGCGCAGTTTCAATCACGTATCACATTTAGAACACCAGTGTCTCATGACCGTATGTTACTCGTTTTAATGAATCCAAATAAAGAAGCTCTTCCGGTAGTTTACAGAAGTAAAACGGAACGTAATAAGCTTCTCTTTGCGCCTGAGAATTCGTCCTTTTTTAAGGGAATTTTGAAATCTCCCTCGAACTAATATTTTACTAGCGTTGCACAGCAGTGCAACTGCACAGTAGTTAAGACTCTGTCTACATTCATTTTCTCGTCTTTCTCTGCTTTCACTGTTCATTGTACCATATATGATGTTACATGCTATTTTGTAGAGAACCTTGGCGGTTTTTTGCTTTTTGTAGTTGGAACACGTTCCGTATAACGAAATACCCTAACGAAGGAAAGATGGGCCCAGTGCGGTATACACTCTTTTTCTTAGAGACATATTTGCTACACTCCGTTTCAAAAAAAAAGATTTACATCCAGACAAATCAATCCCTAAATATCTTGTTGTTTGGACATACTCTAACGGTAAACAGCTACAGTTTCTGCAATGATGAGAATGAAGGAACAATGAAGTCGTCAAGTTCAAATGTTCGTAGGGACTACGAAAGCACATCAGCTTGGTTTTACTAGAATTTAAAAAAAAGGACTGTCTAGAAACCATGCCATTAGTAATTCAATATCTTTTTGAAAAATTAAAAATGCGTTTGTTTCGATACTGTGTTCGAGTACTATAGGGCAGTATTGTAGGGGGGATCGGTGGCCGGGTGGGCTAGAGCAGGCCAGCTCGGAATAGGTGGAGCGAAAGCTCGCACTGCAGAACCTTGGGATCCCTCCACCCCTGCCCGTTTCAATCTGGATGAGCATCGAACCGGCGTGCGGTCGTGTATCACTACTGCGTGGTGCACGTTAAAGACCCCAGGCTAGTGGTTGTGCTGCACTGGCTGAATTGGTAATCTGCAGCTAAGAGACAAGTCGCCCGTTTTTTCGGTCTATCAGGCTGTTTAAGCACACACAAAAACACACAAACTTTCCTCGTGGTGGGAAAGTCGTTGAGGCTGGAGCGCGTTGCCTAGGTGTCAGCCTTCCATATTCCTTCTCCATACTTACGAGAATGTCCAGATAGGAAAGTCGAAACTCACCACTCACCACCAAGTGCTTGCGAAGGTTGGAGGAAGAGGACCTCTCGGACTGAGTATACTTTTTTTTTTAGTGTTTTCAGCGATCAGTGAACTTATCGCCACTATACTGGACAAGGTCAAAGTGCAGTTCATAGCCCGGCCACGGTAACACCTACCCCTCGTCGCTCATGCCAGCCTCTTGTTTGAGCATTAACGGTGCATTACCATACACCTATTTTCCTTCTTTTCTGTAGCTCTGTTAATACCCTTTCTCAACGGACAGGCGATGGAAACACCGAAGAACGGACGTGTCCATTACAATGATCAGGAGGAGAGCGGAAGGCTAAACCAAGTGAATGAAGTGGGAAAAAAACTGTTAATATCTATAGCAAGGTAAAGAAAGGAGTGAACAAAGACAACACAAAGTCATCTTCGGAATGCGTTCCGCTTTTCTTTTTAATTTCTTCTATGCAACGCAGAACAAAAGATTTGACCGTGAATCACGGCCTCAAGGCCTATAAGAAAGAGCAAGTCGACCAATAGAAACATCATGTGTGGCTCTAGTCAGTGCACATTGGTGGCGACTCGCTTTCGCAAAGAAAGCTATCACCGCGACTGCTTCGGCACCGACTACAAAAGCTCCCGTTCGGCGTTAAACAGTTCACCGCTACGCGTCGCCTGTTTCCGCGAGGTGGCTCTGTCGCTTGGCTGAAGAAGCGGGGGAGTTCGATGATGCCGAAAAGGGTGAAGAAGGGGGCGGGAGAGCCACGCACAAAAAGGTTGAAATAAAGGAAAGCTAAATGCGCTTTTCCGCGCGATTAAAAAGGGACAAACAGAAGTAGAAAAACGTCTGCCCTTTGCGCCGCCACTTTGCTCGGACGAAAAAAGTTTTGAGCTCTTGTTTTATTTTGTCGCGTCTAATCTGGGGTCCAACCTCCACACATGGTCGAATCCGCTGTGGTGTTCACAAAATTGGGTAATTATTTTCCTGAAAAGTATCTGTATCGTTGCAGAGACTTTGCAGACACGCGCATCTGACCACGCCCCTGGTACGGTCAGTTGCGCGAGATGTAGTAGAGCTTCAGCACAAAAGACAGGAGATAGCCTTTCAGTGGATTCCGAGCCACTGCTGCATCCGAGAAAGCGAAGTTGCCGACTTTCTGGCGGTGAGGTCCCACAAAGCCCCCTGATGCACACTCCCGACAGTCCCTCAGTTTTCGGACGCCAAGCTCCTCGTGAGAAAAGCCGTCATCCTTAAGCACACGGACCTGGGAGCTGTAGCAGGCGCCTTTCCAGCCCGTCTACAGCGCGGCGTCAACCGCCAAACTGCTGCGGTACTGTACCGCCTGCGGAGCCTGATGTACTTTTACCCCAGCCTGGATAGGCTGTTTCAGGCTCGATTTCGACAGCGACTGCGGAGAGCCTGCTGACGCCGAACACCTCCTCCTGCACTGCCCCGAGCATGAAAAGGAGGGAACCGACCTCAGGGTGGTCGCCTTTTTCCGGTTCAAGCTACCCAACACCAGCTTGAAAGAACTCATTCGTCCGCGGGCGTCCCGAGCCGTGGCAGACGCAGCGCTCAAGAAGCTACCAACTTATACTTAAGAGACAAGAGACACGGAGCTCTCAGATGTCCTCTAATACCCAATTCATACGGGCTGCCTAAAGGACCTGTAGATTAGGTCCTTTAGCTAAAGGTACCTGTATAAAAAAACGTTCGGGATCACACGGCAAATGAACGGAGGATTTAGGGTTGATGTTTATTGGAACGGGGGTAGCCCAGCTAAAACGAGGGGCGAACGAGCAATATACAATTTTAGAGCGCAGCTCTTAGGCGCCCGTTTCCGGCTTGAGCGGCGTCGCCATCGCCGTAACCAAGGTCACTTCAAGGTCACGTGACCCTCAAGGTCACGTAACCCCCAAGGTCACATGACCCCTCCCAAGGCCACGTGACCCCCCAATTTCACCTTAGGGTCACGTGATCCCCAAGGTGGCCCCCCAAGATCACGTGACCCCCAGGTCGCGTGCCTTCCTCCCTCCCAAAGTCACGCGACACCCCCGCCCCCCCAGGTCACGTGACCCCCTCCCCCCGAGGTCAGGTGACCCCCCCGGAGCATATTAAAGAATGAGGGGAGGAGGAGGAGGGGTCTACCCTCTCTCAGTACCCTTCCCTCCTCCTCCTCAAGAGCTGCGCTCCAATTCGGCGTTACAGGGAGTTGTAAACGGCTTTCACTTTTTTTCGTCTAAAAAGATTTGAGACACATTCTTTACTTTATTAGAGGTTGAATATATCGTTCTAAAATTATTTAATAGTTGTTTTATTGATTTTACTGCATGACGCCAGTGAAACATTAGCTTTTCTTTAGCATGTCTCGCTGCTGTGGCCAAATTACCCGCCGTGTTATCGAATCCAAATCCGAAGTAGGTACGCAGTCGTCAAGGCACACAAGGTGCGAAACGTGATCCAAAACTCTCCGTGTTTCCCCTAGTTTGCTCTGCTACTTCTTTGCATCTGCCTCCGGGTCGACCGAGGCGGATCGTCTCGTACACTCCGGCGTTCCCTCTTTGTCGCCGGAGTTCGCCTATGTTGTCCCCCCAAAGTCAAATTAGCGACCATGTTTCCGCCTCGGACCAGTGAACTCGAGGGACTTTCTTACTGGCGCCGCTAGTACTGGCACCCAAGTTCACAGATCCACTAGGCGAAATCATGGTCCCGAAATGCTCTGGGCAGGCGAAGCAGACGACTCGTCGTCGCTACTCAAGGTAGAGTTTTGTTTGGGGGGATTCATGAGTCCGAGGTTACTCCCTGTGGCTGTAAAGGGAGATCTGCGAGCTCCGTTCACTCGAAACCCTCCTTTAGCGAAAGAGACCTTTGTGCACCGTGTGATTACAAACTCCATCTCCCTTTACAATAGTGACATATGCTAAAGGTACCTTTATACCGCACGTGTGAATGGGGTATTAGAGTCTGACCAGCGACCAGCAATACTGTTATTTGCTGCACTTATGCGCCTATGCCTATGCGTTAAAAAAGCCTCCACTCAAGATGGACACAGTGTTGTCAGGATCCCTCCCGCACTCCGACTGCCCAAGCCAAAGTCAACCTGAGAACTTGAGTTTTCATGCCGCGATTCATCTTCCCATTTCGTTTTTATTACGTTTTAGTTATTTATTACAGTTTGTACCTTTCTGCCCATTTCTATACCTTTTCCTCCCAATCTCTCTTTCCCATTGACAGTGACATGTGATCCTTGAGCGTCACCAACTACGACGTCGATTTATTTCTTATCGTTTAAATAAAACAGAAAGAAAGAAAAACAGGAGCAGAAAGCGCGGATCTAATAAGCCACAACCATAACATAAACTTCGAGACTGCAGGAAAAAAACGTCACGAACACTACAAGGTCTCGAGACCCTCTGGGGTCCGTGTCATTTTTTCCCTGCAGTCTCGGGGTTTCATGTTCCATCTAAGCCATGGCCACCTCCTGTGTTTTATTTTAAGCTCAATGCCTCGTTGTTTTATAACAGTAGAGATATCTAGTATTGCGTATAAGAGCAAACGAAAACGCTGCGGGTACATCGTGTGCTCCACGCTGCTCATGCGAGTCGTCGCCATTCGCAAATCCCAGACAGCGGTTTGGGCTCCGCGCACGCGCAGTATGAAAAGCGCTATGCTAGCGCAAACGCACAGTGCTTGTGTTCTCTCGTAAACGCAATACTAGAACTCACTATACTTCGTCCTAGAGCACTGCACGGGCTCGGGCCGGCCCGAAAGCAGGGGCCCGGCCCAGCCCGCGGGCCGGGCTCGGGTCGGGTAGCACGTATTTTTTTAGGGCCCGGGCCGGGCTCGGGCTTGAAAAAAAAATTTCCGGGCCGCTTCGGCCCGGGCCGGCCCGGGCCGTGCCTGGTCAGTCGTGTGCCGTAAATTTTAAATTGTTAATAACAAAAAGTTTACACAATAATCTTTTAAGTTGATTGAAAAAAAAAAAAGAACGCGAGGTGTAAAGTTGTTACAGCGCCGTTAAAATATTAACAAAAAGGTGTCTCGCAGTTAGAAAGCCTTCAAGCGGATAAAAGGAAACATGGGCTCCACCAGCATAGGGGGAGAGTGCACACTCTCCCCTTATGCTGCTCCTCCGGTCGCAGGGTACAAGATTGTCTTTTTCCTCTGCTTTTCAAACTAAAAAAAAAAAAGAAAAACGTTACCGCGACTTTGTACTTTGTGCGGAGGCCTTACAATGTCACCAAAGATAAGCTAACGTACCCTAGATAATTGTTTTTGTTTATGCAGCCTTTTGAAGATGCACTAGCGAGATTGTGATTGTCTCTTCTTTTCTTCTAGAACCTATCCAGGTTCGAAATGACCAATAGAATCGACCTATATCCTGCCCGTGTTACCAACAGTCCAATGAAAAATTGACGCTTGACAAATCCATCTTTCCAACGAAACTCTTCTTGTATTATCATTTATTTTCTATACTGTCCCTCTTTGTCCCAGTGGCATGTTCTCACGGCGCAGGCGATAGACGCCCTAGCAACGGCGCTCACACCGGTTTGGCTGCTCGTGCAGATGGACGCTGCCGCCGTCACACATAGCAACGCGCGGTTGCGATGCGAACTTGGACTTTGAATTCGGACGTCGCGTGTCACAGGGGGCGTGCACTTCCCCGCCTGCGTTCGCGCTGCTTCGCGGGGACAGTCTGCGGTTGCTCATTACAGGACTATTAACCCACTTGGCTCCCCGTACACGCCGCTTCGCGGTGTCCAGCCGGCAACCCAAGCCCCGCTGCCCCCCATTGCACCTCCGGAAAGGGAGTCCCACACCACTTAGCCCAGCGAAGTTTCGTCGACAACATTCGGTTTTTCAGTGCTAACCATAAAAAAGAAACGTAAATATCGCCAAATGCCTCAACAAAACAAAATGTTCGAGAAAAAAAAAAGAAGGAATCTACATATCGCCAAATGCCACAAAAAAGCAAGATGTTCGAGAAAAAAAAAATACATATCGCCAAACGCCTCAACAAAACAAAATGTTCGAGAAAAAAAATGTAAATATTGCCAAGTGCCTCAACAAAAGAAAATGTTTGAGAAAAAAAAAAAAAGAAATGTACATATCGCCAAGTGCCTTAACAAAGCAAAATGTTCGAGAAAAAAAAAAGAAATGTAAATATCACGATCATCTGGTGGGCTAGTTGGTTGATCATATTGTTGAATTAACAGCGCAAATACGACAAGGAAGGAAAGACAAGGGAGGCAGCATAGAGCGCTGAAGTGACAACTGACGTTTAATGAAAAGAAGAAAGAGGAAGAAAACCCAAGAATGCTTTTAAAGCATGCACAATAAAAACCCGCAAAAACATATGCTATAGCTTGAGTTGCCTGAAAATGAATTGCTAAGAATACCAAGCTTTAAGCTGGTCGCTTAAATGACTTGTTGAAAACGATCGAGTCCTGGGACGACGTGAATAGAAACTCCGGTAGAAAAAAGAAAGAGGAAGTTTACGTTTAAAATATTCACAGATGCTAAGGATCGTTAAAGAGCGCGTCCTAAAAAGTAAAGTTCTTTCTGTGACAAGGCCACGGACGGAGAGCTTAAGCAGGCATCCCCACTGGACAGAATAACCCATGCCTCGTAGAGCTCTCGAGTTCGTCGTTCCCCGAAACGTTTCAGGATTTTTGTTTTCCTGAAGAAGGCGGAGCACTGGAAGTCCCTGACATGGTTGGCAAAGTGGCCTGCTGGCGACGACTTTAGTGACATTGCATGTTCTCTTAGACTATCGTTGACACACCTTCCTGTCTGACCCACATACACTTTCCCACAAGTAAACGGTATTTCGTATACGACCGCACATTGGCATTCGACGTATCTTTGTTGATGTTGAACTCCGCACACATCCTGCTGCTGCTGCTTGTTGTTAATTTTCGGACACAACTTGTTTAGTTTTCCGGTGCAGACAACACGACTTTGACGTTAAACTTCGATGCAATCTTCTTAAGGTTGTGGGAAATGCGGTGAATGTATGGAAGCACAGCCGGTCGGATATTTGTGTCCCTTTGTATCCATGCTAAAGTCCGTCTGCTCTCAGTTCGAGGATATAAGCTCTACTGGAGTCAAGGAACAATCTATTGATGGAAAGCGTGAACAAGACAACACTCAACGAGTTAACCGTGTTCCTGCAACCCTTCAAAGATGCTACCGACGCGCTCGAAGAGGAAATACGTCCAACACTTCCTCTGGTTGTCCTTTACGCTTCTGCGTTGAAGAAACATCTTAAACCTGGTGCGGCGGTGTCTGCTGTAGAGGAAGTGGAAATCGAGAAGATCAAGTCCCGTGGTCGTCATTTCCTGGACACGAAGCTGCAAATTTCCCTCCTCCACAAGACCGCCACATTTCTCTGGCCTCAGTTCCGCCAACTCCGCATGTTGCCCGAAGACGAGCGCCTTGAAGTTTACGCGTACGTCAGAAAGCTACTTGCCCGTGTCACTGAAGCAATGACCCAAGATGAAGATGATACAAACGATGACGTTCCAGATCCCACATCAAAAAGAAGGTGCCAGGGTTTGTTTGAAGACTGGTGTGATGCGGAGGAGGACAAGGTGGCCACCGACGAATCGGAGGAGGATCTACACGGCAAGAAAGACTACTCGTGCTCAGGAGTGTCTGAGCTTTGTGACTTCTGGACAGCGCACGAGAAAGAATTCCCGAAACTGTTCATTCTATCCAAACGCATCCTGTGCATCCTTGCTACAAGTGCTAGCAGCGAACGGAACTTTAGCGCGGCGGGCTACATTATGCAAGCAAGACGGACCTGCCTGAAGAGAGAGTCCATGGACAATTTATTGTTTCTTCACAAAAATATGTAGGAAGGAAATTTCTCTTAAACGAATTGAATAGAACAACAGAAAGTTCAATATGTCTTCAATAAATTCATAAGTAAAAAATTCCCCACTTTTGTCTCAAGGATTGTCGGTGTGCCACGAGTTCAAAGACTGTCGCAAATGATGCGCATATTTCACCCATACTCTCGACAGTACATATTCTAAGTCGACATATTTATGGTATAACAAACTCGGTCGCAGTTTTCCGGCTCGGGCCGGGCTCGGGCTCATATTTGAAAATGTTATCGGGCTCGGGCCGGTCCCGGGCCGTGTCTCTACCGGGCCGGGTCGGGCCGGGCCTAGAAATAAAATATTCTGTTTGGGTCGGGCCGGGCCCGGGCCGTGTCTCTACCGGGCCGGGTCGGGCCGGGCCTAGAAATTCCGGCCCGTGCAGTGCTCTACTTCGTTCCACCTTAAGTCCAGACGCAGCCGACGCTACGAGCTGACTGGACCAATCAGACATCGTCAAAGGTGCACCATCGTGGTGTGTGTAGTGTCTCTGTCATCGCTGATATCATAAACGGGAAAGGTCATGCCCGCGAATACACGAAACCGAAACGAGAGGAGGAAGCCTAAATTTCGCAATATATAGACCAGGGGCCCTAATCTGGACGCTTGGCGAAAATGTCGGCGAGAAATCTGGCGGCTATGACTGACCGGCGCCAAGGTCACGTGCGGCGTTGGCTAATCACGGCCGCCAGATATCTCGCCGACTTTTTTGCCAAGTGTCCAGATTAGGGCCCCAGGGACCTTAATCTGGACGCTTGGCAAAAATGTCGGCGAGACACCCGGCGGCTATGATCGGCCGGTGCCTAGGTCAAGTGCGGCTTGGTCAAGTGCGGACAGCGGCTTGTGCAGAGAGGTTAAGTAAAAAAAGAGGAAAGATGCCAACTGGCAATTATATTAGTGTTAGAAGTTTGGAGTTGGTAGTGTCCGCCCCAGCATAGGATGATAGCAAAGCAGAAGTTTCATGAGGCTACTAAACAACGCCCTGACGTCGTGTGCAAAATTATTAATGAAGTTTTAAATTGTAGAAAGGTTTCCCACTCTATTGGCGAATTAACTATAGACGGTCGTAACATGTCAGTTGCACGTTTGGCGGAACAGTTTAATGCTAACTATTCGAATGCACAACCTAATGCACAGGCAAACGTAAATAATGAAAATGTTCTTTCTTCTGTGAAACATACTGATGATACGTTTTTTCTCAATCTAACTGACGAAGTAGAGGTGTTTACCATCTTTCTAGGACTAAAAAATCAGCTAAAGTATTGACATTGATAAATTACAAATAAAGCCAGTTAAATTTGTAATGGATATAATTGCCCCACACTTAGCATACATATACAACAATTATCATTATCATCTGGTCAGTTTCCCGCAAACATGAAGTTGGCTAAAGTCATTGTTGTTCATAAAGGAGGCGATAAGCATATAATGAATAACTATAGGCCAGTATCTGTGTTACCTGTCTTCTCTAAGGCACTCGAAAAGATTATTCTTACGCGCCTCGATCACTTTTTTTGTAAACATTCTATATTAACAAACTATCAGTTCGGTTTTCGCAAAGGCAAATCTACGGAAGCCGCCCTGTTTTATAAAAAAATATATATATATTACGAAAAATAGAAAAAAGGTTGATTACTTTAGGTGTGTTCATTGATTTTAGTAAAGCGTTTGATGTCCTAAATCATACAGTACTACTTATGAAACTTAGTCGATATGGCGTCCGCGGTGTACCCCTTGCCTTACTTCACTCGTATCTAACGAATAGGAAACAGTGTGTAGCTATTGACGGTTTTTTCTCTTCTTTCCAAAGTGTTCTTTGTGGTGTACCACAGGGAAGTATACTTGGACCTTTCCTATGTAACGTCTACATCAATGACCTCGCAAACATCGATAACCAAGGGCAGTTCGTTATATATGCGGACGATACGAGTATGTTTTTCTCTGCGGCTGATGCTGATACACTGTTATGCCAAGCCAATTCTACTCTTACCAAATTTGCATTGTGGTCTGATACTAACGGCCTTAAGGTAAATACAATGGTCTAAAGCAATCTTATTCAGATAAAAAATAAGCCCATTTCAATAAATTACACTCTCTCACTAGGTACAATCGAAATAGTCAGCCAGCATAAAACTTTAGGTGTATTTTTTTCAGAGAATATGACGTGGGATAGTCATGTAAATTATTTAACAGCTAAACTTTCTCGGATCGTTGGTATTGTTTCTCGTTGTCGCAACGTTTTACCACTCAACATTAAACTTAAAATTTATTACGGATTTTTTCAATCCCACTTGAGTTATTGTCACCTTGTATGGGCTACTACAACAAAAACAAACCTTAAAAACATACTATTACTGCAAAGGAAAATAATACGATATATTGCTGATGTTTCTTACACAGACCACACAGAACCTTTATTCTTAAAATATCAAATAATTCCGGTTGAACGCATGTATGAGTATTGTTTGCTTTGTTACATCCGTTTCTCCTCCACACTATTCATCGATTTCTTATTCACTATTTCTGAGCTTGTAAGGCATAGCAGTGATGTCAACATACGCCGCAGACAAGCATGGGTCCTACCTTGTTCCCGCACAAACTACAACTTACAAACTTTACATTACAACCTGCCACTTATTTTAAATAAATGCCTCACAAACAACATAAACATATACATGATTAGCGAACGAGACTTGCGCTCTTATATCTTCGTTGTTCCCTAACTTAGTGTTATAATGTTTACAAAATTCCGATTTTTTTTTAAATGTTACGCTAGGAGAGTGTTGCGCACTACCAAGCTGCTGCCATGTAATAAGGTTCCCAGACCCAGTCAAGCTGTCTCAACAGCTTTTTGTCTGGGACTCCTTCCAATGTTTCTGGAAAATAAAGCTTTGATTTTATTTGATTTGAGTTTGTCAATCAGGGAACTTATTCCAGCAGGTGACACCATTACAGGACGTTGCCAGATGAAAGAGGAGATGAATCTGGAGGAGGTTTTAAAGCGTGAACACTGAGACAAAAAGTTTTTGAGGCCATTACACAGTCACTATTTGATTGCGTTAATACTGCTGTCTGTTGATTCCAGGCTAGAAAATAAGAGTTTGGTGATAGTAGCTGCCGCAATATCGAATTGGATTCTTGCAAACAAGTGAGGGCATGTCGTCAGATATAATTTTTTTTGCATGTAGAATGTTTTTGGGAAGTTTTTTTGAGGAGTTCTTTGTGTACTTCTCAATTTTGGATGAGGCTACTACGTTTTTCTTTTTTATGGCGCGTTTCCTTTTTGTTATTTATAGCTTTGGAAGTCTTATTAAGGCAAAAATGATTAATGTCGGATTTAATGCAAACTTTTAAAATAAAGGTATCAATGAGATCGGTCAGCTTGTGCCGAAATAGGTTCCGGTTTTTGCAACGGTTCATGAAGTAAAGTGTTTATAATAGCTGTCGCTTTTTTGTACTGCTTAATACATTTTTGCGTAGGTATTTGTTTTTATTGGTAGGAAGTGACAACGTCATGTTTAAGATTTGGTGTTCACCTAACCCTGCAAATAAATGATGTTTTAAATATGCTCAGGTGTTGTTGAAAATAGGAGATCGAGTGGGTTGCAGAGCCCGGTGTGAGGGCGGAGTCAAGTGTTAAGTTGATGAACCCTTTCGATTCATTTGCGGCAGTTTTTCCTGTGACTGTGACCGATGTGCAGTTGATGTCTGGGTAGCTAAAGTTGTAAAAAAAAGAAAAAAAGAACGATGCTTTATGGTGCGCACCTCTAAGTTTATCAAATGCATCTCGTAGATGATCAACAAAAATATTGCTGCTGTCGGGTCCCTTTAGCAAACTCCACTGATTACTTTCGAAGTAAGTGTTCTGATTCCAACCCATATTAATTCCAGACTTGTACATGTTACGGAAAAATAGTAAGGAATTACACTCAAAATCACTCCCTGCTAAATTGTAATTAATTCCAACTACAATTACCCTCCAATAAAAGTAATTGACGTTACCCCAAAAAATAATTCGTTATTTTCAACATTATTGTCCTCAAGTAAGAAACAAAGGCAAGAGGGTTATTCAAGGTCTTATTTTTGCCACCTGTTCCATTTATTAACCTTGAGTATTTTGAGCAACAGCTGGCTCTCGAAAATCTTGTCTGACAGTTTGCGTCATTTCTTACTGAAGATGTTGACTGCTACCCTGAACACCCTTTGAACTGAGGCACTGGATGGAAGCGCCATATTGTGCCTCACGAGTGCTTCGTGCTCTACATTGAGCTCCTTCAGCGAATCAATGGAAGTACTATTTACCTCGAAGATAGAGCAAAGCTTCGTCATGGTAGCCGTTGCCTGATATTCGAGAGTTTTAGTAGATCGTTCTAAAACTTCCGATAACGATACCCGTTAACAATTTCATGCATGCGCAAAGGCGGCGGCGGAGTATCGGGTATCGTTGTCAGAGTCATCGGAACGATCTACTGACATTTTCTATTGTCTAAATCGCGAAGCTGTAGAAGTTGTCATACAACTACCCGAAACTGGAATAAGAAGTAATTTGTGTACATCTTACTATACCGACATATATTACCAGACGATAGCAAAAAAGCGATGGTAACATAAAGGTGATAATTAAATAATAAATAAGGTTTCGATCAAGATTCTTCTTTCTTTAGTTCTGAACAGGCCGAGCCTCGGTTGAGAAGTTGGTGCACAAAAAAAAAAAACGTTTTCAATATATAAATATAAGTTATCATAAAAACAAAAATCAGGACACATATTACAACAGTTAACTTGAACGTCTGTTAAAAGAATCAAATGTAAACGCACGATTGCCGTGTGTACCTTTCTTGGTGCCGTTCAAAAACGCAGGGAGCACGAACCGACTGATGTTTACTCCGGTGTTCTCCAGATAGACGTCCGCGGTTGCCACGGGCAGCGAAGGGCAGAGAACTAAGCCACACTATGCCCCACTCACGAGTTTCTCTCTTTCCTCAAGCCCAGAATCTCAAGCTACGTCAGCCACCATTTTGTTTTATTTGTAAAAACCTCTGTTTCAGATAAGATGCGTCCTGCTGGGGCAAAAACAGAATAAAAAGGAATACTATTACCATTTTCGAAGTGCTTGAAAAAAGCTAACGCACTAAAAGGGTGACTGAGATGCAGATAACCTCTCCGGAATTTACAAATAAAGTGGGCGAACCATAGAAGTTGGACTACAAAAAGTAACCAGCTTTTAAAACAAGGTCAAATAAGGCGAAAAGAAGCAGAAGAAAATATATTTTGTTTTCTAAGAGATGAGAAGTGTGCAGCAACGAACGAGGATGCTTGTGGCAATAACACCTTCACCTATTATCACATGTTTTTGAGTAGATTTTAGGGTAGACGGAGCGTTCTCTCGTGCTGTGAGATTATGAAACTTGCTTGCCCTTACTTCTTTTTCTTTAAGAAAAAAAAAACTCATTTGGATCTTTTGACATTATTGTTAGGGTCTAAAAAATAGATTCAAATAGATTTAGTGGCTTGGTAGTGTAAAGAAAGGCTTTGGGAAACTGAAGAGTGCCAAGCCTTCCTTTGCGCTGGTGACTGCACTTGACTTTACCAAAAAGAAAAACTACTTTATTTTTTTAGGAGGGGGGAGTTGTGCGAAAATTGTAAGGGATTATAACAAATCCGTTACGTAAATATGTAACGGAATTACGTCACAATTACTCCAGCAAATATATAAATATTGCGTTGCTAAATTACTGACAAATGTAACGGATTACAAGTAATTTTGTTACTTGTAACGGATTACGTGCAAATCTGATTAATTCAATGCAACTGTTACGACTGATGCAGAAGGATGATACCTTATTTCTTATAACAACTAAGACGTCGCTTCCCCTTCGCATGGGACAATCACGACGATAGATATTATAGTTAATGTGTTCATCCGGAGAAGGATCAAGCGCTCGCGCTAGAGATTCATGTCTCAAAGACAGGAGCGCGGTCTATAGCTCGCGCTTGTAGCTTTGGCTGTAGCCTCAGCTTATGAGCGTTCTCCGCCTGGTCACATTCAGGACAGACTACTAGAGAGCCATACTGCCGCGAACTGGAGCTGCTTCTTAGAAACTTAAGGCGTGACGGCATTCCAACGGAGGTGCACAGACCTCCACTAAACTCAATTTTTTAATTTGTTTATTCGTTCGAAAATTATTTTTCTTGAGTTCTCTGCCTGCAGCCGAGAAACGCTAGTCTAGGCGTAGTGTTTCTGGGCGGCCGGCACAACATGAACCGCATCTAAAAAAATAAATAAAAGTGCAAACATTTCGTTTCCGTAGTCCTTCAAGTGGTTTGTTAGCGCTGTGAAGTAACTTTGCCTCAGCTTCGCACGCAGCGAACCTGGGTTCGGTCGCCACGGGCGGCTTGCGATCTTTTTCAAGGATTCGGCAACATGGAATATGAACACCCTACTACGCCAACTTCAACATCAGCAACCACAACAACTACAACTACAACATCAACAACGAACGTCATTTCAACGGGTGGGAAGAGCCCGTAACAGCTATCGCTGTAAAACGAGGTGTGAAAGGCAAGTGTTTCGCCTGTTATTCGCGGCGAGAAGTTTGGGTAGCGCCTCCTGGTGGAATTTTGTCACAACCCAGAGTGAGGATACTTCAACCTCCTCTGCTGTGCAAGCACGTGGAATAATACCAAGCTTTTATGCACTATGAAAATTGAATCATAATCGCATCGGTAGCACGTGCACTGCTCATAGTGAGGAAAACACTAGCGCCCCTGGCTTCTCACTGCAAATAGGTTTGATGCGACGGCTGTAATTGATGCGAGATGATATTCTGTCAGGAGGCAAAAGGAACGTGTCGTGCGACGCAAATTCATCAGACGGGAAGCGGCTCGCAAGCGATGAGGAACATACAAACATTAGATCTGCAATAGAACAACCTAGAAAGTTGCTGAAACCGCAGAAAAGAGGCCTGGCCATTTCACTGCGTCCGTCGGCGACCAGAATGTGTTTTCGTGTGCTATCGCAATAATAATTTATTTTGAGCCTCTTGTGTCACGGGTGGAGGTCAGAAGGCAATCATTACATGCTGGCCTTCTGACACGTATATAGCCGATAAGTCACATTTGGTAAACGCATTTTCTTGTTTGACTTTCTTAGATCTCACTTATAAAAAAAAAATAAAAAAATAAAAAAAAGACGATAATTTAGGTAGCGCTTATTTTCGATTTTTCACTTATTTCTGTATATCTTTTTTTTACGTGCAAAACTGCCCGCCCAACCTGTGGTGGGAAGTCGAAAGCGTCCTATTACCTCAATGTTATCTTTCAGGGAAACACGGTGGATGCACTAGACATAATATACTACTTCACCTATTTTCCAATTGTGTTGTTAGCATGGACGTCAACATTATGTTTAAAATAAAAATATTTATCATTTCAGGGCTCAAGGATGGCGTCGTTCTTGGGCATGGCATCGTCCTTAAGCATACGATTGAGCGGCGCGTGCTTGATGACGTATTTTGATGGCCATCTTTCGGGCACAACGACGCCGCTTTTTCGCGCAATGGGAGAAGTAAGGTTTTCGCCTCAATAATCATGGAAAGGGCCGGTGTAGACGCTAATATTTACCAGGAGTATTTTCAGTCGTTGTAACTTAATAAATGAATCCTAGAAGTCAGAGTTGTTTTATTGACTTGAAATCATGAAAGCTGTAATTCGACTAATTACGTCGTCGTCACGAACTGGCATGTCAAATTCGTACAATGTTTCCAATCGAAGCTACAGCCAGCCTCGCCAGCTCGTCGGCACAGCAAAGCCCAGCGGCCCAGTAGACTGTCACTTTTACGCTCACTCCCCTGGCTACAGTGACGTCACGGAGCGAACGCGCGGTCCCCAATTTCCAGAAGGTGTTGGCTGCGGTTGTCACGCTGCTCAATGCCTTTGTGCATTTTCTATTACCGCTTAAACCAATCACGCACAGAAAAAAAAAAAAACGAATCACGGCGCGTTTACTTTGTGTGATTGATTTAGGCAACGACAGCAAACGCACAAAGACAACCAGCGCCGGGACGATGCACGTTTTGGCGCAGTTTGCTTGGATAGATGAATGGATGGATGAATATTTGCTGTACCCTCTATATCGGGTGATAGCTAGCGCCACCTAGCCTAGTTTAAATTCCCCTTTTGAACTTTTTAAACTTTGGAATTAAATTTCGTCTCTTGTTAATGCGCGTAACCCCTCAATTTTGCCAAATTATGTCTCCAGAGATATTTCTTCTTAAAAGCTACCATCCGTATGGCGGAGGCACCTTTTGCAGCCAGTGCACCCGCCTTCCGCCCCACGGGTCGTACGCCCAACACCACAATTTCGTGAAATATCACACTTCCCGAGATCCTTTCCACCAATCTTCTAACCATTTCTTTCTTATTGTAAGTATTTTTTCCTCTATCCTCCCACTCCCATCAGCAAAACCCAGCGCTCCTGCCGAATTTGTCCTCATCCCCTCCAGAAGGGTGGGATGAAGTCCCGCGCAATTTATAACCAAATGTTCTATTGTTTCTTCCTCATTGTGGGCTATAGCATACCATAAGTCAATATTTGCAAATTTGGCCCTATGTGTCTCGGTTCTCAAAGCCCCCGTTCTAGCCTCAAACAACAGAGCTAGAGCTCCCCAGTGAGTTACCAAATAGGAGCTGCTGTTGTTTACTTATTTCCCGTTTACGCGATCTTTATATCGTTAGAGCTGATTTAGCCCGCATCCTTTCCTCTCACATTTTCCTTTCGGTCTCATTTATTTCCCTTTCCACCGTGGTGCACTGCTCAGCCCCTTCACCAGCCTATAGGTAGTTAATTTTTAGTTTTCGTGTTCGATTTGTTCATTTTGTGTTCAAACTCCTAATGTATAAGTACTTTTACACCTTGCCTGCCCACCGAGAGTTTTCCATTTCGTCTAGCCTTTGTTTGAATTTCAGTTTACTAATAGCTTCCCTAGTCTCAAATGATGTCCAGCCCATATCCCCCTGTACCCCCTCATTAGGGGTGTTCCCATGCGCTCCCAATGCAAGTCTGCCCACACTTCTCTGTCGGATCACTAAACTTGACTGCACCTTAGATCTCACGCACAGTACCGCATTACCGAGCGTAAGACCCGGTACCATAACTCCGTTTCAAATACCCGTCACTACTTCATACCTGTTGTAATTCCACACCGGTCTATGTTTCATGATTGCCGAGTTTCTTTTCCCCCTTTTTTAGCGTGATTCCCTCGCGCTGTTGCAAGTATTTCCTTCTCTTGTTCATCCAAACCCCCAAATATTTATGTGTCTACAACGTCTATTACCAAGTTTTGTATTTTTAGGGTTTTGTATTTTTAGGGTTTCGCATTTTCAGTGGCTTCATTGGATAGTAGGGTTGCCTGCGGTCGGACTTTAAGTGACCTTTGCAGAAATCGCCTTCTTCACGCTGCCATTTTTGTCTGCTGGGCTGTGGAACTAAAGTCCCTAGGTAAGAGCTTCCTAGAAGTAGCGGCATTCTTTGAAGCGCCGACGGCATGATGGTGCAGGTTTTAGGAACCGAATGGGCGGCGCACAGCAGAAATTTCAAGTGAATGCCGCCATTTGCTTCCAGCGGAATGTGCTTTGTGATCTGTATTTGTTTGTCGTTACTTGTAAAAGAAATATCAAGGGACTTAAGTTGAAGGATGCATCTCGGCTGCGCGAACTCTCAATCAGCAGGTGCAGATTCCAAAGACAAAGCTACGAGCTCTGGATTCTTGCCTTCAAAAAATATTACCATTAAGAAACAAGTATTTGTTTAAAGTCTTGTAATAAAAATCGCAAAAAAAAGCAAGAACTGCCCAACCAGCAGACTGCTTCTTTAGAGCCATGTAGAGCTTGGTTAATTCCTCAGTAAATTGGGCAGCAAGAACGACAGTTTATTTGCACTCTTGTTCTATTAAAACTGCCAGCACCTCGGCGGGGCGGTGCCATTTTAGTTCTTGTTATCACATGAGGTCAGGGCCCAAAGTAGTCGCGTAAACAAATCAAATGTAAAGATGCCACTGGCAAAACTCCAAGTTTACAAAAAGCATAGAGCACGAGGTGTCTTTTAAAATCTTTTGAGCCCCCGCGTCTTACGTTGGCAGTCGACCTTTCCGGCGTGGGTCATCTGGCCCCCACACTCAAATGAGTTTGAGACCACTGGTATATACCATAAACGCTGTTTACGAACGATTGATCTTTTGTCCGCTGTAGGTGTGGGCATGACGAGTGCTCAGAAACAAGATTCGCGTGGAGCGACGCGTCTGCTCGTGCGCCGTACCGACAACAGCGCCACCGTAGTAGCGGCGTGACATCACGCCGCGTGTTGGAGTATATCTAGTAGGTGTTGGTCGCTGTGATCGTTGATCCGAACCAAGAGTATTATTGCTGACACGCGCGTACGGGAGCGCAAACAAAAAGAAGGGCGTAGAAACGTGTTCTTATCTGACGCCCTGGAATTAAGGGGACAACGAGCCGAGACCGCGTAATCACGATTCCTCGCAAAGCTGTTGTCCGCCATTGACCCAACAGCTCAAATAAGCGAAGGAAAAAAAAAAGTTCTACGCCAACTTTATTTCTACGATAAGGCTGGAGACGAAATTCTTTCGCCTCCCGCTTAACAACCCCTTAGAATTGGCTGCGTCGTACACGTGCGTTTATCAGATCTGACCCCTGTGCGGGGTCTGACCGATAAAGAGTTCTTGTGGTGCGTACAGTGTCCTGACCGCACCAGCGCGCTGTCTAGAAACAATCCCGCCTCTGCCCATACCTGGTGGGGCACCAATCGTGCCCAAACACCAGATTCGCGTGGAGGGAAGCAACTGCGCATGCGTGGTAGCGGACAGCAGCATCGCCGCTATGGCGTGACGTGAGGCGGTTGGGTTGGCTTATAGGCAGAATTTCTCGTAAAGATAAGAGGAAATTTCGGAGTTTATATTTCGCAGAAAATTCGGGGTTTATCGGAGCTTATGTTTGTTAGATTTCCAATCTTGTGGAATAGGCGCAGAAAGTGTGCTATATTCAGGAAAGTTCGCTATGCTCTCCTTTACACGTTTCCAAGCCTTCTCGGCTGGCAATTCTACTCATAGGGTTCCGGCAACAGATAAAGAAATGGTGTATTTACCGGAGGAGGCTTTATATTAGGGCGTTTGTCTTCTCGGGAATCAGAAAGAAAGTTGCTGACTTTAAGAAGATACGCCTGGACTACGAACCTGCCAACAGAGGCCGAGGTGAATGCTTATTCTATGCAAAAAAGGCTGTAACGGTTGGACACAATATGACGGGGGGGGGGGGGGGGGGGGTGCATTGGTGACCGAGTGGGCTAGCGCACACCAACTCGGAGCAGGTGGAACGACAGCTCGCGCCGCAGAACCCAGGGACCCTTGGTTCCATCCCTACTCCTGCGCGTTTGGATCAGGATGAGCGTGTGGTCGTGTATCACTCCTGCGTTGTGCACCTTAAAAACCCCAGGTTAGCGGTTGTACTGCGCTGGCCAAAATTTATCATCTGGAGCTGAAACAACAGACGCCCATTAGGGCTGACAAACTTCCGGCTGTATAAACATACACAAGAGCACAGTTACAATTTGCACGGTCGGACAGCGTTCTGGCAGCAGCTTCGGCACTTATCTTTTTACGCCCGCTTTTGCAAACGGATGCTCTCGTGGTGCCAGGGAAAGCGCTGCACCGGCATAGCGCAGCTTGCGTCTAAAGATATAAGAGAGTTTTAGAATAGGGGCCCCCAATGCTTGGGGGCCCCAAAGAAATAGGGGCTCACCACTGCGCATGCGCAGAACCCAAGATCTGTTTGGGGCTTTGGGTTGGTGCTTGGGGTCGGGTTGCGTCGGCAAACATGGCGGCGCCCTTTCTGCTCGCTTCGGAGCAAATTCGTCATGGTCGCTGCAGTATTAGCCTATTTAAATGCCAGTGAATAGTGCTACCGGCTTTCGCTTTGCTTGATCTGGCTCAAATCACAAAGAATGAGCGGTGGGCTCGCCCCATTTTAAAGATCGTCCCCGATTTTGGCCGTTTCTAAGCCTAAACATACGCGGTAACCGTTGACATGGCAACGTATTGCTACTCGGCGGCACGATACCTGCATCTTGAAAACAAGTATTTCAAGGCTTCAAAGTCGCTCCAGCTCAGATTTAAATGGTGCAACTGCCCACAGAGTATGCGCGCTCGCGTTCGTCTCAGTCTCGGCATAGTTGAAGGCCAAAATCTTTGGCTGCATATGGTCAAAGCGCACACCCAAAAATATCGAGAACGAGCCATACCTAAAACAGCGCGCAAGCAAAGGAGGAAGAAAATAGAACACAGGAAAGAGCGCTGACTCCCAACTTATATATTGTGAAAGAAAGAGAAAGAGGAAGCTTCAGACATGAAGCCCACGCGCACTAACAAGGTATAAAGAAGAAAGAATAAAAACATATAAATTACTAAATTGCAGTAGAAAAGGAGAAAACTGACATTATAAGGTCACGAAGAAAAAAAAGATGAGAAAAAAGAAGAAAGAAAAACAACAACGTGGGCTTCATATCTGAAGCTTCCTCTTTCTCTTTCTTTCACAATACATAAGTTGGGAGTCAGCGCCCCTTCCTGTGTTTTATCTTCCTCCTGTACTTGTGCGCTGTTTTAGGTATGTCTTCTATGTACAAGCTAGCTCAACTCTCTATGTTACTACGAGAACAAGCGCCAAATTAGAGCGCTACGGATTGGATTGTTTCGACTACACCCGAAATGGGATGGCCGAACGAGCCGAGGCCGATCCAAGGCAAAAAGAAAATGGAGGAAGAGAAGGCTCCCGCGCGCGTTCGCTTCTCGATCGACGATGACATTTATGTGCTACGCGAAGTGTATGCCACTAACTCATTCCAGACTTCCAGGAGATGGACTTGAATGGCCGAAAGGGTCCCCGTAGCAATCGGAAGAAATTTCCCCACGCGGGCCATCCGCGACCGGGTCGACCTGCTGCTGGCACAGTTTAACACGAAGCACAGATTTCCCGGTTACTTTTCGTAACTTAACGTGAAAAAAAAAAGAAAAAGAAAGAAACGGGCCTGTGTGAACGAGCCTTTAGCCGCGGAGTAGCAATACGTGACCATGTCAACAGTTACGACGTATGTTTAGGCTTAGGAACGGCCAGAATCAGGTACGATCTTTAAAATGGGGCGAGCCCACCGCTCATTCTTTGTGACTTGAGCGAGATTAAGCAAAGCGAAAGCCGGTTGCACTATTCATTGGCAATGAAATTGGCTAATACTGCAGCGACCATGACGAATTTGAACCGAAGCGAGCGAAAAGGGCGCCGCCATGTTTGCCGATATACAACCCGGCCCCAAGCAATTGGGGGCCCCACGTTATTTCTCGAATTTCACGTTGGGGGCGCGAGCCAACCCAAAACCCCAAACGGAGTTTGGGTTCTACGCATGCGCAGTGCTGAACCCCTATTTCTTTGGGGCCCCAAAGCTTTGGGACCCCCGATTATAGAACTCTCTATAACTGTCGTGCTGCTTCAGCTACAGGATGAGCTAACAGCAAGCTACACCTACCAGCGTCGTGCCTGTGCCGGGGAATGGCCCATCCAGTTCTCAGATAATTCCATTGGCTCACATGATAACCTGGTATTTGAGGGCGTGCACTCTCTTGTTGACCAGAGAAGTAAATCTTCTGATTCAGAGACGGTCGGCAGATGGGCCTTGCTATGCCGTTCCAACTGGTGTTACCCTCCCTATTATTTGAACCGCAAGCCACAATAAAGTGTCGTTTCGGCGGAAATGTTTTGCGTTTTAATAATTTTTTACTGTTAAGAAGTTCGTTCGTTGTCCACAATGGCGCTGCATGCGAAAAAGGCGAGCGTGCCGCGTTGCGTCGTCACAAACCCTATTCTATAAGCACGCTGCGTGAGGTGTCGTTGCGTTGGGTACCCCAAAGCTTTGGGTTACCCAAAACGTTGGGGCCCCCTATTCTAAAACTCTCTATAAGCTGCAGCTCGACCCGCGGGCTAACGTGTCTATAACCCTGCCATGCCTGACGTTTATTAAAGCTCCATGTCAATCAAAGTGGGAGAAAAAATCGACGAAGGTATCAATTTGGAATGAGAACGTCCGCCCCCAAACCACCAGCTAAGACTGGAAGTTCCGCCTTCAGGGCGAGCCCGCTGGCTTCCGCGGCACTTTGGTTGCGCGTGCCTGAGCGTTCACACTTTTGTCAGCAGGGGTAGAGGTAGAATTGAGAGTAGAAGGAAAAGTAGAAGCTCGCGCTGGAAGCGTGAGCTTCTTATCTAAGCTTAAAGGAGCTGTGCAACGATATTCAATTGGAATGTTTTTCTCTCTACACGAGCTTACTCGCACACCTGGGACTCAAGGATACTCACACGCAACGCCATTGGCCAAGAAACTCCTTTGTTGCGGTGTAATTTCAAGGACAAAAGCGATCATTTTCATTCAATCTCTCCTTTGCAAAATTTGATGACGTAACTCGGGGATCGCAGTACACCCAAGTGACGATATTTGAATGCGGTTCATAGATTGGACCCGAGCATTGCGTGGGCACTCGACTTGGGCTCGTGATAATTGCTAGCTCGAGAAGCATTCGGGTTGTGACCCGTGTCCAATCGCTGGAACGACGACAACAGCCGAGCCATAACAATGTCTGGAACTCAGCGCGTGTCGTGCGCTTTGCCAACCCCAGCGCGTGGCTATGATCAACACTGGCGGCATATAATCGGCTCCAGATCACGTGGCCGCTTGTTCTAGCTGCGAGTTGAGGGGGTGAACGCTGCTCGTTTTTCTTAAATTTTTTTCTGGGACTTCTAATGCGTGGGGTGAAAAACGAACGCGTGTTTCATAGGTCATTAACGTTAGGGATCCGTTTTAAGCGGTATTTGTGCACAGTACAAAAATTGTTGCATTGCTCCTTTAAGGGTGAACGGAGTCTAAACAGATATTCCACGTAGCACAGCAATCGTCAATCACACAGACAACAAAAAGTGACGAAAAGACAAAACTGGCTTTAAAACCATGAACTTGAGACCAAGCCTCGGGTTATTTAAGCTGTAGTCAGATACATGCACGTCAAGTACGTGCTCGTAGCCTTTCGTAGCGCTTCGGCTGGGCATGCTCACGAGTTCCCCATGTTGCGTTGAAGGAAGGAAACTCACGCTGGAACGTCAGCACCTAGAAGACAAGGCCTGCACGTGACGTCATCGTCAGTGGATCCCCAACCCCCACCCAAGCGACGAACACGCTCGAGGTTGGACGAGAGACGCCGCAACGGTACACGGTGTCTGGAACCCGTCCCCGACTTGTGTGTTCATCGTCCTGTTCCGCCAATGGATCGAAAGTTGTCCCGAACTGGCGACAAGTGACGTCACAGAAGCAGAGGTGTCATGCTGTTGGATGCTCCACCGATCCTGGTGGTTCGGAGTAGAAGTTCTAGAAAAAAAGAAAAAAAAAAAAAAAAAAAAAAAAACTCGAGGGAGAACGTGAGGGAGACTGTAGTTGCGGAGTTCTCCTGTCTGTCTAGTCTTCCTTGGACCGTCATGCCGGAGGGCGACCTGCAGCACAGTAGGCGTCTGCCACAACCACTACCAACTACAGAGACACCGCCAGGGTGACGGCTTGTGACAACGTGACCCTTCTGCGACCTCATCAGCCGGAAATTGAGGGGCCACTTCTACAAGATAGTAGCTCTTGCGGGCTCTTCCCACCACTGGGAATGACGTCCGTTGTTGACGTCTTCGATGCTGTAGTTGGTGTAGTAGGCCGCCCTTCGTCAACGTTGCCGAATGCTTAAAAAGAATTGTCCGCCACCCGCGGAATTCGTACCTGAATCCGCTGCACGCGAAATGGAGGCGTTACCGCAGAGCAACGTCACAGCGTTAACAACCCGATTTACGCTTAGGGTTTTTGTAGTACCCGATGCCCACTGCACGCGCTCTCTAGATAAATGCGAAGGAATAGCCGATAACAAAATGCCGTCGTAGGACTGTCACTACCAAGGCCTCGTGCCGGCAGACGCGTTTTCACGCACTCCGGGAAACGAAAGAAACTAAAGCGTTCGGAACAAAATGGTCAGACGTCTTTTTTGTTTTGAACGTTTTTGTTCACGCACTCCAGGGTGCGTGAACAAAAACGCGACGCCCATTCGCAACGACTTCGCCATAACGTGTCAAAGCTATCGCTGTGACTGTACCCTAGATTAACACAGGACTGTTAAATTTTTTTTATCACGAGATAAACACATTATAAGCCTGTTTCTCTCGGCCAGGGGCCGATGTGGTGTTCACAAGCCGCAACCACAACAGAGGCAGCGCCGCTAGCTTCCCCGGGACACGACTATCTAATGCTGACGTGAAGCGGCGTCGTGTCCCATCATAAACCTTCCACGGGCGTAAACTAGCGTCTGTCAGCTTTCCTCGGCGTCTGCTCATGGTTCATGCGCACAAACAGAGCGTTTGAAAGTACGTAACGCTATGCACAGTGAAAACGGGACCTAGAAATATCCGATGTTTCTAGCCAGGGGCGCTGTTTCAAACTCGAGAGATCAGGCCTATCGCAGTTCATATGCCTCCTGCGTTGCCGTGGTGGTGGTGGTAGTAGGGGGAATGGGGGGGGGGGGGGGGGGCGCTGTGAAAAGCGACTTGTTAGAACTTGTTTTGAGTAGTACCATTTTATTTAACAATACTCCTCTATACTCGCAAAGCCTTGTAGTTCGACGACGGAGCCATAGAGTGCCCGGTCGCAGATTTGGAGCCTGAGGATCTGGAGCACAGATCATCAAAAAGCCATTTCTCGGGGAACCTGGACGTCAGCGCACTGCTTTTGCAGCGGCAAAAACCCAAAACACACTTTCGGGTCTTCGTGTCAGAGGCGAGACGCTGCGTTTCGATGTCTCGCCGCAGCGGGGCGCCAGTCAGGTCCTCTCATTCGTTGTCTGCCGCTTCACCTTTTCCATTTCGGCGGCCGCTTCTCGCGGCGAAGTGCCAGATTTCGTTATAGGAGACTATGGTAGTACAAACTTGAGCGTCTCAAACTGCCGCACATTTAGAAGCGTGCCTGCTCTGGGTGCGGAAAGCGAGATCACGAGGAACATACAAAAAAACAACAAAAATTCGAACGCCATCGAAGCACAGGTCGAAGCACGGCCGGACTGGAAGCGCGCGTTCTCTTTCTCTTCTTACGGCGTTTGCAATTGGGGCATTCGCCACCTCCCGCCGCAATTCGCGGGGGGCGCTGTCACCTCACCCCTGGGCTAACCTTTGCCGTTTGCACAAAGCGCGTCTGACAGAGTATCTCAACGCTGTCGCAACTTGCGGCCGAGATTTTTATAGCCTTTGACGCACATCTCCGAGAGATTTGGGAGTAAAAAGTAGCAAGTAGAGACAGCGAATTCGATTGCGGAAAACCTATACTCGTCTTTACCTTCTGGACTTCTGTTGCAACTCAAGGTCAGGAGGAGACGGACTCCTTCTACCTGGAGAAACTTTAAATGATAAGTAATTCGTACACTCTCGTGAAATGCAAACAGGCCCAATCTACCTATTGTCATGGTCTGCATCATCATTTCATAGGCCGCACACGAAGTCGGTCAGCTGCTCTAGACGAGGGTGTAGGTCTGTACAGTTTTCGCGCAGCGCATGTTACAGCCTAAAGTGCTTCCTCGAGAAATTGTGCACATATCCAGCTGATTTTTCGTTTCTGTCCGTGACCGTCTTTGCATGGTTAATCCGACGTATTATGAGGAACCGTTGCCAAAACCACAACCTACGAAGCTCGAACACCAGCGCAAAGCAGCTCGAAGGGACTCTCCGAGCGGGGTAAAGTGGGGTGAGGTGGTTGCGCCCCTGGTGGCAAGCAAGTGAACTACATACGGAGAAAAAATGCCATTGACTCTTGGGCGATTGGAGGGGAGAAAAAAGTGATCGGAACTGCTACGCGTTATTTTCGACCTCTGTACATTTTTTCTTTTATGCCACTTAATCGGTTCTTTGACTTCGTTAATCCTTAGAAGGCAAGCACTACGACAACTGGCACGCTGCCACCGGATAGAAGAGATGCTTGATGGCACATCGTTTTCAGAGAACGATGTTTTCATCACTGCTGTGCACTGTCATAAGCAAGGTATCCACGATCCATCTCAAGACGGCAGGCACTCTAGCTGCTCAGGCCCCGTAAACATGGACAGCGAGACTTCTGACGATGGATTCCAAAGGGTCATCAGGAAACGCACTCGGCCAACGAGTGCCTACTCCTCTTCGAGTGTGGAAACCATCTGCACACCGAAAAAGCAAGTCAACTGCCTCACAGTCATTTTTGTGCCTGTGGCACATGAGACCAGGCTAACAATACTCAATAGCCTGAAAGTGTCTAATGCCCTTGAGCAGCTATGCCAGGAGTGCATCATTCAGATACGGTACAATGGCCGACTAAATCTGATCGCCGTGGACGTTCAGAATGGGCAAGCGGCGCAAACTCTATTGAACATAACCGAGCTCTGCAGTGTCCCAGTTCGAGCGTATTCCCCACCCTCAAGACCCACGGCTAATGGCGTTATAAAAGGAGTAGCCGTCGAAGTCACAGACGACGAAATCGCACAACACCTTCGCACTGAAGACATATCCAGCAAGGTTGTTCATGTTCGTAGACTTGGAGGCTCCAGCACTGTAAAGATTGCATTCAGCAGCAGCAAGTTACCCAGCTATGTGCTACTAGGTCACGTTCGCCATGTCGTGTCACCTTTCAAAGAATGACCGCTACAATGCCACAACTGCAACAGATTTGGCCACAAAAAAGTGGCTTGTCAACGTCCCAAGGCCTGCAGCCACTGTGGAGAACACCATGACACACTGAACGCCGAATGTCAATCAGCGACAGTGAAATGCATCAACTGCCAGGGAAATCACCAGCCACATCGCACGACTGTCCAAAATGGATTAATGAACGGAATATTCTCACGTACTCAAGGGAAAATGCAGTGGCATTCACCGTTGCAAAATCTGCCTTGACCCTTCAAAGTAAACAAAGGGTTGATAACATTCAGCCGTTATCAAAAGAGGACATAAAAACCAAATCTGAGTCCAAAACATACAAAGCAAGCGGCACAACATACGCTTCCGTTCTCATCGGAGATCGCCGAGTAAAGCAAGCTATTAACACCTCACCGGAAAGCAATGGTCCAAGGGATCAACAAGAGACACTGCCAAGGACTCAAGCTCTCACAAAGACGCCTCCTCAACGTCCAACCGGTAGATCGGCCACTGAGAAAGGGAACGTCGAGACCGTGGAATCCCCCATCGCCATATCACCCACCTGGGTTTCTATCTTTGGGACAGTTGCGAACATGACCCTTGCTATACTGTCCAAAATTTAAACATCATGGGCCCGCATAATTACTTCTGTCCTGCAGACAATTCTTCCCGTTTTGGGGGCAAGCTAAGGGTGGCAAGAAACACAAATGTGCAATGTCATGGGCAAACAAGCTCCCCCGGACGAAACCCTTTATCACAAGTAAAGAAGAGTACCCCTCGACAAAGACAAAGTCCACCTTTCCCATCCCTTCTTCAGTGGAATGTGAACGGCTTGCGAACGCGTTTATCTGAGCTACGCCAACATCTTACAACTGAACGCTTTGATATCATTGCTCTTCAAGAAACGAATGTCGTTCTCGGGGAGGTGCGGCTCTCGCCATATGTGTTTAACCACAGTAACCCTGTAAACATTAATGGCAGATCCCGAGTGGCTGTACTTGTTCGTGCTAATATACATCATACCCTTCTCGACCTTTCGGACTTAAGTTCGGACATTGAGAAGTATGCCGGTATGATTGTTAGAATTGGTAGATACGACACAATGGTTGTTTCCGCCTATATCGCGCCACGTGCTGTCTGGAATTCGAAAGCACTAAAGAAAATTCAGAAGCAAAGCAAAGGTCAGCTCATTATTTGCGGCGACTTTAACGCACACAACGAAGCTTGGGGTGGCAAACGAACAGACTCCAGGGGACGACAGCTAGAAGCCACAATGACAGAGCTCCAACTCCGAGGACTCAATCATGGGTCCTCCACGTTCCGCAGGCAAGGACTTAAACCCAGCACCATCGATTTGACATTGGTGTCACGAGGAATTTTTGACTCGTTGACTGCGCGACCGGACACGGCAGGAAGCGATCACGTGCCAATAAGTGTAAAACACCCAACCGCGAGTCCCCAAAACCTTAAAATATGCAAGGTGACAAACTGGGACCTATTCCGTCAATATGTTGGGTCTGTCATGAATAGTGGCAGCACTGAATATTTAACGACCTGCATTGTGGAGTGTTTACGACTTGCCACGCGCACCGTCGCAGTTCCTGTTACGCGTCCATCCCCTGATCTGGAGTGACTAAACCTCCGAGCGGCCCGACGACAGGCACAGCGAAGGGCGCTTAGTACAGACGCCCAATGGGACTGGTCACGCTACAACCGAATTGACGCCCGATTCAAGCGCCACACGAAGCAATTGCAGCGATGGCAGTGGAGACAAGATTGTACATCCCTTGGCAGCCCAGGTGGTTGCAAGCGCGCTTGGAGACTTGCCCGAGCTCTCGCCGGGGCTAAGGTCCCACGGCATCCCATTGCCAGTCTTGCAATTGATACCGGTAGACCCCTTAAAGAGATAGCAGAGGTCTTAGCAGATGAATTTTCTCGACAACAAGCAGCCCCACTACCATTCCCCGACCAACTCAGAGAAATTACAGATACACCAGTCAACCCTTCTCCAGACAGAGAGGTGATGCTGGCGAACTATTCCGATTTTACCCTGACAGAGCTCACGGAAGCGCTGGGCCGATGTTAAAAAAAAGTGCTCCGGGACCAGATGGTTAACTTACCAAGCATTCAGAAATGTGGACCCTGTCTACCACGCAGACATTCTTGAAAAATTTAACATCATCTGGAGAACCGGCATCCTTCCGAATGAGTGGAAGGAAGCCACTATAATTCCAATACTTAAACAAGGAAAGTCGGTTGCACAGCCTTCGTCTTACAGACCTGTTTCATTAACAAGCTGTGTGGGTAAAGTCTTTGAAAGAATGGTTCTTGTGCGCCTTACATGGCTGTTAAATCAAACAAATGCATTTCCTTCTGAAATGACCGGTTTTAGAGCGAAAAGGTGCAGCGCAGACGTCATCGGAGACCTCGCCTCAACCCTCGAGGAGGCAAAAGCTACAAAAGAAAAAAGTGGTACACTGTGTCTTCCTAGACATCAGTCGAGCTTTCGACAGCCTACCTCACCTGACTATCATTCAGCGGCTACAACAACTCGGGATATGTGGAAGGATTCTTTCTTTCATTCGGGCATTCCTTGTTGGAAGATCAATCCGTGTCAAAGTGCCTGGTGCTGTCAGCACACCTCGCCTAGTGGACCGAGTTGTTCCACAGGGCCGCGTGTTAAGTCTGGTACTTTTTAACATTGCGAAGGCTGCTCTTCCCGATTGCCTCCCGGCTGACCACTCCGCACTCCGAATCAGAATGGCGATATACACAGATGATGTTGGCATCTGGTGTATCGGATTATCAAAGAACGCAATCGGAATTCGCAATCGGCTCCAAGTGGCCCTAGACGCCACGGCATTAATGATAGCTAAATTGGGCCTCACTTTGTCGGCGGAAAAGACCGCTTCACTTCTTTACCGACCGACAGGCCGAGCACCCCAGAACGCCCTGCAGTTGAAGATTACTGGAATACCTGTGAAGAGAGTCAAAACTCACACTTATTTTGGAGTCATCGTCGACGACCGCGTGACTTGGCGGCCAGAAGTTCAAAAAACATTAAACCGTTGCCATCGACTACTTACTGTCATACGACAGCTAGGAGGATGCTCTTGGGGGGCATCGCAACATGCTCTCCTCCAGCTCTACAAGGGCCTTATAATGTCCCGGCTTATGTACGCGCTTCCTCTCCTGGCCATTGGAAGTGCCCAAGTTCGAGCCATAGAGGCATTTCATCGCATTGCCCTTCGTTGCTGTTTGGGACTCCCCCCTTCAGCCGAAAACATCGCGACACTTGTGTCGGCAGAAGAATGGCCGCTTTCATTGAGACTGCAGGAAAAATCCATGCGCAACATCTCTCGCATGAATAGCTTGGCTCCAGAAACCAGCATCTGGCGTCACCTGCGGAAGCGACAGCATTCTCATCTAGGGCACCTGATGTCACGATTTGATCAAGAGATAGGAGGCCCTGGAGAGTTTCTTCCACCTGTGCCTCCGCATTCAACACGTTCACCACTGCAAATATACGAGACAATGCCCATCTCCCAACGAAAGCCAAATGTTCCCACATTTGTTGCTCGTTCGGTTGCCCTAGAAAGCCTTGACGAGGACTACGAAGACTGGACCCATGTTTTTTACGGACGCCTCTGTTAACCGAACTAGGCAGACAGCCACAGCTGCAATCACCATTCCCGAAATGAACTATGATGTGGCAGGCAGACTAAATTTCATGACGTCATCGACAACAGCGGAACTTGTAGCAATATGGGGAGCGCTTGAGTCAATTAAGAATATTGAGCCAACAGGAAAAGCGGTAATCCTTACTGATTCAAAATCTGCGTTGCAACAACTTCAGCGTGTTCAAAAAACTACACCCCTCGTGGCTAGAGTGGCACTAGAGGCCGCAACGGTAGGGGACCTCGGATGGACCCTCGCCATGCAGTGAGTCCCATCTCATGTCGGGATTCCTGGTAATGAGAGAGCGGACACTCTGGCAGCCAAAGCCCATGACGACCAAGACCTCTTTCTTCTCAATCGTTTCAACGAGCCACATCGACTGATCCGTAGCTATCTACAGAAGTCGCATCCTCAGCCAGGAGTGGCGACGAACAAGCCACCTCCAAGCATTCCCCGCAACCTGCAGCGAGCCGACGCTTCACTCCTGCACAGACTTCGAGCTGGATGTCCATATACGGCTAAGCGGCTTCACAGGATGGGCCGTAGGGAGGACCCGAGCTGTCCAGAATGCGGTGACCCAGAAGATGCCGAACACGCCCTTCTGTGGTGCCCCGCCCATGCGGAGCTAAGAAGAGTTCTTTTTCAGTTTTGTGCCTCTGAAGGACTCTCAAGAAACAGCATGGAGGAACTTTTGAACCCTGAAGGATTACGAGGGGTAACAGCAAGAGCCTTCCGAGCACTTCTTCGTTTTCTTCGGGAAAGCGGCCTTGCAGATAGACTTTGATTTCTGCTAGGAGGTGACCATTGTCGCCACTCTTTGAGCACCTCACTGGCCAAACGAAAGACGCCCCACAGAGCAAATTTGCGACAGGTTCGTGGCGCGCTTCGCCCAGTGGCGCACGCTTCAAGCACGGTGCCGCAAAGTAATGCGAGCGCCACCGGGATATGTGCGTCGTTTGTTTGTCGCGGGTTCACTTCATGGGGAGTGAACCCGTGAGCGAAACGTTAGGGCTGCAATTTTACATTAACCTCTTTTTAGAGCGCAGCTCTTAGGGGCCCGTTCGCGGCTTGAGCGGCGTCGGCGTCGGCGTCGGCGTAACCAAGGTCATCTCAAGGTCACGCGACCCCCAATGTCATCCCAAGGTCACGTGACCCCCAAAGTCACGTGACCCCTCCCCCAAGGTCACGTGACACCCAAAGTCACGTGACCCCCGAGGTCACGTGCCCCCCACGAGGTCACGTGCCCCCCACGAGGTCACGTGACCCTCCACGAGGTCACGTGACCCCCTCCCCCGGTCACGTGACCCCCCCCCCCCCCCGCCGAGGTCACGTGACCTCCCCGATGACGTCATCGACACTGATGACGTCACCGGCTTTGTCATCGTCATCATCACTGATGACGTCATCAGTGACGTCACTGATGACCTCACCGGCATCCGCATCGTCATCATCACGAATGACGTCATCAGTGACGTCACTGATGACGTCACTGACAACCGCATCGTCATCGTCATCATCGCTGATGACGTCATCGGAGACCGCATCATCATCGTCACTGATGACGTCATCAGTGACGTCACTGATGACATCATCGGCATCGTCACGTGACCCCCCCCAAGGTCACGTGACCCCCCCAGGTCACTTCACCCCCCCCCAGTACCCTTCCATCCTCCTCCTCAAGAGATGCGCTCTAATTCGGTGTTACAGGGAGTTGTAAACGGCTTTCACTTTTTATTTTGTATATTTCTCTCTTCCTCTTTCCTCTTTTTGTCCCTTTCCCAGATCCACCAGGTAGCGACTCGCCCCATGAACGGAGGCCCACACATCTCCTGGTGCCCCCTTCTTCTCGTCACCCCAAAAATAAACAAACAATCCTGGGCGATTGGCCCACATCTCCTGGTTTCCCCCTTTCCCGACCACCCCATAATTAACAAACAAACAAACAAACAAACAAACAAACAAACATCCTGCGCGATTGCTAAGGCCGTAAGAAGAGAAAGAGAGCGCGCGCTTCCAGTCCGGCCGTGGTCAAAGCTAAGACGCTAAGAGCTTGAACCAAGGGACGCCGTTTCACGCGTTCCAAAGTAAAACAAGTCAAGAAAAAAAGAAAAAGCGTCGGGACGCCAGATTGACGTCACCACCCAGATATAAGAGACGCGTACCCTAGCGGTGGTGGCATGAATCTGGCACTTTCGATTGTCTTGTGGCGTTGAATCCAGCCGATTTCGAACGTTCAAAGGGGTTCTTTCCATTCTGCAGTACTACACAGAAAGATGAAAGCTCAGCAAAGGTGCCATAAGTAGTGCCAGGCCTATTCAGGTGAGCTTGTACTTCCCAAAATGAGGGTACCACAGTTTGTTCAAAGCTTCAGCGCAGGAAGCGTATGCGGAGAGCAAGTGGTATGCTTCTTGCGCAAGAGTTGTGGTCACGTCAGAAAGACACCGAACTCGTTGGCTCTGATTGTAGGATAGTGGGCAGACCTCAAAGCAAGCTGCCTTGATGCCTACCCAGCATCTTACACTCAGAAAAAATCAGAGCTCGGCGTTCTGACGTCACCACAGCCCTTGCAAAAAAAGCAGACGAACTTGCAATCTGCATCGTAAAGCGGCAGACGCGGCCGTCTTGGTGTTGCCGCGTGCTAGCGTCGCGCTTGGTCTCAAAACCTGCAAGACGCGCTGGCGGCTATACAGACGCAAATTTGGTGGCGCTGCTTGGCTCCACTATAGTGATGATGTTGGGGTGGGGTAAGAGGCGCAGGTCTCGTCTTCTAGGCGGTAATGTCTGGAGGCTCATTTCCATCTTGTAGTGTGGCTATTAATTAACAAGGGTCATCTTCAAAAAATAATACAAAATTATGCAATTAGGATGTTGTCTCTTCTGCAATCCCCTCCTATGTCCCTACACGGCTCCATGCGAATCTTCTATTGCTGAAAACAGTGCTGTAGGTTATCGAGTGATAAACCCTTCATGAGCTCCGTCGCTTTAGCCTTTACACTATCAACAGTCGAACCATGTTCATTTGAACCTAGACGATCTTGGGGAATAGGTAAAAGTCAGATGGGGCCAAGTCAGGTAAGTACGGCGGATGCTTCAACACAGCCAAAAACGACATGACCTAAAAGGTGGAGGAACAATAGACCGATCTCACCAGCCAGTTAGACTACGCCACCGCTGCCGCAATGCATCGAGGGAGCTTTAGTCTTTCTGCACGCGCGACAACCTCGATGGAGCTCTGCGCGTGTGGAGTATGAGGCGGCACGAGCCGTCTTGTGCACTGCTGCCTGCCTCCTGCGAACTAAAGTTATGGCGGCGTCACGCATGCGCCGAACGCTTAGTGAGATCGGTCTATTCACGAATACTTCATCGAGACAACGCACCAGCACACGTAGCCTTGCCAGTCGAGCTCTATACTACAATTCGAGCTCAATACCATTTTGTGATTTATTTTGTTGCAAGAGTTGATGGCTGCCCAGTCAACGTTCAAGATGCAACTCCGAGCGAAAGTACTCCTACCTAAAACCCCCAAACCGACCATGAAAATAAAATACGAAGAATGGTGACACGTGGAAATAAAACAAAGACGAAGAAAAACAACAACACGTGCTCCTGGCGAACGGCTCTTGGCGTCTGTTTGTTTTTGTTTTCATTGGCTGGTTACAGAATGTTGTATGTTCACAACGATACACGGACTGATTTGGACAGGAGCCATCTTCGGACAACAGTGCGCAAAGGGAGCGCGCGTGTGTGTGTGAAAGGGGGGGTGGGGGATGACGAAAGTCGAGATCTTTGGACGACGTTTCTATGACGTCCACGCACACTAGCTTATCATTGGAGATGCAAGAGAGCACCTGAGGCAAAAGGAAACAAAAGAAATAACAAAAAAAGCCCTTAACACCCCGGAAAGCAGTCGGTTATTAAGTACATCTTCATTATCGTCCGTTATTTTCAGCGGTGCGTGGGGAGATAGAAGGATCCGTCAAAGAGACGACCGACCGCAACTTATATGGTGGTGGTCGAGGTATGGAGTGGACGACTCACGCCTGAAGGTGAGTCGGCGTTTCAGAATTGAGAGCTCTTTGCCTCTGGCTGACTTTGACTGACTTTATGAGCGGTATTCACAGGTTGCCGTAACTTAAAGTCGCTGGGTCCTGGGAAAATAGCGCTGACCTCCCGCGTAAGGTCCCAGTTCTGTTCCATGGAATGAACAGTTTCTCCTCAAGACCTCCATTTCTGGTGAGTCGATCTAAATTTTACGGTGACAGGTCGCTTTACGGAGACGTTTCTTGTATATTGAGATCTTGTCATCCACACACCGGCGAAAGCAGCTCATGTCTTCGCACCGCCACCACAGGCGGCGTCGGTGCTTGGCGGCATGAAAAAATTATATTGCTGTCTTGAAATTTGCAGAAAGAACAATACAATTGTATGAAACCTATGACCTTCAGCACGATGGAAAAGTTAATTGCAAACATAGTGCTAACGACGCGTATATTGGAAAGGAACGCTGTAAGCACGATGGCGATTCATAGGGATCTTGGCCCGGTTGGTTCAGAAATATTCTTTCAAAGATTTGAAAGGACTGAAATGGTGGATTGCCTTGGCAAGGAACGCCGGCCAACCAATCGCTTTGCGAAATTTAGGTTTTCTCTATGTTAGTATCTGTTTATAGCCAGCTATCAGGAATGGAACCTTACTGAAAAATCTAATTTATATGAGAAATTTTTTGTGTCCAATAAACACATATGAACCATACACGATATATAAGAACGTATAAGAATCATATAATAACCATATAAGAACTATATAAGAGCTATATAGGAGATATCAGAACATATAAGAACCATATAAGAAACTTGGGAGAAGCTTCTTATAAGTTGCTTATATGGTTCTTATATATCTTATTAGTTCTTATATACTTCTTATACGATTCTTATATGGCTCTTATACGTTCTTATATCTTGTATGATTCATATGTGTTTATTGGACACGAGAAATTTCTCATACAAATGGATTTTTCAGTAGGGAAGGCAATGGGGGCTGCGTTCTCAGGATCCAGTGACTTTATATGCCATAGCCGAACCCGCAGTTCCAGAGTGCGAGCTGACGGCGAACTTGTACGGTGTGACATGGTGATTTTAACCCGAGACTGGGGTAGAAGGAGGAAATATATTTTTACGGTGGAAGAGAAATTAACAGGGACGGACGTTCTTTGACTCGGATACTTTCTTTTCCACAGTAAAAATAAATGTAATCCTTCTACATCAGTCTCGGGTTCAAATCATTGTGGACAGCTTCCACCAACTCGCCTGCGCACTGACTGTAACTTCCACAGTGCTTCGACACCATCAAGACCTCCGGTCTTGGCAGCCTAAATGTGTGAGATAGTTCTGGGCATGCGCCGTGAACATCACACTAAAACGCAGCTTCCAGGGAATATGTTTTATTACCATGCCCTACCGAAAGTGTCGCTTTGGTCGACATTAACGATTGGCAACTATGACGTCTCTATTTGAATCAGTTTAGCTTCAATCGAAGGAAATAAGAGCAGTATCGAACTGTCAACTTTGACGTTGTTGTTTTAAGAATGCGATGACTCCAAACTTGCACCGCGATTTTACACACATCATTGGACTTGTAGTTTGCAAATGATGATAAATAGCCAGGATTCCGACTCATGACGTCACGGCGAGGCAATTCATGTCGTGATGTCACGAATAGAAACCGCAAGAAGGCGCCACTCAAAACATCTCGGCGCAAATTCCAGTGAAGGTCGTGTGGCCGATACCACGTTCAACGTTCAAACGTATGCAAGAAATAAAAACACTGATTTGCGGTTTATTTAATGTAAGTGATTTGTTTAATCGGGGATAGTAAACGCACGAAGGCGATGAGCGTCTTGACGATGCTGACGGAAGCCAGGTGGCGCTGCATGCATCCACTAATGATGAGGTTTGAGGGCAAAGATGCAGGTCATGTACTCTTGGTGGAATTGGTTCAGCGCACACCATCTTAAGCTCGGCGACACCTTTTCTGTGTGACATTGTTTTAGACTGGCGTGGGGTTGTTATTTTAGATCGGTTGCGGTTAGGGTTCGGCAGCTTTGAAACCCGGTTCAGTTCCGGTTCAAGCAAGAACGGTAAATATCGGTTCGGTTGCCGGTTCTACCGAACAAGAAATGATTCACAGCCTATTCAGAACTCGACGTTTTGTCGTGTCCGCCGACGCACGACAGTGGCTTCAGCTGTAAACGCGCAACTTGTATTAGCCGAAGCTTCTTACTACTTCATCATACCAAATTTACGTAACCAACTAAGGAAGACTCGCGTAACTTTTTGCCCATCAAAAGTAAACTGCGCTCGGTCACTGTGCATGTCAGCCACAATGCGCCAATGCTGGTCACATTTTTAATACACTCTAAAAACATTCCTCCAGTTTATAGTCAAAGTTCTTGGTGACATACAGCAGATTTATTACTAAAACATGAAACCTCTGTAGAGGAAGAAAACAACGTTTTTTTTAATTAAATGCGACAAGACGTTTAAGGCGTGCCATGAATGAGATCTAATAGGCTGGCAAATAACTATCTGAACTTAAATAATTAAAGGGCTCAACATTTGAGGATTGTCAATGCAGTTATGGTTTATGGGAACAAACCTCGACTTACTTCAGCGTCACGAAAATAAAAGGAATGTCGGTGATTGTGAAAACCGAAGTAAAATATCTGTCACACTAACGGATGAAATGGTCTTAGTTAGAGCCGTATATGTAGAGAGTTTGGTCAATGGGAGGCGCGGGCAGAGCCAGGGCGTGCGTCAGACTCGGAAAGATGGCTTGGCATGCTCTCTTGACCAACCAGAAGCCGAAAAGAATCCCCTAACGGTGGTCGCGAGAAACAGTTCTGATCTGATCGAAAGTCTATGTTTGTATGTGGTTTTAATAAGAGCATAATAGTGAAGTGTAGTAACTCTTTGTGGTTGAAAATAGAGTCACGTGTTGTTTTGATCATGATCATCCAGAAAGATGTAAGAAACGAACGCGCCGCTCAACTCTGTTTTGCGCGGACAGTGTGTGACCGCTCGGACGGCAGATTCCCGGCCCTCGGCGTTTGGCGTACGGATTATGTCGATAGTTCCCCTAGTCACACTCTTCCACCATCATTTTTGATGAGCGTGATTGGTACATCACGTGTACCATATTTTCAGCCATCGAGAGTTACTCCAATGCAGTTATCAGGTTTTTTTCTCGCAACCACCGCCAGGGTAATATTTCCGGCTTCTGGTTGGTCACATTCGAATTTCTGAAGACGCCCTGGAACACGCCCAGCCCGGTTTCGGCCAATGGCACCTCCTCATTTGTCTCCTATACTTCCCAACGAATGGCCAAACTCTCTACATATACGGCTCTGGTCTTAGTAACAGGAAACGTTGTAATATGTATACATAAAACTGCAGTCTCATTTAGAAAAAAATAATTAAGATGATACTTCGAGCACGGCCTTTCAATAGCTCTACACCCTAAAACGGAGAGAGCCGATCACGGAAAACCATAGGACACCACAGGACACGGAGAGAGCCGATCACGGAAAACCATAGGAGGACTTGAGCCAATGACGAAGCTCGGAATACGAATAAACAAGAGAGCATGACGTTTTACTTGCACGTTGTGCCTCATCGCATTCTTCAGACCTAATCGACCTCCGAGCTTCGTCATTCGTTGGGATCATTCTATTGTAAGGCGCGATTGAATGTCTCGTGTTCTAAGGGAAAGCGAGCTCGAAAACTTAATTTGTAGTGTAATCTCAAAGTTCGTCCGTCATAGATTAAAAAATAAAGTATAAATGATCAAGTTACCAAGATGAAATTCAACTTGTTACGAATGAGCCTTTATGAAGTGTATTTAACATACTAAACTTTCGTAAATGTTATTTAAAAAAAGAAAAAAAGAAGAGAAGCGAGAAAACATTTGTGTTATTTCTATACACTGAAAAACAAACCCAAACGAAACCTCTGATCGACGCAACTACTCGCTTATCTTACCACACGCGCATGGACCTGCTGTACCAGCTCTCGGCTGTTGATCTCGAAGAATCTTTCAAGTTTTTGTACAATGTCTTGTCTTCATACAAACACGCGCTGAATTTACTACAGTGGTGACTTCTCAACCATTTTTCCGCCCCATCGTTTTAGAGCGCAGCTCTTAGGGCCCCGATCCCGGCTTGAGCGGCGTCGGCGTAACCAAGGTCACCCCAAGGTCACGCGACCCCCCAAGGTCATCCCAAGGTCACGTTACCCCCAAGGTCACGTGACCCCTCCCCCAGTGGTCACGTGACCCCTCCCCCAGGGTCACGTGACACCCGAAGTCACGTGACCCCCCCCCCCCCCGAGGTCACGTGACCTCCCCGATGACGTCATCGTCACTGATGACGTCACCGGCATCCGCATCGTCATCGTAATCATCACTGATGACGTCATCAGTGACGTCACTGATGTCCTCACCGGCATCCGCATCGTCATCGTCATCATCACTGATGACGTCATCAGTGACGCCACTGATGACGTCACCGACATCCGCATCGTCAACGTCATAATCGCTGATGACGTCATCGGAGTCAGCATCGTTACGTGACCCCCCAAGGTCACGTGACCCCCCAGGTCACTTCACCCCCCCCCCCAGTACCCTTCCCTCCTCCTCCTCAAGAGCTGCGCTCTAATTCGGTGTTACAGGGAGTCGTAAACGGCTTTCACTTTTTTGTAATTTGGTTAATATTAATTAGAGCTCTTTCTCCAAGAAGTATTTTTTTTTTAAATGTCTTTCGAAGTGCGCGCCCCAACCGGTGCGACTGAGCTCGAACGCGTAGCCTTGGCTAATTGTTAGACGATGTTTTACCAAACACAAGTCACACACTGAGAGGGCTAGCGCGTCACGCGCTGGCCCACTGAGTTCAGCAAAGTATATGTCCTTACACTGCGACAAAAATACATGTAGGCAACTTAAGTTTGTTTTTGCTCCATGGGGTTCCAGCTATGAGTAGAAGCGTCTAGCGGAGGGGTTGTTTCCGTTGTGTTTCTTCTCTTGTGCACAGGAATAACACGTTTGTAGTTTTTCGCATTCCCCCTCCCCCCTTCACCCGGAAACACACACTAGCGAAACTTGAGAATGCTATCTCCGGACAAAGCATGTTCGAAGCAGCTTCATACATGCTTCGAAGATATCTGCAGACGGTTTTTGTTAAGGATGTATTCGCAGTGTGACAGCGGCTTCAAGGCACAGCCTGAAGACACTCCTGTGAAAAGTTTCACTGCACTCCGTTTTATTGGCTTATTTACGCCGCTGTTTTTTTGTGTGTGTTTCTTTTACGAGTGAATAACGCTGGCGATTACCCGGTGCAAAAAAAGCGCTGTTAGTTTTGCACCTAGATTTTTGTGACTAGCAGGACCACAGACACTGGCGTCAGCGCGCGGCCTTTGGGCTCGCATTATCTTCGGGTGTACTCTATAGCAGTCAAAACACCCTGCACGCCGATAAACTCTTGCCCACGTGTGCTTGGAATCATAGCCAACCACCTGACACCGTAGCCGAACGGATGGGCACGAGTGTTAGCAGTAAACGTGCGCAATTGCTTCATCAACTCAAAAAGCGGAAAAAAAGAGAGGGAGAGAGAGAGAGATAAAAGAAGCGGAATCGGGCCACAGTTTGACCTAACACCCCTGTTTCACAATAAGTTCAAAGACCGTATCGGCGAAGGCCTTTCTGAGACGCTCTTGCCGTTAGCTAGATTGGAACGACTATTGCTCATCTTCTCTTGTTTGTAACCTCAGAAAGAGTTCTATACATAAAGACAGAGGACGGGACAACACAGGTGGGTTGTCCTATTCGCTGTCTTTATGTATAAAACTCTAAAGTTACATCATTACCAACGCGCTCACCAACAAGTAAAGTATTTCTCTTGTTTCAGAGCCATTAAATAGGCTACGTTAACAGTGAGGACATCTAATTTCTTGATAGTCTTGTGCCCGCCGCTATTTTGTAGCCTACTGCGAAGTGGACGTAATCGGCTGTCGTTACGGTTCGAAAACGTGACTTTAGATACAGGATGTCATGTGGGAAAGCTCAGGCAACATCGTTCTGCCCTGTAGCGGACTGGTTTCACTCTCTGAAGGACTAAAAAGAGTTTCTGGTCATTTAGGACAAAACTTCAGAGAACTGGCGAAAATGATTGCGAGTCACTGGATCGCCGAGTTGTCGTTATTTGGAAACGAAGCTTAAAGGGACCATGAAATGATTTTTCAGCTTTTTTTTTTTAAAGTAAAGATTGAAATTAATCTTTAATGTTTATTTATTTATTTATTCAAAATGCCCATAAAGACACGCTGTACGAGGGTATTACATAAGGGGTTGGGGGGGGGGGGGGGAGGGGCAAGCAAATATATTATAGAAAAACACAGAAAAACACAAAACGCATACAAAGACAATTTAAGAACAAGGAATAAAATATAATGCTAAGTATTAGTATAACTGCGCACGTGCTCTATGAAGTGAGACATATCTAGTTCAGTTGCAATGTGAGCCGATAGGTTGGTCCAGTCGGCTATAGTTCGTGGTATGAATGATCGTTCATAATTAGACAACTGGCATGTGACGTTAGTTACATTGAATGAATGATCAAGGCTTGGAAAGATATGGCGGGGGGGGGGGGGGTTAAAACAATCTTCGTGAAGCGATATGCATGGTGATAGAGATTGTGAATTAATGACAGACGGCCATCATTGCGGCGGTGTGATATATATAGGTTTTGCAACTCAGCTTGGACATTTTAATGCAACCACACTGGAAAATGAAGATTAGTCAGAACAAATGAAACGAGCAGAACGGTTTTGCAGGGATTCGATGTTACTTATAATGTTGGCTTGCTCAGGATGCCATATGGCAGAATCATATTCAAATTTGGGGCGGATTAGAGTGATATAGGCAAGTTTTCGTAAATGAGTCGGTCCTTGTTTAAGGTTGCGCTTTATGAATCCAAGGGAACGGTTAGCGGAAGCAAGGTAGTTCCAGGATAAATGAAACTGAAAGTGGACACCCAGGTACTTATATGGGGAGGTTATCATTTGAGCCCGTTCTCGTTTCGCCCTTCTCACTTGGCCCTTCTCAAAACAACCATTCTCAAAAAGACCTTCTCTCTTGGACCTGGCGCATTTGGTCCTTTCCCGTTTCGTCCTTCGCATTTCAACCATCCTCATTTGAGTCCGTTCTCGTTTCGCCCTTTCCACCTGGCCCTTTTCAAAACAGCCATTCTCAAAAATATCTCGCTTTGACCCGTCGCACTTTACTCGTTCTATACGAAAATCGTTTTTTGGGGGGGTTATATTAATAAGTACATTGATATATTTTGTGCGTGCGTGTGTGCGTGTGCCACGCTACAGGCATACTCTCTCTGCCAAGGATTTTAGCAGTGCGTCGAGATCGTCGTGAAAAGCTACTAGCTGACAATAAAACAGACCAAGTATTTATCGCAGCCAGATCATATTCCGAAATGTCACGTTTTTTGGGGTCTCTCGACCTGGAACAATGCCACCACTTCTATATTGCAGTGTTTCTCAAATGGGGGTCGCGAAGGCATCTATAGGGGTCCGCGAAGCCATGTCTTATCAGTCAAGCACGACAATATTAGTTGTCTTTCTTCACGTCGTTAAGAAACGTTTCAATTTTTGGGTGAGTACTCTCGTGCGTGTGTCAATGAGATAAATCTACTTCACACTAGCAATTAGTTATATCCATTTATTAAATCATTATCATGATAGCCTATACCTTTCTATTCCCCTCACCCCGAGCGGGGTCCTCCATCATCTCCGCCTTTCTACAAGGGGTCCGCGAAACATCAGTGGTTGAGAACCACTGCTAATATGTATGCTATTTCTGTTCAAACAAAGTTTCCAAATTAAATGTTCATCGCTATTTTTTTTTTCGTTTGCTTAGAGGTAGGGAAGGACGCGTCATTGTACGATTCTCAGTGCGCACCTCTACACATAACATATACTTAATGTGTTGGGGGCCCAAGCAAGGTAAGGCTCATCAACAAAGCCGCGAAGGCATAACAACATTAGAAGCATGCAGAACTAGTGCCATTCGGTCATAGGGCAAACGGGCGAAATGAGAATGGGCCCAGTTGCGAAAAACACGATTCGGATCTTATGAGAAGGTTCAAACGAGAAGGACCAAATGAGAATAGGACGAAATGTGCAAGGTTCAAATGCGAATGGGACGTTTTGAGATACACCCACTTATATGTAGAAGTGAGTTCGACGGTATTGTTATTCAGAAGGTAAGAGGTTGGAGTCCGAGAGGAGCATTTGGTAGAGGCCATATGTTTTGTTTTGTTATGGTTAATGGTAGGCACGTAGCCAGGATCTTGTTTCGGGTGAGGGGTAGGGAGGGCACCCATGACAAAATGCTGTATGAGGGGGAGGGGGGAGAGGACGTCTCGCAAAATGAAAGGTTTCGGGGGGGGGGGGGGGGGGGGGCCCGGGCCCCATGCCCCCCCCCCCCCCCCTGGATACGTGCCATGTTGATGGCCATTAGCCACAAAGAACACCACGTGGTTATCTTGTCCAGGTTTGATTGGAGAGCTTGGCGATCGGTGTTAGAAGAGATGTTTCGGTAGATGACACAGTCGTCAACAAAAAGACGGACATGAGATGAAACGGAAGTGGGTAGGTCAGTAATGTATATGAGAAAAGTAATGGACCCAGCATGCTTCCCTGGGGAACTCCAGATGTCACTTGGGCGAAAGAGGAGTTGGAATTGTTAATAGAAGTTTACTGAAGTCTACTTGAGAGAAAGTCTTTTATTCTTGAGAGAACAATAGAATGAATGTTAAGGGCACATGGTAAGGTAAAATTGAAAAAAAAAATTGATTTTAGTTTTTTTCGCAATTGGAAAAGTTTAGTACTTTCTGCACATTTTCCATTGTCCCAGTGTTTTTTTGGAAAGCTATATTTCGGGCTGAAAATCACTTCCGAAAGCAAGTAGCAGGTGACTACGCCTCCTTTTGGGATACACTCCCTGTTTATCGATGAATTCTCCAACAAAACAAAATCAGCACAAGACCTAAAAGCTTGTCCAGTAACAGATAATCTAAAAAAATTATTTCGCAACTATTGCATAGCTTTTTTTCAACCAAGACAATCACGAGACGTTGTGCACGTTTTTCCCAGGTGTGTAACGTGTGTGCATTCAAGTGCTGTGTGTTTTCATAACGACAAAATGGCGCCATTGAATGCTGTTCCGTTATTCAATGGTGGCAGCATTGCACAAGCCAATGTTTTGAAGTTTTGTGGATGGAACCCTGTTTGAAAAGCCATCAAGTGGCTGAGGGAAGTTGACATCACTCTAATATACTTTACGGACCAAGCGACATGAGAGGTCACAAAAGAGGCCCGGCAAGCAAGGCGATAAGCCTAAAGGCGAAGATATGACTTTAGCAATGTCTTTCAAGCTGGTGGCTATTGAAAAAATGACTGTAAGACTGTTGGTGCCAATAGAAATTCGTTATTCACCAGTTTTTTTACTTTAAACTCAATTATCTCAAAACAGTGTTTTTTAGTACACAGGTACCATTTTTTCCTTAACCTGACATTATAGAGGGTTGATTTTTTATTCCTACCACATACATGGGTGTTCAAAAATACTGAACTAAAATTAAAAATGTGCACCTAGCAGTTTTTGAGTTACAAAGTTTTTAATAGATGAAAAAAACTAAAATTTCAGTACTAAAATAAAAAAAAAAGATTAAAGAAAACTTATTTTAGATTGGTTCAAATAATTCTAGTTCAGTGGATAAAACACAATATTTCGAACAAAATGATATATGCATGACAGAAATACTCCTAATAGTCACCGAGAAAACTGTTCCTCAACGTGGCCTCAAATGCATGGGGAGTATAGGACTTACCTTGTGCCCTTAAGCTGTGCAAGTTTTAGCAAAAGCCTGTGATGGGGAACGCGGTCAAAAGCTTTCAAGAAGTCGTGAAAAATCGTATCAACTTGAAAACCAGCATCCAGAGAGGTAAGTCGTGAACGAAACCGGCAAGTTGAGTGTCACATGAGTAACCCCTGCGAAAACCGTGCTGATACTTGAAAATAATGCTATGGTCCTCTGAATTGCGCATGACTTGATAACATATGATGTGCTTCAGAAGTTTACAATGTGGGAAATTTCCCTTTGGGGGGGGGGGGGGGGGGGGGGGGTTACCACTTAGAAACACAGAAGGTTCCTTGGGTTCGGATAAAGACGTGTTTATTGACTGCAATGCCAACACGCTTCGCTCTTAGACAATGAAAAGTCTGGGCGCTGGCTCAATTGCCAGTATCACCCGGTCGGTTTCCCGCGCTGCCACATTAGACAGATTCACGGGAAGTCGGAGGCCCACAAAGAAAAACCGAGTTCCGTAGAGCCAGGGCCTCCGCCGACGAGAGCCCCTGGCCCACCTTCGGGGCCAGCTTATGTAGCCTCGGAGAATGGACGCGCCCGGGGAGGCCACTAGCAGTCGCGTCCATTATAACTCTCATGGATGTGCCGAAGGCGCGTTCACCCAAATGGGCAAGGGAGAGCCGGCCCCTTCGGGGAATTCGGCCTCGTGGTTCCTTGTATCCGGGAGGCCGACGCCATTGGTGACGACGACTCCCACGGCCTGCTTGAAGCTAGGCCTGGATAGGGATAGAGGGAACCCCATGGTTCCCACAACAAATAGTGCTGGTTAGCGAGATAGGTCGATAGTTCAGTGAGGAAGGGCGATCACCAGATTAGAAAATGGAAATTACCTTACCCGCACGCCAGTCTTGAGGAATTAAACCCGTAGAAAATGACTGCGAGAAAATGGCTGTCAAGATCCCAGAAATGCCTTGCGTAGTATTTTTAAGCATCGCGTTGTTTAAACTGGTGTGATCAGAGGCCAAAGATATTGCAACTTTATTTAGTAGAGATAAAATATCGGCTTCTTGAATGACTATTTCAGACATACACATATCATTAAACCTGCTTAAGGTAGGAGATTAAGCACTGTCCTCACAAGTAAACACCAATGATAATAAAGAGCTGAGCGCACTCTGGCAGTGAAACTGAAACGCCGTTGTTATCGATGAGAGACACTTCAGGATGACTACTTGAATAAATTATGCACCAAAATCCTCGATGGTTATTTACTACTAAAGACGACAAGTCATGACGAAAAAAATGACGGCGGGTGAATTTAAGAAGCGGCTGGTAATCACTGTCACACTTTTGTATCGGAGCCAAGCAACTGGCAGATTGTTGTCATCTGCTAGCCTGAACAGGCGCCTTTTTTGTTGTTTAGTCGTCGAAGCTGTGTACTAAACCTAAGGCGCACTGTTTTTGCACTTTATTACTATTATAAAAATTAATGTATCAATTAGATTAGTAAAGGTATTTTTAAACAAAACCCAGTTTTCTTCGACTGAGAAAAGATATGAGTCGGAGTCCATCAAAATGGGCTCTGCCGTAACATCTGATCCGCTTATCGGTGGTACTTTTGTTAGGCGAACGAATCCGGAGCACGAATCTGTTTTCGTTTTATTGCCTCCAGTTTAGCACACACACAAACAAACAAACAAACAAAAAGACGAAAACTAACATCTGCTTTCTTCCTCAATTCGACCGGACTCGGCCACCAACTTGTGAAATTACGTGGCCGTGACGTAAACTCTGCCTTTCTACCGAAAACAGAAGTCTCCCAGCCAAGCGAGGGAGCCGCGTCAGTCAAGCGTCGCGTCGCGTCGAAACGACGTTTTTGCGTCGATGTTTCGACGGAAGGATGTCGAAACGACGTCACCTACTGCAGTTTCCATGAACGCCGACTGCTTCGTAGGACTCGTTGGTCCGCAACGCTTGTGCGATCAACGCCGTGGCTATGGATACGTCGCAGCTGAGCGAAGTGCAGCTTAAAATGTTTCGGTGTAGTGAAATTATGGGCCTTGTTCCTTACTTCTGGACACCCACGAGGCAAAACAAGAAATCGCCCGGCGAAGGCTGTAGCCGTTCGGCGTCAGAACCAGCCGCGGAGGAGTGACAATTGCTCAGTACCGAATGATAGGCTCACATGTCGGCTACGAACAAAAAGCGCTATAATTTAGAAAAAAAAAACAACAACAAAAAACTAACAGAAAACGACGGCAGCCGAACCATTGGTACCATGCCGGGCATCAGGTAGATTCCTTTCGGAATCTCGCCGCATTCGTGCAAAACACTTGGGTTGTTACTGTTGTCCCGTTCAACGTTGAAGTACCTGGTGCCGGCTCATCGGCGAACCGATGAGCCGACAAGAAGTGCTTCGAAGTGGTTCATTCAGCGGCAGGCGGTGAAGCTGGAGCTGGAGAAACCTCTCGTGCTCTCGTTGACGCTGCAACTTATGGAACCGGACATTGAACACGGTCATTTTTGTCGAGGGTATTTATCGACAATTTCATCGTTTGGAGCACAGTTAGAGTGACACACTGCTCGTATACAATACGGGCGCTAAATTCAACTAACGTGCTCGGGAAAAAGGGGGAAAAATGACTGCCAATGTGGATGTTGCAGTTACTTTGCTAGGTGGCGCGATCATACCGCCCATTGAAGGTTCTGCCACAACTCCTTTATTAATACTCAGCTTAGTTGCGAGCGTTAAAGGAAAAGGTGTAAAATAAAGATCTCTTTTATTTGCCAAAATTGTATGCCGAAAATTAGGATTTAGCCTTCGTAATCTTGCGGGCTAGTTTTCTTGTAATCCCATAAACGATATGCAGTCAGCAAAAAGGCTGTTTAAAATCATTTCATGGTTCCTTTAATTAGTGGCTCAATCTTGTCCCTTACATGAATATAGTCTTGACGGGATGTTGAGCCACTGAAGCGGGCGCTGACGAACCTCCACGAAAGTCTGTACGATAGAAGACAGCTGTATCGTTAAGAAAGGCACAACCCGTAATGCTTCCAAGTGATGAAGTGAAGCGGACGAAATTCCAGGCAAAAAAAGCGACAGTGTAACAGTGCCCATCTCCAGAAGGGCTTACTGTCGTATTCACGCCATTAGAGGAGGGACACATAATTACGTCCCTTAGTAGCCTAAAACTGTCCCTTACTCTAGAGATGATGTTCCCTGAATGTATCTTGGAAATCAGGTTCAACAACCGCCTGAATCTTATTGCCGTTGACGTAAGAAACGGACAGACGACGCGAGGGCTGCTACGCTGCACGGTGCTCTGTGGAATCAAAGCCCGAGCGTATGAACCTCTTCCCAAACATTGAAAAAAAAAAAAGGTGTAATCAGGGACGTAGACACCACGCTGACTGACGAAGAGATCGCCAACAACCTAAGGTCCCCTGAAAACAGAGTTGCCCGTCTTCGACGACTAGGCAAATGTTCAGCGATCAAGATCTCGTTTTGTGGATCGACGTTGCCAAGCTACGTTTACCTCTACCTCGCCCGACACACGTTTACCTCGGTCATGTCCGGCATGCAGTTTCACAATTACAAGAGAATCCACTTCAATGCCGCAAGCGTTGCCGCTATGGACACCGAGAGGCATTCTGCAAGCGCAGCCCGGTGTGCAAACGCTGCAGCGGCACGCATGAGGACAGAGACTTCTGCTTTGCTCAAGAAAAGTGCACCAATTGCGGCGACGCACATTCGGCTACATCACCATCTTGTTCAAAAGGGCGGCAGGAAAAAAAGGCAAAAAATTACTCCAGACAACATGGAGTCGATTTACGCACTGTCAGAACTGCAGTTCATGAATCCGGATGGCCGGAGCTGCCCAGAAAAAGCGAAAGGACTTCTTTAACTGCGCAGGACACTTTGGCTACCATGACTGAGAACCAGGTGCCAGAAGGCCTACATACGTTGCACAAACTAAGGTTCCAAAAAGCAACAAAACAGAGGCGCCTCCGACTAAGCAAGGGCCTATTTCACCTGACCTAATTCAACTCGAAGATACGACAACGTGAGGAAACACACCCGCCGATCCAAGAAAGCGAAGAACACCAAAGCGTAAGACTCCGTCCGTTTCAACAGACACAGCTCCAAGCAAGGGGGGGATTTCGAAGCTTCAAGCAGCAGCAAACATGATCTGCAAGCTTTTGGAATCTATTGACGCAGAATGGGCCCGCAGCATTCTTACACTCTTTCAAATGTCCCTTTCCTTTATTAGATCATTGTAACTGGCAACTGCCGCGCCACATTCCTCTACAGAACTTACTGTGTGGCAGTGGAATTGCCAGTTTCTGAAAAAAGCGCGGAAGCCTCATACAGTTTCTTCAATCGCACGCTCCCCCACCCGACATCCTCTTTCTACAAGAACCTCGCACCCTTCCTAATCTTCCTGGATATGTGACACATGTGGCACAAAACGATCCCAAACAGGACCACCTTGTGGCCACCCAAGTCAAACGCGTTCACGCCGCGGTCGAGTTCACTTTAGACAACCAGGCCGTTCCACATGTCTTACTTGAACTCCTTCCTGCCTCCCCACGCAAGCGTAACACCCAACCTTTCCGCCTACCCAATATCTATAGCCGCCCCCAGGACCGCTACGCACGGTTTGATACGCTGTTTGAAGCCGCACGGCACAAGGATTGCGCAACATTCATTGCAGGCGACTTCAACACTCCTCATCCCGCTTGGGGCTGCCCTCGCGACCCACCTAAGGGGCGCAAGCTACACACTTTGATCCAACAACACAATCTCACTCTGCTTACTGATCCATCGACACCTACACGTCTTGGCACCAGCGTTGCACGGGACACGTGTCCTGACCTCACCCTGTACCGCGGCACAAAACCCTGCACCTGGCACAACCTTGAGGAACAGCTCGGCAGTGGTCATTCCATTATTGTCACCCATATCAACACTAAAGACTTCGCGGGGAAGGCACGCAAAATCCGCATCACGGACTGGCCTGCCTTCCGCGCATTTTCCTCTTCTACCTCGCCCGACACACTCACTGATTGGGTGCAGACACTGCGAACCCGGCTAGACCGACACACGCGCACCCTTACCATTATTCCCGATGCGCCAGATATAGACTCCCACCTTATTCACCTATGGGAAGCGCGCCGCGGTCTAACCAAACAGTGGCGACGTCGACGCCACAACCGGAAGCTCAAACTACGCATTGCACATCTCAATGTAGATGCTGCTACCTATGCTGCCAACCTCACTGGTCAAAACTGGAATACGCTCTGCGACAAGCTCAGTGGTACGCTGGGTACTGCACGAACATGGTCCCTACTCCGTCATCTAATACAACCAGGCCATGCCGAATCGGACAAGGCGGAGGGCATTTACAAACTGCTCCACGCCACTAACCTAACAGACTCCGAATGGCTCACACTGCTACGGCAGCGCTACCTTCCCCCTCCTGAAACTCCAAGCTACGCGGACAACACGGGTCCCTTTAACAATCTTCCTTATCTTAACGCACCCATCGCGGATATTGAGATTCGCGCTGCGCTCACCGACATTCGCCGCAACACATCCCCTGGTTCTGACAAGATTCGCTACCCTCTTCTGTACAACCTCTTTGATTCTGACACCTCTCAACTTACTACCTACTTGAACGAGGTGTGGGGGTCAGGTACTCTCCCCAAGAAATGGCAAGAAGCCACAGTCGTTCTGATTCCTAAGCCTGGCAAACAAATCGGGCGCAGGTTCTCCAAAAGCCTTGGAGAACCTGCGCCCGATTTCCCTTACCTCATGTCTGGGCAAACTGCTCGAGAAGATTCTACAGCTTCGCCTACACTATTTTTTTTTCCGACACCTCCGCCCTTCCCCACACCCTCTATGGCTACCGTAGTGGTATTGACACTCAGAATGTACTGCTACGCCTCAAATACGAAGTTCTAGACGCTCCGAGCACTGCTCAATATCGCCCTATCCTTGCCGCATATCTTAAAGGAGCCTTCGACAACCTGTATCACGACCTGGTCCTTGAACAGTTGGCATGCCACTGGCTGCGAAGCGAAGGTGTACAATTACATCTGCAATTTCCTCCGCGACAGGTCTGCCAGCCTCGTTCTTGGTCACCTTCGCTCCCCCTCCGCTCCGGTGGCAAACCGCGGTACTCCGCAAGGCTCTGTACTCTCTCCCCTCCTGTTTAACCTTGCTATGCAAGGTCTCCCTCTCCTTCTGGATGAGATCTCGGATGTCCGTTATGCACTTTATGCGGATGACATTACTGTCTGGGTAACGACAGGCTCCCTCGAACAAATCGAAACTCAGTTACAGGAAGCTGCTACTACCATCGAGCAATACGCCCGGCGTGGGGGCCTCACATGTTCCCCCACTAAATCGGTGTTACTAGTCGTGACAAAACACTCCCGCGGACAAGCCGATCTTCCCCTCACATCACACTAGATGACAAACCCGTCCCGCGTAAATCGGCCATACGGGTGATTGGCTTCACGTTGAAATCCAACGCTAAGGCAACACAAACCCTTCATCAACTCACCACCCAGTGCAACCAAATCATGCACATGCTACGCCGCGTCTTTAACCGACGAAATGGCCTTAATCTGAGCCATAGAATTTGGTGCCCATAATAAATGGCGCACGTTCTTTCCACGAGCCAGCAGTCGCCGGTGTGCGCGAGCACACGTAATGAAAATGACGTCAAAGACCTCCATTCGCGCTTAAGAGGACAGTGAAATGCATGGGCTTCGGGCCAAAGGAGAATAAAGACAGGCTTTTTATTTCTACAAGTGAAAGCTACGTGCTTGTTAGACCAATTAATAGCTTACCTTTTACACCAGACACCACTGTGTAGATGAAAACCTTGTCTTTATTCTCCTTTCGCCCGAAGCCCATACATTTCACTGTCCTCTTAAGCGCGAATGGAGGTCTTTGACGTCATTTTCGTTGCGTGTCGTGTCCAATCGTTGTTGCAGCGATTGGACACGGGCCACTACCCGAATGGCTGTCGAGCTATCAATTATCACAAGCCCAAATTGAGTGCTCACGCAATGCTCGGGTCCAATCTATGAGCCGCATTCAAATATTGTCACTGGAGGGTATTGCGACCGCTCAGCTACGTCATCAAGCTTTTCGAAGGAGAGATTGAATGAAAACGCTCGCTTTTGTCCTTGAACTTACACCGCAACAAAGGAGTTTTTTGGCCAGTAGCGTTGCGTGCGAGTATCCTTTAGTCCCATTAGTGCCAGTAAGCTCGTGTAAAGTGAAAAACATTCTAATTGAATACCAATGCCGCACCCCTTTAAGGAACTGAGGCACGATCGGCGCAGATAAATATGCCACGCAGTAAGTGTTTTGTGTACCAATTTATCCCGTGGTTTTTATTTTAGGTGACCACTGAACGTCTGGAATGGCAAGCGTTACGGTGAGTTACTTTAGTCCCGTCTACCTTGGTGTAGCGACATTGCGAATTTGGCTAGGTGGTACGTCTGTTCGTGCGTTTGCCGGTACAAGAACTGGCACAAGAAACCCGCGGCCATCCCTGTTAATACATCATACAAAATATGTGGATCCCTAGCCCTGTTTGTTTTGATCTGAATGAGCATCGTACCGGCGTGCGGTCGTGTAATCACTATTGCGTGAAGCACGTTAATGGCCCCAGGCTTGCTGTTGCACTGCACTCACAACATTTCTCATCTACAACTGGAAGACAAGTTGCCCGTTGATGCAGACTACGTTCTAGGCTGCATAAACATACACACACCCCAATCTTCTTTTTTTTTTTTTACAAGATATAGGATGCAGACATTGCTGCCTGAGGCATTGTTTCTTCCGTGTCATAATGGTCACCGAAAAACTGTCTGCGGACATGTTCAAGCATGTTCGAAGCTAACATGATTCAAACATGCTTGGGGCGTGCGCGCAGATAATTTTATCATCATGTCTGTAGCGAACATTGTGTTTTTTTATGATGCATGAATCTGAGGCATAAGACATTATGTCGCCATCGCCTGTTGCAACATAAGATCTACTGGAGAGGCTCCGCCCGCTAAAACCAAAGCTCCGCTCATGCAGGAGAATGATTGTTTGCCAGTGGCTCTCTTCTGGTGAACTACTGCTTGAGTGGCAGGAGCCAAACACAATTGATTTGAACATTTTGTAGAATATACAGTGTGAAACCGCAAGGACCAGCACATATAGCACATTAGCAGGCAGCGTTTTACGGAGAGACTCTAGCTCCCCAGGTTCTGAAGAAGCCGATTAGTTACGCTCTCTAGTTTTTTCTTGAGCCATTTCTAACGTCTTCCAGAACTTTCGTTGTCTGATTAAAGCAAATAACGTTGTACTAAACACATTGCAATGCCCGTTGTCCCGCACAGATGCTTTCATCATCAGAAGGCCTACTATCATCCATCGACTCTCTACATGATACGAGGGAAGAGAAACCTTGGCCCGCCGACAGAGGTAAGGACAACTCGATGAGAGAATTGGGGCACGTTTGCTACTGCTGACTGATTAGACAGATCGAAAGAAAAATGGCCTCGCATCTCAAGTTCGCGATCGTGACATTGGCTCAGAGGTCAATATAGTTTACGCCCTACACAACGCTGTGTACATTGGTAAAAAATATCATGGAAATCTTGTTACCTCTTACTTTTTGGAACTAGTTTCCGTTACATGTTTTATCGATTCAAAGTGAGTGTGAGTACCGTTTACCGTTTCGTCCAACTAAGGCGACAAGCACAGAAGTATGGCCGCTAATGTTTTTTTACAATCCGAACAACCTTACGTTTTTTTTTGTTTTTGAGCAATCTGACGAGGTTCAATCAAAAAGATAAATGTAACTTGATAACAATGGGTGTATTTGATATCTCGGTTTGCAGTGTACATTTCAATATAATTTTAAGACCTGAGTTTGGAGCGGAACAGAAAAAATACAACATTTGCCGCTGTACACAGCTTTAGGAATTAAGGTCCACGCGTGAATGTTCCTGACTCAGATACAAGCGAATAATGCGCGAAATAAACATCACCATGCATGTACCAGCCACGACATGGAATCGCTTCGCGGACCGAGAAAGAAAGGCAGCTACAGTCGAGGACAGCTTAAAGCCAAAGACACGCTGCTCATAGATCATTCAAAAGAAACGTCAACGTTATGTGGGCCTCCGGTGAGGACTATTAACGCATCACGGAAGAACAGCGGCTGGCGGTAATGAGGTAGTGGGACGAGCTGCTGGCGCATTCTTAACTTGCGCCCGACTATTCGCAACTCCGGCTCGCCGCTCACCCTCCCGCGGACAAACGAAGAACCAGAAGAGCGGGGATGGCGGCGGAGACGTTGGCAGGGACTGTCGGCCTTGGTGCTGTTTTTACCGCTAGGTTCTAGTCGGCGTGCTCGTGAATCAAGTAGTTTTTACGAAAAACGCGAGAGCGTTAAAATTGGAATTGTTGTGTTCCGCTTCGCAACAAGCTTATTTTCTTAACCCACGTCAACATCGCCGTCACTTGTGATGTACTCCTGCCCTGACCGCTTCTCATTGGCGGCCAAATAAATCATTTTAGCGCGCAGACTAGCGTCAGCGAGGAGGAGCACGGGAAATCCTCGTCGTTTCCACTCCACCTTGGAAGTATACCTCCCCGCCATCTATAGGGCGTTGTAGTTAACGTGCCTCTAACTGGAACACAACCTGTGCTCCCGTTTTCACACTGCTTCTTCCGGCTTCTATTCCGCCGACGCGTCTAAAGGAATATGGTTCCCACTGCACGTCTCGGACCTGGACTTCTGCGGACACGTGGTGACCAAGTCCAGCCCCGACCTCGACCACGATCACCCCGTAAGTCTAGCATCCATGGGCTAAGTCTACACTCTACGTACGTCTCTAAGTACAGACCCCAAGGCGCCGCCTCGCTAACGCGTGATCCCCGGGTTGCCAGGCTCATGACCCCACTGGAGGTTTTGCTCCGACGGAGGTCGAACTAGTTTCAAAGTGATAGCTTTATATGGGAAGCCTCTACAGACTTTGCATGCTCGTGCATGCAAAGTTGGCTGTGGCGCATAACGTCATTAGGGAGTTTTCGTAGACCGCGTTGCCCCCTCCGCTAAGCGTTCCGCAGCGAAGAGCGCCTGCGCGCCGATAGCCTTCAGACTATGGAGTTCCCGCTATCTTAGCGGGTTGCGGAGGGCCTTGCGGGACGGCGAAAACGATCTACGAAAACTCCCTAGTGTGTCACGTGACATTACCGTGACGTCACAGCCTAAGAAATCTGGAGCGTCTGCTCTCCCGGAAAACACTTGGAAGAGCCAATCACTGCAATCGACGGAGAGAGCTCGGCGAACAACGGGGCTGCTAATATGCTTAAACCTAAAAAAAAAAACGAAAGAAAAAAAAAAGGAACTGTTTGCGCTGTGGAACTGAACACGACATTTCGCAATGCTCGGTGCCACAACGCAGGCAGTTTTTTTTTTTTTTCAGGGGCTTAAACCATACTATCAGCCCCGCTATTCGTCAGTAATAACGAAAAGGGATTGCACGGGCTTTTCTCCCATTTCTTGTAAGCTTTCTAAATCAAATGCCGTGGTGCCCCACCTCGTGGCCGTGTGAGAGTGACTTACCTAATCTATACTAGGCCGTATGATTTTCTCTAAAAAATACCTATATCACTACTATAGAATTTGACAGTTTAAAAAAGGCAGGGTGTGGCGATCATCTCAATTCTACTCAGCAGTCAATAGCCATTAACACTTGACAAATTCACAAAAAAGGCTTCGACAACTTTTTTTTTTATCGAAACGTTATGGTCATGGGCTCAGGATAGCGTTCGCTCTCTTCATTAATCAGGCCGAACAAAGGGGGACCAATGATGGGCACATCGTGTTCGTTGCGGGGTAGTATATGGTGGACAGCTGATCTTACGTTGTAAAACAGGCTGGACACATCGGTACTTCGCTCATAAAAAACTCAAACTTTCACCGAATGTGCGCTGAGGTGGTGCATTTTAGCTGATAAGATTTTAAGCTTGAGGTACCTTTCTGCGAAAAATGAGACTAACAAACTTGTCAGGATCAACGGCGGACTGGATCGCAGACGACCGAATTATTGATACTAGTGACGCTTGGCGCCATCTCTTGATAGACGTAGCGAGCAGACGACAACAATCTTGACACACGTTTGCGGTATAAAACAGTATACATGTCATACTTCGAGAAACCGTTTTTATATTGTTATTGGTTCAAAAGGATTAAATGGCTTCTGATCCTATGTACCCATTCACAGCTTGAAAACGACTGGGCATGTTAAGTTACGAACGAATTCGTCGCATCGGTTCTTAACAATTTTTTTTTCAGTGAAGCAGCTAACAGTAACGGGGTAACTGACGGTGTTTATACCTTATGGTTATTTCGCAGGGCTTCTCGGATCCTGCCTACCGCGCCCGTCGAGACGAAATTTCTCAGATTGCCTTCGACTACAAACAGTGAGTAAGCGTTTCAAACGATGTTGCCCACCTGAACCGCAGGGTGTCAGCGGAGACTCATGTGCGTCGTTTTGCTCCTGCAGCGGTCAAGCCATCCCTAGAGTCGAGTACACCCCGGACGAAGTGAAGACATGGTGAGGTCACTTGTTTCGTACGGTGGTAGTCAAACTTAAGACGCATACATGATAAAAACGTCATGTCATCTTTTGGAATTGCCCGGTCTTCAGCCCGCGATCGTTGCCTCTTGTCGTGCCTTGGCTGCGCGTGCTCTCTTGAAGCTCACGCTACGCTGAAGCGCAATCCAAGCTAGGAAGCTCGTGCTCAAGGCTGGAGAACTGAAAGTCCCACCGCCGTTTTTACCTTGTGAGCGACTATGCGCTGACAAACCGAGGAGGAGATGATAGACCGAACTCTGATTGGAAGGACAGGGAGTAGACGCAAAGACCCTGTCTCTACTCACTTTCTTCCTCCATCCAATCTTAGCAAACAAGAGTGTCGTCTGCTTTTTGCGCAGGGTTTGGCGTTCAAACGCCAGACTCGGCGCAAGAAGTAAAGCACGGTACAAGGCAACGAGCGCGTGCTGGAAGCCGCGCATTCTAAAGGGACACCCTGCCGTTCTCCATCCAGTCCTCAACTATAATAACAGTTGCGCTTTAGTTTAGCGGTATGAAGACCCAACGGGTGCTTTAAGGGAGGGAACTGAAATAGATAACGTACCGGGCACGATTTGGGTACCTCGATGATTTTGTTTTCACTCGCCCTATACGGAGAAACGCAGTACAATCGCGCGGGACTTGTTCGAGGCGCAGTGTTAGCGGTTACGATGAGTACAATTGTTTACTTATTATGGCAGGGGCATCGTGTACAGAAGTACGAAGGCCCTGATGAAAACACACGCGTGCCAGGAGTTCATCGAGGCCATTGGAGTCCTGGAGGAAGAACTGAACTACGGACCGGACAGCATACCGCAACTGGAAGACGTGTCCAACTTCCTCAAGCGTGAGTCCTTGACCGAGCCAATGGTGCAATCGGTTACCCTACCCGGCCTCGTTCCGTATATCTGGAACCACTTTAGTACTCGACAACTGTAGAGCTTTCTTTTCGGGCATGCAAGTAATCGCATTGGCAGCGGTGCAATATAAAAAAAAAAAAAAGAAGAAACGTTTGGGACACGTTATGTTTTGCGTTTCTTAGTATGTCAGTGACTATACGGAGAGCAAGTCGTCTGCTTCTTGCGCAAGAGTGGCGGTGACGTCAGAACGACGCTGCGTCCTGATTGGCTTTGATGGGAAGAATAGTGGGTAGTCCTCACTGCTAGATGCCTTCAGATTTACCCCTTATTTTGTTTTTTAATCAGCCAATAAGAGCTTGGCGTTCTGACCATCATCGGAATTCCTGTGCAAATAAGCAGACGAACTTGTGCTCCGTATAGAGTAGCTATGCTTAAAGACTCGCCACTTTTGTTCCCGATTTTTGTTTTGTGGGCGCCGCCATACTGGTGATTGGTGCGGAGCGCGGGCGCAATCGGCGATCGTTGCGATTTGAAAATGCGACTTTTTGAGCTCTATGCTCGTTCTGACCTCAAGCCTCCTTAGCGAAAACATGTGCGGTTCCACGCGGAGCACGACCAATTGCCTCCCTTATGTAGAGAATTAAGATATATGTAGGCTCATTCTAGATGAAATATCCGTATGATTACGTGTTTTCGTAGTATATTCTTCGTGAAAATCGGAGGGTGTTTCTCGGAGTTGATTTTTCGCTAAAAATTCGGAGTTTGTCGGAGTTAATATTAGTTAGATTCCAAATTCATTGAAATTAGTAGTTTCATTTCTCTGTATTCACAACTTTTTGTTTTCCAAAGTTCAAAAACAAAGTCGGACAGAACCGTAACCATCCTTATTCATCACAACTCGCTTCTAGCAAATGATATTTCCACAGCTGTATTTGGCCTTGGCCGCCTTGCAATTGGCAATAGTCATAACCTTACGACAAATATTTTAAAGAAGTGTTGCCTCAATAGCAGTAGATACTTCGAAATAGCTATACTCATGGACGCGCAGTCGCTGGGAAGCAACGAAGCTTCAGCTGCACTCACCCTCCATTGAAATCTACGAGTTCATATCTTTCACCGCGAAAGACACTACCCCTCTTTCCTCTTGAAGCAGAAATAGTATGGTCCAAACATAAACAATCGCTGACCCGTAAATACCGTGATACATTGTTCTGAATGAACCTTGACGAACCTTTTGTAAGTAGTTCGCGATTTTAAAGGAAACTGAAGTGGTCTCTACTCGACACCAGTGACCCTGAGCGCTTAAAGGGGCACTGAAGCAATTTTTTAAAAAGGCCGTATTTGATCTTATATTGTTTAAATGTGTTAGTTCCCACATATACCAAGTCCTATACTAGAAAACCGCCTATTCATTTCAAGGCAACAGAAAAACATACGTACCCCCTTTTTGTTTTGTTTTGCGGACTACAATGTGTGGACCAATGAACGCCCTACAATACGCGCAGGTTCCGATTGATTTTATTATAACTCGTTTTGAAGAGAGTCTGATAGGTGTACATTCGGATAAAACTCCCCTTTTTCTCCGCGAGCGAAGCTATCGCAATAGCTCGCCCACAAGCGCCCTTCGTCGAAAGGGCGTGTCGCGAATTTTGAACACGCGTTTAACGAGGAAATACGCTACGCTCGGTTGTAGTTTCAGGTCTGTTGGGATACGTAGAGCGTCTAGATTGTGTTGTCACCACAAAAGGACGATCTCAAAATCGACTTCAGTGCCCCTTTAAGAAAAAGTCATTTCTAAGACGCCGTCTTTCTAACTTTTTGTTTTGCTGTCGTGACCTCGAAATTCGAAGTCTTTGGGATAAATTCATATTAACAAAAAAATTTACGGACGAATCTTTTTGTTCGAATTCATCCGAGAAAAGGGACCCTTAAATATACGTTATCTTATCAAGACGTACACGTTTAAAACACCGGAAGCATCGCTTCTTCTTCCGACTACAAAATACTGTAAGAACTACTTTGCGTTGCGCATGAACAATGCGCAAAACTTCATTTCTTTTAGGGTGGATACGCGTATAGATGCGGTGTCTTAACGTTTCTGAATCACAGAAGACCGTTCTCCCCAATTTCAGATACAGCTTCAGATAACTGACATGACGAGTACGCTATTTAGTTGCTTGCCTTATACGTGTTCTTAACATGGGTAACGAACAGATGAAGCATACGAGAAAGTAACCAGCCACTTCCGTCATTGTCTTGTATATCAGTTGCAACCCAGACAAGCATAAAAAAAAAAGAATGCGCACAGTGTGCAATAAAGATGGACACATCAGTAAACAAGACCGGACAAACGCCAAATAAGGGTCACGGCGACTGAATCAACAGCACGTGGCAAGGAACGCGGTCTCTTATCCATGTAAATGAGCGGACGCCTGGCAGTTAACTTATCGTTCGTCTCGTTTTTTATTGCGCACGTTCGCATCAAACTCCTGGCTGTTTTGTCTGGCCCCTTTTACAAACAGCGTGATGCCTTTGGAGTTGCGACGAAGCTTGCATTGTCCGCAGTGCAGAGAAAGTTGTCCCCTTGACTTCCGTATGGAAATCTTATATCTGGGGCATATCTGGCCATATCAAACATTATAGGATTATATACGGCCTATATACAGCCTTATCTGAAGTATATACCGCCTTATCTGGCATATATACAGCATTATCTGGCCATATCAAACATTATATGATTATATACGTCCTATATACAGCCTTATCTGGTATACATGCAGCCTTATTTGAGGTATATACTTTGTTATCTGGCGTATATACAGCTTTATCTGGCAGCCGGTTTTCAATATATAAAAAAAAGTTTTAAAAAAGTAAAAAAAAGGCTTTGTTAGCAAACTGTGAATGACTCATTGTTTGCGAGCTAAATATTAACACAAATAATCCCAAACTTCAGCTTTGGCAAGCTTAGGTTTGGGATTATTTGTGCTAAATTTCACGAGGATTTCAATGTAGCTTAATTATCTCAAAATGTTAACATTACGCCCGAATAGGCAATTTGATATATCCCCCAAACGCTTCGGCCCGTCGGCCCGCGACTCGAGGAATCACGGGGACGGTGTTTCTTCAGCTGCCTAGTGATCGGAAATTTCAACCCATTTATGGTTACACAGTTTTGAGTGTAACTCGGAGTACCATCAACAATTCTATAGAACCCAAGTTCCTGTCTTATCACTTTTAAAATGTCTCGCCAATGTCAGTACAGTGCATTCTGTCCAACCTTCAACCTGGATGAGCTGCCAGACATATCTCTTACATCATTATCATTCTCGTAGAGCTTCAAAGACGCTGATATTAAGTTAGAAACGCTAAAGGTGCTATAGACAGCTCCGCTGAATTAAAGCTAAATTTCGGTTTTGGTTGTTGTGATTTCTCGGCTTTTAAGTATTTCCTGCTAAAACAAAAATCACGAGAATGACAATTCTCGTGATTTTTGAGATTTCTGCGGCTCAGCCAGGTTCAAAGGTGGATCGCATGCATAGTACTATAAACGCTGCCATTGACGAGAAATTTTAAAAGTGATATGACAGGCCCTTGAGCCCTATGGGACGCTTGTTTAGGGTGACTACGAATTACACTCGAAACTGTGTAACCATAAACTTGGTCAAAATTAGCGATCTCTAGGGAGCTGCAATTTCCTGCCTGGCCAGATCTGGAATTTTCATACTTAGCCAGATCTGGGATTTCTATACCTAGCCAGGGATATCAGACTATATCTGACATTATGAGGCTACATCTGGCAGATGTACAATATAAGGTTATATGTGGCAAATATTTGATATGGCCATATCTGAAATCTTCAGATCTGGCCAGATATAATTTTTTTTGTACGGTCTGGCGCGTTTACGCTTGCGGATTCGCGCAGGCGAAAAGTTGATTATCATGCCGGGTGACGAAATCGACTCGTCAATGACGGGAAATTTGGATATGGGTCTTTGACATGTCCGGAGTTTTCGCCATCGAAGAGCCGATTTCACCACCCGGCTCCAAAATCCGCTTTCCGCCTGCGCGGATCCGCCCGCGAATCCGCAAGTTCAAACGGGCCTATCGATGGCATCGGACATGCCACGTGCCCGTGCCTCCGCGGGACAGGGCCGCTAGGGCAAAATTAACATCGCGTCCTAATTGAGCGTTTTCATTTCTTGGAACGCCGCGAAATGCTGCACCTGCCTTATATCTTTCTAAATTGAGTTGATTTAGTGGTTTTCGATGATGCTCAGCAGGCTTTTAATTTGTACCACATGTTTCTGTTCACTATACCGGTGATATAGGTGACGTCACCATATAGGTCACAATACAGGTGTGGCACCGTGGTGGACCCCGCGGTGACACCACGGGGCCACACCTGCTGCCTTATCACCTTATGTTGATATGGCAACACAGCAGGTGTGGCACCGTGGTGCCACACCTGCTGCGTTTAAAGGGACACTGTCAGGGTAGTTCTGCTCGCCGAGGTTTTTAGTTGTACGTGACATATGAGAGCCCAGCTACCCAGAACGGAATTTGCGGCTCGAAATTCGGTTTCTTTCCGCCCGAAAACCGCCGATCAAGAACTGGCCGGTTCGAGTCGCGCTCACTCTCTTCTCCGTGGTCACGGGCCGTTTTCTAAGGTTTCGAAGCGACCACCAAATTTAATCAAAGTCGTGGGTCATTGAAGGCAGACTGTCAATACTAAAAATAGAAAAAAATATGAAACCCGTTTCTTGTGGCGTCCAAAAAACTGCAAATACGTTGCGTTCACTGCATAATTTTCAACATGGCGTCGTTTCGCGTTTCGTGGGAGTTGCGGGCGGACGACGGGCGTGGGACCTCTACTTCAGAACTGTTGTTTACGGTACCGGGGAATTCTGTCTTCCTTCGAAAGAGAAATTTTGGACCGATCAAAAGAACAGATATTCATCCCGTAAGACACGCCTGACCAGCAAGCCGATTGCGCGAAGACGGCGCTGAGCCGTCGTACCTTCTCGTGGCTGAAGTCATCGCTCGCTCAAACCTCAAGCACGAAGTGCGTATATCGAGTTGAATACGCACGCGTACGGTTTCTTTACTTGGTGCGAATGTGGCCAATGCGTGGTGCTGCCAGACTTCAAGCCGGAAGTGCATGTACTGGAAGGAAATCGGCAGCAAACTTTCCGACATACAGTCGACCGGATGCATTGCTGCATTAAAGAGTTCATTCAGTAGCTCAGTGGAAAGAAGTCCGCTGGACAAGCGGCGGGCACGGGTTCGATGCCTGTGTGGGCGTACCGTTTTTTTTTTTTTTTTCTTTTTCAAACATTTTGCAATGTTTAGATTTTTTTCTTTTTTTTACAATTATCACTGAAAAAAAACAACAATTTTGGTAGACGATACGTCGCTGAACTAAATGGTATCGGGTTCCATTATTGACACCTCTGACGCACAATGCCACTTTCAGATGTGAGGCAGCTCTTCACGCAACATCTTGGGAGTATTCTTTTCGGAGCCGATCACGGGAATTCCCCACGGGCACTCGCTACTAACTGCCAACACTTAAATGCACAAAACAACTCATCTTGAAGTACAGAACAGCGAGCGGAACAAACATAACTGCAAAGGAATCGCACTGCGAGCGGATCCCGAACGCATTACGTCTCCTGCCCCCGGAAGAAAAAAAAAAAAAAGAAAATCGCACAGTCGGGTGTAGCCACGTGACTTTCGCCACTCACTCTCTCCTCTCCACATCTCCGTGCGGTGCGTGGGTTTCGGTTTCAATTTCGAGCAGTTGCGTGTTTTGGCTATAGGAAGTATTCACTGGCGGCCATAGCTGTGTGCGCGGCTGCTGAGCGCGGGCTGATGGCGAGCTTCCCCGGTTCCTTTGCAACGTGCATTCCACACCCTCTAGATTGTCGGTCTTAGCAGCCTATTAATGTGGGCTCGTTCAGAGCATGCCCTCTAGACATCGCCCACAAATATAGCGCCCAGTGAATACTGCTTATATTAAAAAATACGTGACTCTGTAGCAAAATGTTAATTGGGTAGTATTCCGACATCATAATGAATCGCCTGGCAAGAAACGAAAAAAAAAGTTTTTGGGGATGTCGGTGTCCCTTCAAGGGGACACCTGCTGACGTCACCTTATGTTGTGACGTCATATAGTCACGTGACGTGACATCATGGCGTCGCGTGGCGTTGGACTGTCACGCTGCGTCGCAGCGTTACCGTGTGACTCACCGTGTCGCGCGATGTGACGTCACAATTTTCGCATTCCCTTGTGACACAAAACGTGGTTCGTTAAAAAAATCACGTCGACTGCGGTCGCAGCTAACTCGCATTCGACGGAATGTCTGAGCCCGGTGGTCCTTTCCCCCTTCCAGGTAAGAGCGGCTTCAGCCTGCGGCCAGCTGCCGGCTTCGTGACGGCCCGGGACTTCCTGGCCAGTCTCGCCTTCCGGGTGTTCCAGTGCACGCAATACGTCCGACACAGCTCCGCCCCGCACCACTCGCCGGAACCGTACGTGGTGCACCGAGTGGCCAATGAGAAAGTGCGATTAGTGTCAAACAGACCCAGTAGCAAAAAAAAAGAAAAAACTGTACACCACTGTACACGTGATAGAATTGCTATACGGCGAGAAAGCGTCTTAGAATGTGTCCTTCTTGGTGCATTGGAACGCACAAAGGGCCACGCCAATCAAAGAGCTACAGAGAATGAGTAATGAACGCCCGATGACGAGGCAGCCCAGCTCGCGCGGACATTGGTTGAGCCCGGGTAGGGGGGGGGGGGGGGGGGGGGTGACAAACGCCACGTGGGCGCATTTGGTAGGTAAACCCACACACGATGATGATAATAATAACCTTGTCTTAAAACAAGCCGGAACACCACCACAGCGTCGCTACTCACACAAGATCCGGAAGGAGCAGACGAACTTGCTTGCCGTATAGCTACACGAACAGTTTAAGAAAGCCATTGCGGAACGACTATCGAAACCTAATTATCGTTCGGCAGCCACTGAGATTGTGGCATTTACCGATAAGGGCTAAGGATAAGGATAAGGAGTAAAAATAGGCATTAAGGGAAGGAGTAAGGATAACGAGAAGGGATTACGATAAGGAGAAGGAATCAAGAAAGGCGAAGAAGCCACGTCCTACCTTTCTTAAACTGTTGAGAAGCGTTTAAGTTGAGGAACGTTCATGGTGCAAACAGCGCGATTAGAAACGACAACGACCGAAACAATAGAAAGAACGCGACAAAGCCTTGTCCAAGAATTTAAGATTTATTAGGAATAGCATACATACTATAGTATTGGAGACGTTAGCTACCTCTAGGGGTTCGTCCCTATCGGGCGAATATGGCGTTCTAAAACAGGTTCTGCAGTGCCATGTGCCAGCTCAGCGCACAATTATCGGGTTTCAGCAGGTAAGCAGGGCTCGAAAAGGTTGGCCCCGATTTTTAACCGCTACTTTTCCTACCTGCTGTGACGGTGCTGCTGTGAGCGAGCTTTCGAAGGTTTGACCTTCTTCGGAGAAGTAATGGAAGGACTGCGGTGCCGGTAAACGTCGATAAACGCACAATGTCTGATTCGCGCGGTATAGCGTCGGTTTCGTTCGGAGCGGCCGGGGCAACCCGCTGATACGACAGTCACAACATGTCACCGGACAAGTGTTCCACCAAGCCAACCGCCGACGACATCTGATCGCGGAAGCCATAAGGAACGACCGGAAATCGATAAAGGATCTGTACTGTTCAGTTTAGTGTTTCCCCGCTAGGTGCCGTAGGTTTTGCTGGAGTCGGCATGCTACCGAGAGTAAATGTGCTGTGCGTGTTCTTTTTGGAATGAACCTTTAGCTGTGAATCAGCAGCGCTTGGTCCTGCCCTGTTTTGCCCTCGTTTTTTTTCCCTCAGTTTTTATCACGAACTTCATGTTCAAGGTAATTGATTCCCTTGGAAAGCTGAACGCATATTCCATACTACGTTTATTCACCGGTTCATTGTAACTTGCATCTACCAAGGTGAATTACGAAACATTCTTTGAGACCTTAGAGATGCCACGAGCCTCGAATTACTAGGTTAGAAAAGTTCAACCTCATTTAAATTTTTGAGATTGCGAGAAAAGCTAATTGGACGAATCTTAAGCTTTCTAAGTTGCTGAGTCAAGAGGTTCGACACATTTCAAACCTTGTTAGGAGATTCGAAGACCGAAAAAGTTATTTTAGAATTCGCGGTGTGTGGTCTTACTGTAAAATTGCATGTAAAGAACCAATTAAAATTTCTTGATCAGCTCTAAAGTTTCCGTCCATAAAGCTGATCTCTTCGTTGATTCATGAAGTTAGCCTTTATAAGACATGCCAGTAAAGATTCGCCACTTAAAAATAAAATATATGTATTCCGAATTTACTACTCTAAACTATAGCGGAAGTGTGTTCATATCGAAGAGGTGAAGTTAAAATCTCGAAAAGTTTCACATCTCTTCAAAGTCGTTCTATCTACAGGTTCTACAGGCTTACAACTTCCCTATTATCATATTGAAACAACAAAATTATCTATCTGTCATAAAAAAAAAAAGATGAAACGACTGATCAGCTTGTATTAATCCAGTGTTTTTGCTTGTTTTGTTTTTATCTACCAGAGACTGCATCCACGAATTAATTGGTCACGTGCCCATGTTCGCGGACCCGCACTTCGCCCAGTTTTCTCAAGCCATCGGCCTGGCCTCCCTGGGAATCTCCGACGAAAACATCGAGAAAGTGGCTACGGTGACAACACATCTTTCCCTCTGACTTTTATTCTTGAATTTAGTTACTTGAAGAAAAGAAAAATGTAGGGCTCTGAAATTAATCGCCAGTTAACTTCTTAATCGGGTATCGGGTTAAAAGGTTGCAATGGTCCTTCCAATTGTCAGTGTATCATTTTCATGGCTGTCAAACTTGGCATAAAAAAGTATTAACTGTCGAAACACCTGCTCCTCGGGATGCCGTTATTACAAAGGCAACCTTAAAGTTTAAGAAGCACCGAAAAATAACAGATGAAGATACAACTGAAACGATACATTTTGTCTGTCTGTTGTTTGCGACACTTTTCGAACCGCAAGATGGACCATCTAGTCTAATTAACCAGAGTGTTCAAAGTGGCAAGGTTGCTGCACACTTGGACTAAAATGATGTATACATGAAAGTGCAAAAGTTGCAATACATTAATTGCTTCGATTTCTGCTGAAAAGTATTCCCCGTTATTGCTGTTCTGTTCCTTTTTCCATGTTGTCAATGCCTGGCAACATTTGCAGACTAGAAACGCTACGGCTTATTGTGCTAAAGCTAGTGACGGTGCAATACACGTAGCGATCTCTAAAACAAGAGCATACGTCTGCCATTTCCCAATGCTCTATTTGGCACGCTGTAGACAATAGACAGCAGCTTTCGTTGGCTGCCAAGTTTATGGTGACAGGGAATATTAGCGTTTCTAATAACTAAAGCATTGAGATCACATTTGAAGCTTCGGCTTTGCTCGCGCGGCTGTGGTAAAACGGCGTATTTCACATCTTCGTTCATATTGAACAAAATTTGAGATCTGAGGTATTGACGTACCTTTGTGCTAAAGGATTAAGGAACTAGGGAGTCTTCCAGGTGAAAGCTTTGGTATATACACGTTTGGAAGCACCCATGTTTCAAAAGTTAGTCTGACCACTTTGGGTGGGAAATGTTTTGTTTTCTACTCGGAGTGTCCAGGCGGTGTGGAACAAAAAGACAGAATGGAAATAAATTGGCAAGGAGGGAAAATAATACTTTTGGTTTCTAAGCTAGGTGGCGTAAGCTACCGACCATTTTAAAGAGTTTAGCCGTTGGCATCCATCTACCACTCAGGCTTGACTAGCAGACGATCCATACACTCTACACACACCATCTGCAAAAAAAGAGGCTGCTGGGCGCAGCCATGCAAACGGTGCAGTGTGCATAATTGTCTGATTAGTGTCGAGCCGTGCTAAGGCGTGCCCACAGTTGCCAGATGGGCGTCTGATAAAGCGTTTTTCACCCATGGCGACCGGACCTGCCCTTGCAGCGTTGCTTAGTGAATGGCTCCTCTCTCTGTCTCGCAGCTGTACGCCTTCACCGTTGAGTTCGGACTGTGCAAGCAGAACGGAGAGATCAGGGCCTTCGGCGCTGGCTTGCTGTCCTCGGTCGGCGAAATACAGGTACGTACGACCAGAGGTCACTGCAGCCTCTGTGAGCACTCCAGGGATGCCTGCGCACTTCTTTGTTGTAACGTCTGAATGCATAATCTTGTATAATGAAATGAGCAGTCGGACTGGAGGCTCTAGCGCAAACACGACATTGGCGCTTTTTTCGCTTTTTTTATTTTTTTCTTCTACCGAGGTTGGCAGAAACGAAATGTTACGACTTCCGCGAAAACACACTTTTAGCTACACTAACAATAATGACGACGAGTTTTTAATTAAAAAAAATACAAGCAAGAAAAAATCATTTATTTGTCGTGCTGAGCCGCGCCTTCGTAGATACTCCCTTGTATACATTAACGTGTGCAATATCTTCCTGATAGTGTTCCACGCGCCATGTTGAAGACCATTCGAATAATCGCCTTCTGCGCGCTGTCATCTTTGTTGACGGCGATGCCTAACGTGTTCTGAGCATGTACAGTGGCTTTCTTACGCCGAATGTCACACGCCGCGCATGAATCCCCAGCCCATTGACTCGACAATATTTTTTCCCCGTGGGATAAGTGCCGAAAAGGTTATAGAATTTATTCCCACATTAATGAGGCACATTTGTGAGGCTTGGGGATGATAGACCACGTGGTTTACTCGGCTGTCTTTTATTATTTTCGATTCCAGCATGCACTGTCCGGCAAGCCCACGATCGTAAACTTCGATCCCGAAAAAACCGCGGTGCAGAAGTTCCAGGACTTCACGTACCAGAGCACCTACTTCCTCGCAGAAAGCTTCGACGACGCCAAGGAAAAACTGAGGTACGGCCCAGGTTCATGCGTTTCTGTTTTGAATCCCCACTCACTCTGTCCTCCATATCACCCCAAAAGAACTATGCACAGTCTCAGCGTGGAGGCAATAGACAGGTGCAGCTTAAGCCTTCGGACCTTGTATATCACAATGCACATGTAATGCAATGTTTTCTATGTAGTCTCGCATCAGTTGGCGGCTCAGATCTTGGAAATACAGTTGTAGGCGTGAAGTAAGTTGTCAAATAAAACTTCTAGGCGGTGAATTTGATAGTTTGAGCAAGCGAGAAATGCGGGGCGTGCCTCATTGGGTTCATGCTCCTTGCTTCGTGATTGGTTGTCAGATGATTCTTATCAGTAAAGCCCCAATCTCATTGGCTGAAAGGGATATTGAGATGGTCAGATTCGCCACGCCCCACGTTCCTTAAGCTGTCTTTTACTCTATGTTTCGTTCCACCTTGAGGAACACTGACACTTCAAAGTCATATATATATTTTTATTATCCGAAACGATTGAAAACGATGCCTGGACATTACCGCAAAAATTAGAAACTTGGGTATTCAATATTTGTGAAGTAAACAAAACAATTTCCAAATGCCGAATTAGAAGTTCCCGCGCGATCCGCGCCAGTGTAGTAAAGTCAAATATGGAGCGGCCTTGCGCGTCGACTTTCTTTCACGCCTCCGCTCCGAATGCGTGTGTGACCACGTCGTTGCCGCCGCGACCCGAAGCGAGGAGGTGAGGAGCGGGAGAGAAGGGCGCCGGCGTACCGGAAAAAACCGGTTTCCTCAGTACACGTGCCGTGCCGCCTGCTTATCGCTGCGAGCAGACGACGCTTGACGTCTGGCCGCTTCTGCGTGAAAGGCTGCCTCGGCGGAGTCACAACCAAAACTAGGATGCACAGACACCAAACCGTGTTTTTGACCATTTGACGATTTCCTTTTCGAAGTCTGAGAGGTCGTGGGGGCCTAAAAAAGACCACTTCGTCCGATTCCCCGACTCACCGATCAGCAACGTTTTCCGAAGGAGGAAAAAAATCCCGAGAGGCGACATCACAACGGACTCCGAATTTTGGTTTATAAAAAAGAAGGGCCGTAGTGCGTTCGCAATTGCGTTAAAAACATGTTTTACGATTGCCCTTATAAAATGTTATAGAAATGTCGCCTACAAAGCTTCTAAATTTCATGATATTTGACGTCACAAATAAAAAGAAGCGAGGAGGTGAGGGGCGGGGAATTTTTTTTTTTCGCAATGCGGTATTTCTTGCGTGTCTATGACTGCAATTTGCATCGTTTTAGACAATAAAAAAATACGACCTTTGAGGTGTCAGTGCCCCTTTAAGTCCAAATGGAGCCCACGCTACGAGTTCATAGGACCATTCAGACAGCCTCAAAAGCGCTACACCATGGTGTTCCTCATGTTTCTGCACGTGTTCTATCATCGCTGAACCAATCATAAACAGGAAAGACCTAGTGACATGCACTTTTGACTCTGCTTGATTCGCACCCTTACCTCGTAGCGTCGGCAGCTTCTGGACTTAGGCTGAAACCAAGTATAGGCGCTTCTACTTTTCGGCGGTGAACGGGGTTTCAAACCCTTTGTCGTGGCTTCGGTGCTTATCGATGCAATATATTTATGTTTTTCTGCCTTTTCTTTATTGGCAGGCGCTACGTGGCCAAGAGTCGTTTCCGACCGTTCGATATTGCTTACGACGCCCGCCGCGAGCGCGTCATTCCCCTGGGTTCTCCCGAGGGTCTCATCATCGTGACCAACAGTTCCTAAGGACCGACTGAAGCGACAGGCGACAAACGCCGCAACCCGCCGACACGTCGAGCCCAGCCTGTTGTTGGCAAACCCCCCTCACACTTGGGGGCTGCGCAGAGACTTTGCAAAACGTGCAGCGCCCTCACTGGTGCCGAAAGGCATTCTGGGAGACGACGGAGGCAACGGCGTCAATGCAGACGAGCGGCCGAGAATGGGGCGTTTCTCGTTCTCCCTTTTTCTACCACTCCCTGAAGTGTCACGTGACAGATGCAAGGACCTCCCCACAATCCGTGGTGCGCGTCGGGCGCCACGAATTGTGGGAATTTTGCAAGTGGTTCGTTGGTCACCAAAAAACATGTTCGCGAACAAGCACGCTGAAGCAGGCTGCTCGGGCCGCTGCTTTTGGAATGCTAAAGAAACTACGTCTGTTGTTTGTCTATTTTGTAAAAATATACCCTGTTGTAAAAAACAAAAACAAAAAAGACTAATTGTTTTGTTGCAGTAGAAGTGCAGGGTGTGAGCCGATAAAAAGAACTGCTTTTTATGTTGTCGCAAGAATGAACTAGGCATCGTTGAGAGCTCAGACTTGTTTTGGACATAGCGCCAGTGGTGGGAACGAGATGCCAAAATATTGTATACTCAGCATTATCCGATTCGAAAGTTAAAAGCGATTTTTTGAAGTTTTCAGTCAGGAATATGATGGCCAGTTGAACCCGAAAGACACAAAGATAAAGAGCGGTTGTCCCAAAAGCGAACACCATTTTTAACATCTTGAAAACGCAGAACTATAGTTCGTTTCACCTTATGTTCGAGCGAAACTGACGCTACAAGCGCGAGCATGCTGCTTGTAACAGCGCCTGTAGTGCACGAGCGCACGTGCGAGCCCGAAACGCTCAGATTGTTGGGTTTGCGCTTCTAGCCTTGACTTCGTTCGCACATAACGTGAAACGAAGCTTAGGAGCGAAATGTTGTAAAATTCTTTTCCTAGCCTCGGGCGTTCAAAATGTTGAAAATTGACCAGCTAGCCCGCATCTATTTTGTTAATTCTGCGCTTTTTGAACATCTTAACATTGTTGATTTCCTCAAGCAGAAAAAGGGGAGATAAAGAACAAAACAAAACTCGCTTTGCTATGCTATTTAAATATCAAACGAAATTCTATACTTTTTGGAGGTTAGGTAACGCCAGGCTTGTACGCTACCCACTACAAGCAATAAAATTGCTAATAACAAATTACTTTTTTGTAGTAATTTTGTAATAATTTGATTACTTTTATTGGGGAAGTCATCACGAGAGTAATCTGACTAATTTTGAAGTACTAAAATTACTTGTAACCCTCTATTTTTTCTGTCCCCTTTCTAATGGCGCCCTTTGTACAAGTTTCCTCCAAAGAAATCCATGAACCAAGTATCTGACAGGAGGAATGCCTACCGAAATTCGTTGAGTGAGAAGATAAGTTTTTTTTTTTTGGTTCGGTGATTTTAGTTAGATAATGAATGGTTATGGAACATCCGTTTTCAAACCGACAGAAATATCTGTCGTTCTAACAATCCGAAGTAATCAGAGAACGGTTGCTTTTTGAGGTAACGGTAAATTTTCTTTTTTGTCAAGTAATCACAAAGCTGAATTGAAATACTTTTGAACCAAGATTAATGCTACGTTTCACGTGTACAAAAGACGCTCAGTTCCGAGGATTTGGCATCTTATCCTAACCACTATAGAACCAAAATCGTGTGTGCAGAGTCCGACCAACACCAACACCACCATGAGAGCCTGTGCACTACAATTTCTGACGACATCGAAGCGAGATCGAGTCAAGACAAAGATTGGACGGGAGTGCTGCGTCAGTGCTCGGTTGGGACACGTGCCCAATCAAAGCGTTGTAGGACGCTCGGCGCAGGGCTCGGGACCAATCACCGAGTTGGCGCCATCAGACTGCGATGACGTTTCATCCAGGAAGTGTGGGGCGTTCGAAGGTGATGGTGTCGGTCTGACACGGTTCCTGTTCCTTGGAAGACACCCAGTCAAAATTGGGAGCGAGCCTACTTTAGTCTTTAAATGCCGAGTCATTGGGCGCGCAAAGTACGGGTAAGATGAAGCTTTGGATAAGAATAAATTATCTGGACGCTTAGTGTTTGTCTGTTGCTCGCGTTATCATGTCGACACGTTTTGTTGAAGGTGATCAATGGGACGTTGAAAAAGAAGCACGAGAAGCTACTGGGATTGAATGTTTTTTTCACTGTATACACAAGCTTACTGCAACTGGTGCGATCCAAGTAAAGCCGCACGCTATGTCGCTGATTCAGAAGCTTCTTTGTCGAGGTGCAATTTCAAGGATAGAATGTGTCTCTTTCCTTCAGTCACTCCTTTATAAAACTTGCAGACGTAGTCTCGGGGATTGCCTCTGCGGAGCACAAGTTCGTCTGCCTCTTTTGCAGGGGTTGGGGTGACGTCAGAACGCCGAGCTCTGATTGGCTGATGGAAAGAAATAGTGGGTAGACGTCGAGGCATTTAGATGACGTCACCGCAACTACCACGCAAGAACCAAACGACTTGCCCCCTGCATTGGCAACGTTTACTAGACCTGCTGTGTTGTGGAACTATCGACGCAGCTCCGTTTTGGGGACAGCCGCTATTATAACTACAGTGCACTCTATAGAGTACACAGATATTGAAGCACATGTGTCTATACTCGTCTTCACCTGAAGAAAAAAGCAAGTTTTGCGCATTGTTCATACGCCGCGCGAAGTAGTTATTAGAAGATTTGGTAGTCGGAGTAAGAAGCGATGCTTTTCTGATTTTGAAACGTGTACGTTTCCATAGGATATACCTCATCTAAAATTCATCTGCATATATGTTACCCTTGCACAAAAGGAGGCAATTGGTAATGCTCCGCGAAAAGCCGGACTTTTTTTTTTACCATGGACCAATGAGCAAAGAATGTCCTTGGAATTATGTGATAGTGACACAAGGAATGAGAGGAGGGGAGATATATGAGAGGCCGTAACCACACGTCACGTGACCTATACACCAATTCAGTTTCCCCGCTAAATTTGGCGGACATTTTGATGTCACGTGACTCACTGAATTAAGCGGGGAAACTAAGTTTGTATATAGTTCACGTGACGTTAGGTCACGCGACATTAATTTTCTCGCAAAATATAGCGGGGAAACTGAATTGGTGTATATGTCACGTGATGTCAAGTCACATTACATAAATCTTCCAGTGAAATTTAGCGGGGAACACAAAATGGTGTATAATCAACGTGAGGTCAGGTTACGCGACATTAATTTTCGAGCCAAATTTAGCTGGAAAATATACCGGGTCACGTGATGTAAATTTTCACGCTAAATTTTGCGGAGAGACTAAATGTATGTACAGTTCACGGAACGTCAGGTCACGGTACATCAATTTCCTCGCCAAATTTAGCGGGGAAACTGAATTGGTGTATCACTTGACGTCGAGTCACGTGAGATCAAGTGACATCACGCGACCCGACCTCACCTGAATTATAGTCAACGTTATTAGATTAGCTCAGTTAGGGAACTGCTCATAAACGCTGCTTGCAGAGGAGAGCAGGAGAGGAGGAGGGGAGGGTACGGAGAAGGGGCAAACGCTCCTTTCCGTACCCTCTCCACTTCCTCCTCAAGAGCTGCGCTCTAATTCGGCATTACAGAGAATTTTAAACGTCTTTCATTCTTTCCTGCTTTGTTTCTTGGTACCTTGCATAGGGACGATGCGCTTCTTAAAGGGGGGGGGGGGGGAGGGGGGTAGTAATGGCCACGCGCGTCGCCGAGCGAGTGCGGGCGTGGCCTACAGGTTAGCGTGCTCGGCTTGCGCGCGGAGGCCCCAGGTTCGATTCCTTGAAGTGGAAGCTACTTTTATTTATTCTTTCAACATAGCGTTCTCGTAAGTTCGAGAACCTTGTCCGTTGTCTGCTCAAGGTTCGAATGTTCTACACGCCGAACGTTCTACGCAGAATGTTTCAGAAACCAACACGGGTACAAAAGGTGCTCCGCGTGGCGGTCCCGAATCAGTTTCGCTATTGCGCTCGATCGTGCTACTCCGCCGACCTTCGACGTCTGCGACGGTATACCTCTTAGTATTTTCGAGTTAGGCACAAATTCGTCCTTATTACACGTTTAGTTTCCTACTACACTACCCGTCTCTCTGCCAGTCATTCGTGACAATATGTCATATAATCGTCGCCTTTTAGTTTCGCGCCAGCTGATTGAAAGCAGCAGCGTGCCTAGATTTCAGTGTTTCTAACTTCTGGATCGGGATAACCTGGTTCATGGGCCGCTTCTGCCACACGAGCGTCGAGGAGGTGAAAGCGTCGATCGTTTGCAAGCGTCGCCAAACTTTGCTTGGCCTCATTGCCCGCTTTCTTTCTTTCTGCACGCCAAGTGACGCATACGCATGAACAATCAATTTGCGTCCGAGGTTTCCGCCATTGCACTGCACACGCTTCCCATGGTTTGGGCTGGTCCCTCTCTTAAATGGGATATCCGAGAGCATGTTGATGATGATCTGGCTTTTCTCTTTACAATAGGCAGCTGCTAAAATCCCTAGATAAGAGCTTCCTACCAGTAGCGACATGCTTTGAAGCGCCGACGGCGTGACGGTGCAGGTTTTAGGAAGCGAACGGCGGCGCACAGCAGAGGTTTGAACTGAACGCCGCCATTTTGTTCCAGCGGAATGTGCTTTGTCATTTGTATTGGTTGCCGGTATTTTTAAAATAAGTATCAAGGAACTTTAGCACCTGGATAGAGTCAGCGCCCTCTCTGAAAAGATTTAGTAAAGAATACAAGTGTTTTGACGCGCAGACCGTAGATGGCGCTCCAAACGACGGGAGGCGAAATAAAGTGAGTGAGGGCGGAAGGGGGGGGGGGGGGGGGGGGACGGGACCCCTTGCGCTGGAGTCTCATGACTGAGTTAATCTAATAACGATGATTATAGTAGAGAGGGACGTTACTTCCGTGACCAAGTTTTTGTGACATCAACCCGCAACTTTGCAACCCCTTCGAAACGCGGAGAAAGAAAAGTTCTACGTCAAAACAGCGACCGACGAAAGTAACGAACAAATTTTCTCTGCGAGCGGATGTCCAACTAAGCATTCATAATGCCAAGATTGATAAGAAGTAGGAAGCATGGCTAATGACGAGGTTGAGCACGTGCTTGGATCTACTGTGACACTGAGCATCATATTTCGCGCGCCTGCATCATGCTCATAGTCACACAGTTTCCTATAGGTCTAAACTTTTTCCTTTTTTCCTTTTTTTTTACAGTGTTGAAGCGTGGGAGTTATTAAGAACAAGTCTGAAAACATTTAGGAGAACTGCTAAGCAGGGTGGAGAAGACACGTAAAGAGGATTTGAATCGTAATTTAAATCACGATTTACACCGCGATTTAAATCACACCAGTTTTACTATTTTGATTTAAATCAAATCTTTCCCTCAAAAATAATCCCAAAATAATATTTTACTGAAAGGGACCATGCAACGATTTGAGAGAGAATTTTTGTGACTGCATATCGTTCATGGGATCAACTAGCACGCGAGATTGGGATGACTAAATTCTATTTTTTTTTTTTTTGGCATGGATTTTTGGTAAATAGAAACGGACCGTATCTTTCACTATCCCCATTAGCTTGCGGTACCTAGCAACGGTAACCGCAACATCAAAAGTGTCGGAATATTTTTCGTCCCAAGCCTTTCAGCTGAATTTAGCTTCCATATTGAATACCAGTAGCATGCCACTCGCAGACGATGAAATTGCCAATGCCAATGAATACCCTCGGCACAAATGACCGAGTTCAATATCCGGTTGCATAAGCAGCAGCATCAACGAGAGCACAAGAGGTTTTTCCAGCTTCAGGTTCACCGCCTGCCGCCTACTGAACCACTTAGAAGTTAGAAGCACCAGGTGTTTCACCATTGAACATGACTGCAGTACCAGCCCAATGTTTTGCGCGAATGCGGCCAGATTCCGAAAGGAATCCACCTGGCGCCTGACACAGTACGAACGCTTCGGCGGCCGTCGTTTTGTGTACGTGTCTTCTTTCTTCGTTTCCAGCGCTTTCTGTCTGCAGCCGATATGTGAACCTACCATTCTGTACTGAATAATGGCCACTCCTTCGCGGCCGGTTCAGTCGCCAAACTTGGCCGAACTGATACAGCCTTGGTCGGGCGAGTTCTCGTTTCGTCGCGTGGGCGTACTGGCCTACGGAACAAGGTCTATACTTTCATTATACCGAAGCATTTTAAGCAGCACTTCACTCAGCTGCGACGTATACATAACCACGGCGTTCATCTCCCTAGCGTCGCGAACCAACGAGTCCTACGAAGCAATCGGTGTTCATGGAAATGTGTGATAAGGCCTTGAAGATCTCTAGCTCATGCGTGGCGCAGGACGCCATCTTGCTCTCTGCTTCCAGTACTTGCACAGCAGCACCGCTATTGCGTTGTCAGAAGGGACGCCGCGTATACCTGCCCGAAATGACTGCGGCAACAGAAATATTTGGGGCTGTGTGGATATTTATACAGCGCTTAGTTGGTCAGCCATTTCAAAGTTGCGACGAGTTACTCGCTGTGATGAGAAATTTAGCCAGTGCAGTACAAACCGCTAGCCTGGGGTCTTTAACGTGCACCACGCAGTAGTGATACACGACCGCACGCCGGTACGATGCTCATCCAGATCGAAACAGGCAGGGGTGGGGATTGAGCCCAAGATCCCTGGGTTCTGCAGCGCGAGCTTTCGCTCCATGTGCTCCGAGCTGGTGTGCGCTATCCCACTTGGCCACCGATCCCCCTGGCAAAAAAAATTGGGTTGTGTGTGTGTTTATACAGCCTAAAACTTGGTCTGCCTCACAGGGGCGACGAGTCTCCCAGCTGTAGATGAGAAATTTAGCCAGTGCGGTACAGCCGCTAGCCTGGGGTCTTTAACGTGCACCACGCAGTAGTGATACACGACCGCACGCCGGTACGATGCTCATCCAGATCGAAACGGGCAGGGGTGGGGATCCCCCTGGCAAGAACAAAAAACCGCTGACAAAGTACAATCGGTGTACGGAGCCAACACAAGTGACTATAGCACCGTATTATGAAACCTGCCTAAGAAGGTAATCTTTTACGTTTCCTGTACGATTCTTGCGATTTATTAACATATTCATTCAAATTCTTTTCTTGTATTCCACGCAAACACTAGAAGATCGGCTGCGTTACAACTTACAGGGGTCATGAAACGATTTTTCTGCTTCCTCCTCCTTCGCTTTAACCCTCAATTCAAAGGCGAATTGAGAAATCACGTCGTCGTGACATGCTTGGGCACTCGTGCAATAACTCCAAGCTTCCGCCGTGCTTTTTTAGGCACACCATGGAACTTGCCATTCTCAAGCGATCATAAGTGCCGTCACGGCACTCAATGGCCGCGAACGCGAATCCAAATATTCGTCGACGGATTGATTGTATACGAACGCATACCTCCGAGTGACGCAGTTCTCGTGTCCAATGCGGGAGCTAGGGTCGGCTGACGTCATTTTGGCACCGCTGACGTGCTTTGGGTACCGCGGATGTGTCACAGTGAAAAGGCGGAAAGCTTTCGAAGGAAATGAGGTACGAAATAGTTTGCTATATTTCAAATGTTCGTACCAAAAAGCTGGCTTTTGACTTCCTACCCTCTTTCTTTTGGCCCACTAAGCGATATGCAATTAGTAAAGTCCTAATTTAATTAACCCCAAAAAGCCCAGCGTATCATATTTGATAACTCAAAAAGTGACAATAAACTGCGTGAAGCTGGGACCAAAGCCCGCAGTATCGTTTTTAATACGCTGACAGAGTTTTCTGATTTGGGTAGTTTAGCAAGGCCCCGCCAGGGCGCCGCTGGAAGCTAGGTGACGGTTGGCGAACTTTGGACACACGTGCTAACCAAATCTCTTTCGTTGTTGCCCTTTTTTTCTTTCGCTTTTCTTTTTTGCTTTTATAGGCGTGTCTTACAAGACTCTCGATACAAAGAGATTGCGCCGCAAATATACATACCGTATTTTCCAGGCTATAGTCCGCGGACTATACATGTTTAAAAGTTGAAATTTCTGGCTGTGCGGACTATCTACGCGTGCGGACTATACAGGAATTATGTTTTTCAAGATCGTTTATTATGACGAGACGAATTTTGTGCACGAAAGTGTATGTTAATGATGATTTATGCACATTATAGGTTTTATTGTGAGCTAAAAAGCAGACATTTGTAAACGTGTGCCGTCTATGAGAGGATTTTCCTGTCGACTAAGCACCAGGTGCGGACTATGCACCGGGTGCGGGCTATGCACCGGGTGCGGGCTATCTAAACAAAATCTTTTAATTTTGACCCCAAATTTCCCCCTGCGGACTATACACCGGATGCGGAAAATACGGTACATACATACATACATACATACAGAGATGGCCGACCGCAGCAGCTCTCAAAGGCATACCGTCGGCGTCATTTTACTCGAAAAAAGTAAGTATATGGCTCTTATGTCCTATATTCGGCACTTTTTTTGCTCAGAAAATATCGCGCAACCAGATTATTCCGTTGTTGTTTTTAAGGTCCGTCCGCTTAGTAACACTGCTTTAAATTTCTGAGTATCGTTTTCGATGCAGTGGGTCGTAATTGATGGCACAATTTTCGTTTCAGTTTTTATACGTTTTGTTGGTAAAGCTTTTAACGGTAGACGTTTTAACAGTTCTTTATTGATTTTCCCTTATAATTTTAGGTCCCAAAAGTAGGAACATATTGAACCGCATCGTCGCCGGCGAAGATGTCAGCGATTTTAGTTAATATCTGTTGGAAAGTGACAATGAAGATTACAGCCTCCCCGCCGCGGCTGAGCCCTGTGAGACAAGTGATGATGAAGAAATTGTAGAAGATTCCTTTGGACCATCTGTAGCTTCGTCTTCTTGTACAGACAACAAATGGCGAAAGGAATTGCTCCAAAACAGTCGTGGTGAATTTTCCGAAGTATGCTCTGAGCCTGATGCTATGGATTCACCATTGTTCCTTTTCCGCCATCTAAGTACTGATATGCTTACCTTGCTAGTGGAGCAAAGAAATCTGTACATCACGAAGAAATACGGCAGCTCCGTGAACACAACTCTGCAAGAGCTGGAGTAATATATTGAAATATATCTGAAAATGGGGCTTACAAAAATGCCGAACGGCAGGTACCACTGGGAGAATGGTACAAGGTATTCTCCTATCGCTGACAAGATGTCGAGAAATCATTTCTTGAAGCTGATGCAATGCATGCATTTTGTGAAAAACCTGGAAACTCTCGAAGAACCGAAGAAGGACAAGTTGTGGAAGCTTCTTCCTTAGATTCATTATTGCAGCACAACCTCAAGAGCATTGGACAATAATAGCTCAATGCGGTGGATGAGATAATGGTGTCATTTACTCGGAGGAGCTCGGTAAAACAGTACATCCCAAATAAACCGACGCCGTGGGGTTTTAAGCTTTGGGGATGGGCAGGCACAACCGGTGTTCGTAACAGTACGAGGTATACCAAGGCCACTCCAAAGAAAAGTACATTTTGGACTTGGGGGTGATACTGTCCTGAGCATGTGCTCTGACATCCATCCAAATAAAGGCTTCAACGTTGAAGCCGACAACATGTTTTTTAGCTATTTGAACCTTGTTGAAGAGTTAACAACGAGAGGAATACAGTACGTTGGAACTCTGAGGCAAAATCGGCTGAGAGATCGCAAACTCCAGGATGGGAATACTCTGAGAAAAGCTGGCCAAGGCTCACATAATTACAAAGTTGACAATGGCAAAGTAATTGTGGTAGTTCGCTGGTTTGACAGGAAAGCGGTGACCATCGTGTAAAACTTTGTCTCTGTTGAGCCAATTCAGCAAGTCAAACGATATGACCGGAAGGCCAAACTCCACATTGACGTCACACGCCCGGCAATTGTTGGAACGTACAACAGTTGTGTGTGTGGGGGGATCGACCAGCATAGTTATCAGGTATCGCTCTACAAATACACCATTCAGTCCAGGCGCTGGTACATGCACCTCATATATCATGCTATCTTCATCTGCGTCGTGAATGCGTGGAATATTCACAGGCGCCAAAGCCATCAGCTGAAGGAGCGGCTGCTCAAGCTGAGAACCTTCGTTTCCAGTTTATGAGAAAGCCTGATCTCTACTGGAAAAGCGCCGAGAGGACGGCCAGCCAGTCTGCCTTCGCCTCCGATGAAGGAGAGGAAGTTCACGCCAAGTCATCCCCAAGATGACGTTCGAAAAGACAGGGTTGGGCATCTTCCAGTTGTGACGAGCAATCGACTTCGATGCAGGAACTGTGTGCCCAGCGGGAACATATTTAGCGCAGTTGTGTGCACGAAATGCAATGTAACTCTGTGTCTGATCAAGCTACGCAACTGTTTGTTTGAATACCACAAGCCATGAGACTTCAGTTGGCAAGGAGGTAGCAGAAAAGCCCAGTGTACTATATTTAATACGTTCAATAAGTTTTCAGTGGTTAGAAATTTCATTGTTCCTTTTGTATGAATGTACTCACCTTAGCCATAAATAAAGTTACACAAGTTTTTACAATTTTAATTTGCCTAGAAATATGTTTGTACTTTATGGGCATAAAATAATTTATTCCAACCCAAAATTCTTTCTTATGGCCCCTTTAAAAGCAAAGTCAATATTCTGGTTCGGTTGAGGTTCTGGTTCAGTAGCTTTGCATTTTGTTCTGGTTCGGTTCTGCAGGTTCAGTAATGCTCTGGAAAAATCGGTTCGGTTACCGGTTGCACCAAGCGCGAACCAGGTCAAACCGGTTCTTAAGAAATATCCCCACCTCTCAATCGTTAACAAGAAAAGTCGAGTTAAACACGGCGTCATCTGTATTCAAAGAAAAAATCGGTCATCAGAAGCCGTGCTACGGAAACGAGGACAGCGAAGCAAATATATGCTTAATTTCGTTTTGTTATTTTATCTTCTTAACGCAAATACCGTTTTATAAAAATTACGTGGTTATGCTGGTGTTTGGAAACTACGAAAGTGTTCACATGTGAAGTCAATCAGTCAGCACGCTAAGTGACAATAGTTATCCGGTCCCAGAGTAGATGAGTAATTTAGCCAGTGGAGTAGGACTGCTAGCCTGGGGTGTTTACGTGCTCACGGAACACTGATACACGACCGCACGCCGGTGCGATGCTCATCCAGATTGAAACGGCAAACTACCCACGCTCCACGCCTGAACGATTGGCTCCAACGACTGAGTTGAAAAGAGGAAGACAGCAAAAATCAATCAAAAGACGATTAAAAAAAAAAGGATAAAAATTACACCGGGCGATTTGCTGTTTCTAGAAAACGCACACACTAAAGAAAAATTTCTTCAAGCAGCGTCTAGGGCACTGTTCGACAGGCGACCGGCACCGCAGTGTCGCGGCTTCGCCTCTTGGTGCCTCCAGATCTCGTCACAGCTGAACAAAAACAGCGACAGCTGTCAACTTTTAGTTTTTATTTCTGTGCTTATGTCCGCTTTCTCCTTCCTTGAGGAATATTTATTATGGCAGATTCACACGACTGACTTATCCGCGGACGGATTGATCACGTAACGACCCGAACGCGGTTCGTCCGTCTCCCAAGCGCATTTACACGAGGGAGACGACGAGCAGACGCCAGCGAGGATGGACCGAACCTGTTCGCTACCCTAAGGTGCCGCGAGACTCCAGTATCGCAACGTGGCATAGTTGTCCAAGAGAGAAATCGACGTTTGCTAGCGCGATAAAGAATCGTGCTGTACGCCGGTGTTGCGCACAGACCAAGTCAGAGCACCGTGATAGTCTTCGCGCAAAGCGACACTACCTTTACTAACTCACAGCATGACAGTGACACAGGTGTGGTCCTGCTCGAGAAGGCTTCGACGTAGAAGCGATGAAGTTCTGGGCTCGTTGAGGTGCATTTGGAGATGCCTTCACGTACTCCGCGCTCTTCCACAAGACTAAAGTGTTCACACCACAAGCAAAATAGAGGTCTTGCTCGGTGAAAGGTTGATTGAACGTGTAATAATTATCGCGGCATGCTAGACGAGTTTTGTCGAAAGCTTGTTGACACGGACCCGGAGGAGTACCGGAGCATGCGTCGCGTCAGCCGGACAAAGTTTCTGCAGTTTCTTTCATATGTGGAACCAAGAATCGTGCGTCAAAAGGAACCAGCGAACGCACAAACCAAAACGATACGTCATTTTTGTTTTAATAGTCTACCAAAAAAAAAAAAAAAAAACAAAGAAAACATTGAACCGTTGCCAGACTAAACGCGTTTTGAGTCAATCTCCCGCCAAAAATCCGCGAGCAAAAAGGCGTTCGTCTTTATCAGTCCAAGCGACCGCGGACGAAGCGCGGTTTGCAGGAATCGGTGACGTGACGGTCACGTGGTACACGGTCCGCGGTCGAAAATCGCGATTGGGTCCGTCCTGTGAATCGGCTATTAGCAGCAAGAAAAGAAAATGCATACACGCACACAAAAAATAGCTCTTTAGTCTTTCGGTATATGCAGATATATCCCGGTCCACAGCGATGGACGCCACGAACTACACAAGCCAATCGATATTTTATAGCTTGTCTCGTGACTTCGCGCTCCCCGGGTCGCTCCGCCCAAACCGGATGGACACGTCACACCCTCCGAGCTATGAATTAGCTCCGGTTGCTCATAGTGAGGTGAATAAGAAAACAAAGAGTATACAGTTTCGCCTATTAACCGACGCCAATTCGTGCTGCACGTAGACGTGAACTATACCTCTTCGTTTCATTATTTTTGAGCTGTCTCCATATCGTCGCTGCCCTTTGTTTAATAAAAACTGAGCCACTGACGTCACCGTCGCGAATATTTAATTGGCTTGGCGCCGCCACCCGTAAGAAGGCGTGGCTCACATTGCATTGCGCCAAACCGTTTGCAATGAACCGGTAACCGCCACATGAAATTACGGTTCCGTTCCGGTTCGGGTTCAATATTCGAATGTTTGATTTGGGTTACCGTTTTGTTCCGGTTTAATTAAAAAGAAAGGTTTTGCTCCGGTTTTCGGTTCGGGTCCGGTTCGACACCCTAGTTAAAAGGTAGATGCAAATCGCGCGTGATTGCTACAGCCGCCTTGTCGCGTTTCTCGGCGCCAGGATCGACACCTTGTCTGTCTACAGTTATTCAGTTTTGGTTGCTTCACTGGTGGCTTGGCATTTTCATTCTCGAAAAAGCATAATTCAGCCAGTGAGACAATCAAGACGTCAGTCAACTCTAGCGCAAGAATGCTGTTTTAAGAGCCACTTACCATGCGCTAGCGAATTGCGCAATCAGCCCGTTGGCCCTAGATGACAATCGATACAGCTCGCGTAAGAACCGAGCCCATTCCATTCCCACTCCATTGCGGGAAAAATGTATCGAATTCCATACCCATTCCATTCCTCCCAGCGCTGCCGGCATTCCATTCCCATTCGATTTCGGGTCGCGAAAATGTGGAATGTTTCCGGAATTATTTCAATTCCGGAATGGCAACTCTGCAACACTTCCGCAGACACGGAACGATAAAGCAAAAACTGACAAAACAACAAGTCTTGCTGTTGTTTTGTCCGTTTGTTTATCGTTCCGTATCTCAGGTTAATAGCGAGTTTTAGTAGACCATGTTACCCCCTCCGCTAAGCCCCTGCGCTACCCGAAACTCTACAGCCAAGGCTATCGGCACGCAGGCGCAGTGGCGGTTTCTTCGTAGCGGAGCGCTAGCGGAAGGAGAAACACGGTCTACTATAACTCCCTATTATGGAAGTTCTTCACCGCTGGCCTTTGTTTTCACCCTTTCTTCAATGGAAACCTTATTTTATTTCACGTAGTTTCGACGTTCTTGCGTCGAAATGTCGACGAAAAAACCGACGCGGGTCTTTCGCTCGGCCGGGAGAACTTCCGTTTCCGGTAGAAACACATACTCTACGTCACAGCCACGTGATTTCACATGTTGGTGGGCGAGTCCGGTCGAGTCAAAAAGGAAAGCAGACGTGCGTTTTAATTTTGTGTGTGTATGTGTGCAAAACTGGAGGCAATAAAACGAAAACGGATTCCTGCTTCCGGTTTTGTGAACATTGAAAAACAATTTGGGTTTTCATTTGAAAAAAAAAAAAAAAAAAAAAAACTGGAAAATTATTTTGTGTTTTTTTTTAAAACCTGTCTATCGCTTCATACTTTTCATCTGCACCTGTTTTGTATTTAAATCAACTAATCACCGAGCAAGAAAGATTTGTCGCGTGCCGAACACGAACATTAAGCGGGGCTAGCAAGTCAGGACGTCGAGATTTCTTCCTACTTCGTTCGTCAAATGCATAATCACGTCTGCAAAAAAAAAAAAAAAAAAAAAAATTAGGATGTGAAAGATACGGAACGAGAAAAGTAGTGTCCTAGTTCGGGCAAATCAGACCACGAAGAAAATTGCAAATAATTGTTTTTATTAGCTGAAAAATTAAGCCTCCATTATTATACCGGGTGTCCTAAATAGCGGCCAGGCTCTTAATTTTAAATCGACAGCAAAACTGGGTTTCTGAACTTATCAGGCTAAAATTTTGTGCAGCGTTGGCCACAGGTTGTGCATTTTTTTGTATAAATATTGCAAAGAGCGAACTTACCTGAGAAAAAAGTAAAAAAAGAAAAAGTCTTAACTCCTATGGAAACGCATCGAAAGCCACAGGTCTTCAAACCATAGGGCGCCCTGTCGTGTGAAGACCGGTGGCTTCGCTGCGTTTCCATAAGAGTTAAGCCTTTTTCATTGTTCTTTCTTTTTCTTCAGGTAACTTCGCTCTCTGCAATATTTATAGAAAAAAAATATGCACCACCTGCGGCCAACGCTGCACAAAATTGTAGCGCGAATAGTTAAGAAAGCGATTTTCGCGTTTGATTTGAAGAGCCTGGCCGCTGTTTCGGATACCAGGTGGTATATGGTGGGATTTACATAAATAAATTTTGTTAAGTAAACTTTAGAAGTTTAGGTTTAGAGTAATTCTTCATTTCACATACTTTTCGGTGATTGGACGGATGCATATAGAGAGTAATACATATCTAGTGATAAAGACCCACTTTTTTGGGCTAAGGTGATTTAGATAAAATAAATCTGATTTCATTTACTAAACAAAACATGATCACCTCTTTTTTTTTTACCCTGCTGCTAAACAACACTCGATCTATACCACAAGAAAGAAAAAAAGAAAAGAAAAACGCAAGCGTACCGACAAACGCTACAGTCGTTTTTTTCCCAGTGCTTGACTGAAACCTAAAGGCTATAAGTTCGACATCGGGCATTTGAAAAACAGTGAAAGGCGGGCCTATGAGTCCACGCACACGATTGCCCTCTATTCCTTCTTTCCTACTTACATCGCAAACAACAACAACGTCAGACATTTTGTTACGACGGGGCTGATCTATGGACTCGAACAATGCATTGAAGAGGATATGAGTGAAAAAAAGGGCAGAGAAATCTTGCGTATAGGTTCGCGAAAGTTCATCGTCCATAAGAATTAAATACCACAATTCTCACGAGAAATGACGTAAATAAGACGCTTCAAAATGTTAGGCGCTAGGCCACTGAACCAAAAAAAGACCCGTTCTTTTAAGCATTTGAACAGGAACGTAACTAAAGTACACGTAACCCTGAAAAAGTAATCCATTGCCATTACAATTACTGTTAATTAAAAAGTATTCAATTAGATTACTTGATTACTTGAGAAATAAAGTAATTGGTCTTCACATAGAAAGTTACCGTTACTCTTCCGACTGCTTCAAATTTTCAAGAAGTCAAATCTTTTTTTTTTTTTGCCCGTTTGAAAACGATTTTTGTTTTTGTGCTGTTTATTATTAAATCAAAATCGCCGAATTATCAACTGCTTATCATCTTAATCAACCAATTCTTTGTAAACAACTGTTATGTCGGAGTCTTGGCTCGAGGTCCTCTTGGTACGAAACTTCATGTAAAAACAAAGGGCGTCATCAGAAAAAAAAAGGGGGGGATTATACGGCAACAAGTAATTTTAGTACTTACAAAAGTAATTTGATTACTTGTAATGACTATTAAACAAGTATGAGCAAAATAAACAACTCACCATCCCTTCCTATAAAAAAAAGGTTTTGGTGCAATATTAACGCTTTGAGAAAATTAAAAAAAATTTTAAACATACTTGTAATTAGGGTGGGCGCATGGAAATGTATTTCGGAATTGCACCGAACTCAAAACATGTCGCGGGTAAAAAAATAATGCCAATTCTTTTTTTTTATAGTAAAGCTAGTTTTGTGTTATGTGTATTGTATTTAGGCACTTTAAAAATCTTTTAGCTCGTTTAGTCTCATTCTTAAGTAAAGCTGTTGAAAAAATATATATTCACATAACTATAAGAAAAGCGCTGATTAAAATATTTGTAGCAACTTATGAACTCGTTCACCTCAATAACAATGATAACTTAATTGCTTTCTCATTCCTACATGTAAGCAGTTTTAAGTGTCTTCGTTTATTCTTCTTTATTCCATATATAATGGCTAGAAAATAGCTCCTCACTTCTGATTAGCAGGAATGCATCGCACTATACTTAACCTAACTGAACGAATAACAAACATATCAAAGAACGCGTGAAAACTAAACATTCTCTTTCGTCGCGCGACACTGCGTCTTATCATGCGTATATAGGAAAGTGAAATTGCTTAACTTAAGTCGCCCCAACGAGTAAAGCGTGAAACACATATGAGCAAAAATTCCATCGCTTCGTGTCGCAGACGCTGCGCGGCGGTGCGAGGCGACGCGATTTTCGCTCACACGTGTTTCACGGTTTAGTAAGTAATCAGACGCGTTTGGTCTCGGGGTTCATTGAAATAATAGGGTTAAGAAGTGCGCGAGAAATTGTAAACACAACACCCACTTACTTAGAACTTCCGTATAGGCTAGAAACCAAACAAGCCGCCACGAGGTGCGGCAAAAGCGCAGTTCTCACACGAGGTGTGCACTGCGCGTGCGCAGGAACTAGATTTGCGTTTGCGCATGATCCCTTCCAATAGCACCGGCACCGCAGCGGCGTCACGCAGGGATACAGTGAACCATATAATGGGGGTAGTGGAAAAAGCTTTGGCGGCGCCCCATCGGCCCTGTGAAGTCAAAAGTGTAGACGGCCGCTAGTGGCGCTGTTGTAGAAATCCGGAGGAGACGGCTACTGTAACTCGGCATGTGTCGTCGCGTACGTTCTCGAATGGTTTCGGTGGTGTATATGGTCACTTTTGGGATTTGTTTGCAAGTGCTTGGCACTGTGATCATCAATAGGTTCGAAACTTGTGGCCAAGCCATGAAAACGAAGAGAAAGAACGAGGATGTGCTCCGCAACGAGCCAGTATGCAAGACTGGATATCCCGGTTTTCACTACATTGCCCAAGTAAGCTTTAAACATTAATTCAAGAACGTTGTAACATTAATAAAGTATACATAGGCCACACTAATGAACCGCTAAGGTCGAGGAAGGCCACGCTTGGCGCGAACTTCGCTGGCAGAAGTGCTCCGGAATTGAGCGCCAGCGCTACCTGGTAGGTTCTACACGAAGCGCCTCACCCTTAGGCCGGCGATTTTTCCAATACTCCTGTTATGGTTTACTGTACCAGGGCCGTTGTTGACGTTTCATGCGAACGTTTACACATTTGCGGATAGAGTGTGTATAGAAGGCATTCATTAGAGGCTATATTTGAGGGCGATGTTTAGAGCGCATGCTCGGAACGAGCTCAAATTAATAGGCTGCTAAGACCGGAGATCTTGATGGTGTGGAACGCAGGTTGAAAAAACTCTCGCGCTCAGCTGTCAAGCAGACAACTATGGCCGCCAGTGCAAACTCCCTATGTGATCATGAAAGGCAACTCAAAAGGGGTATTCACAGGAAAGGGGGGGGGGGGGGGTGCTTTTCGGGGAGGGATGTGCATGACGTCAGTGATCGGCGGTACCAGCGGGGCTCCCATTCCGAATCAAGCATTCACACAAACGGCGGGGAACCGAGAGGGATATCAGTGTTATCAGACGCGTTTAGTCGTCGTACTCTCGACGTCAGAACTCGGTGTGCTCGGATGAGAGTAGGAAAATGGAGGTGTACATGAAATTGTGATACGCGATTATGACAGCAGCGCTGTTAGATGCAGAGGATGACGACCATGGTTGCCGACAAAACAAAAGATTCTCTCAAATGGGTAGATCCAACACAAAAGGTGTTGAATAATAATAAAAAAAAGTTCTACGATAAGCTCTTTTAGGACGGCATTAATGAATATCGAAGATTCCATCAGATGCCTCGGGCGACTTGCTCAACAGCGTAAGCCACAAGTTAGGCGTTCCCTATGCCACCTGAGCACAATCCTGTGAAGTTGCCAGGTACGCGAATAAAGTATTCACGCCAAGGCGGGGAGCGTTAGTGCAGCCCGAGGAAAGGCTTCACCGTCCCCTGGGATGTCTATGTCGGCGCGGCTCCGCGCACAAGCGTGACATTGTTACCACGTGATGCGCATCCCGGTAGCAAAAGGAGGGAGTTCTCTCCCGCGTGCTCACGAGGGATGGTTTTTGGGGAAGGGATGTGCGGTGAGATCAGTGATCGGCGGAACCAGTGTTATCCTTCATATATATATATATTTTCCCCACGGTAACCTTTCCTCGCCGCCGTACGCAAACTGCCAAAGTTGTTCATTTCAAAGTTTGATACAAAAATGAGCACTCAAATTACAAGCCCATTTCTATTTTACCGGTGTTTTCCAAGTGCTTCCCTCAGAATGCAGTTTTCGTAAGGGACGATCGACCGAACTTGCCCTGCTAACACAAAAGGAAATAATATTGAAATCATTTTCAGAAAAGTGTATTACTCCTGTGGTTTTTGTGGACCTTTTCCAAAGGCTTCGATCGTATTAATCATACTACTTAAAGAGATACCTTGACTTTTACGGTTTACACGAAGTAAGGCTGAAACTGATAGCTTCATATTTTCAGTTTCATCAACACTTTGTTATCATCAGTATTCAGGGTTCCAGCTTAGTGCCTTGACTGTCCGTGTTCCCCAGGGACATATATTGGGTTCATTGCTTATTTAAATTTTTTTTATTGTTGACATCGTTTAATTTAGTAATGACGTAACCTTTGTAATTTATGCCGATGATACTAGTTTCCTCTTTTTTCTGCAGTTGACAACGAAACGCTTGCTCAAGTTGCAAACCGCACTTTGGAATCACTGTACCCATGAAGTAACATAAATTCACTGCCAATCAACACATATAAAACTGGGACAGTGCAACTTAAACTCAAATATAAATCGATCATTTTCGACAGAATCTTGTGATGTGGCCATCTGTTATATGAAATATATCATTCTGCTAATCCTTTAGGCGTAATAGTTCAGGAAAACTTGTTATGGGCTTGCCACGTTGAAACTATACTTGGTAAGATTTCTAAAGTTGTGGGTGTTCCCAGCAAGTTTCGTTTCGACGGCCCAGTAACCACTAATTTACACATATACAACTCTCTGCTCGCTTCACATCCAAAATATTTTCATATCGTTTGGGAGAACACAACAGCAACTGACATGGACAAACTCAATGTTCTTCAAAAAAAGATAGTTCGTTCTATCAATAATGTGTCATATGGCACCCGTACAAAACCTCTTTTTAAAACACTGCATCTCATCCCAGTTATCCATCTCTATGATGACACCTCAATTCTTAGACCCATAACAAACAGAAAAATTAGTATTGCCCTAATTGACCAGGCAGCTGATTTAACGCGAATTTCAAATTTTGATAGCGTTCGTAATACAGGCGCTTAGAAAATACAACACTGCAGAAGAAATTACGAAACCCCGATGCTAAGACGTAATCTTCCATCATTGCAAAATAATAATTAACAAAACGATGTCACTTTTGAAACGCTCACACCATCATTTCATCAAAATTATGTTTATCTAACAGACGGAGACCTGTATAAACTGTAGCAATCAGTAATTTGTTATATTTGTGATTTCTATATTTGCTTTATACTACCCTTTTGTAATTCGATTGTGTGTCTGTTTTTTTATTACTTTTTTGTATTGTCTGGCTGCCTGCGCCGAGGAAACGGGGATGGGCCTCGTCAAGCCAACAACCCACGCCTCCGTCGCCTGTAAAATGTATAAAAACAATTAACTGAATTTGAATATGAATTTGAATTAGACTCGCTCCCCGACACAAGCATTCACACGAAAATCCGAGGGTGATATTTGTGTTATCAGACACAATTAGCGGTCACACTCTCGACAACAGGGCTTGGTGCGCGTTGACGAGAGTATAAAAATGGAGTCGTACATAAAAGCCGATACGCGATTAGGGCAGCAGGACTGTTACATGCAGACGACGACCAGCTGCTTCCTACTAAAAGAAGAAAAATATTCTTGAGTGGGTGGAATAAAAAAAAAAAAGGAAACACTTGTACGAGGAGCGGCTTGAGAACGACATTAATGAATATCAAAGACTCCTTCGAATGGCTCGGACAACATGCGCAACAGCGCAAGCCGCAACAAGTTAGGCAACCCTGATGCCACCACCGGCATCTCGCTGAGCAAAATCTGTAAAGTTGCCAGACACTTGAACGAAAAACCCCCAATCGCAAAGAGATCCCACGCCAATGTGTTTGTGAAGCTCGAGCAAAAGTTCCGCCATCATTGAACGCAAGAACGTCTTGCGTTCATATTGGGCACACGGAATGCAGATGTGGTGAGTCGTCATTTGAAACCCGGTATCTGTATAATCACATTGCAGATTTAAAAAAGATCAAGAGTTAATGATCAGTGCGAAGAACGGCCGTATGATTTGAATCTGTTTGTTTCAGAGATGCATCAGCGAGTGGATGATTACACCGCTGAGTCACTAGTTCGAAGGAATGAACGGTAGTTTGTATGCACGCAACGATAGCACACGGTGCATGTAATATACCTTTTTACAAAAGTGCGCGTTAACGTAAAAAGAAAACCTTGTAAACGGTAAAGCAGTTAATAGGGAGCTTTAGCAACCCGTTGCCGTGCTCCGCGTACCGCACTACCGGTGCCTTTGAAGCGTGCTTTTAAGCGCGCCCGGGTGGTACCTTGACCGCGGGGCGCGCGCTTAAAAGCATGCTTCAAAGGCACCGGTAGAGCGGTACGCGGAGCACGGCAACGGGTTGCTAAAGCTCCCTAATAATAGCGAGTTTTAATAGACCGTGTTTCCCCATCCGCCAAGCCCCTCCCCCGAAACTCTACAGCCAAGGCCATCGGCGCGCAGGCGCAGTGGCGGTTTCTTCGTAGCGGAGGGCTAGTGGAGGGGGAAACACGGTATACTACTCGCTAATAGAAAGTTTTATATACATGCCCACAAGCACGGCGGCCGGACTGGTGCACCATGAGTGCAAGCGCGGGCAGCGCGCACGTGATGGGGACTTTGGTATGCTTGCAACTGCACGTGCTTCCTTAAAAAATTATGTTGCGTATGTTTATACAGCCTGAAACTTGGTCTGCCTCAACGGGCGACGAGTCTCCCAGCTGTAGATGAGAAATTTAAAAAACCCAAATGCGCCGTAAAAAAAAAAAAAAAAAAAAAAAAAAAAAAAACGAGGTGCGCAAAGAGTTGCCGAATTTGCTCGCCGTTTAGTATGAAATGTAACCTTTTCTCTTGCGTAGCAGATAAACAGATGTCGAGATTGAAAGAGCAATTATTGTTCTAAATGTCTGTGTTCTGTCATTTTTTCATTTTTATTTCTACTGCCCTTACTTAGCTTTAAGCTATACGGATGCAAGCAAGGATTTGTTATTCGAGGTTTTCTTGGAAAGGCCAACACACCTCGGATGAAAATGTCAACGTGACTTCAGCTTGATCGGGAGTTTAAAATGCCAGCTGACGCAGATAAGAACGCGAGAGCGCAGCTACCAATTCTGTCACGTGGAAACCAGAACATTTAGCGCACCATGGTAAATCAGTGAAAACAACAACAACAACAACATGGATCGTTTCATCGCATTCCTGCTCGCTGCCTTACTAGGAGAGGCCTTTAGTGGTAAGTGGCTTTTTATTTATTATGGAGCGTTTCATACCTCCAGTAGAGAGCTAAAAGCGCAACAACCGATGTGAGGTGCAGATTTCTGTTTAGATTCCAGTCCAGTGTATAGGGAGTTTTAGTGGACCGCGTTTCTTTCTCCGCTAGCCCTCCGCTACGAAGAAACCGCCACTGCGCCTGCGCGCCGATGGCCTTGCCTGTAGAGTTCCGGGTAGCAGAGGGGCTTGGCGGAGGGGGAAACACGGTCTACTAAAACTCGCTAATAGTTCCCGAGGGCTTCAGGAAACGTAGAGACCCATGAGCATCTTGAAACAGCATCGTTTTTCATTCATTGAGATTGCGACGTTATCCGATAAGAAACAGACGAACAAACCAGGAAGCAGGAAATGTGAACCTAATGAGGTAGTTCTTGTATTTATTACGCACTCATTGTCAGTGGATGTTAGATTAGGTTAGGTTAGGTTAGGTTAGGTTAGGTTAGGTTAAGGGAGCCGGAAAAATCAACGTCAGCACATAGAAAGCAAAAACTTTCACATAATGTGGTACGAGGAGGTGCATTTTAGCTCATGAAATTTCAAAACATATCTACCTTTCTGTGAAAAATGAGACGAACAATCTCGCCAGGGTCGAACGCGGAGCGAGCCCCGTAACGCGTGGCGCCATTTCTCTATATGCGCAGCGAGCAGATGACGCTATCTGCGTCTGCTCGCAGCGTCTCTTGTCTTTCAAGCTCACCGCAAAACTACCTGCCGGGCGTTGCAGAAGTAAACTAACTTGTCCCTCAGCTTGCTACTGACAGGCGGAAATACTCGGCGGTGTCCTTGTATAGTCAGGGACAACGCAGGATGTGACTCATTATTTTTAATCTTTTTGTTTCGTGATTCGTTGTTCGGAGTTCTTAACGGCTTATGACGCAATTTTAGTGGCAGCTGATTAATAATAAGGTTATGCTGTTGTTCTCAGCGATGCTTAATAGGAAAAACTCGAACAATTGGCAACTCCTGGAAATAGGGGTGAGTCAGTTCAGCGTTTGGGAAAGGGTTATGAGGGGGGACAAAAGACTATACCCGTTTTCACCTCAAGGAAAAAGGAAGTTTTGCGCATTCTTCATACACCGCGCAAAGTGGTTCTTACAATATTTGGTTGCCAGAGGAAGAAGCGATACTTTTCACGTTTTAAACCCTTGTATCTCTTTATATTCTGCTTCACTGTTCAGGGGTATTCTGGCTTAGCTCTTTGTCTTCTTTCATGAGTTATGGACACCTCCGAGGTTTCCAATATTTGCCAGCGCCACGAGCCTATTGATTGTTCATGTTGCTTTATTTTGCTGACGTGTTGTCCATATTGTTGTAGCTCCTGTATAGTTAAATATCTGTTTCTCCACTTTGTAGACTGGACATGTTCGTGAAGTGGCATTATGGCGTTTGTTGCAATTGACACATTTAGGTTGCTCTTCTCCGCACGTGCTGGTGTATATGCTTGCCGACACATCGGCTGCAGATCTGTGGTCTAGAGCAGGTGCTTACAATATGTCCGAAGTGGTTGCTCTTGGGACACTGTCGGGGTTTTTACAGGTACGGGAGTATCTGATATCGGATGTAGCCTAAGTGTATGTACTCGGGTGATATTCCCGAGGCGAAGACGAGCCTGACTGCCTCCGACATACCAAGTCTTAGGACTTGAGTCGCGGGATCTCTTTCTCGCATGACCGTCCAGAGGTCAGCGTCCTGGATCTCAGTAGAAACACCGCGAATGTCGCCGACGTAGGCAGGTTGTGGAGGCGGTTCGAACGCCTGAAGTTGAAAGGAACCCAGGCTCTTAACGTGCAACCCCACCGTGCATGACGTTTTGGTGCTTTTTTGATGGCTTATAACTTCCGTTCTATGTATCTTAAAATTATAAAGTTGATGTCAAATTAAAGAGCTGTTTTTCAACAATCCTTTAAGGTCTCTAAATTGCAACTACTTTTAGTTGTTAGTTAAATATTTATCTTTTAATAGACCACAGTCTCTAATGTTGAAAAAATTATTTCTCGAGTTATAACGTTCCATTGTTCACGATATGTTACGTGAGAGTTTGGTTTGATGTAATAAATTAAAAAAGTAAGCAACGAACTGTACAGCTAATGTATATTTTAAAATAAAAAATAAAGTTTAAAATGGTATTATTTTATGGCGCTATAAAAACGAAATCACGTCAACTAATCAAAATAACGAGACATTAAATTATGAAGCCTCCTTCGATATTACAATTTCCAGAACTTTCACGTTGATATATTACACGTTAAGAATGTTATAAGACCTCAAACGTTTCCCATTCAGTTACGGCAGATTGTAGTTTCTTAATATAAAGTACAGATGGCGACACGTGTTCAAGAACAGCTTGATGTGCATCTTCCGTCGTGTGCCGCTTGGAACGCCACGAGAAAAACAGAAAAAGCGTCAGATGTCAGGGTGTCAGATGCCTGGATGCCCGCAGTGAGCGAACCAGAGATGTCAGAACAACAAGCGCGAGGTTGCGGCTGCACCACAGCTATTTTTACGCGCGTTCTACTGTGCGTCGGTACACATTCCCGACGCGATCCAAATGAAATGGGCGCCATGAAGTGCATTCTGCTATTTCAGATTCCGCCACGTATGCGAAAACATTTTAATGTTTTTATCACTTGGAAAAATCATTTTCGCGATCAAACTATGCTTGTCGGAATAATTTGACTATATTTTGTTTCAAAACCCACCTCTATGGCTCATAAGTAGCGATGATATTAAAACAAAACACAAAACATTAAATCGTCCCAGTGTCTCTGAGCCAACGGGCTGGGCCATGAGTTCATATTTGTCGGGTTTAAATATCGGCCGAGGTGCCCGCAAGCCGACAGAGGCCAATCTGAGATTTCGGTTGCACGTCAAAATATCTCCAATTAGTCAAAATAAACCCGCAATTTTTGTATTTCTTTATTGGGGCGAGTTAAGTGATTTTGTTGGTTTAGCTTGTGAAACCCTAAGATCTAAATATTTGCTTTGCTTTACCTTAGTTCGGAGCGCAGCCAACGCTACGGGCGGATGAAGCCACTGAAGCAGTGCCAAGAGCGCGAGGTCAAGCTGTTCGTTCTCTTTCTGTGCCTATGCGGTCGCGCTACACTATAACCACTAAATAAGCTACGTTTTATACACATCTTGGCGCTTGAAATAATGGTTGTCAGTTATCTGAGCCTTTTTAAATCACAGGAAACGCTTTTCTTTCCTCCACAAATGTTTAAACAGTTCACGGCAAAGCAAAGCAATATTACACAAGCTTCCTGACACCGAAACTAATGCTGAGGAAGTAGCACTTTTGAATCATGACGATCGGCAGTTGCGTTTGATTTGTTACTAACCACCAAGATGGCGGCGCCCACACTAATATCGCGGTAAAAGGTGCCGATACTCTAAGCGTAGCTCATCTTACAAAAATGATCAATGAGTTTGAATTGACTTTCTATTGTGTTCCTATAGAGTCAATTGAAACTCGATATAAACTCAATGTCTAATGAGTTTGACCATTAGAAACTCAATTTTGATTCTATTGAATTTACTCATTAGGAATGCAATTGAGACTGATCATAAGAAACTCAATATCGATTCTATTGATTTTACTCACTAGGAATGCAATTGAGTTCGATCATTAGAAACTCAATATCAATTCTATTGAATTTGCTCAATAGGAATGCGATTGAGTTTGGTCATAAGAAACTCAATTTCAATTCTATTGAATTAACTCAATAGGAATGCAATTGAGACTGATCATAAGAAACTCAATATCGATTCTATTGACTTTACTCACTAGGAATGCAATTGAGTTTGGTCATAAGAAACTCAATTTAGATTCTATTGAATTTACTCGGAAGGATTGCAATTGAGACTGCTCATAAAAACTCAATATCGATTCTATTGACTTTACTCACTAGGAATGCAATTGAGTTTGATCATTAGAAACTCCCTATAAATTCTATTGAATATACTCCTTAGGAATGCAATTGAGTTTGGTCATCAGAAAGTCAATATCGATTCTATTGAATTTACTCATTAGGAATGCAATTGAGTTTGGTCGTTTGTGGATTACTGCACCCGTGTGCACCGAACGATTATTGCTGGTACCAATGTTTTTCAATTAAGGGATAGAGTCCAGTGACGTCGAAACACTGTTTATCATCTATGAGACTTTCAAGGAAGAAATAAGAGACTGGGAACCTTAGTAGATGCTGAGGTGGTCACCGGCCAAATGAATACCTTTCTTATGTAGGGTATACAAGGCGGTGGGGTAGTCAAGGGAGTACGATTAGTGGGTTGTGAGTGCTTAGTTACCATGTTTGTGTTCGTTTCCTCTATGTGCTTTGTTTCCTTCACGTTGCATGCTTTAAAGAATTGTGAAAAAAAATTCGCGACCAGAGCAATTTTTTTTAAAATGCAGTCGCAATAAATTCTATTGAAGCACGTTGCAATAATTCAATTGAAAGTCAATTGCAATATTTTTATTAAAACTCAATAGCAAAAGTTCTATTGAAACACTATTGCCAAAATTCAATTGAAATGCAATTGCTAAAAATTCAATTAAGACTCAGTGGCCAATAGTCTGGGACGGATCAATAGCGACTCAATAGAAAAAGTCAATTAAGTTTCAATTGAGACTGAATGAGGTCTATTGAGTGAGTCCTTTACACTTTCAATTGAAAGTCAGTTCATTTTTTTGTAAGGGCCACAGGCTAAACCAAGTGCGGCGGGGGATCGTTGGCCGAGTGTGTTGTGGCACCACAGATAAGAACACGTGGAGAAATGTTCGAGCGCGAGCTCCGTTCAAAGCACGGAGCTCACGCTGCAAAACCTGTAGGGACTAAATCCTCTCGATGTGTTTTCGTTGGTCTTTCAAATATCCTCAAAGGTGCCAGTGCACGAGGCCCGTGTCTCAAGCGGCCCTTGGAGGCAAATGGCGGCGCAGCACTAAAATGACTGGCCCTTGAACGCGAATGGCGGCGGAGCACCCACTCGTGGCACGTGTCTTGCGCGTTTCTACAACAATGGTTGGCGGTACTTGTAAAAAACGCCTTTATCAAGGGGCTTTAGCAGGGACCCTGGGTTCAGTCGCCCATCTGCATCCTACCGTCGTGCGATCGCGTACCACCTATACTGCGTAATGCACGTTAAAGACCCCGAGCTAACAGTTGTACTGCACTTTTTATAACCTTCAACAGTAACAATGTCGCCCTACAAAACTGCTGCTCTTCAAAAACCTAACGACTAATTTTTAATGTGCCGTTACATTGCATTTTCAATGTGTGTTCACTTGTTCCCGTTCTTCTTTTTTTTGTCTACATCTTTGATTATGCGGCTCTTACTTATGATGAAACACACTATAGGTGTCAGACTTCTGGAAAAATATTATATAACTAAGAAAATGGCACGTGTACGCAGCAGACAAAAAAAAAATATAGGCGCACTTAATAAAAATAATTGAAATAATAGACTTGATTATAATTGTGCTTTCAAAGGTTCGAGCGTACCAAGAGCTATAAAAACGAACTCGATGCTTTGGATGTTGCGCTTGTTCACTGGAAAAATAGTTCAGGGCAGTATGCTCGCACTTGTATGTTCCGCTTCGCTCGCAAGATAAAACCAAATACTTTACTGGTAATGTATTTAGTGAAACAAAGCTTACCTTCTGTATATGTGCAATGCCCTCAGATTTCGCGTGACTACACGCTTGTTTATCATTATTGTTTTCGTCTCCCACTGCGATTCAGTTCGTGTTCTTTGGTGTGCTACATGCGTTAGAGACCAAGGTAACCCAAAAGCATTCTATTTCGTGGATCGTAAAAAAAAAAAAAACCTATGCAACTTGTTACGTGTGCCACAATCAATACAAAATATTCTAAGCTTCACATGTGACCCCTTGCCTGAGCAAACATGTTTGTTTGTCAAGAACAATTACGATTGTATGAAGTCACGTGGGAAAACCTCGTTCTAAGCACGCGACCGTTGGCATGCAGTGAATACTCGTAATCGGCGCCGATGTGATTGGTAGCTGTCAGCAGGTGGAGTTTTTCTGTCAACCCAACGTTAGAATGCTTTCCTTCTTTCTGTTGTAAGCAATCAGGAGAGAACTTACACCAAATATGAGGGTAATAAAGTACTATGAGCATTCAAACATAATGGCCTGAGCAGTATATGTGTACAAGCTTTAGCCTTTGATGGACCTTAACTACCAATACGCTGAGCGCTAGTGTAAAATTTAGCGCTGTCTCAGTCTTAATCAGCGTACCATGTGCGTGCTTACACTATATGTTATACAACGTCAAACTCTACCCGTTTGCATCTTTTTCATTTTTGCGAGCCACAACTTGCGCGCTTAAATCACCAAATTAAGGATGGTACAGGATGTCACAAAAAAAAAAAAATGACAGTCTTTTTTTTATTGCAAAAGTAAACTACGCCCATCGATTAACGCCCATTTTCCGCCAAAAGGTAGCGCTAGGTCACAACCAGATGCCAAAGTTTCATCCAGAACGGACACCTTATTCAAAAGTTATAAGTAATTTTCTCAGCATTTCAATAGGAAAATGAAGCCCATTTTTGCCCGTTTTCGGTTTCTGGTGCCCATAGAGCGCCATGTATTCGAAAACTCCGTCGGCCGCCATTTTCCCATTGAACTTTTCAGAAAATCACTTATAATTTTGAGTAAGGTATCGGATCGGGCTGAACTTTGACATCTGGATGTGACCTCTAGCGCTGCCTTTGGGCGGGAAATTAGCGTTCGGCGATGCCTAGTTTATGCTTGCGGTAAAAAAAGACCCTGTATTTTTTTTTGGAGGGGGGGGGGGGGGGGGGGGGGGCGACGTCCTGTACATTGCTTAAACTGCGGAAAAGCTATCCACAAACCAAGAATCTTTGCCTGGCCAGTCATCGCATTTTTCACTGAATTCGTATTAAAATTAATTATCATTTATTGCTGTGAGTTAATTTTTAACCTTGGCATTTCTTTTATTATTATGACTCCGGCACCAGTCCTACTTTGGGTTTACCAAACTCAACATCTAAACCTAAGTGTCATGTTTTCTGTTTTCCAGTCTTGTGGTTTTGGTCAAAATAAACACCCACCTACCTAAATGAGACACGTACCTGACCGCCCCCCCCCAAAAAAAAAAAAAAAAAATATATATATATATATTTTAGGTAGTTATTTCCTCCCTCAAGCTATAATTTTGAAAACCCAAGTCTATCCCGTCATCTCGTTTTCCTGGAAATCCACAAAGAGCGAATCACATGCACGACAAAAGGGCTGGCCTGTCATATTGCCGCCCGCAGAGCCGAGAAAGCAACGCTTGGTCACAGACTTCTAGAAGATTCGCGTTCATTCTTGCACTGGACGTAACATTCGCCCTGTTTTCTTGTTCTCGAAAGTGCCAGTTCATCCTCGCCCCGAGCGCGTGACGCTCGAACCTTCTTTGCCGAACTTTCAAGATGGTGACGCACTGTAGAATGATAAGCAGCTGCCAGCGACCTTGTCGAGTTACTCTCGCTCTCGCTCTCTGTTATGCTGCCGAATCGCCGCCTGCTTTTCTGCTGCCTCCTGTTCCTTACTTACTTTTCCTTACCTTTCCTTACTTTTTTTGTTTAGCACAAGTTCGCCAATTAAACCTTTATTTTTTAGTTCACTATTGGTCCTCTCGTCACTTTCATTCGTATCAACATAAATCTGATCACATTGAAATATGTGTAATTGGCCTCTAAAATCACCGATAACGGCGCACATGCAATTTTATATTTTTCAACGCGTCGTTGGTTTGGTTGTGCATATGTCTCGTCATTTGGCTCAGGACGCTTTTCACGTTTTGTTCGGATCACATATGCTGAAGACGTGAGCTCAGAGCGTAGGCAACTGGCTCCCTTGCACGAGAGCTGGCGCAGCCGTGCGCGTTCCAAAGAAAGCTCGTGCAGAGAAAAACAAGCAAGGGACCAGGGATGTCAAATTCAGGATATAGAAAAATACCCCACTGTATCGAAGCGCCACCACATACGATTTCTCAGATTGATGTACAGGCCTGGAAAGCGATCCTACCGCCATCTGTTGGTTCAGAATCACACTAACCAAGGGTGGGGTTGCACCTTAAGTTGAAGCATAGTTTTGTTGATTCAGACTATCCAGTTTTTTTTTTCTCTCAGAACCAAAAGGTTCAGGTTGGTGACGTGTTCTATAGGATCAGTCGACTTGACAGTGACAGTCAGACTACGAGCTGATTGGGTAATTATGACGGGCTCACTTGAGTTGGAGCGCTTGGAGACACGGCGCCTCTTCTTCGACATATCTTAGTTTAATTCCCCTCCGTCCTCAGACTCATCCATAGTAGAGGAGTCGTCGAACATGTCGGCCGGTTCGCCAGATCCAGCTTGGGCGCATGTTGGCAGTGGTACTTTCAGATGGCTCATGTCCCGTGTACCCCAAAGGGCGGAGACGGATCCTCGTGGCACCAGGTGAATTGGCTCCCATGACTTCCAGCCGAAAGCTAGGATCATCATTGTCACAAATAACTACAATTTTCTGGAGCTTTGAAAACGATCGTACTTTAAGCTAATAATAAGATTATGGTAATAAGTGGCTGTGACTATTCCATTCCCGTATGTGTGCACATAACAGTTTATAAAAAAATGTCACAAGGAAAGAAGAGAAGAGACATCTCTGCATTATAACGCCTCCTTGGTGTGGTAGGTGCAAAAAATAAACACCTCATATAATAATCAAACCACATGCACTAGAATTTTAACGTTATCAAAGTGAGATCGAGCTGAACGTCAGCGTTTGGCCAGGCCGGGGCCCAATTACTGAGTTGGCACGATTCGAGTGTGATGACGTTTTGTAGCGCCTAGAGAAGGCTGCTTATAAGCTTTCATTATTTTAGGTGGTGTTAAATAAATCTTTTCAACAGACGTCGCATTTTACCTTCGACAATTATTTTTCTTCTTTCTTTGAAAGCGCCACTCCAAGAACGTGTCGTCTATCCCAAGCTTCTCGAAGCAAGAGGCATCAACGGAGAAAAATTGCTGCATATCGAAGAGGAGCTTCTACTTACACTAGAAAAAAGCTCAGTCCTAGCAGAAGATTTTACCTTGGTTCAAGAAGACGGAAGAGAGCAACACGTAAGTGTGTGTGCCATACGAATCAATTAAATTTATTCATTGCTTTGTTGTCTGCTTTTATTGACCACTGTTTGCTAATGTGCCAATACAACTATAGTCTCTCTGACAACGTAAAAAAGTGCAGGACATGGTAGCATTATCTAATAAAAACGCCGGAGAACGAATCAAGAAGAAAAAGTATGAACATTACAAGCCACGTCCCGCGTTTCTTAAGCCGCCGGTGATTATGTATAGGGTGTTTAAAATGCCAAGGCTCGATCTAAAATTGCCCGTAAAAATCGGCGCCTGCCCATAGAAATGTAAACTTTTCATCGAGGGTGCATTTGACAGGTGAGCTTTACCTTGTAAAATTACAAGGCGTAGATCCGTTTCTGTAAAAGAAATAGCGCGAAATACTTGCCAGTGTCAACGGCGGACGATTCGCAGACAACCGAATCGCGTGGCGGGGCGTGTTTGGCGCCCGTATACATATATTAATATATAGCGCTACCATCTTGTTCCGGTTTGCTTGAAATAAGGTATCGATACTGCCCGCGATGATTGTGGTTTGTTCAAATAGACAAAATCTTTCTGTAATGTACCTTTCGTTCAACAATAAATGCGGACAATGATAGCGAAAGGTGAAGCAACAAAAAAGAAAAGAAAACACGGTTGCATAACGGCGGCGCTCTTGCTGCCGACGGATTTCGTCTGAATGTCGTCTGCTTCCTTTCGTTGATCGACTACACCTTCCGACGCTGCTATCAGTACGTGCCCCGAACTCGCCCCGACACTCGTCTCGGTCGTTCTGCGTCGCCGTCTGCCGTTGACCCTGGCAGGTTTTTGGTTCTATTTTCTAGAGAAAGAGAGCTACGTCTTGTAATTTTATGAAGTAAAACTCACCGGTGAAATACACCTTTCACGAAAGGTTTAGATTGCAACGTGCAGGCGCCGATTCCTGCGGCCCATTTTAGATCGACTCTCTTTATTTCAGACACACTATACCAGGAGTGGCCAAGCTGTGGTTCGCGAGCCCCATGCGGCTCTTTGAGTGTTAAAAGGATACTGAACCAAAGAATTTTGTCTCCATAATAAGTGGCACACGTTCTTTCAACGAGCCAGCAGCCCCCGGTGTGTGCGAGCACACGCAACGAAATTGACGTCATAGTCCTCCATTCGCGCTTAAGATGACATTGAAATGAATGGGCTTCGGGCCAAAGGAAAATAAAAACAGGCTTTTCATCTCTACAGGTGAGAGCTACATGCTTGTTAGACCAATAGTTCGCTTACCTTTTACACCAGAGCCCACTAAGGATATAAATAGCTTCTCATGATTCTCCTTTTCCCTGAAGCCCACACATTTCACTGTCATCTTAAGCTTGAATGGGGAACTTTGACGTCGATTTCGTCGCGTGTTCTCGCATACGCCGGCGGCTGCTGACTCGTGCGAAGATCGTGCGCCACTTAATATAGACACTGATATGTTTGGTTCAGCATCCCTTTAAAGTGCAACTCGCGGCTCTCGCTCCTCCCCCCTCCCCCCAACTCCCTCGCCTTCCTTCCGGTCACACGAGCACTCCCCCCAAAAAAAGAAATGGAACGCGTTTTAAAGAGACCGATCTCAGCAGCCAGTTTGACTACGCCACCGCTGCCGCAATGCATCGAGGGAACTTTAGTCTTTCTGCACGTGCGACAATTTCGCTGGAGCTCTGCGCGTGTAGAGCACGAGACGCCACGAACCCTCTCGCGCAGTGCCATTTGCCTCCAGTGAACTAAAGTTATGGCGGCGTCGTGCATGCGCCGAACGCTTGGTGAGATAGGTCTAGGGTGCAAGGACATTGAGGCACCCTAGATAGGTCTATTGAAATACAGGTTGCGGTTTGGTAACCTTGTGCTACTGCTACCTTACGCACAGTTAGACTGCTTTCGACTCGGACAGAGTATAAGTTGTTCAGGTTGTTTACGCCCCCCCCCCCCCCCCCCCCCCCCCCGCGGCTCTTGAAAGTTTTGTGGTTTTGTTTTCAACTTTTCCACCCCTGCCCTATACATTACACACCGAAAAAGTACCCTGCAGTATTGTTTTTCAGATGAGCGGAAAGGAGCTCGAAAAGCATTTGTACCATGACAAATACCATATGGCAGTCCTTTCAATAGAAGAAGTGGCCGGAGGTTTGGAGGTGGTAAGTCCATCGGAAACAGCGCCGCGGTCGTTCCTTGAAAAATGTGGCGTGGCGGCTTCTTAAAGTTCAAGAGTCACCGGTGGGCCAATATTGCCTCCCGTTATTTTAAGATAAAAAACACGGTTGTGACCATTTAGCACCCCTATTAACTTGGGGTCACACTGCACGTACACTCTCAGAAACCTTCTGTTCTCCCGCCAAGCACATGGTAGATCCAATCGCCGCAACCTACGGAGGGCACTCGGCGAATGACGAAATTGATTAGATGCAAAAGAAACCGTTCTGAGTTTCTAGATTTTTTAGAGTTTAGACAAAAAGCACGGTGTTCGGTGCAGCAATGATGATAAAATTATCTGCGTACACTCCTCAAGCCTGGTCGAATCATGCTTATTTCAAGAGTGTCTGTAGACAGGTACTCTCAGTGGGACTGCGGCATTGCGCCATCATTGATAACTACATGACGCATTCCACACACCAGGATTCCCAATGCGTTAAACCAATCTCTTCTTATACTCCGTTTCATCTTGCAATGCACCGCAGAGGGCGCGCTCTATGAGCTACCAGAGCCAATCAGATGTAGGACGAGTGTCACGTGATATTTGAGACGGGCGCTGTGACGCGCGGTCACCCGATACACGTTCACAGCACTCGCTGGATCGGCTGTGTGAAACGGAGTATGGTCGGCTTCCGCATCTTCCTTGTGTCGCCGACAGGGGTCGCACGTAGTCATGGGACTTGTCTCGTACGTGGACATTCCCCGTACCGAGGGATCGAACTTACTTTTGCCGACTAGAGGCTAATAACAACGGGAGTAATATTATTAGTTCGTATTGGCTCAGAAGAGCCGCGGCACCGCAGAAAGCCAAGAGCCCGTATACCCACGGAGGCACGCGGTGCCGCGTCTGTGGATGATGATGATTAGGTGGCGATATAATGTACAAGATTATGTTCTAGATAATATACAAGAGAGGAAGGCTGTCATGAATGCACACAGCGTGCCATTCAGAATTGAATGAAAACACTATTGTAGAATTCCTTCCGAAGAAGTTATTATCGTTCTTATATTATTATGCCTTACTTGAACTCGAGCAATGAGTATGCGCAGTTATAACAAAAATATTGGTTGTTGAAATATTTTAACTTTTTTTTTAATGATAAACGTCCAACACTCGTATAGTATACTCTTATGAAATGTATATAAATGCAAGCTGAGATAAGAGTGAGATATTACCGCTTTCCAAGGATTCAAAGATAGAGAAAGTATGCTCCATGAACATAATGTTTTTTCGCAATTTCTAACCAAAATCGAGAATACGATGGCATACATTTTAAAATATTTTACTCTTAACTCTTGAGGGTTCTTAGATTCCCTAAACGTTAATTTTCAGTTGACGTTTGGAGGACGTGCTTCGCTTAATATTGTTTAAGAATTTTAATACCCCTGTCAGACGGGCACGTTAAATGACATTTAAGCCAAATGAAATTACAGCTCGGCCAATCTGCGGGTTTAATACGCCACGCTGTGCGTGCGCGCACCGTGCAGAACAAGGATCACGAGCTGATTCGCGGAGCGCTGAATGACATTCAATCAAAATGACATTTACTTTCCCGTCTGACAGGTTTATTAGTAAGGTTTCTCGGCTTAAAGGTGCGAAAGTACGAAGTAAAGGGAGGCCTTTTCATGTCAAAAGTTATTTTATCTTTTTTTTTTTTTTCACCTGATATGCCTGAAAATATATGAGGTAAATTTGCAGAAAGGTGTTCTGAGTGACGAGTTGAGGATTGAACCTTTGCCATTGGAAGCGCGCTCTGAGGACGGAAGAATCGCGCACAAAGTTTCCATGATTCAGAAGGCAGATCACTATGATAATGATTACATAGGTAAGATTATCACTTCCTTATTTATCACGTGACTCATTTTAAGTGGTTTGCGTAATCGGACAGGAGAAAAATCAAAGAAACAATAAAAACACTTAGGGACGAGGAGGGACAGCACAGTTCTTTCAACTAGAAACGAACATTTACTGGTGTCTCCTTTAATACGTACAATCTCTGTCCCAACTTATTAGAGTGACGATGATGCATGAAAAAACACCCGAAAAAGGACGACGATTCCCCAGAATAAAAGAGCGATAAACTAGAAGATAAAGAACAAAAGAAAGAAAAAAAAAAGAATAAGAAAAAAATAGAAAAAAAAAAAAAAAAAAAACATTGGCAAATTGAGATAGATGAGGCCGTTGACGTCTAATCCCTGGTTAGCTCAGTTGGTAGAGCGCTCCACCTGTAATAGAGAGGTCCCGGGTTCGATACCCGGACCAGGCGGATTTTTTCAGACGCCACCTAGCTGTGTTTGGAGATTTATGTTTGTCCTTTGTCCCTCTTGTTCCCCTTCTCCAGGAAACATTTTCGTCATTCTTGTCCAGCTCGCTTGCACCTTTGCATTTAATTGCGTTTTAATTATAACCTTAAATTTTCAAGCTTCACCCTTGTTGGTGTTAGACTGGTGGCAGCTGATACAACCCGTTTGCTCTACCGACGTCTAGCCCCTGCCTAGCTCAGTTGGTAGAGCGCTCCACCTGTAATGGAGAGGTCCCGGGTTCGATACCCGGATCAGGCGGATTTCTTCAGACGCTCACCAGTCATTTAGCTATGTTTGGAGATTTATGTTTGTCCTTTGTCCCTCTTGTTCCCCTTCTCCAGGGATTATTTTCGTCATTCTTGTCCAGTTCGCTTGCACCTTTGCATTTAGTTGCATTATAATTACAGCGATGTTGTCTTCGGTACCAGCTATCCTGTAGGCTTGAATAATCTCTCGGCCGAGCTTGTTCTTGTGTTTCCCAATTATGCTGGTGTCCTGGAAACCAGTTTCACAGTTCGTGCAAAGCCGTGTGTGCACCAGAATTAGATGTTAAGATTCGCTTGAAGCACGGAAGACGTCGTCCAATGTATCGGTCACAGCATGAAAAAGGAATAGAATATACCACCTGCGCTTCACAGGGAAAGGTCTCATTGGCATGTTTGATGAAACATTCTTTGGGGGGCTTCGTTGTTGTTCAATCTTCTGCAAAGTTGTTTTAGGCGCAACTCGCACGAGAAGACAACTAAAGTATTGAAGCGCGCTGCTATTCCTTTCAGTCTGCGTGCAGAGTTGTGCACATATAGTATGAAGATGACAGGTGACGCTGTCTATACTCAGCCATAACCTAAATGCTCGTGAGCACAAAAAAAGCAGGCTATTGGCTCCGTTGTGTAGTTTCAGTCGGTAATCACCTAGCGGACCTTCGTTCGGTTATTTCAATGTGGAGCGAAAGTTCGTCTGCTTCTTGCACAGGGATTGCGAGGATGCCAGAACGCCGAGCTTTTATTAGATATTGAGGACGACGTCTCATCATGGTTGAGACGTCGTTTTGTCCTTCTCTGTTCCTTTGACTTATGTCTTCATATCTGCCCCAGTCTCAGGTTTATTCAACATGGTTAACATTCGCCAGCTTACCTGATTGCCTACTATATAATTTCTTATTGGATGACTGAAAAAAAAATGGTGGGTAAACCTTAAGGCATCTAGCATTCAGCTCTACCCACTATCCTTTCAGTAAAATACAATCACAGCCCGGCGTCGTTCTGACGTCAAAGCAACCACCTGCACAAGAAGCAGACGACTTGCTCTCCGCATAGCCATGGCGTTCACCGACAGTACTGAAATGGTGCCATGAACGCGTCACCGACTGGTGTGATTACCGCGTCCAAAAAACTGGTCTCTCGACTTCCGCCTGATGATGTAGTAGAAGTGTCATGCTGTAGCCGACAGCAATCCTGGCGGTGTCACAACAGCCGTAGTGGATGTGAATGACGCCTGTTCGTTGCAAGTCGCTCTCCTGCTTAACAGTCCACGGAAGCTTCGACAGCCACAAGTTGGGACGGTTACGTTGACAGCGACACTCGCGGTTGCTCGTGCTTCTTGACGGAACTTTTACCACGAACCACCAGGGTCGCGACATCCGACAGCACGACACTCCGGCTTTTGTGACGTCATTTGTTGCCACTTTGGGAACCCTTTCGGTGCACGGGCAGAATGGGACGCTGAGCACACCAGTGAGCACACCTTAACCCCTGCGTCTATTACGCCAGCAGAACATAGAATCCGGGTTGTAAGTTTCTGAGTTAAAAAAAAACAACCTTGCTGAGTTCGAAAAAACTTTGGGTTGTAGACGTCCTCCTAGAGAAGCGACTGAATACCGTTATATGTTCTTCAGCAAAAAGCAAGGAAAATGCGTTACTTTTCGTGCTCTTGAAATGTGAAGGCCCGTTTTCGTCTTCTAAAAACCGTGTGTCTTGAAGCCTGTTCAAACATTTGACGACGAGAGAATACACTGGCGCCACCTATCGGGTAGCCATGGAACATTTAGCAGTCTCAAATATTTCTTTTTTTTTTTTTCGCGCTTTATTCTTTATGTTTTGGCTTGAAAAACTTTCATCAATGTTATAAACCAGAATATCTCGTAGGTAGTACGTACATTTAATTCCGCAAATACCGCAAAACCTTCGCTCTCGTGAAATGCAGTACATGGGCCACCGCATAGTTGGCGCAAGCGTGCCAGTGTGTTCTCTCGTCGTAAGAGATTTTAAAGCACTCGGTAACGAGGAGTCGCAAGTGTATGAACGGACCTTAACTGGATCGTTACTTCACTGCAAAACATAACTAGGCACAAGTAACGCGTTCCCTATAACGTGTCACGTGCAGGTCTGGCGCAATGACCACAGGTCTGATGCAAGACATGTATTGATTTGCGCTACAATACAATGCAAAACAATACACAATGCAATGCAACCAAACACAGTGCAATCTAATAAAATGGCCTAGAAGAAAACTCAGTAGAGTTATATAGTACAGTAAACTCCATTTCCCGTTATGAAAAAAAAAAATGCGCTGCGTGCCTTCCAGTGACCCCTGATTCTGCGGTCTCAGAAAGATCCTGGAGCTCAGCTCAAGGTGAGTAAAACACAGGGTGATCATAAATTATCTGCGGTATATTTTATTTACTTTTTATTTTAATTGTATTTATTTATTAATTGCTTACAGCAGTGCAAATGAATGGTCCAGACAGGAAGGGTAGAAAGGAAAATAGAGCACATCCTGTACAAGTTCAGAAAAGAAGCTAACATATAACTAATAAATAAAAAAAAAAAAATTATCAAAAACTCACTGTGCGAATGTACGACCTCACTGCACATAGTGTACATGAAAGGCGAATGGGCATCAACACGGTAAAAACACCGACAGCGGGCAAAATAGAAACAAATAAACAAACAAAACCTAGAATATAAAAAAAATAAAAAAAGAGTTAAAAAAACTTTGCAATACGCGAGCATTTACGATGATAAGCAGTGTTGTGGAAGGGATGACACAACTGAAAATGAATGAGCGTCAATAAGTTTAAAGTGCGTTATCTGCTAATGAGACAAAATCAGTGGATGATATTAGACCTTAGAGAAGAGAATTCCAGTCCTCGATTGTGAGATCGAGAGAAAAAGAAGTATTTAAACAAATAAATAAAAATAAAAACGGCAAATTAAGTAACATGATTCACGGCACATATAATATACCCCTTTCAAAAGTTTGCGCCCTCTAGTGGTCGCAGGGTCAAGTCATCAAGTCCTCCGTTTTTGGGCACGTGTACTATGAGCCTGTATCGGGAACGAGGACTGCGTCCGTGTTCGGCGTGGACTCGCTGCAGCTCGTACAGAAACCGAGTGTCGCGTCAGCCTTCGGCGAGAACTCGGATCCAATCCCGTGCTTTGTGCCCAAGACATGGCGACTGCCAATGTTGCCCGATGTGGTTTTGAAAAAGGGTCTATGCGTAGAGAAAGTCGTCTGCTTCTTGCAAAGGAGTCGAGTTCTGATTGGCTTTGACTTGGAGGAGAAAGAAAAGGGTAGGCCTCAATACCAAATGCCTTGAAGTCTACCCACTATTTTTTTTTTCGGTCAGCCAATAAGAGCTCGGCGTTCTGACATAACCACAACCCCTGTTCAAGAAGCAGACAAACTTGCGCTCCGCACTGTCGGACATGGTCTGGCCGTATAGTGTTACGGCCGACCTAATAAGCTGTTGAGCATTGCTCGACATAAGTAGAAGTGTGGCTCACGAGGTGAGAGCGTCAGGGAGCTAGAGTCTCAGTTGTCCCGCCTCCAGTCCGAGCTCTTACTTTCGACGACGCTTCGTTGTCTCGTGCACCTCCGGCGCGAGTGCGCAGCCAAAGCACGGCCGAAGGCACGGAGGGCATTCTGGAGGCCGGGCGGTCGGAAGGCACGCATTGAAGCAACCGTATATGTTGTGATAGTTTGAGTAACTGGATGCTTCCTAATCTGACACCAGATTTTCATGACTCTCACTGTAACTCAGGGACATTTTTGAAGCAACTTCGGATTTAATTGAGTTACAGTTACTCCTCGAAATAATGTGAGGAATGTTCAAGTTAAAGCTCATCTTTTAAATCAATACTCTGAGCTGGCACTGCGTCAAACGAAAGGCATAATTGAGACTGCAGCTTGGGCCGGTTGGTTGTTCGTATATACCTTCGATGTTACAGCACACCAAATCATTGTGCGAGTAGTGTGTCTGATCTTGTACACTGTAACATCGGACGAGGGGCATGGTTCTTGTGCAAGCAGTGTGTGTGCTTTTCTCATCTGTAACATCGGACGAAGGGCATGTCTTGCAAGGTTCACGCTTCTTGCATCATGAGTTGTTCATTGGCCTTCTTGTCGGATAATACGAAATTGCCACTGGCTGTGGGGCTATTACGTTCCGGACTCGCCATGCCCTGGGCGTCTTTGAAGCTGTCACAGATTTTAAGAACGTGTAATATGTGTATTAAGATCCTCCCGTGTCTCCACTGAATAGCCCCTACCTCCTCACTGTCTTTTTTTTTTTTTTAAACATTGCACTATAAAGTATGTAAATTGTGTTTTACCTTGTAACCACCCTACTAAAGTTTCCGATGGAAACTGGTAGTATTTCTAAATAAATAAATAAATAAATGTCGCGAGAGTCTTGCATTTTTCTTTTTTCTTGAGTGGTTCGTGTGGTACATTAATTTCTGTTGCACGCAGAAACGGGGCTCACGGCGGAGACAGTGTTTGTCGAAGTGAAGATTTTATGCGACCCTCGTCATCATCGCCATCCTCACTTCAAGAAACCAAAAGAGGCGCTGGTGTACTTGGCTGTCTCCCTGTTTTCGGTATGGAAACCGCCATGACATAACAGCAACACGATTGCGATAACGCCCCTAGCACGACGTTGTAACCGACCTACCCGCCACCGTCAACTCGTCACAGGAAAGCAAATCGTAGATGATCCGGTCGAAGGGTGCATTTCGTGCTGAAGTCACCGACAACTTGGTCGCAATTACCTTTTAGTTCTTCACAAATTCATCGTGTGCATTCGCCCAGCTCATCGGTATATCCAGCTTTTAAGTACGGTCGCAGCGATAGGTACTGTCTTTTGGTTTGTCTTGCAACATCATTTCGTCAATCGCTGCAAGAGATCAAAGATCGCTCTACCTTTCACTCCCGAGGCACAACAACGTGCAATGAAATGAAGCTCACCCACATCCAACAAGGTGCAACGCCGATTTTTTTTTTTTTATAAAGATTGCCACGTGTTGACTTGAGGAAGGTCAGAAAGCGAAAATTGACACTGTCAGAAAAAAGTTTCAACCGGAAGACCTGTATTGGGATTTATTTTATTACTCAAGGGCTCGCGTTGAGCTGCATGCTATTTAGTTTCAGACGTACTAGTTGAGCTACGCCGGCCTGCTCTGTTTATTGAGTTTCCCTTGGTGCCATCATATTAAATACAGCGCACAAGCAGTGAGGAAGACAAGGGAAAAGAACGCAGAGTTCTGAACACTCTATTTTCAGAACGCTCTTCCTCACTGCACAAGCAGTTAGGAAGAGAACACAACACTTCGTTTTCTCTCCTTTTCTCTTCCTCACAGTTTGTGCGCTGTTTTTAATATGATGCAATCTTACCAACCCGATCAACTCTCCACTTCCCTAGATGCGACGAATTATCCCTCCAGAACTTGCATTAAAAAACCAAAAGCAACTTAAATTTGTTACTTATCCTTGGTTCACCACAAAGCTCAGTGGGAGAAACTTGCTAGCTGGGCCAGTCATGCGCAGAGTCCTTCGTCACGCGTTACTTGCAACTAGTTATTTTTTTTCGGTAACGAGTAAGTATTTTCGTTATTTTCTGATTAAGTAACGAGTAACGATATTTAGTTTCGTCTGGAAGGGAACGTGTACAACACAAGTACACAACCTAGTTCTCACCCCAGCTCACGCCTGCAATTTGCACGAGGGGAAAACGCTAGACAGATCATAAAAAATGCGCGCAAGTTATTTGATTACAGACACAGTTATCTCTGAATGAACGTGTTAAAAAGGAAAGAATGGTTAATTTTCGACGACAAGTATTAGAAGCGGCATCATAAAAGTGACATTGTCGGAGTAACCACAAGAAGAAAAAAAATCGTGTTACGTTCAAGCTAACGTAACGCGTTCCTTTTGAATCGCTCCAATGTGTAACGCAGCATAGGGTTTTTCAAATGCCGAGGCTGGATCTAAAATGGGCCGTAAAAATCGGCGCCTCCAAGTGGCAATCTAAACTTTTCGTCAAAAGTGTATTTCACAGATGGGTTTCATCATGTAAAATTACAATGCGCAGCTCCCTTTTTGTAAAAAGGAGGGCCAAAAAACTTGCCATGATCGATGGCGCACGTGTTGACAGGTGGCGCTACCTCGTTGTTCGGGCCGGCTCTGGTTCGGGCTAGAGTTCCTGTATAGGCTCCCACGGGAGCCAGAGTTGCGCGTTCATCCCCCTATCTCCGGCTTTCCTGCTCGGCATTTGGAGTCTGCGTTCATAATATGCGCTAAAACTGGTGCTAAGACCTCTAATACATACTTAAGTGGTTGGATTTGGAAATCATCTATATAAGAGGAGTTACTGTTTTTAAATGATAACATCGTACAAATTACTTTCTGCTCGTCTGTTGGAAAGAAAAATGCATTGTGTTGATTTTTGGGGTTCATAAGGGCCATCGATAAAGCACTATGTATGCTACTTACAAGATCTATTAGATACATGCATTGCAAAAAGTTTATATCGGTTTATAAAATACCACCGAATCGCGCGAGATCATGGGAAGGTCACGTGTCGCGCCCAAATCCAATTAAAGCGAGGGGAAATAGAACTTTTGAGAAGGAAGGGGCGTGGGCGAGGAGAAATTGCTTTTCCCCATTTTAGACAATGGTTTGTGTTACCTTCCAGTATACATGGACCTTAAATTTACCCACTTAATGGTGTAAGAATTCCACAACTCCACCGCACCCTTAGCGTAGGACTGAACAAAGTATAGATGAAGGATTAGAAGTAGCGACTTTCCCCCCAAAACATGCATTTACACACGAATATATCGCACAGAAAGAAAAATTTGCTTGGAGGAATTACTAAACACCTTTGAATTTATTTTAATTGTTATTAGCTGAAAATTGTAATTTTGTGGGGAACTGCCAGAGACAATTTTGGCAGTTTCTTTTTAAATGGCAATATAAATGTATGGCTCCATTCCTCAAGCAATGAATTTCGCTGCTAAAATATGAGCACTCGTTTTTACCTCTCAAAGATCTGTGCTACAAGTCGGCATGAAATTGCTTTTCTTTAGGTTTGAGTTGCATTTTTCCTTTACGTGGAACGTTGACGAAAGTTAGTCTTTTTCGTGTGAATTGACGGCCACAAAAACCACTTTAGGCTCAGCCATAATTAATTATCCTGACTAGGGCTGATATTTAAGCGAGTTGATACTTCATGACAGCAATTTTCGCGCAAAACTCGAGGAAAAGAATGAATCACAAAGGCAGCGCCTGTTCCTGTGCATCTTTCGTCGTCGTCGTTTGCGCAGCATTTGCTTTAATACTCATGTTTATCGGCACACTTTAAAAAACGTCGTTCAAATATGTTTCACACTAAGCCAGAAATCACAACACTCTTGGCTCGGAATTCCCTCACGGGCTCGTCCAGAAACTTCCTACAGATTTATTATTTCTAAATTTTACGATAATTATTTTTCTTCTTTCATGGAAAGGTTGTTTTAATGTTTATAACGAATAGTTTATTGATTTTAATAGAATTTTTTTATTTCTACGCATGAACAATGTGAAGTAATAGGTGCCCAAATTTAATTTTATATTTGAATCTTCTCTCCACTGAAGGTAAACCTTCGATACGCAGCGCTCACCGGCCCAGCTGTTCAATTTCTTCTCACCGGTGTGATCCTGCTTGCGGTACGTGTGATAACAATGATTATGTTTTGAATACTACAAAATTCTCTTACAAACTAACCCCAATAACTAGGGGAGAAAAATTTTAAATTGGCAAAGAGGACATTAATGAATGGGCTGCATGATCTTTGGCTATGTATTGGCTATGCTTTGGCTATGTATTTACAAATTAAAATTTCATATTTTTGCAAAACTTATTAAGACCATGATGAATATAGCGCGCGACACTGTTTGCACAAACACAATATTGGAGGTTTCTCGCGTCGTACTTTAAAATGGCACTGGCGGGCGCACACTTTTACAGAAAAAGATTATGCCTTGAATGAGCACTTTCCAGCACATTAATAGTCTTATTACCACACCCTATAACTTCTAAAGAAATATTAACTGTTAAGTGAGATAAAAGCTTGCGAAAGAGGAAATACTAGCGTGTATGTTATAGCCAGAGGCCAGACGGCCATCATTAGTTGGGGGAGGGGATGAGGGTGTAACAGCTGGTAGAAAGAACAGTTGTGAAAGTGAAGAGGAGTAATGATTCGCCAATGACGACATCGCGGCGGCGGATGGAGCCGCAACCTCGAGCGACGGAAGGGGGGCGGTAAAAACCGACGACGAAAGCGAAGTGGGAGCCTCTTGGTCGTAGAGTCCATCGTTGAGAAGCAGTTGGCACATACGATGTCTGAGCTGTCCAAGTACTGTCGCCCCGGATACACCAGCGCCAAGTACATAAATGTTTTTGCTAACAGCGTCGCGCAGTGTGATATTCCTAAATGGGGCCCTTGTGAGCGACTAAGACGGTATCAATCTTGCTGCTGTGCGATGCGCAGTTTCTACGCCAATAATCTGGCAGGAGTTTCGTGAAACCTTCAGATGTATGTATACTCCTTACTGTATGTAACACAATTTTTTGCTTGCTTCCTATATTTTCCAGAACTACTCGCACGTAGTGACGGTGCCTCCAACACCAGATGGTTTTGTCAGCGAACAGGTCGGGTACCTAGACTCGGAAGGATCGCTAAAGAAATTATCATATCACTTTCAAACAAAGCAGCTTAACGTTACTGCAGACGTGATCCTTTTCGTCACAGGGTAAGTCAAAACTCGAATATTTTTTCTTCAATCAATTAAAATGAGATAATCTACATCCGGCTATCATAAGAATATTGTTTATTGTTTATCTTTATACATGCAAAATTTATGAAGAAGTTACATTGTATAAATCAAAGCGAACAGTCGGTCACAGTTTTGGTGCCGCATAGTTTGATTTCCCCTCCCCCCTCTTTTTTTTCCCGATTCATGTAACTTATATTTGGCCGAATATACTGTAATTTGGTTAAGAAAATAAAAACCGAAAAATATACTTATACTATATGTGTAATACAGGGCTTGACATGCCTCAGATATGTTATTACCGCTTTGCAGCTACTGACCTTAACTTCAATGAAACAAGTCACAAAGCATGGAGCGTGGACATAATTAGCCACATTCCGCATTAAGATTTAAGTTTTTTTCGGTATTGAAAAAATATTGCCTTTCTGTAAAGATGAAACGTTATGGCGTTTGACAATTCCAGCTTGGACATGCTCATAATGCAGAATTACAATTGGAACCCTAAAATTCATGGTGAGTTCATCATATCTTAGGTCTTCTGTGATGCCAATGAACGAATACCCTTGGGATCAATAGGCTACGACGACAACCTCTGGACAGGAGAACAAGGGGAATAAAGGACCAACGCAAATTTCCAAGCGCAGCTAGGTGACTGGTGCGCGACTAGAAAAATCCGCCTGGTCCTGGGTTTCGATCCAGGGACCCCCCTTTCCAGTGAAGTTCTTTATCAACTTTTCTAACCAAGAGTTAGACGCCAGGGGAGCAAACTACAAAATATTTTTTTTCTTCGTTTTTTTCTACTCAGTAATTCGGGGTAAACAATGAATCCCGCCTTCTACCTTCCTTTAACGAGTGCCTTCCTTTGCGGTTGGTTGGGTCGAGGACACATGAGCAACGCTAAATTTTAACTGATAAGTTCCTTCAGAGGGAGGAGGAAGAGGAGGAAAAAAAATAACTTAATTGAAAAAAAAAAAACACTTGTTGTAGGTGGGGCTTTTAGTCTAGGGTTCCAGTGCTTTCCGCCGCCAGTTTCGCCCGCTCAACCAGCTCTCGCTGGCTTTGAACAGACGAGCTGAGCAGCGCAGCCTCCCAGGTCTCGTAGGTACGGTTAGGTTTAAGAGGGAGCGAGGAATTAGATAGGCGTGCCCACGTTACATGGTAAAGTGTCGGATATTCACCACTATGCGGGAACCTATCGGAGTATCTACCGGGATAGAATTTGTGTAGATCACCTAAGTGTGTGTATCTACTTGTCTGTATTTGACGCCAGGCCGCAGCCTCCTCGCGAGAAAGTTTCTTGCCGGGAAGGGTGAATGACGTCTCATCTCTCTGACGGGCAAGAATCTCTGAGAACTGAAGAGGCACGGCGTATCCTTTGCCCCTTTTACTTGCTTCGGTATTGACACTTCGTATACTGGAGTACACCAACATGAAGGGTGAGCTTCAGGTGAAATTTAAATGTAATGTAAGCGGCAGGGACGACGTTTGCAACCCACAGCAAGGCGAGAAGATTATACCGCACACTGTCACTTTCATCACCAAGCGAGCGTCTGTTTAGGGCGGCAGTGAGCTTTGTAAACAAGCAAATGAGCTTGTTCCTGCCGGAAAATATCAACAAACTTCTCTGAATCTAAAAGAGGAAAAATAAGTTGTTAGACTCTTTGGATCCTAAAAAAAAGCACATCAAAGTTGAAACGACAAATTTACACATTGCGTCTTTTAGCACACAGTAACGAACAAAAAAAAAAAAAAATCAGCAAAGGCAAGAAGTGTAAATTTATCTTCATATGAATGAAAATCATTGAAACCGATTAATCAAATAATTAATCGATTAAAGGGTTCCGATTAATCGGGTTACAATTTTTAATCGACGCCCAGCCCTACAATTAATTCAAAACTGCAAGCGAACAGGACAAGAGTAACGATAATAATCCCTGGGGAAGGGGAACAAGGGAGAAGGAAGACAAACACCAGTCTCCAAGCACAGCGATAGGTAACTGGTGTGCGACTAATGGTGAATTCCACTCGTAGATCTGGAGCGCTTTCCAAAATCCGCGAGGGAGGCAAAATTCCGCTCCGTGGGACCCGCTCCGTATCGACGAGGGGAAGATAAACTTGCATTTTCGGAGCGACCTCACCAACACCCCTCCCCACCCCTTCTCCTTCCGCCGTTCAAAATGACGGCTGCTCGAACTTGACCAGCCCACCAACACCTCAGCCGGCTGATCTTTCCGACGACCAGTGACGGCTGTCACTGCTTAGCTGCAGAAGTAACACGCGACACAGGCCGGGCGGAATTATACGTACCACGGCGCCTATGTCACAAATAGCGAAGACGTCCGCGTTCGGCACCGTCACATACCTTTCGGCCGCCTCGAAGCGGCGGGGCACGGACAGCGATTGCCAGCGGTGGAGTTCAGATTGCTAGTACGACTTTAATAAACACAGAGGTAACAAACCATCACTTGCGCGGTCGTTGCCTAACCACTTCTTGCTTTATTTCACGGGAAAACGCCGATGGAATGCAGTGTAAAAAGGTAAACAATCACTGGCTGCAGAATGAATAGGCCTAACCTTGCGTCTGCCTCCGGCTTTTCTGTCGTTCTTTTTTTCGTTCTTCTTCGGTGATCACAGATGTCAGCGCTTACGATTTGCCACGCTCCACATTCCCGGCTTTTTATCCCTGATCTACGCGAGGTAGAAGCGTTCGAGCCGTCACAGTCCAGAGTAAACAACCGACGCACCCGAACAGATCCAACTCCACGACCCGACCGTGGCCCGACCGGCCCGCCGATCTCTCCAACCTCGCCGCGCCTGCGCACCGCCGATTTAGACGGAAATCACGTGGGCCGCTCTGTCAATTTCCGGAGAGATCTGTGAAATCCCGCAGAGCAAGTTCGGCGGAGTTGGGGGCGCTCCGTGGAGCGGGCGCTGCCAGAGATCTACGAGCGGAAGATGACCAACTTGAGCCAGATCTGCGAGCGGAATATGCGCGCTCCAAATGGAGCGCTTTTGGAGCGCTCGAGATCTGCGAGCGGAATTCACCATAAGAAAATCCACGTGGTCCTCTTATCGAACCAGGGACTTCTCCATTTCCAGTGGAGTGCACTACCAACTGAGCTAGCCAGGAGTTAGACGTCAGCGAAGCAAACGGGTTTTAACAGCTGTCACCAGTTTAACACCAACAAGGGTGAACGGCCTGCATTTTAAAGTTACAATGATAATGTAATTGATGCAAAGGTGCAAGCGAGCTGGACAAGAATAGCAATAATATTCCATGGAGAAGAAAAACAAGGAGGACAAAGGACAAACATAAATATTTAAACACAGCTAGGGGACTGGTGCGCGACTGAAAAATTCCGCCTGGTCTTGGTATCGAATCAGGGACCTCGCCATTCCAGTGGGTCCCTCTATCAACCAAGATACCATGAGTTAGACGTCAGCAGAGCAAACGGGTTTTGACAGCTGCCACCAGTCTAACACCAACAAGGGTGAACGGCCTGCATTTTAAAGCTATGATGATAATGCAATTAGTCTAAACGTTCAAGAAATTGTTTTTTTTAGTTGCCCTTTTTTAAATTTTTGATATTTTGCGCTAATGAAGTTTGGTGATAGGGTTTTAAGTTGCAGCGTGTTTTGATAAACCTATCTATCCGCTTTATCAGTTTTTGATCATTTATTTTTAGGGCTGGACGTCAATTAAAAATATTAACCCGATTAATCACCATCCTTTAATCGATTAATCGGTCTGCTTCATATTCGTGCATACTATTTTTAAAAAGCCAAAATTACAAAATTACATTGTTTTGCCTTTGTTGAATTTGTGATGAACGGCGCCATATACAACTTGGATTATTAATCAACTTCGGTGTGTAGTTAAAGACAGTTCAAAGACACTCACACTCACAGCCTATTACTTCAGCTGCATGAGGCACGGATGTTAGCTGATGTTCTCCGGCAAGAGCAAGCTCCTTTGGGTGGTCGCAATGACATCCGCTGCAATAAAAGGACACACTCGGACGTGATTGGAGTGGTCGGGACACCTGCAACCTTCTTCGCGTGTCTGGAGTTACAGTCTCGCCCTACAGTTTACTTTAGGTTAAGATAGCGCCAACAATTTCGTCCTTCATACCGGTGTACTCGACCACGACTGCGTGGTGAAAATATTTATTTTCATTGTCTTTTGGTTCGTCAAAAGTCAACGGATGAAATGGTCAAAAAACATGATGGCTATTAAAGTATTCATCATTTAATTGGTAGGTTAATCCATCAATTGCCCAGCCCTACTAGTTTTTACTTCCACCTTTCGCAAAAATTAGATCACCGCAAAATACTTATCAATCCTTTATTATTTTACGGCGTTTCTTTTACTACTTTTCCTAATTTTTGGTAATGAACCCCTTTAAAGCGCTTGTTCTCTATTGGATGCTGTGAAAATCCAACACTTTGGTAAACACAAAAAACACGGCCAAAATTTTTAACTTAAAACAATTTAACATTTCACCTGTAATGTCTCAAATTATTCATACCAACCCGCTCGTTCTGTCCTCTCAAAGTTTGATTTAGACGTTCAGCGGTGTCGATCGTTTCGTCATTTGGCTGTACGACCAGAGTCTTTTTATAATCTACGCGTGAATTTAGAAAGCGGTTTATCTCCGATGTTAACATGAGACGTTATTAGGGAGTTTTAGAATAGCGCACGCTAAAGCTTTGCTTACGCAAAGAATGGCGTCGTCGCCACTGCGCATGCTCCGAACGCAAACCAGATTTTGCGCTTTGCGTGCGCAATTTTAGCGTGTGCTATTTCTCGGAAATAGCGGGCGTACGCAAAGCGCCTTTGCGCTCCTCTAAGGAGGAGTCGTGATGGGAAGTTGGCTACAGCCAAAACGAGCACGGATTAAAAAAAACAAAAAAATGGCGGCTTCCAGGATTACGGTTGCGGTCGCTTTGGCGGTGTTGTGAGCGCGACGTCGGCGGCATCCTCGCGACTGGGATTTCGAATACGGGACCTCGGGACGGCATTGCACTCGGTTCAGAAAACCTGGTAGGGTGGGCAACGATCACCGGCAACTTGATGCTTGCGACGAAGGTCAGTACACTCTTGCCGAGGCGACGCATGCGGCGGGCACGACTTGTCGACCGCTCGCGTCGCACATCACGTTTAAACAAATGTAAAATTGTTACTCCGGACCAAAAATCTTGTTTTTTTCTCAAGTTGCAGCATTTCGTGTGTGAAATAGAAATCGTGACCGTATCTTGGTGGCGTTGCAAGCGCGAGATGCTTGGGCTTTGGCGTCGCGGCGGAGAAACGCTATTCTAAAACTCTCTTGCGTCGCGTGCGCTAAACCAAGTGCTAAATTTAACGCTAGCGTGCGCTAAAATTGCGCACGTTATTCTAAAACTCCCTATTAAGTTTTCTAAGAACGCGCAAATCCACCATTTTTTTAAAGTTTCTGATTCGGAAGGTTTTGCCATGAACTGCGCGAGTGCGAGGCACGAGCAATCGCGAGCACTTCATTCTGAAGAATTTCCCTAGTGTCACTGAATATTGTGACACTATGTCAATGATTACTCGTGCCACCGAATACTAAACAATTCTGTTTGTCTGTCTTTTTATTGCGAATGTCTTATACCACTGTAGTGCTTCTTGTCTGTAGAAATGTCCACTTCTGTATGGGTCTTCAATTACCTACAGTATTGATAAATAAATAAATAAATACCTATTCTAAGGGACCCTATTCAGCGAGTGCACATACCTAGGAGACAACACTCACATGCTTGTCGACCGGCGATAAATAAAAGAGCCATGTAACGGTATTGGCATGAAATGTATCTTGCTTTACACTTGCCTACTGGCCCTATAGGGGGACCCAAGTATATGATCACGAATGACAATTGATGAGGAGACGGAAACTGAAGCAAACTAAACGTTTAAAGGCGCGAAAATGTGCCCAAAACAAAATAAATAAAAGTTGGCGTCGCAGGCGTCGATGTCGGCGACACAGCAGGATCGAACGCTGGTGCGAGACTGACTTCGCTGGCCATGCGGAGTCCCTCATGCACACATGTGGGCTTCTGGAACATTCGGCGTGGAACATTCGGCGTAGAACTTTGGGCGCGTAGAACATTCGGAACTCGATCAGACGGCAATATTCTCGAACTGATGGGAACTCCAAGTTGAAAAAATTAATAAAAGAACATTCCACCGACTGGAATCGAACCTAGCCCTTTCTCGCGGGAGTCAAGCGCGGCAACCATTGGGCCCCGCACGCGATCGATCGGCACGCGCGTGGCAATACCAGCACGCAACGCCAAATACCAAGAAGGTTTCTTGTAGAGGTGCAATTTCAAGGATAAAAAGAAACTTGATCTTTCGAATTTTCTTTCCCAGAACTTGACGTGGTCATGTAGTTGTATTCCTGATGTGTCACACCTGGGGCGGCGATAGTCAAATGCTGCTTATAGAATAATAATTGGGGTGTGTGTAGGTTTATGCAGCCCAGAACTTGGTCTGTGTCAACGGGAGACAAGTCTCCCAGCTGTAGATGAGAAATTTAGTCAGTGCAGTACAACCGCTAGCCTGGGGTCTTTAACGTGCAGCACGCAGTAGTGAAACACGACCGCACGCCGGTACAATGCTCATCCAGATTGAAACGGGCAAGGGTGGCGATTGGCTGCTCATAGATTGAACACGATCACTACATGAGCGCTCGATTAGGGCTCGTGACCATCAATGCCTCGACGAGCATTCATGTAGTTGCTCGTGCCCAGTCGCAGCAATGATGGCAATAACCGGATCCTAACGATAGAGACTTTAAGCAAGCCGTTATCGTGTTCTGCATACCGCACCGGAGCCTTTGTAGCATGTTTTTACAAAAACACTGACCCCCCCCCCCCCCCCCCCAATTTTTTTTATTTGTTGCCAGGCGATTTGTATGTTGTTAGAAGGCTACCCAACCAGTATTGTGCTAATGAATCACGTATCTCTGTAATAAAGCCAAACAAACCCAACTACTCGAAACCGAAACACGAGCACGGAGTAATGGCGCGATGTGCCGACTAGAGAGGAGGGAGAAACATAGAGGAGGAGAGCCTCCATAAATCACGTGGCTACACCACACTGCGTTTGTTTTATTGGTTTTTTTTTTTCCATCTGCATTTTGGGTTGTGCGAAGCAGACAGCAGTTTTTACATTGTAATGGTAAAGCACACAAGGGGGAGCTCCTCGTTCGCAGTAATGCAGCCAGTCGACTGTAAATCAGAAAGTTTGCTGCCGATTCCCAGCTACAAAGGCACACTGCACTTCGAAAAGCAAGTGGCTCTCAAGTTTTGCAGTGCACCTGGCTTACCAAAGCGAATATTTTTACGTCGCGTTTTAATTCTGCGTCACGACGCTCACCCATTTTTCTCGCGGATATCGTGTAGAAAAATAACAAAAGCAATAAAGCTGGAAGGACACCATGTTTATTTAGTTGATTCTTTTTTAGTCCTCTCGGCTTCCTCTTACCACACATCGAAAGACGCTGACAGACGCTTGTATTGGACCGTGGCTCACGCATAATAGAACGCCGCTTTCATGGTCGCGTCTTTTGAACGTTGCAGAACGTTTTAGACGGGGGCGGAATAGCAGATGGACGGAGGCAAAAACGAGCGCCGACCAGCAGCATATCTCGCGGGCACTGCAGACGACGATAGACGGTGGTGAAATAGCAGACGGCGCCAGTGGCTGCCGCGCGGCTGCCCGCACGACTAGCGAGCGGCGTCAGACCCCAGACTAGAGCACTGGATGTCGCGAAAGGGAGACACTACACTGTTAGCAAAAATAACACGCCCAGACGTGTAAACCGTTGTCCCATAGCGGACACGTCGAAACGTGTTCATTTTACACGCAGCTATCTGTGTTTTTCGTCTACACATGAGGTGCTGTGTAAACTTCACACGCTACACCATGTCTGCCTTCAGCAAAACACGTTTCGAGCGTGTTCCTTATGAAACATGGCGGAAACGGCCGAGAACAGATGAGAGACGAGCCCAGCGAGCCGCGCGCCTTTCACCCGAATTGAAAGCACACAGGGCGCGTTAGTTCTCGTTCAATGTCTTTTATACACAGTAAAGTCTCCAAGCGGCGGACGTATACCTTCGTGCAAAGGTACGTACTGTACGTGCGTCGTCGGCGGTCGGCGGCGTCGGTAGCTTCAACGAGCCGCTGGACAAAAGAACGAATGCCGACCTCACATGGATAAATAACTTGAGCAAACTATTTAAAATCGGGCGGTAACTTGCGCCACCTATCGAGATTTCTAGCAGCCTGTATTTAAAAAAAAAGACGAGTCTGTTAACACTGCGAACGACCACGACTAGAGAGCAACCCTACATACAACGCAGGCAAACCAGTACCACATGCTACACAGCACCGACATGTACACAAACACAACGACGACACTACGCCCGACACTTCCTACTCTTTTTTTTTTTCTTTATTGAACCGACACTTCCTACTCGATATCCATTTCTCCCCGCGGCGCATATAAGCTTGACATGGGCGGGTGAGCTCTTTGGTCGCTGACCGTTACAGATTTATAGACGAATACACAAAACACGGCGCAATGGACAGCCGTGTGTTAGAACTGTTTGCATTTAAGAAGTATGGAGGCAAAATCTATAATGTTAGTCCGTTGCAATAAATAACGATACGTTAACAATAAATCTGAAACCGGTCATGAAAAAGTTCAAATTTTTGTTATTTTCTTGCTTGACCAGTGATATGAGCATTCCGACTAGCTTGAATCAGATAGGAAAACAAATTATTGGGATTTTGTCATTACGTATACAATAACAAATGAAAATGGTCCTTCCGCAAAGCATTTTTTATATATTTTTGTGAAGGACATCTGCCCAACACTTCACTTCCGCTAGTTGCAGTACGGGAGCAGACACCTTCACTTTAGGGGCGTTTTGATGCAGTTTGTTGTCGTATGTCGTGTCGGTGTCGAGTGGAGCGGTGGGGCTCGGGAGTTTGTGACCGGTGTTATTCGTAAACACTGGTGTGATGCGCTGATGCGTCTTCTTTTTTATACTGCCACCACCCCGAACTTTGAAGATACACGGGCCCGTAGCACTGCATTATGCTGAATCGCGAGCTCCTTCTCTGTTGACGTCGCTTTCCTGGTACCAATCGTGGATACTGGAAGTGTTTAAACAGTGTGCGCCGTCTCGCCTACATCCCCGGTGACGTACTCGACCTGTTGAAACTTATTGCTTCCGTCATTTTGGAGTACGCAAGGCAGTTATCTCGTTGGTGTGGTTTCGGTTATAAAAGCAAGGCAAAACGTTCGTAGTTCCCGCCCTCAGTACACGTTGGACATCTTCCACACTTTGACACCGGATAACTAAATGAACGAGGATTTACATTCACTTCCCAGGTTACTTTCGCCCTTCCTCACCGTTGAGCAGAAGAATGAGCTGGCGACAAGCCGCGGATGAAAGGCTTGAGCATCAACAGCCCAAGCGCACTCGGTGCCGATGCGGGCGACGCGGGTTTCTGTCAACCGGGAGGCCAGCACAAACCGTGACCATTCCAGCTCTCCGTCATGACACGGTGTTGCAGAGAGCAGGATAAAATACAGCTACAGGGATCACCGAAGCAAACGCACTGCTATCGTAAATCTTGGCTTGTGATTGCGCCTTTGTAGTAGATTCTTTTATTCGTTTTGCTGGAGAGACGCAAACGACGGGCATAAAAAAATCGCTTGCATATTCGGCATACCTCACAAAAGCATTTACCCCGTCACCTTGGGAAAAGCGCGAAACACGGAGTCCGCACCGTCCTAAGCTTCCAGTTTTTTAACTGCTTTAGAGCAGTTTGTACCTGCTAGTAGATATGCCTACTGAAACTGAAACAGGGCAGTAAAAGAGAGAAAGAGACAAAGTTGGGAAAGCTTGCTCGCTCTCCAATTTCTTAACTCTCAAGTGATTGTACCATAATAAATGCACCAACGCCTCTTCCCCAAATAAAGAAAAAGCACTACGTTCACTACGTAAACAATGGTCTCAGTACATGCATCTGTGGGCAGGTAGGAAACCTTGCCCTAATTTATTCACGTCGCATGATTGGCACAACAAACTCGTTGCAGGACCGAATTATCTACTCGAGCGGTGTACGTCGCAGTGCAAACGCAGTACAACACGAAGCATAAAAACGGCAGATCTAAGACAACAATCCGGAGTCCATTATTCAATTAAAACGACGTAATTTTGTTGAAAACGCCCGCTGCTTCTTACTCACGGTATGTGTCGGGATATCTTCACACTTTGAAACGGAACGAAGGAAGATTTACTTTTAAAACCGCTCGCTGCGTCCTCTCGGACCAGCTGGACCGGACCAGCTGACGACGACGGGACTGTACCCGTTGAACCTCCACCCCGCAACAAACAATTTGCGCTCCGTGTTAAAAGCGCGGTTCAAACAGACCCGGAATACAAAACACCGCACCACACACGACGAACGTTTCAGCTCTTTTCGCATCGCCCTGTTGCACCAAACCAGAACGAGATCGCCGAAGTCAACGCCGCGCTGTCGTGAACCTTGGCTTGTGGTTGCGCAATCGTGGACCCTGTGACCCCCTTCGCTTTCAAAGCACACACGACGATTACGAATGGTACTTTCCGTCTTCCGGGAACATCACAGGGGCACTTCTCCGGTCACGTCTTCACTATGTGCTCGCAAACTGCAAAGCTCTATGCGAAGCTTCTCGCGTCCCATCAAACCAAAACAATAGCGGCGCCATGCGTGCTTGCCATACTTGCCAGATTTTCTCCGGTCAAACAAAAACAAACAAAAGCCAACCGGCTCTTGCTTCCAGCGTACATCGGCGTTGCGCTTGCGCCGTGGCCAGATCGCTTGCAGTTGAAGCAAAAACGAAACCAAGTGCAATGTCACGTGTTCACATCGAGGACACGCTTTTTATATCCATTTTAACTGTTTGGTACGAATAATTAGACCCATGACTTTATTTTTGGTGTGTAAGAAACTATTATCAAGACCCCTAAGCTAAATACAAACATAGGCGACATGAGGGAAGCCGCATTGCCATCGACCAGAAGATGGCGGCGAGCACGGTAAGCGCGGGTTTCACCAACGTCCTGCGACATGGCGCAATTGCTTTTGGTGCATATCTGTCTACGAGACATGTTTCTTTCCGCGGCATTTGTCTCGACGGTCCTTTCTAAGTGTGTCCCCAAGCATTCCGGTGCTTCGATAGCCGGCAATGCCGCGGTCGTCGCCGGGGGCGATGCGTGTTATCGAGGTCGGCTGCACGGTTATGCGTGTATGACCGAACCAAAACACGTTTTTTACAACCTCGCATGATTTCTGAACGAATTATCCGTTACTGATCGTGTAAAATTATGGTAATTTGTGTAAATAGCGTGTTTTTCACCCCAAATACTCGCCAAATACACGGGACTTGCTAACAGTGTATAGAGTTCTTAGCATGTTCAGCCGAGCAGCCAAGCCAACCCAGTAGTAATGGGCGGGGGCACTGATCTGGTAAACGGGGCTTAAAGAGTGCCGTGACCTCCAACTAAATTTCGTCTAATGACGTAAATGTTGCTAAAAAATGTTCAGTGTAAAAAGTAAAGATAATAAATATTTTAATTATTTAATATTCCACATCATTGGGTTTTTAACTTTCCCTTTGTGATGCTAAAACATATTCTACAACGCTCAACGGGTGCGCTGGACGGAAGTGCAGTATTCAGGAAAGAACTTTCCTAATAGAGGGAAAGTCATTGAGGGCGTTGTCAAAGTTTCAGCCTTCCATCGTTCCAGCTTCATGCCCAGCTGTAGTGTACAGAAATAAGGTCGAAACTCACCCCGAGGTGCTTGTGAAGGTTGGCGGAAGAGGTCCTCCAGGCTGCGTATACTTTTTTTGCAGTGTCTGCAGCGAGCAGTGAATTTATCGCCACTCTATTTGACAAGGTCAAAGTGTAGTTCATAGCTGAACCACGTTCACTCATGACAGCCTTTCGTTTGAGCGATAACGGTTGATTACCATCCAACTTTTTCCTTCTTTCTTGTGACGTTCTCTTTTTCTTTTCTCAATCTAATTCCCCTTTCTCAGCTGATAGGAGAGAAAGATACCGATGAACAGACGGGGTCCATTACAATAATAGGGAGGGGTGCAGAAGGCTAAACCAACTGAATAAAGTGCAAAAGACCGTTAGTGCATACCAATCAAGGTAAGGGAAGGAGTGAACCAGAACAACAAAACGTCGTCTCGGAATGCGTATGGATTTTATTTTTAATTTCTTCTATGCAATGCAGATCAAAAGACTTGACCGTGGATCACGCGCTCACGGCCCCTGGGAAACGGCAAGTCGACCGGTAGAAACATCGTCTGTGGCCCCGGTTAGACTGTGCCTAGTGGCGGCGACTCGCTTTCGCAAAGAAAGCTATCGCCGCGTCTGCTCCGGCGCCAACGACAGAGGCTCTCGTTCGGCGTTAAACACTTCATCGTTAGGTGTCTACGCGTTGCGTGTTTCCTCGAGGTGGCTCTGTCACTTGGTGAAAGGGACACTGACACCCCCCCCCCCCCCCCCCCCCCAAATGTTTTTCCTTTTTTGTCAGGCGATTTATTATGGGGTCGGAATACTACAAAAATAATGTTTTGCTACGGAGTCGCGTATTTTTTTAATAAAGCCAAAAAACGCAACCGCTCAAAACCGAAACCGAAACTCCCGCATCGCACGGAGAAGGGGAGAGGATAGAGTGAGTGGGGCGGAAGTCACGTGGCTACACCCGACCGTGCGGATGTTTTTTTCTCCGCACGTAGCAGACGAATAGCGTTCGTTTGCCGTGCGATTCCTTTGCAGTTATGTTTGCTCCGCTCGCTGTTCTGTACTTCAAGATGAGTTGTTTTGTACATTTAAGTGTTGGCAATTAGTAGTGAATTCCCGTGATCGGCTCCGAAAAGAATACTCCCAAGATGTTGCGTGAAGAGTTGCCTCACATGTCCTGCATCTGAAAGTGGCATTGTGCGGCAGAGTGCACAAGTTCCCGAAAGATCAACAGGTCGGCATCAGAGGCTGACTGCAATTCCTGTAGAACAGTTACGCGAAGCTCGGAAAGCGGACGCTATCCGATTCATATGCTCCTTGCATTTCGTGTAAAGTGACTACATTGAGTTCGCAGGTGTCAAAAATGGAATCCCATACCATTTAGTTCAGCGACGTATCGTCCACAACAATTGTTTTTTCAGTGATTATTGTAAAAAGATAAATGTAAACATCGCAAAATGCTTGACAAAAAAAAAAAAAAAGAAGGTACCCACACCAGGGATCGAACCTGTGCCTACTCCGTGTGAAGAGGACGTCTTTCCACTGAGCTACTGAAGGATTTTTTTAGAGCGCAGCTCTTAGGGGCCCGTTCCCGGATTGAGCGGCGTCGCCGTCGCCGTCGGCGTAACCAAGGTCATCCCAAGGTCACTTGACCCCCAAGGTCATCCCAAGGTCACGTGACCCCAAGGTCACGTGACCCCTTTCCAAGTGTCACGTGACCCCAAGGTCACGTGACACGCAAGGTCACGTGACTCCCCAAGGTCACCCCAAGGTCACGTGACTCCTCCCCCAGGGTCACGTGACCCCCAAGGTCACGTGACACCAAAGTCACGTGGCTCCCCAAGTCATGTGACCCCCGGGGTCACGTGACCCCCGATGACGTCATCAGTGACGTCACTGACGACGTCACCGGCATCCGCATCGTCATCGTCATCATCACTGTTGATGTCATCGGCATCCGCATCGTCATTGTCATCATCACTGATGACGTCATCAGTGACGTCACTGAGGACGTCACTGGCATCCGCATCGCCATCGTCATCGTCACTGATGATGTCACCGGCATCCCCATCGTCATCGTCATCCTCGCCGATGTCGCCATCAGTGACGTCACTGATGACGTCACCGGCATCCGCATCGTCATCGTCATCATCACTGATGACGTCACCGGCATCCGCATCGTCATTGTCATCATCACTGACGACGTCATCAGTGACGTCACTGATGACGTCATCGGTATCCGCATCGTCATCGTTACTGATGACGTCATCGGCATTGGCATCGTCACGTGACCCCCCTAGGTCACGTGACTCCCACCCAAGGTCACTTGACCCCCTACCCCAGTACCCTTCCCTCCTCCTCCTCAAGAGCTGCGCTCTAATTCGGCGTTAGAGGGAGTTGTAAACGGCTTTCACTTTTAGAGCGCAGCTCTTAGGGGCCCGTTCCCGGCTTGAGCGGCGTCGGCGTCGGCGTAACCAAGGTCACCCCAAGGTCACGCGACCCTCCAAGGTCATCCCAAGGTCACGGGACCCCGAAGGTCACCCCAAGGTCACGTGACCCCCAGGTCACTAATGACCTCACCGGCATCCACATCATCATCGTCATAATCACTGATGACGTCATCAGTGACGTCAATGATGACGTCACCGGCATCCGCATAGTCATCGTCATCATCATGAATGACGTCATCAGTGACGTCACTGATGACGTCAGCGACATCCGCATCGTCATCGTCATCGCTGATGACGTCATCGGAGTCCGCATCGTCATCGTCACTGATGACGTCATCAGTGACATCACTGATGACATCATCGGCATCGTCACGTGACCCCCAAGGTCACGTGACCCCCCCAGGTCACTTCACCCCCCCCCCCCCCAGTAGCCTTTCCTCCTCCTCCTCAAGAGCTGCGCTCTAATTCGGTGTTACAGGGAGTTGTAAACGGCTTTCACTTTTTTTTCTTTATTTCATGGGAATACAGGACGAGAGGACACATCATAGGTTAACTCAGGCGAACATTGTGATCTAGAACACTTTGATATTCATTGAGCTAGAGAGCAGAGGCAACCAGTCGGGCAGAATTTCGCGACACTCGTATATACTTTTGATTTGGGCTACACACTGAATAAAATAAAAACTCACAGGTTTTGGTGCCTGAATGGTGTTCCTTACATTCATCCGAGATTTCCATGTACTATATAAACCCAAGAGCATAGTGAGATCATACGGCACAGTGTCTTCCGAAGAAACAGGCAGGAAACGTATTGAATGCGGTGAAATGTTAAGGTCTTTTTTCAACGTGCGCTGCAGGACATCCCAGAAGAAAATTGCGTCCCAGCAGTCATTAAAAACATGTTCTATAGTTTCTGGTGTTTTGCACAGTAGAGAATTCACTGTCCATGGGACGAACACCCCTTTCTCATTTAGCCATACTTTGGTCGGTAGTACAAAACAGTGCAACTTAAAAAAGAAAGTTTTGGCCGTTGGAGGGATTCCGATCTTTTTTACGCGACATAATACATCTCGACCAGGGCAGTCTTCATAGATCGCACGATAGATTGGTGTTGGGAAAAGGACATCCACAAGGTCTCTATATAGTTTTTTTTCTTGAAACGGTTCCGAGATAATCCCTAGAAAATCTGACACTTAAGAAGTTGAAGGCGTCCACAACTTCTTTATGGTACCCCACTAACCTTGCGGTTCGGCCTCCCACAGATGATACCAAAAATGATGGGAGGTGGGATGCCTGTGTTGCTTGAATCATTTTACGAACGAAAGGAGTCTCTTGATCTCTGAAAAAAAAGAAATCTTGAAACCAATTGGCGGATAAACAGATGCGACAGGCCGATGCCACCTTCTAGAATGCGCCGGAAAAGGTTGTCCCGTCGCATGGGCAACCAGGTGGGTTTACATATACAAAACACAGCAAATATTCTGTGAATTTTTTTTTTATGTTGCGTCTTGCACAGTGCAGTACTTGCAGAACATACCAGAGTTTGGCTTCAAGAAAAACGTTGCAGACTGTCGACCTTGTGAAGATCGACACATCTCGGTGAGACCAGCGCATAGCGCGTTGTTCCAGGTTGATCGCCACATCCGACCAGCAGGCCGAGCTGTTTCTGATCTGCTGCCGAAGCACTCCAAGGTATTCACAGGGCGTACAGATCCATTCGATACCCTAGTATTCAGAGGGCGTCGTTGCCCAGGGTCCGTGCCAAAACCCTCTGCATTTCTGCAGGTTCACTGCCGCACCAGTTGCCGCACAGAAATTGCGCGTGAGCGCTACAGCGTGAATGACACTTGCTTTGTCCCTGCAGATGTAGGCAATGTCGTCTGCGTATGCCAAAACTTTGGTTTCTACACCGCGCAAGGCGTAACCTTTCACCCTCTCGCTTTTGATGATACTCTGACACAGCGGCTCTAAGTATAGAGCAAAAAGTAGAGGGGATAAAGGGCATCCCTGTCGCACTGACGACTCAACAGCTATGCTTTCCAAGACATTATTATTAAGTATTAGGCTGGTGTGACAATTAGTATACGACATCTTAACGCCCTGTAAAATTATTTCCCCAGCACCAACCTGTTCCAGAATCTTGAAAAGCACATTATGTTGAACCCGGTCAAGCGCCTTCGCCAGGTCTATTTGGAGCACCGCGACCTGACTGCCTTCAATGGACACAGATTCCAAAATGCTACGGGCTACGTGAATGTTACTTTGTATTGCTCTTCCCCTAATTCCACATGTTTGGTGGTCCTTTACTAAGTCAGTGATTACCCGCTGTAACCGAGTTGTCAAAATTTTAGCCCAAATCGTATAATCTACGTTACAGATTGCATGGAATAGGTCGATGACCACCGACGTGGCGGAGTTCGTTTTTGTCCTTACTCTTCGGAATTAAAACCATGCGAGTACGTAGAAAGGACGGGGGCAGCGCATTCGATTGGTATGCCTCTCGAAATAACACTGACAAAATTGGCAAATTACGTTTTTTATGCATCTTATAAAACTCAGAAATAATGCCGTCAAGGCCGGGAGTTTTTCCGTTAGAAAGGCCATCGACTGCATTTTCTATTTCTGCTAGACTAATCGGGTCTTCAAGATCCTTTATTTGTTGTTCGTTTAGACGCGGGAGCAGGGATGTCAGCCTGATGAGGCATTTGGTGTCTTTTATATCTTCGCTTTTCCCAAAGAGTGAACGGTAGTGTTCGACGAACACGCGCTGAATCTCCTGTTTATCTGTAACTATTTTATTGTTATGCTCTATTTCTAAAATTTCCTTCGTCATGGCGTGGCGTTTTTCGTTTCCCATTGCTTTTTATAAGTTGCTCTCCGAGGAGACATCTTTCAGCTCGGGAGCGCACGTCCGCGCCTTGATATCGCTCTTGATATATGCTGTCTAACTGAGCCTTTACATAGCTTATATCTTTCGCTCCCTGTCCTGGGTTTATACATTCAAGCTCGAGCAAAAGACGCAAAACATTCAGTAGCTTTTTTTCTTCTTCTTTATGCTCATGGCAACTAATTATTGTTGGTCTTTCTATTGCCAGTTGCTTCAATTCTTCTTTGAAGCGCTCCCACGCCGCACTAACGGGCTGCTTCTGGCTAGCTACTTGTTTAAGCAGTTGTCTCATGTCTGTTGTAAACGTTTCATCTTTAAGCAGCTGAGAATTAAGCTTCCATAGCTTCCAATTGATGCGCTTCGGTTTTCGAAATGTCTGGCCTATTCTTATGGCGACCATGCAGTGATCTGTAAAATAAACCGATTGTACAGCGTAACTGTTTAATTCGTTCATGAGTTCTAAAGAACAATAAATCCTATCCAGACGGGCGTGTGATGCTTGCTGGAAATGTGTAAAATAAATGGTGCGTTCTCGCGAATGAAATTCCGCCACGTCAGTCAAATCGCACTCTTCAATTATGTCAAGTAACAAATGTTCGCTTTTGTCGAGGCGCGTTCTAGTGGGAATCCTGTCTTCAGTTTTCCCGACACAGTCAAAGTCACCAAGCATGATGACTTCCGATCTCAAAGTGGATGGGAACGTAAGTTGTTAAAAAAAGTAACTCGATCGCTGACGCCGTTAGGGGCATAGACGCAAACCACCCTCCGCTCTGTATTTGAGACGGTAAAATCACACATGACAAATCTGTCAGAAAGGTTGCTTGTTACCGTAAATGGAACAGTTCAACGGACTTTTTAATTAACAAAAAACGTAATGCCTGCTTCACCTGCTCTTCACTCGGTAATTTTGTTTCTTGAATCGCCAAAAAGTCAATTTCCCTGTCCTCAAGTAAACAATGCAACTGGTATTGCTTTTTCCTGGAACTAAACCCTCTAACATTTAGAGTGGCAAAGCCAAAACTCCGGGCCGTTTTGTTTTAAGGGGGGTGTGATTCCTGAGCCTGCCAAACAGGTTGTTTCACAGGAATAAGACGTTTACATGCGGTGGTGGCGGGAACTAAAACTTGCTTTCTCTTGGCTTCATTCCCTTTCTTCGGTGCATTGGCGTCGGGAGCAGAGGTGTCCATTTGGTCACAGTCACGGCGGTCCTCCCTGTTGGGCCGCGCACTACTATCCTTAGGCAATGCTGCCTTCAGCTGTTGCTCTTTGCTGGTTGGACTGCTGCTAAAACTGGAGTCCTCCGCAGCTTTGGTGCCCTCGGCCCTCGAAGAACTGGCTGCAGCTGACTCAGCGTCCGGAGTGTTGCTAGTCGTCGCCGTGCTTTCTGGGGCTAGGGGTGTGCCCTCTGCTTGAGCAGTTGACGCAACTTCACCAGTCACGTCCACAACCTCAGAGACGTCCATGAAGTGTTCTTGGTTTTGTCCTCTTCACTGCTGCCCCGTAACGCAGAGGCTTACGTTGAACAGCACTCACTGCTCTCGTGACCGAATCTGTGACACTTAACACACTCCGGGGCGCGGCATTGCCTCCGAATGTAGCCTACTCTCTTACATCGCAAACACAGTGATGGTCTTCCAGGTACCAGCAGAAGTGACTGCACGCCATGCACCCTGAGCATATGGGGCAGCTCCGCAGAGGTCACGGCGTCGTGTAACGTCAACAAGACTTGTTTGTTTAGAGTCCGCATAGTTTCCATGCCCGGCACTCTCCACTTTTCTCTCGTGATGGTCCGCAGCTTGCCATATGGCTCGAGGGCTTCAGCGACCCGCCGGTCCTCCAAGTATGTTGGGAGCCAAAGCAGCTTCACCTTGATATCCTCGAATTCGGGTCGATCACGAGGCATGTTTTACCCTCAGGGTCAACATCCATGCGTGGCTCATTTGGTACTGGCCAAACGACACCACGTCGCAGCCATCGACGATTTCCTTGAGGCCGTTACGAAAGTCGACGGCTCTGTACGGTCTGCCAGCGAGGTCGGCATGCAGAAACACGGAATTCATGCACATCTTTCCGTCCGGAAAACGGGGGAGCAGAATACGATACTCATCGGTAACGCCGGTTGCGGCATCCGTGATTCCTCGGCTCACGGGAGCCGATAACGCGCTGTTATCAGGGCGCTGCATTTTCCGTCCGCTCTCGATGAAAGCCGGGAGCGAACTCCCTGAGCTACTGAAGGAACTGTTGAATGCGTAGTAATGAAGCAGGTCGGCTGTATGTCGGAAGTTTGCTGCCGATTTCCCTTCACTTCATACACTCCCGGCTTGAAGTCGGGCAGCACCACGCATATGCCACATTCGCACCTCGTAAAGAAACCGTACGCGTGCGTATTCAACTCGAAGTACGCACTTCGTGCTTGACGTTTGAGGGAGCGATGCCTTCAGCCATGAGAAGGGACGACGGCTCGGCGACGTTTTCGTGCAGTCGGCTTGCTGGTCGGGCGTGTCGTACGGGATGAATATTAGTTCTTTTGATCGGTCCAAAATTTCTCTTTCGAAGGAAGACAGATTTCGCCGGTACCGTGAACGACAGTTCCGAAGTAGAGGTCCTACGCCCGTCGTCCGCTGCCATCCGCTAGTCCCACGATACGCGAAACGACGCCATGTTGAGAATTATGCAGTGAAAGCACAGAATGCTTCCGGTTGTCTGTACTACCTTTTTTTTCAATCAACGGACTTGCAGCTTTTTGGAAGCCACAAAAAATGGGTTTCATATTTTCTTTTATTTTTAGTATTGACTGTGTGCCTTCAATAACCCACGACTTTGTTTAAATTTGGTGGTCGCGTCGAAACCTTTGAAAACGGCCCGTGACCACAAAAAAAAAGAGTGAGCGCGGCTCACACCGGCCAGTTCTCGACCGGCGGTTTCCGGGTGAAAAGAAAGCGAATTTCGAGCCGCAAATGCTGTTCTGGGTAGTTGGGCTCTCATATGTCACGTACAACTCAAAACCTCAGCGAGCATAAATACCCTGTCAGTGTCCCTTTAAAGAGGCGGCGGTGTTCGATGAGGCCGTCAAGGGTGGAGACGAGGCGAGAAGGTCACGCTCAAAGAGGTTGAAATAAAGCTAAAGCTAAATACGCTTTCACGCACGATGAAAATGGGAGAAACAGAAGTAGAAACACGTCTGCCCTCTGCGCCGGCACCTAGCTTTGACGAAAAAAAGTTTTGAGTTCTTGTTTTATGTTGTCGCGTCTAACGTAGGGCCCAGCCTCCGCACATGGTCGAGCCGGCTGTAGTGTTCACACAATAGGGTAATTGTTTTCGCGAAATATATTTGTATCTCTGTAAATACTTCTTAGTTACTTAAAAAAAGAAAGACATTTAAGTTATCGTTACAGTTACCTTAAAAAATGTATCGAGTTACAGTTAAAAGTTAAGAAAGTAACAAGTTACAGTATCGCGATACTATCTAAGACTGGACGCCCCCACAGAAAAAGACGTGCCGCTTCTTGGATTTTTTTACCGCTATTCGAAGCTCCGGCATTAATCCCTAACGTTCCAAAGGATTTTTACAATTGCTCATATTTGTGTAACGGCTTCGTTTTTTCTTTTTTTTTAAATCAATTTTAGGATTAGCTTACGTTTCATCCATTTGCACCGCCACCCGCATCGCCATTGTTGAAGATACCCCAGGAGATTACAGGATGATCGACATCGGAACGCACGAACTGGGACACTCGTAAGTTGACTTCAACGGTGTCTCTCAAACGGGATCCGCCGACACTTCAACCGCTCGAAGCGTGAAACCCTGCAACAAAAGAAACATGTTTTTTTCCTGGCTTGTGGGGGACATTTTGGTTGCGAACAGCTGTAGCATTTCCTTGACGTTTGACGATCAACACTCGTGTGAACACGCTTTCTCTTTACTTCAAAAGCATAACACCACAATTAAAAATAAAATGTAACACCGCTTCGCGGACACACAAGAAGTTTAGGGAAGTATTCAGTAATCTCCTCCCTTCTAACGTTTTAAACAAGGAATCTAGAGCGTTTTTCGCAAAGCAGTTGGGGGAGGCAATTGCTGCAGTCTGCGGAGCGCGGTTTACCAACTGCTTTGTCAGAAACACTTCAGATTTCTTAGAACGTACTCGCCTGTTTATCATGCATAGTACACATAGGCATAAAATTACACTCGTTTAGACCGGTGCCCTAACTGAAGGCTACTTTGAAAACAAACTTCGAAAGCTTTTTCTTTAGCGGCGTTCACAGCGGGATTGATGGAGAAAATAAAACCAGGTTTTTCGTCCCTCAGAAATAAAATACGCATTGCAGAGAGCTGAAATTCTGTCAAATAATGCCGCTAGCGGGGAGGTTAGGGTGCAAAAGTTTGAGAATAGGACGTTCCCTGGATCTTGAGATAAAAGTGAAAGACAACATCTATCTATGAGACGACGTTTACCTAAACCTAATTTCGTAAAAAAGAGAAATGTCGTTTGCTCCAGGGCATTAAGGGTTCAAAGGTTTTTATTGGCTGTGTAGAGAAAGACAGACGAAAAGCGACTACGTCTGACGCATTCCAAAATCGAACTGATCTCCTCGTTTTTATTTGCACGCGATCTTCTTCTTCTTTTCTCAGTGGCTATCGCCACATGGCCCCCCTTTGGAGACGGAGTCGTCCCAGTGAACTGTCCTGGAGTGTTTGATGCGGGTCGCGGGTGCTACTGTTGAGCTCGAGGTGGCTTGCACGCTGGAAAGATCAGTCGGCTGAGCGATCGTATCGCTCTCAACAAGTGCTGGCTTGAGGCGGTCAACGGACACGACCGTGTCGCGGCCATTAACTCGCAGCGTGAATGTTTTTTCGCCACGTGCCACGACGAGGTGGGGACCAGTGTAAGGTTGCTGGAGCGAACGGCGGACGCTGTCGACGCGCAAAAACACGTAACCACTGTTGTGCAGGTCGCGATGGAAGAAAGGAGGCTTGCTCTGGCGTGTCCGCGTCGGTGTAGCGCGCACGTCACCGAACAGACGGGCTAAGTCCTCCACGTAAGGCAATCCTGCAGTCATCGTAGGGCTGCCGTGGATCGGAGTAGTAGGGCTGACCAATTCAGCTGGGAGGCGCAGCGATGCTCCATAAACTAGATGTGATGCGGCACATCGGAGGTCTTCCTTTATGGCTGTGCGCAACCCTAGGAGGACGATGGGTAGAGACGTGGCCCATTTATCTGGTGTGGAGTGGGCCATGAGGGAGGCCTTGAGATGGCGATGGAACCGCTCAACCAAACCATTTGCCTGCGTGTGGTAGGCTGTGGTCTTCAAGTGAGCGATGCCAAGAATAGTTGTCAAGCTTCGGAAAAGGGCCGATTCGAATTGGCGTCCGCGATCGGTCACGATTTCGGCGGGAACCCCAAAGCGGGAGATCCAGGTGGACAGAAGCGCAGAGGCGACAGTCTCGGCAGTGATGTCTTTGATGGGACAAGCCTCCGGCCAGCGCGTGAACCTGTCGATGACGGTTAGGAGGTACTGGTAGCCCTGCGATGACGGTAGGGGTCCGATGAGGTCCACGTGAATGTTGGCAAAGCGCGTGTCGGGGAGTGCAAACTTTGCCAGAGGCGTGATGGTGTGCCGGGACACCTTACTCTGCTGCCAAGCAATGCATGCTCGTGCCCACGCGCGGACATCAGTGTTCATCCCAGGCCAGACAAATCGTTCCGCGATTAGATTTTGAGAAGCGCGGATGCCTGGGTGTGAGAGTGCATGAAGGTTGTTGAAGATCCGACGCCGAAGTGGTAAGGGCAGATAAGGCCGTTTCCGTCCGGTCGCCGGGTCGACGTCGCAAACGATGTTTGTGTCCAAGTCGGAGAAGTAAACGTCCTCAAGATGAAGAGAGGAGGTTGGGGAAGAGCGAAGGTTGCGGAGCTCTTCGTCACTCTCCTGTAGAGCAGGGAGTTGTCTAAGGTCACACCCGCGGTACTGAACTGCGGAGACGCGGCTGAGGGTGTCGGCGGGGATGTTGTGGACGCCCTTGATATGCTGAATGTCGGTAGAAAATTCAGCTAGGAACGCCAAGTGTCGCGTCTCTCTCGGAGAGTATGTGGCCTTAGATGATCTGAAGGCATTGGTTAGTGGCTTGTGATCTGTAAAGATCACAAACGATCGTCCTTCCAGGAAGAATCTGAAGTGCTTGATGGTAAGGTAAGCCGCGAGGAGTTCACGGCCGAAGGCACTATATCGTTGCTCGGTTGGTGTAAGTTTCTTGGAGAAGAAACCAAGCGGGAGCCACTCGTTCTTGATGCGTTGTTGCAGCACCCCTCCTACTGCGTATCCAGAAGCATCAACCATCACGCTCGTGGGGGCGTCGTGCTCTGGATGAACTAAGAGGTTAGCAGAAGCGAGACGCTCCTTGATGGTAGTGAAAGCGTTGTCTGCAGCGTCAGACCAGTCAACAGTGGCTTTTGTACCCTTCGTAGTTTGAAGGAGCGCTTCTAGGGGAAGCAATATTGCCGCGCAACCTGGGATGAACCGCCTGTAGTAATTCACCAGGCCCAGAAAACGGCGGAGCTGGCGGAGCGATTCTGGACGTGGGAAATCGGTGATCGCTTTCACCTTGTCGGGAAGAGGTCGGATGCCATTGGAGTCTACCACGTGGCCCAGGAATTCCAAGGACGGGACGCCGAACGCACATTTTTCTGCGTTGATGATCAGGCCATGTTCAGCGAAACGCTCGAATACTAGGCGCAGGTGGCGTAGATGTTCCTCCGGCGACGAGCTGGCGACAAGAACGTCATCGACGTAGGCGAAAACGAAAGGTAGTCCGCGGAGAATGGCGTTCTTGTCGCAAATTTTCCTCTGGTCAAAGTAGTCGGCTTCACCCCGGCACCAAGCCAAACGGGAGACAGGGTGGTGACTTTGAGCCAGAGCCACGCGTGAGGGAGTTTCAAGTTTCTTCTGTCCCGCCTGTTTCCAACTGTCAGTTAGTTTACGTCATTCAATTCTTCCTAGATAATTTCCACCAGTTTTCCGATCTCCTTTTTGTTATTAAAATGCATTTATCACTCAATCTTAACTGCAAACCCCAGCGCTGCGGCTAAATCTGTCGCTCCCTCCAGGAGGGCGGCAGCAAGCCCTCTGCACCTCAACACTACATGTTCTACTGTCTCGTCTCCCCCTTGGCATACGGAACACCGCTTATCTATTTCCTCATATTTTGCCCTTCATGCCCGAGTCTTCGATACTCCCGTTCTAGCCTCGAATAGCAACGAGCTTTCCCGTGAATTATCATACTAATGTTCTTTATTTATTTCCCGTTTTCATTCCCTTATACATAATTTAATCTGAGTTTCTTTGCATTCCTTCCTCCCACAACTTTCTCTCAGGGTGTGAGACATTTACTAAGCTATGAAGAGATTAGCCTACTGGTGATTCCCTATAACGGCATTACGTGGATTACGGGATTTATACCCGTAGAGCAAACTTGTCGAAGATAATATTTTTTTTTTCTGACCCCACACATTGAATGAAATACGCAAGGAGTTTCAGCTTTCTTCGATGCGTATTTCATTCATACGGGCCGAAAAACCGGATTTCATTTTCTTGATCAAACGTGATAGCTTAAATTTAATATGTAGTCACAATGTTTTGACGAGTCACAAATTAGACGATTTGAGAAACGCGTATAGTTTTACCCGCAACACGTATTGGACGTTGTAAAACTGAGAAAAACCAGTTACACGTTGTATCTAAAATCTGAAACTGCCTCTTTACCCCTGAAAACTTTCAGGTGCGGCAGTGAGCACGATGGAGATCGACGGAGGAACAATTTTTGCGACCCTTATGCAGGGTGGATTATGAGCCCTGTCGGACGCGGTGGACGTAACAACGAATTTTCAGAGTGCTCAAAAAAGCGGATTCGTCAGTTTATGAGGTGAGTAGCAGTCGATAATTATATACATGGATATAATTGCTGCATTAGCCAAGAAGAAAGGCAAAGGACGAAGAAGCAGGATGCTTGGACATAATCATTCACACCTCTCGTTTCTTAAACTGTCGAGCCGATGAAACCAAATAAAGCGGCACCAAACGCGCAACGTCACGACTCGCGTCGTCTTTCATGGCGTATGTTATCAACGTTTTAATCGATCAAAAGCAGGCGGTGCGGCGTGACCCTGTGCTTTCACTCTGTGCTTTTGTGTGTGTGTGTGTGTGCTTTCCACTCTGACTCCACTTGGACTGGAACTAACCGGTGTCTTAGGCGTTTTCTCGGTGTCTTACGAAAGACTGTTCAGATTTTCGCGTCAAAACTGCAATTCAAAGCTGCGGTTACACGGATAAAATTTATAGTACTGGATTGAGCAGGGCCTCAACATATCACACGCACTTAATCTTCATCTCTCTTTGTATTGCTGTTTTTTTTTCTGCTCAATCATAGTCGTTCCCACTTTGTGTAAGAGGCTACTTTGGTGTTCATGAAAACGACAGCTTTGAAAGAGAGAGAAAAAAAATGCTACCGGGCCACCCATTCCTGCAGTTAACCAAAATATGGCAGCGAAAGAAGAAGTTAAGAAATTAATATACGATTATACTTGGAAAATGCGTGCGCAAATACAATGAGTATGGGATTCTTCTGGTCTATAAATAGTTTGAGCTGCTGCCCATCAGCAGAGACCCTATATCTTTTGGAAATGATTGGCTGCATGCGTGTGATGCAGAAAGGTGAACGCACTGTCTTTATTTTCTTGGTTTTTAGAGCACAAAAATTATTTTTAGAGGGACCAGAATAAAAAAAAAAGGTAATCCTGCGTTAGAATATTGTCAGCCCCAAGGCAAAGCTAGGGGGACATTGGGGTCACTGAATAACTTAAGGTGGGTTAATTATATTTAGGTAATTATCTAACAAACTTCATTAACTTTTTGGAGGAATTTAATATATTTTGTGAGTCAACACTCGACCGGATAATAATTTAGCCGCGACGTAAAAGTTTGATAACAAAATTTAAGGTGAGTTCTACGGTGCGAGAAATGTAATTTTTCCAAGGCTTTCTCAAAGAACTTCCAACGTGAGGTTTACAACGATTTCCGGGAAAGTGAGCACAGCTGCTTGAAATATTCAATTAAAACAATTGACTATTCGTAAATATTTTAGTACTCTCATTCACGTTGGTTACAACCCAAAGCAAAAAAAGAAATGTTAAAAAAATAATTGAATAAAATAAATATCTTTATTTAAGGCAGATAAATTTATTTTAAATTAGTGTAGTTAGAAAATACTGATTCTTTACTACAAGATGAATTTCTCAGCATGACAGATTGGTTGATCGATTCGTCGGATCATTGATAACAATGCGGAAGATTAACAACTTTTCTTTTTTTGAAATCCTCGCCATATTGCTTGATTTTTTGCGATCTGATTTTGTTGCAGTAGGATGTTACGTAGCTGGCGAGCGAATGGGATTGTTGACATCAAGCTCGACGAACGCTTCGATTTGCTCTGAAGAGCACTTCTTTTTGCTCCTGTTGAACCCCATACAGTATTTTGTTCTTGCTTGATGGTTTCTCGATATAAATGCTGAACAAATGCCCCCCCCCCCTCCCCCCATAGAAAGCATAAAATATTAAACAAATTTTATATAACAATATTGTAGGGGATATTTTTGGGGGAATATTCGATTTAAATCATCATATTTGAACTGGTCGGGTTCACAACACGATTTAAATTATATTGATTTTTATTATCCCCCCCCCCCCCCCCCCCCCGGTAGAACCTTGACTGCAAGCTGCGTTCTTGTGTCATCATCAGTCAATCGCCTTGCAAACGTCACGCACCTTCCAGGAACCGGGATGGGCACGTCGTCGTTATGTAAGGCGCGTTATCCTTATGGAGACAACCGTGACACGGTAAGAGCATACAGAAAACAAACAGAAGCTTTGATTATGCCGATTTTTATAATTAAGTTAACTAATAAATGTTAAGGTTGCCATGATCTAAAACTGAATTCGAATTTGCATGGTCAGTTCGACTGATACCATTAATCAATCGTTGACTGAATTACTTTTGTTCAGATCGGTTTCTTTTTTTTTTCATCGTTACAAAGTATATGGGTTATGCATATCATGCCCATTAATACGCTTAACATGGAGCTCGACGAATGACAAGGCTAAAATTATGTTTATACCTAAAAACTAAATTTGCGCAGTGGCACTGAGCATAACGTTTCATCGTGCTCAGTGCCGCAGCGCAGACGTTTTATTTTGAGACCTAACCATATTTGCAGTTTCGCCACTCGCCGAGCTGCCTCCGCAGATTGAAAAGATTGACTCTCTCCGGTTTTTTACGGGAAAGCAGGCATCCTAGATTTCTTAGAGTTAATGTGCCCCTCCCAGAAATGCGCTTACGGGGCCAACTACCTCGCTATTCCTTGGGACCAATCGGAGTCCTTTGTGGATGGAAGTCGTCTGTTTCGTGCGCAGGAATTCCGGTGACGTCAGAACTATGCCGAGCTCTGATTGGTTTTGATTGAAAGGATAGTGGGTAGACCTCAATACTAGATGCCTTGAGGTCAAACTACTATATTTTTCAACCAGCCAAAAAAAAGCTCGGCGTTCGGACATCATCGCAACCCCTATGCGAGAAGCTGACCAACTTGCGCTCCGCATAGTTACTGACATCCCAAGAAACGCAGGGCGTTACGAGCCCTTCTCATCTTATTACTGCTCCGTAGCCAATCAGATTGCAGAGTCAGTCGATAAGAACACCGAAGAACGAATCACGAAGCAAGAAGCCGAAACAAAGTGAACCACACCCTGCGGTTTTTATGTTGTCAGTGACTGTAGTTACATAGTTAAAGGTATTAAGCGCGAAACACATATACGACGTCCGAGTCCGACCACGGAATACGATGGTCGGAGGCGATGGTTTTCAACGCTCTCCGATGCTACGAAAACCCTCTCCCCCCAAGGTCATTCCGGCAGTCCGCACGTCGGATCGGACGGTTTCGTCGTACATGTGTTTCGCGCTTTAGGTCACGCCAAAAATAAAAGTATGAGATAACTTTACTGATATAGGATTCACTGAATGTTCCTACACTTTTTTAAAATTTGTTTTGTACATGGCACAATGGTTTCGTGGATAAAACTATTTCTATGCGGGACTCTCGGATCCAGCCCACTCAGGAAAGCCGCCATGTTATGTGGGCTGGTGATGTCATTCGCTCACCGCGCGGCGTCCTCTTGCACGTTCTCGCAGACTTGGCACTGTCGGCGTATCGCTATTCAGCTTCCTCCTTTACCTTTCCGCGTTGAGCACGCGGATTGTGACGACTAAGTCTACGGAATCGCTCGCTTCGACGACGTCTTCGACACTTATCGCTGCAGCGATGAGAGTGAATGTCATCCGAAGATGTTGGAAGCTGGTCGTTTTGTCTTCAACCCGCTAGCAACCGGCTCAGCGACGACAACCAGATCGTCGCAGACGAATTCGCCGTCGTCCGGGACGATCTCGCACGTGCATGCCAGGTGTAAGGTCAAAGGTCAAGGGGGCGAAATTCTGAATAGCGTTGGCATAGCCGAGTAGCGTGCGAGGGTGCGATCGTACCGCGGCGAGGCGAACTTGGGCGAGCATGGGGGCGCCTAGAACGAGAGCGTTCAACTACACGTCAAGATCGCGTGGTTTGTGACCACCGGGTTGTGACTAACTTGGACAGGGTTGCCTGGTCGCCAGATAAAAATGACCGACATTATAAATTGGCAATTGCAATTACTAGAGCTCTAACAATCGCGAAACTTGGTGTATATACTAAGTAGCCTATGAGCATTTCATTTCAGGCATAATCTACGCGTTTCATTTTCGTGTCCTAACTTCTTTAATGGGAGTGAAATGTTTTTCTTTAGGCGTCTTTTATGCAGTTCATGTTATCCCACCTGCGAATGATCGGATGTTAACATAATCTTGGTATCTTTTTTTGCAATAAGGCAATATGGCTTCGTTATCACAGCGATTTAGACGCTCCAACATAAATGCCTCGTTCTTTAGCAGGACGAAAAACATTATCCAGACTGTAAAGCATCTTGCCTAAATAATTACCAACATCCGGTTCAGGAAACCCTACTCGATGGAATGCAGTGTTCAGAAACGAAGGTAAGCATTTGGATTAATATTACATTTCTAAGAAACAAGCTTCTTACCCCTGAAAAAAGACACATGGCGGTCGTTTATCTCTTCTGCTATAAACGGTGTTCTTTTTTGTGCTTTTCAGAGGGCTCAGAATTTATAAAAAGGGAACTTCCATCAGATTCTTTTTCTTTTAGCCCTGGCTTGGGGACTGGATACGACTCAAAAAGAGGCGATATTGGTTAATCATTTAGCTAATAAACTAAAATATTTCAAATGAACAAAAATAATTTTGGGGCTGAATGTAGTGGCAGAATCGACGCTCGATCTCATGATAGGCTAGCCGTGACGCGATTTGTTAATTGATCAATTCGCAGTGGGCACTACGGAGTGAGAAATGACTCCGTTCACGGCTTCAAAAGCGAAACTAACGTGACGTCGGTCCTTCCGTCCTGCGCCGGCTCAGCCATCCGTGTCCGCGCCACAGGTGCCGGGATCAGTACGACACAAGTGCAGAGCAGAGGGATCGACGGCTCGAGCAGTGATTTCCCTGCACCCCCCCCCCCCCCCCTTCACAGGGGTGTACTCCCCCTATTCTTTTTCCGAAGGCACCCCCCTTAAATCACAACGACTCCTCTGTTCTCATTGCCCCCCCCCCCCCCCCCCCCCCCTCCAATTCCAATTCCTGGGGAAACCCCTGGTCCCGAGCGCGTTTCGCCGGTTAGTTTCGTGTTTGAAGACGTCTACAAAGTCTCGCCCTGTCGCTCCCACTGCAAAATTTAAAGAAAAAAATTCATGTCACGGCAGGCCGTGACGTGAATGTGCTAAAAGAGGGGGGGGGGGGGGGGGGGAAGGGGGGCTGCAGGGCAGCTGACGCTAAGGTGCGCTTTGATACGATACCGAAACTACAAGCGCGGTCAACATGAACGTTTTGTCGGAACGCTGCAAAATGCTCTACGTGCCTCTTGTTGTTTTGTAAAACGAGGTGATTTTACTGGTTTTCAATGGTGTTCACCAATTTCCTAATTAAAACCATACGTTTATTTTCACTAATTGAGAGGTTAATTCGTAAGTTGTAGATAGATATTTAGCTAATTAGACATTTTTGTAACCCCTCACGTCCGTCGCAACTGGCCGTTTCTTCCCGAAAAGAACATATTTATCTCTTTTCCACACTACTGTGGTGCGATAAATTGCTCAAAAAAACGTCCCTCCTCGTTGGTGCCTTCGAATAAAAGATGGCGCCGTATAGCCGAGAAAGAGGCCGGGAGGGAAGAAGAGAGGCGCCGGCCAATCACGGCGTCATATGAGAGCGCGTGATATCGTGATTGGCCAATAATAACCAAAATCACTGAAAAAAAACAAAAAAACAGCGTTGTCTTGCTTGGTGGTGTAGCATGGGAAAGAGACAGACTCTGTGTGAGGGAGAATAGCGTTCCCTTTCTATTTACAGGAGCTTCAAAGCGCCATCATCAGATCGTGCTTGTGGACGAGTGGATAAACGTGCGATAGCATCTGTGGCTTGTTTTTCTGTACACTCTTAGTTAGATCCTGGCTAAAATGCACGCATATAAGCAGGAAAGCGGGTCAAAATTTCGCCGCTTACAAGCAGTTGGTTTAGGTGTCTCAACTTATGCGGCCCGTTGTTATGAGGCCCAGATTTAAGCGGCCCGTTCTCACGCGGATCAGGTATGCGGCCTGAATTTACCAGGACCTTTGTCGTGCGTGACAATTTCATGCGGTATTTGAGATCAAAATTTTCCTGGCTATAAGCGGCCTACGATTATGCGGCCTAAAATTTAAACTGCGGCAAAATTGTGCTACAACGCCATTTTTGCGCCATTCTCCGCATACTTGGGTGCATAGACAGCCGGCATGATACTCCGACTAGTTGTTTCTGGATCTGGAACACAAGTTTCAGCAACACAACATACGTCACATGAGGGGAATCGAACCCGCGCCCGCGAAGTGAAAATCAGACACCATAGCCACTACGCCACAACCGTACACATACAATGCTCGCGTTGTCGTATGCTTATATACACAAGAATTGCTTGCTAAACTCGTCGACCGATGGGGGAATTGTATACATTGGTTTGATAAGTGCTTATCAATGGGAGAAATCTTGCACGAGTGGTGTTGCGAAAAAGCATTATAAGAGTAACCAGACATTGAAAGAGTGACAAAAGCATAGTCTTGCAAAATATAAACCGTTTTCTGGCACGCTAGAAGAAACAACCGCGGAATCGGAACGTAACCCAACGCACAAACCACCTTCTTCTGCGGGCTATTCGGATAACTGTAGATATATAATTGGTTATGCACGGGCGCCCTTCCCTTGGCGAGCGACACAAGGACGTTTTCGTCGTATACCTTTGTTGCTGCTCCAGAAACGTATATGGTATATTCCCAACCTTCAAAATGTGAGCTTATTAAATACCCGAGTGTAACATGCTATAGAGCCAAATAACTAGCGCCCTTAAGTATGCGGTGTCTAACGCCTGTAGCGTTAGGCACATGCAGGATTATCGGGAACGTGATTTTTCAATTTCTGCTAACAGCATCAATGAGTTTCATTAAAAAGTGTCAGGAATTGTGCATTACACTCTAAAAAAAGCCCGTGCTTCTACTTTCCCGCACAACACTGGGAGAGCCAATCAACTTACGGAGGCAGCTCAGCGAGTGACAATGCCGAAACGTATGTTTACACCAAAGAAGGCAGTTCGAGTTGTGACATTAAGCAATGCAAGCGTGACGTTTCGCATTGCTTAATGTCACAACTCAGACTGCGTTTTTTTTTGGTCTAAACCTATGTTTTGGCATTGTCACTCGGTGAGCAGCCTCCGTAAGTTGTGGTGATTGGCTCTCCGAGGTGTTGTGCGTGAAAGTAGACGCACAAACTTTTTTTAGAGTGTATTAGCTTCCCTTACACAAAAAAGAAAGAACAGCTGATTTCAAGACAAAATTTTTTCCTCTAAGCGGCACGCCAATCATATTCAATTTTTCTTTCAAGCGCAATAAAGTATTTGCTGAATTGAAGCTCTGGTTTGGGCTAATTGGTTCATTAAAATCTAAAAAAATTAAAAAGGGCAAAAAAAAAGTAAGGTCGAGACACGCACAACACGGACTGGCACTAACTTTCAACTGATTTAATAAAGTCAGTCAAACCCAGCGCGCATCTGTGAAGTCTTGTCTATCACGCCAACCTTTCGTGATAAAAGCATCCCATACACAATAGACTATCGCGCTGGGTTTGACAGGCTTGATTAAATCCGTTGAAAGTTAGCACCAGTTCGTGGTGTATGTCTCTTCTTCGTCATTTTTTTTTTTTTTTTGCTTTTACGTTGCTTAGAGCAATAAAGTATTAAGTAATTGTTAGCACAGCCCACACAGTGTGTTGAAGGGTGTATAATCCATTTATTGAAATTCAAACGAACGTACACATTAAGAACTCACATTACTAATCCATTTATTGAAATTCAAACGAACGTACACATTAAGAACTCACATTACTACCACACTAAGCCCTTTTTTCGTTGTACGAAGCATGGAATAGCTGTACCCAAGCACTTTTCAACAAAGAATACAGCGAGATCAAGATTCTGCATTCCTAAGAATATTTATTACTGTTAAACAAAGTACTGATTCCTCTTTTTACTGAAATAAATGTGACCGAGTTTAGGTAAGTTATGCAAGTCACACAAACTGTATTACAGTATTAACTAAAAAAAAAGAGACCAGGAGCTGCTGTATTCAGTTCCTTACTGGAAAATATCACAGCATCACTATCTGCGTCTTGCGCTAACGTTCAGCAATCCGAACACATCTACTTGTGCCCATTACTGTATAATAAATACCAACATTGCAACATGTTATCATATACCACTGGGATCCGCAAAGAATGGCACAAACATACTTTGATTTGTACGTCATCAGGCTGTTACATTAATCATGCATTTGCAAAAAAGGTACTCTTTTTTATGCGCTTGCGTTGTAAAATGAACGAGTACTTTTTTACGTTAAAGCCAGGGATATTCTTCCTCTGTGAAATAACACCTGCAGTGACTTTGCCGCAGTAAACATACGTACATTTACGTAACCTTCATGTTCTCGAGAATCTTTACGAGCTTGCTGTTAGCCCAGCAGCGGGAAATTTTTCACCATTGCTTATCGCACTTTGCACGAGCCCCAACGTTTGCGCAAATGCCGAGGGGTATGTTATGTCCTTGACATAATACACCGTTAGGCAAAGGAGTAGAGCCTTCTCCAAAGTAGCGTCATTTAGCTTGATGATTTCGCCAGGCCCTCCACAAGAGACGATTTTTGTCGATATGCCCCAGAAGATCCTTGGGCCAGGAGATGCTGTGTCCTCAGCGGAGACGTCGCTCTGAAAAGGTGTTTTCTTTTTCAGAAAAAACGCTACACATTATACATATATAACATTGTACAACACTTTCCCCGGACACCTATTTAGGTTTCACTGGTACGCCTGTACAATGGTATTGTAGTGCAGTTCCAAAAAAATTAACTTAAGCTGTCTGTGCCCTTGGCCTGTCTAGCTAGTTCCCAGTGCTAAGATGGTGAAAGCATCCAAAAACCAAGGAATTTGCAGAAAAAATTCACAGCTGCTTTATACAAATCAAGTGGAACCTTTTAAACTACATAAATAATAGCCAATGACAACAAATGTCTTTTGATTTGTTTGCACAAATATCTCGCTCACCAACCAGCTTACCAATGTTCCAATTGCTATCCCTAGCAGTGTTAATCATTTTTTATGCTTAACTAATGTGTGCACTGTGCCAATGCTGTTTATGAATTTATGTACATACATGATTTCGTTGTTCAACAGCTGAAGTTAACAGTACAATCAAGGGAATCCTGCCCGTGTCATCAAGGCGACAGTTGTTGCCTTAATGACTTTTTAACCACGTGAACAGGAAGTTGATTCAATTATTGCAAAACAACCGTGTTAACCACAACATATGCATGTTGGTACTCACCAAGCAGAATTTCAGCAGCAGTGCAGGTGCTGTTGTTCGTGACCTCAGGGGTACTGATGCTGGCACCTTGCGAAGTAGACCCTTGCATGTTGTCAGACAAATCGCATGGCTCGCCTTCAAATATACGTGCAAACAGAGCGAATAATCAAGTTGCATGAAGCCAGAAATGTCATTGTTGATGTCGTATAGTCATAAATACTGTCAATGTCTACAATTATGCTGTCCTCACGTGGTCTTTTTATCTATATGGCAGCAAAAATGACACTTCATTACTTCAATATATGGAACTGGTATGAATCTGGCATCACACGAGGACATCAAATGTTTTTACTGGCACTATTAGCTTCCTGGTCAGCAGCTGGCATTAAACATTTGGTTAAATTTCCAAGCCCACAGTATTATCTAAAAGGCACAAATGAATCGGTGCTCTAGCACCATCTTTGCTTCCCTTTAGCAGAAAGAGCTGTAGAAATAAACAAGGCTGTAAATTGTCTGGGGTTATACAAAGTCACTCGTGGAATGTTTTCTCCACTTTTAGTTTAAAAAGCTGTGAAACAAGCTTGACATTGACGGCCAAGTGTAAAATCATCACAATACCTTCCCTCAGAAGAAAAAAATTATGCAACCCAGAAAGAGAAAAACAAGACGTAAGGACTTCTAAATAACTTAACATTTTTTTTTTTTGGGGGGGGGGGGGGGGGTGCAACAAGCACATAGTACCTGTATGTGCTGGGTGGCTATGTTTTTTTGTTGTAATGTCATTTTATGCAGCACTCGATGCCGACAAGACAGTCAAACATAAAAATACACGTAAAAACGGGTAGCAATTCTTTGGGCCGCCGCCGCCACCGCCATCACCATCCTCAACCCCCCCCCCCTATGTTGCTCTACCAGGCGCGGGGAACCATATCAATATCACATGAGCGAATGACATTTTAGCGGACAGCGACATCGGAGCGAATCGACGTTTTAGCGAATAACGGGGGCGCGCGTTAACCCATCCGCCGCGCTGCGCTTTACGCCGCTTCGCGGCGACAGTCTGCTGCGGCTCATTACAAAAATGTGAACCCATTTGGCTCACCCGAAAACGCCACTTCGCGGCGTCCGACTGTTCTCTAAAGTGTCATTCGGTGAAACGTAGGCGTTCGCTAAGACGTCATTCGATCAACATTCGATCAAGTGAGTGCCTCCCCCTACGTGAAACTAAAACTAAAGTGCAATAACGGCATACGTCCCGGTAGCGTCCCACGGAACAACGCAACGTTAATAGGGAGTTTTCGTAGACCGTGTTTCCCGCTCCGCTAGCCCTCCGCTACGAAGAAACCGCCACTGCGCCTGCGCGCCGATGGCCTTGGCTGTAGAGTTCCGGGTAGCGGAGGGGCTTAGCGGAGCGGGAAACACGGTCTACTAAAACTCGCTATTACCACGGACAAGTGCATACCGAAGCGGTCGGGTACTCAACGGCGTTCCGAACACGCGTGCCCCTCGACTGACACACACACACACACGCACAAAAACATGAAATAAAAGCGGCACTTACTAATCCGTGCGTGCTGTACAGGGCTGTGGCCGCAGTAAACGCACCACGTCGCTTGGTGAGGAGCCGCAGGTTGACTGCAGTTGTCGAGGGCCATGCTGTAACCATCGCACTCGCAGTTGCTTGCGTGGCATTGACCTCGCAACACACCTTTGATGTCTTGCGATGAATACATCACCGCCGTAGATTTCAAACCAACTTTCCTTTTTCAACAGTGCGGCTTGCGCGAAAAAGAGAACGCGACGACGACAATGCAATTTCGCGCGACTACCGGCCAAGCTGCGCCTTTTGCGCGGGCTGAGCATGCGCGGTAGGACTCGCAAAAAATTTCTTGTTTTTGTTTTCAACTTTTCAGAGAGAGAGAGAGAGAAAGGGATTTGAGAGAGGGAATGGGGCTCGAACCCTTTCTCTTTCTCAAGTGTGCGCCGTGCGCCCCGCCGCAGACAGCGGTGAGGGGAGACGCGGAGACACGCGGCTTTTACGGGCTTTTGTGCTTCATTCGCGCTTTCTTTTCTTTAAGCGGGACGGTGCGCTTCGGCGGCTGTCAAGTGAGCCGCATAAAGACGTTCGGGCGGGTTAGGGCCGTTTACAGGTGGTACTTCGAACTTTTTGGGCCGCTTCCAGAGGCGTCACGGATAGTTTTCTTCACAGGGCTGCTTATATCCCGTGTCTTAGGCGGGACATTGAGGAGTACCGCTTGTACCCAGGCCATTATCCAGGACGTAGATAAGAGTGTAGCTTTAATTGGTGCTCAAGATGCCCGAGCGCGCGCAATCCCGTACATCTGACTGCAATGCCGCAGGAATGTTTTCTTCTTTTTTTTTTCTGCATTACACCGCAATTTGATTTCCACATGCCTCGATCATCAAACATATTTTCAATGCGCGATCTTGGATCCTTCGCATTTACCTAAATTATAGTCGGCGTCACAGTGGCCCCATCTATTGGCTTTGTAGTTTGCTCACGTTGCTGCGCTGCCTCTTCGTTGAGAGTGCTAACGACCAGCGTCTATATGTTACGTGACTGCAGCACGTAATTATGAATAAAGCACGAAGTAAAATAAAAAATCCACATATGTTACGAAAGAGAATTCAAATGGATAACTTTTTAGGCTAGAACGAAACGTGTGGGGAACACGTCTTTACACTCATCCACGACAGCGAATCGGCAGCGGGAAGATAATTCATTCAAATATAATCCCTCGGATTTACCGGCGTCTAAACTTCGTTTCAGCTTAAGCTCAGACGCAGCCGGTGCTACGATGTAATGGTACCGGTGAAGCAGCGTCATAAGCGCAAGTCACTGAACCCTTTTTGTTTATGATTGGTTCAGAAATGATAGAACACATACATTGATCACAACGGATACCATGATGGTGTGCTTTCGACGCTGTCTGATTTGTCCCATCAGCTCGTAGCGTCGGCTGCGTTTGAATTTAAGGTGTATAGTTTACTTTGCGACCAGCTAAAAAAAAAACTTGCCTGAATTTATGTGGTTTGCCGAGTTTGCGAATAACTATTGTTTAACTTAGTTGTATTTTCTTTCTCTTCAAGCGATACTGGAAACGACGTCGGTTGTTGACGATCTAATAGTAGTCCATGTTGTAGTTGTAGTAGTAGTAGTTGTCGATTAAATAGCTGGTGATGTAGGACGTCCGTCGCCGATGTTGACAAGTCCTCGAAAAAGATCGCCCGACCCCCCGCAGGAATCGAATCCGGGTCCGCTGCGTACGGGGCAAAGGCGTTACCACTGAGCTACGTTACTTTTTTAATTTATTGCTGACCTACGTTATTTCTTTTTTTATTTATTGTCACTGAGCTACGTTACAGCGGCAATTGCTCTAAATTTAGGGTTTTTGTAGTACCATAGCCTCCTCTATATTTACAAAGCCTGGCAGTTCGATGACGGAGCCAAAAAGTGCCCTGTCCCAGATTTGGAGCTCGAGGATCTGGCTAGCGCAGAGCGTTTCTCGGGAGTCCGGTATTCAGCGCACAGCTTTTGCAGCGGCGAGGACCCGAAACATGGTTTTCAACCCCGACGAGAAAAGAAGCGGCAGTCAAAGGAGCTCGAGAAGCACGAGCAGACATTCCATCGCTCGGGACAAGTGTGTTTTGGCGTCTCGCCGCAGCGGGGCGCCCGTTGCATGACTCTTGTCTGCCGCTCTACCTTTTCGCTTTCGGCGGCCGCGTCACGTGATGATCTACCACGCTTTGTGTCAGTATAAAGGAGGTATGGTAGTCCCCAGTGCCCACGTTGGACGCGTTTTGTGGAAAGAAAAAAAGATGGCCTGTAACAAAATGCCACAGTAGCACTGTCACGGCCAACAGCTCATGTCGGAAGACGCGCTTTCACGCGCTAAGGAACAAAGAAGAAACAAAAGCGTTCGAAACAAAGCAGATGTCTGTTTTGTTCCGAACGCTTTTGTTCACGCCCTCCACGGTGCGTGAACCCGACGCCGATGCCCAACGACTTGCATGTAAAGTGTTGCAGCTATAGCTGTGACTGTGTTGAATCAACAGAGGACTGCTCAATTTTCTTATTCTGCTCATTGTCCAGGATACACTTTGATGGCGTACGTGCGGTTTTTGTAACGGTAATTATGTCGGACCTTCCATAATTTATCTTCGGACGTTTTCAACTCATGCATGTATGATCTTTCTTTTCAGATATGTCTCAAAGGCGAGTGCAAAAATAAACCGGAGGACTTATTCCCGGTTACTAAGAAAACTGTGACTAAAAACAAAACCCAACGGGGAAAAAAGTAAAGCATCGATATATATTATTCGATTTGATGTCAGCCATTTTTCGGACGTAACATATGGTACGAATAAACAGCATCAAAATGACTAGTCTGCTATTATCTCCTCACCTGCATTTATGCTGTTCAACTGGTTCGAGGGTATATCAACCGAGGTCTGTACGGGAAAGTCATTCATTTTTGTACGGATTTTAAGATCTTTTTGTAAGTTACGATACCCTCACCCGTCGTCTCAAACTAATGGGTAGTGTTTTCGTTTCTCTCGTCGCCGCCGGCATATTCATTGCAGGTTTTTTATAGACCAACGCGCTTTTCACTAACAAACCCATGCGCGCACGTGCAGAAACCAGATTTTCATGGGGTGAAGCGCATGCGCATGCGCCGTGACGATAGCAGCGCCACCACAGCGGCCTGACGAAGTAGTGAAAGAGGGTAAGAGAAAAAGGAGAAAAAGTCTGCATGCGCTTTCCTCCTTTCCTGGGTGGTTAGGTACGAGCAAAAGACCCGGATGAACGCCTTGGACGCATGTGTTCCTTCAAGTTCGGGTGTTGTCTTCGCGGTTTCCTCTACTTTATTTTGCTTCCAGATGCAGTTAGAGCGAGCGGAATCAATGACGACACTCCCTTAATTATCTGGAGATCATTTGTCGGTAATAGGCTGCACAAATAACAACCGGAAGCACAGAATATTATCGGATGACATCCGTATCGTGTACGGGATTCAACAAGGCAACTGCGGCAGCACTGTCTTCAAGCTCCATCGCTTTCCAAATGATCAAAACTTGCGGCGGCAGTGGGTTGCGTCAGCAGACGAAAATACGTTTCCCTAACGGCGTCCCATGGAGTGTGCTCAGAACGTTTCGTGAATAGAGCGCGCACCGAACTTACCGCTGTACCCTCGATGAACATAGCCGAGCTACTCTCGCAAGGTGGGCGCGAGTTTCTTCAAGAATCGCCGTTTCGGATTGTAGCGTTTTGTAACTTAATTTGTCTTAATTCTCATATGTTGCAGTGGTAACATTGACTCGATTTTACCATATACAACGCTTTGTTGAAGGCTCGTTTCTGCCACCAGGTGGGGCTGGAAATCGTCGAAAAGTTAGTTCATTCGGTTGTTCTTAATCGTGATCACCTGTGCGATGGCAGACAGCCGTGAAAGTACGTTGACCGTCACAACTGGGTTCTTCTTATTTTGCAAATTAGTACATAGCGTAGCTAAAAAAAAATTCAATTTGTAGTGCTGAAACATGCTCATGCATCGATTTCGAACCGTTGACTCATTGACCGACTCGTTTCAGCAATGGGCAAATTTGGACCTCGCTGGTTTCAGTTCTAAACAAAGGACACAATCGTAGACAGGGTATCCTTCATTAAAACCTTTATAAACATCTGCAAGCTGGATTGAGCTGTCTTTGATCGTTCCCTGCAATGCACTATTTCACGCGTCATTGTTCAGATTAAACACAAGAAAGACTAAACCTGAAAGGTGCACAAAACAACACACTTCTCCGTCCTTAATCTTTTATTATTTCTTGTATTTAACCTTCGTCGCTAACGCGCTCAACTAAATTTTATTGTTGTGGACGACACGAAACGCCGCTTAAGAAAATTTTCGGCACACTGCATCTAAGACGCCAAAACCTGAAGGAAAATTTAATTGCGGTTAACTGAAGCACTATTTTGAGTATTTTCTTTCGACTTCTATTGGTGTCGCTTTCAGTTCCGTGACTTCCGTCCGTGGCGCACAAAAACACAAGACTCGCCATAAGTCGGATACCCAACAATTTAGAGCACCCAACGCGGGAGCGGCTGTCCGAATAGCACTCTCGCCAACGTTTTCAAGCACTCAGCATGGCCGCAGAACCTGACGCTAGCTAGATGGCACCACAGTATTCAAAATGGTTATGCCCACAATAAAAGGGTGTATAAGTTCTGAAGCGATCCGAAAAAAAAAAGAACGAAGAGGACATTTGGAAAGAGCTTTTTGAAGTGCTGCTTGCGCGTCGGCATTTAACCAGGCGGCTTTACCAGAACCACCTCTCGCCATTGTTTTGAACTATTGAGTTCATGCATGTTTAGGTGTTCAAGCGGCATATAGGCCTCAGAACTTCACGTGTGATTTTCCAGAAATTTTAACGCCGAACAAGACTAAAACTTCCGCAAATTTGAGGACTATTTGTAATGCATTAAGATATTATGTAGTTTTTGGCTGTGGGCTAATTTAGAACTACCACACGATCAATCCCCGGTGCCAAGGATGCCGTAAATTGGTCTTCTCTTCGACAACAAAAGTGTCATTCTTTTAGAAGAGAAGGGTTTGATAGGCTTAAGATACGAGTAAAATGAACCTCGGCTATGTACTTCGGAAGCGTTATGTAACGTGCTTGCTAAGACAACTGAAAAGCGACTAATGTAAAGCTTTGCCAATTGAAGGCTACTTCTTCAATCATAATATCTATAACGCTCTAAATAACTAGATGAGCTTGTGCTTGTAGACGAGTTAATAAACGTGCAATACCATCTGCGGCGTGTTTTTCTTTTTTTTTCTTCTTTTTTTTTGAGCTTTAACTGGTGCTCAAGCCGCGCGAGTGCGCGCCACTCCGGTACATCTCCCTGCAAAGCCGCAGAATTTTCTTTTTTTTATTGCAACGCAGTTTAAGTTTTACTGCCTCCTCAAACATATTTTGAATCCGCTATCTTGGATTCTTCCCGCTGGCCTGAGAGTATAGCTGGCAGCTCACGGCCCTATCTATCAGCTTGCTAGTTTGCTCACGTTTCTGTGGTGCCTCTTATTTAGTCTTTAGTCTTTATTTATTTGGCTCTGGAGTGCCGCGGCACCGCGGAAAGGCAGCAGCCCGTACCATGAAGGCCCGCGGTGCCGCGTCTAGTGAACATGATAATGTGATGAGTATATATACAGGGGAAGATGACGACGACATGAATTGGTGGTAGTGGGGAGGATAGCAGTCCGATACGCAGAAGTCCAAATTTCGTGGAGGCGGGTTGGGTGGGTGAGCGGCGAGCCATGGGGATCTGGCACGCCGTACGATCGGTGGATGAAGGAGCCCCAGGAACATGATGGCGTTGTTGCTCAATGGGTCCACTTCAGTCGAAGCATCAGGCTCCAAGGAGGTAACCCAGTGAAAGTAGAAGCTGCCGTCTCCAAGGAAGCGAGGCCCAGGGCTCAGATTGAGGCACCGCCGTCACCCGGTGTGCCTCTTCGTTGAGAACGCTAACTACACAGCGTCTACGTTACGTGAGCGCACCACGAAATTACGAATAAAGCACAAAGTAAAAAGAAATGCGTCTTTGGAAACGAAGGAGAATTCGAACCGTATACCTTTGAGGCTAAAACAAAACGTGAGACAACGTCTTTACACTCATCTGCAACCGCGAAACGTCAGCGTGAAGGTTACAGTTACATGTACCAGGCTCGCTGAGATAACCTTCGGGCCACGAGTGCAAATTTTTTTATTGTTGTTTTTATCACTAGCGTTCAGAACTTTGACTTTGCGCGGCGCTCCTAGAGCTCATTTATGTCACAAGAATTTTCAAAACTTTTTTCTACAAGTGGAATCGCACGCTCGTGGAAATAAAGTGAAGAAGGATGCCATAAAGTGAAGAAGGATGCACGAGAATGGTAGCACCGCATCGCGGCGCTACCATTCTTATAAACTTCAGTACTGGAGGCCTTATGCCGAGCTCCCTCCATAGGCCGCAGTGACATTCTGAGAGTTGACCCACGTACATTTTAGGAGCGTACATGAAAGCAAATAACAGACTTGAAGTTAAGTATCCAACAGAAATTTGTCTGGCTGCGGGGGCGATACTTAAAGGACTTTCAACCAACCTCCAAAATACACGACATTCACAATTTCCAGCCCTACTTCACCTCTTATTCAGGGGTGACTATGACTTCAGCCTTAAGGAAACAGAATTCTTCGCCTTTTTCTTGTAATAAACGTAACATCAAGCGCCAAATAAATTTTGCAATCGCTGAGATGTGTCTGAAAAAACGTTTCAATTTTTGACATCGGACGTTTCGTTACAAATGATGTGTTGTCAAGACATATGAGCGAAGCATTCAAAAGAAAAAAAGGAGAAGAAATCTGCTACTGAAAATAAAGTCATCAAAGTTCAAAGGCTATAAGAATTAAACGCTCTCAATTGCAAAAGAAATGAAGCCAGGCTAAAAAAAAACACGCTCCTTGAATGGTCTACAGTTAAGGCAGCGCTTTTAGTGAAGTTGTTAAAAAAACGGCGAATAAAATATTTGTGGAAAGTAATTTTTACTGGTTCACTTCTGAACTTGTTCTAATTCTGTTTAGTGATTGGGGAAAAAATCGATAAAACACTAGTCAACATAATACCAGATTAAAACCTGTCAAGGGACAAATGAACTGGACACATTTGTGTAAAACGCGTAGCCTTACTCGTAACTGCAAACATGTTTCTCGTTCCACAAATAGGGACGTAAAATTGCTTACAAACAAGTGGCTTCTTCAGCTCATTAAAAAGAAAATTTAAATGCTATACCCGAGGACAACTTTCTGTGAGTCCAGAGGAGGAGCGCGCGTTGTGGGAAATGCTATAAACACCCACCGGCAAGCCGTCTCCCACGTAGACCACGATCAAGCCAACCGGACAGGGCCGCCTATTGGAACTTTCTCACACTGTAAAACCATGAAAATAATCCAGGGCCCTGATTGTCTCCTTGAACGTCCAACTTTCTCGCAAGGACGGGACGACGGTGACCCTTTCGCGCTCATTGTTTGAGATAAAAAAAATGGCTCGTGACAGTAAAGAGAGCGAAGCTGACGGCGACGTACCATGTGACGGCCGATGATATTTGGCGGTAAACAACAAAGGCCGTGGATTCTCAAAACTATCTTACACTGATCGTACACACCTGGTCGTAAAAGAATTCTTAAGGGTCCTTCGGCTTGGCCAGCCTTTGAACCCTAAAATTTATTTTAAGCACTCCCTAAATGGGTTGTCATTGAAAAACGTGTGAGTGCTTTTAAGCTCATTTTTGATGTGAGTTCTTTGAGAAAAACCCTTAAAAAGAGTTTTTTTTTAAACTCTTTCCGGTAAAACAGTTCTTTATGAGCAACCGTTCAACGTTTTTTTTTTTTATCAAGAACCTTTGACAAGTTCTTATCAGCCTTTTCCATTAATCAGTTCACCATAAGGAACCCTTTTTGAATTCTAAGATAATTTTAGGAAAAAAATGTTCTGTATAAAGAACCTTTGAAGAGTTTTTTAAGGTCTTTTACTACTAAGTCAGTTCTTTGTGAGGCACATTTGAAGAGATATTTAAAAAAGGAGACGACGGATAAAAAGGAGCAATACACAACACGTCTCAATTAGGTATGTTGTGGGTTATTCATTTTTATTTTGTTTCCCATTTCACATTTCTGCGAAGATGCCTCACAAAAATTCGCTTATTAAAAAAAAGCTAAAAAGAAGTATTTTAAAAGCTTTCTTTCATGGCTTTTTTGCGATTTGACGGTTCAAACGCCAATAAGAAACCTTAGCATTTTTAAAATCTTAATTGCGGTCAGAAACAGGTTTGGAACAATAAAGCTCCTCTTTGGTGCTCTACCTCTATCAAACAAAATGTCTGTCTTTGATAGTGCTTCATGAGCACATTTATCATTGCTGCTTATGTCAAGATTAAGAACAGAGGTGTAGTGGCAGCGGAAGAAGTAGAAACCTTCTTCCTCGAGACCCTCGAAAGAATGATGATCACGAGCGGACACGCTTAAGAATGGCTACAACAACGCGTACTGCAATCTCTATTATTAAATTATGATTTATAGAAATTGAATCTTATCAAGTGGTGACCTGGACAAAGAACACAAATCCAGGTCTCTGGCTCGCGCACATTGAGTCTCTTTTCGCAACGCGCAACATATCACAACAAGAGACAAAATTTCATTACGTGATCAGCACCCACCAACCAAGTGAAGCTGGAGAAGTACGGGATATTACTACCAAGCCCCCCGCCACTCATCTATACGACAGGATCAAAGAAGAGCTCATAAAGAGTACGACGGCATCAGGTTAACGACGTCTTAGCAACTTCTTACAACTGGAGAGGTGGGAGACTGCAAGCCATCTCAATGGGTGACCGGCGTTTGAGCCGGACGTTTCGTCATCCGAAGCGAGGCACCACGTGACTTCACGCTTCCGGTTCGACCGGTGCCGGTCGTGGTTCGTCCAGCTGCATCGAGAGCCCTTCTAGGCGTGGTAGCCGTGCTGTATTTGCGGTGAAAATGGTTCACAGCTCCGCGGTACGTTGTTCTAACGCAAGCCATAGGGGGCATAAGATGTTCCAGTTCCTGTGAAACAAAGCATGGAAGTAATGATGGGCCGTCGCCGTTAAACGAGTGATGGAGCGAAGTGACCGGTGACAGACAAACGTCGGTGACCGTTTATGCGCGGCCAGTATTTTTACAGGCCAGTAGAACGTGTTCTCTCTTCAGGTGGGGGCCGCGGGAAATAACAATCTCTAGCAGTCTTTTGGAACCCACCAAAAAGGTCTTTATCAATCCGCGAAGGGGTGAGCACTGCTTGTCGTACAAGGCATCCGCGAGAACGCGAGATGCGATCTCTCAGGCAATCAGTTCATAGCATGACGTTTCGTCGACATGCAGTGACATCGCCAGGCCGTTTAATTCTTATATCCACAGCTCGGATTAACTTGTTCTGCAATGAGCCGCCGCCGACTGTTCCCGCGAAGCGGCGGTGAATGGGTGGCTTACTATAATATAAATAAACAAGAGAACAGGTCAGCTTGCTGTAATATAAAGAAGTAAACGCAAATGGACAGCACCTTCATATTGATTGATGATAATGAAGCGGTGGTGCGACCCTGCGTAGATCATATCAAAATCGGCGCTCGTTCATGCATGCTTTCTTACTCGACATCATTAATAAAAAAACTGGGAAGTTTTTTTACTAGTGAGTTTTTTAACACTCTTTGAGTGTTAAAAAGCAGGGGAGGAAGTGGCCGAGTGGGCTAACGCGTCTCAGCTCGGAGCGTGGAGCGAAAGCTTGCGCTAGGATGGGAACCTCCTGGATTCGGTCCCCCACCGCCCCCGCCCGTTTCGACCTGGATGAGTTTCGTACCGGCACGCGATCGTGTGATCACTACTGCGTGATGCACGTTAAAAACCTAAAGTTAGCGGTTGTACTTCACTGGCTAAATTTCTCATCTACAGCTAAGAGACCGATTACCCGTTGAGGCGCATCTCCATCAAGGCTGTATAAACATACAGAGCAAACCAATTTTTAGTGTTAAAAAGCAAGGATTGTCACGTAGTCAGATGTCATCGAAACTAACTTGTGTATGGAAGTGGCGTTTCAATCACGCGAGAAAACATATTATCTCAGTTTGAAACGCCGTCTGACTGACTTCTTTCCTTGTCTTCAACTTTTGATTGCTTCAAGATTTTCTTACCCAGACTCAGGTGTTCCAACAAAATGAGAAAAGTACGCCAGACCTCCGATCGGGCATTTCAGATGGCCGCGTCCTACGGCTTACATTCGCGCCTATTTCAGTCGGGGATGTGATCTAACATAGCCATCAAAAATAAACAGAACCCAAATGAAAAACGCTGGTTCAAAAGGAAAACGAAACATCTAACCTGAGTTTTCATGCGAAGACCCGGAAAGCGCGGTGCGAGTTCAGCTTGCCGCCGGCCGCACTCGCTCTGCGCTTTCGTGGCCGTTCTCGATGCTTCTGCGTACCGGCTACTACTTAACATATCCGTAGAAGTAACTTGAGACGTTCAGAAGTGCGTAAGTCACCCAGCAGCAGAGGAAGGTGGCCCGGATTGATCGGGTTTCAACACCCGCACACGCTTTCATAGCCGTCATGGGGCTGCGTCGGCTGCTAGCTACGAACCGGAAGTGAAGAATACCCAGAGTGCTTTGCGGCTGCTGCCAAACGCCGGTCACCTATTGCTAACATCAATGCGGCAACTTCTCGGAGATCGGGCAGGTTCCTTCGAGGACACCATACTGCGAGAACTTTTTCTTCGGAGAATCCCGAGTAACGCGCGCATAATTTTGGCGACGTTCAGTAACATTTCTTTGGACTGCTTTGATCTCTACGATTAAATTATGATATATAGAAATTGAATCTCACCGAAGGTATAGGGCAATGTAGATAAGGAGAAAGAAAGGTGCCCTACAATTTCCAACTTGTCACTGGCGATAAGTTAAATCAACAAAAAAGATGTTGCTGAGAAGAATAGTCTCGTTGATTAAAGATTATTAAAAGGCGAACGAAAATTAGGAACTCTCTGCCTAAATGTATAAACATTATGGTTTCCTGAAATGACACACATCATAAACTTATAAGGCTTGACCTTTGTCCACGCAACCTTGGCCTATGTGCATGCAACACCAAGGACTTTCAAAATCTGCTACAAATGCGTAGTGTCCCTAAAAATGCAACGTCAACAAAAGCTGTTCATGACGAAAAAAAAGAAACTCTTGGGCACTGAGGTTGGAGCATCAATGAAAATCCAAGGACACCTTGCAACGCTGAAGCTTGATATATAATCTTTGCAAGAAGCCGAAGACTAAATGCTCATACGTGGCTTTAATGAAGTAATATCTTTATCTGTTAGTATTCCAGTCGGAATATGATAGTCTGAACAGATCACGTGCTAGTTTAGATGAAATCTATATGCTGTTTTGAGGCAAAATTTAGTCACACGTCTTCTCCAACAGAAGCATCTCAAGCATTTGTAAAATATGGGGGATTTCCCTCCAATTCTCCCGGAACGTTTGCTAGGAATCTCTGAAATGCCTTTGGAGAGAAGGGGGGGGGGGGGGGTAAAATTTTGACGTCACTGCATGGCAACATGTAAATATTAAGTTACGTACTCAAACAACATCCCTAGATATGACCTTTTTTGCAGAGCACCCTTGGCAACGAAGAGTTGTTAGCAAATTGCCATTTTAGGATCCGCAGCATTGAGATTCCTGGATAAGTCGCCAAGAACGCAGAACGAATCCCAAAACAAGAGGCGTAAATATAATCGACCATGCACTGCGCTTCTTAATCAAGCTGTCAGTGACAACTTAGCATGAAATTGAACATTTCCACAATTGCATGCCACGTAAACAAATAGCAGAATTGAAAAAAAAGCGATTGTTTTTCTTTATTTCTCTGTTCTGTCATGTGCATTCTTTTATATGCCCTCGGTTTGCGCTAAGGAGTGAAAATGCGAGCATTTAGAGAGACAATAGTTACACAAGGTATCTAAGGATAGGCCAACACACATCGGATAAGAATGTTGGCCGGACTTTTAACTTGATGAGGAGGTATACAAATACCAGCCACAGGCAGATAGAAGCGTCAGAGCGCAGCTGTCCGCTCCGGCACGTAGAGAGCAGAAAATCGCATACATATTACATTGTACATGAGTGAACAAACGACGTCGATGTTCTGATGACATTGCAATAATGCAAAGGTGCAAGCAAGCTGGACAAGAATGACGATAATAATCCCTGGAAAAGGGGAACAAAGGGGTCAAAGGGCAAGCACAAATCTCTGAACACAGCTGGGTGATTTGTGCGCCACCGAAAAAATCCGCTTGGTCCTGGTACCGAACCATGCACCTCGCCATTTCCAGTGGTGGAGCGCTCTACCAACTGAGCTAAGCAGGAGTTTGACGTCAGTAGAGCGAACGGGTTTATCAGCTGCCAACAGTTTAACACCAACAAGTGTGAACGGCCGGCATTTTAAGGTTATGATGATAATGCAATAAAGCAAAGGTGAAAGCGAGCTGGACAAGAATGAGGATAACAATCTGTTACAAGCGGGGATAGACCGCACGGCCGGCAGGACGTGGCCGGCTAAGCAGAAACATGACGCCGTCGTTCCTTTCGCTTCAGGAACTGAAGAAGAAGTGTTTTAATGTCTCGTGATGGCAATCGAGGTAACCGACAACTACCGCTATGAAATCTGGTAGCGCTAGCAGCCAGATAGAGATTGTAACAACTCTCCCCCCTTAGAACATTGCAAGCGTAAAAAGAACTAAAGAGAGTAGCGCTGCACGGGTCTTCTAGCCCTTGCGCTACGTCGCAGATGCGGTGCGCTGCTGGTTGTGGCGAGGACAGTGCTACTGTTGTCCATGGGTTTGTCAACATCGGCAGCTGTGCCAACTGGTACCATAGCAACGGAATCATGTGGAACCGTAACTGGATCAGCAGTTTGGATGGTGTCTTCTGTTTGTAGTTCTTGCTGATCTGCGGCAGTCTCGGGCTGAAGTGGCTCGGTGACTGCTGCAGTTGTCTCCGTCTGTCTGGGCCGCAGGTGGTCACCATGACGATGCCACACTGTACCGTCGTTGAGGCGGACTTGTGCTGATAAGTTACTGGTGGCGCCTATCACACGAGCAGGCAGCCATGTCGCACCTTGACGGAAATTCCTTGCGAAGACTTTCTCTTCAGTGCCACATGACGGACCTTGCCGGCACCCTTTATCCGTGTACAGCTTCTGCTTTAGCTGTTTGAGTAGTACTGACGACTGGAGGCTTGGCCGGAGGACATCTAACGGTGTTTTAAAACGTCTCCCGGTCAGTAGCTCGCACGGCGCTCTGCCGGTGACCTCATGCGGAGTGGTCCTGTAGTGGAACAGAAGTCTAGATATCTGAGTCTGGAAACACCCAGATGCACTCTTCTTAAGTTTGTTCTTGACAGTTTGAACAACACGCTCCGCTGCACTATTTAAGCTGGATGATAGGGTGGTACAAGCATGCGGTGTATACCGTTGCGTGTCAAGAATTCCAAGTATTGTTCACTTGCGAAGGCAGGATCATTATCTGATACTATCAGATCTGGCAGTCCATGCTGGGCAAATGCTACCCGCAAAGCTGTGATAGTAGCTTCTGCCCAGGTGGATGGCACGGGGAAAACTTCTACCCACTTTGAGAATGCATCCACAATGACTAGGAAGGTTCGCCCCATGAATCGGCCTCCAAAGTCAATGTGAAGCCTTGACCAGGGCTTTTGTGGAAAAGGCCAGGGTGTCTGTTGAACCGGCTGTGGAGCCCGTTGATGAGTTTGGCAAACTGTGCAGCTCTTCACGTTTTTGGCAATATCATTGTCAATACCCGGCCACCAGACGTGGCTTCTGGCGACCATTTTGCTTTTCTCAATGCCGGGATGGCCTGCATGAAGAAGCTTCAGGACTCGATCTTGCAACACTTGTGGGACGACCACTCGTGCTCCCCAGAGCAAACATCCATCATGAAGGCTTAGCTCAGTACTCCTTGCGCTGAATGGGTTCCCTTCTGGTCCCAATGTAATGCCCTCTCCTCTCAGGACAGCAAGCATCACGTTACCCAGAAACCGGTCATTCTTCGTTGCTTGAGCCACTACAGCAGGTTACAGAAGACTGGGGTAAGCCTCTTCGAGCATAAAGATTTCAGCCGGCACAGGTTCTGAAACACTGTTTGTCGGCACTGGCAGTCTACTGAGTGCGTCCGCGTGTCCCAAGTCTTTCCCCGGTTTGTATAGAAGCTGGTACTTGTAAGCAGAAAGCTTGAGAGCCCACCTAATGAGTCGAGGCGAAGCGTGGACTGGAATCGGCTTGTCAGGACTCAGCAATCCAAGTAGAGGCTTGAGGTCTGTGAAGGCTTGGAACGGGTTTCCCCACAGGTACTGGTGGAACTGCTCAACACCGTACACCAAAGCTAATGCCTCTTTGTCGAGCTGGCTGTAGTTTTGTTCGGCTCGGGACAAGCTTCTGGATGCGAAGGCGATGGGTCGTTCTTGACCATCGGCTTCCCGGTGTGCCAAGACGGCGCCAATCCCGTACGGCGAGGCATCGGAACTGAGACACACAGGCTTCTCTGGGTTGAAATGAGCGAGAACCGGAGCTGAGGTCAAGAGCAGAAACCCACCTCTCCCACTTCTTCCCGTCAGTGAGAAGCAAGTGCAGTGGACGAAGACGTTCAGATAGGTTAGGAAGGAATCGTCGGAAGAAGTTCATTAAACCTAAAAAAACTTTGAAGTTCCTTGACATTTCGTGGTGCCGGGGCATGTTGGACAGCTGCCACCTTGCCGAGACCTGGTGACAGTCCTTCCTTGCTGATGATATGCCCAAGGTATTCTACATGAGGCAAGAAGAAAAGGCACTTGTCGGATCTCAGCCTGAGTCCAACGTCCCGAAGGCGAACGAGAACAGAACGAAGATTGTGAAGGTGATCTGAGTCGGACGTGCCAGTGACAAGAATGTCATCAAAGTACACAGCAACGTGTGGCAGTCCTCGGAACAAGTTCTCCATCTCCCGCTGGAAGATAGCTAGAGCCGACGAAACCCCGAAAGGAAGACGGGTGTACTGAAACAAACCCATGTGTGTCGAAATGGTCACATACTTCCTGGAGTCTTGCTCGAGAACTACTTGCTAGTAGGCATTTCTCAAATCTAACTTTGTGAACTTCTCGCCCCCGGAAAGCGTGGCCCACAGGTCTTCGATCCTTGGAATGGGGTACTTCTCCAATGTTGCCACTGGATTTACGGTAACTTTGAAGTCATTGCAAATCCTCACACGGGCATCCTTCTTGGCCACAGGAACAATGGGCGCAGGCCACAGGAACAATGGGCGCAGCCCAGGTTGAAGTCTTTAATGGTATAATGACACCCTCTCTTTGTAGGCGCTGGAGCTCTTGTGTAACCCCATCCTTCAAGGCAAAAAAAAAAGGTAGCGGACGTGGCTTGAAAAACTTCGTAGGAGCATCTTGTGGAACATGAATAGTGGCTTCCCTGCCCTTGAAGGTACCAAGGCTTTCCTCGAAGGCTTCCGAAAACTCGTGAACCAGAGTTTTCACATCAGAGAGAGAATGAACGGTTGCCTCCACCTCCGAGAAATTGATTCCCAGTTCTCGAATGCAATTGCGTCCAAGCAGTGTAGGGGAACCATCTCCAGTAAGGAAGAGAGGTAAAACCGCCTCCTTGTCTTGGAACTGTACTCTTGCATCAATTTTTCCTTGGACCGGAGTCAGTTCCCCGGAATAACTTTGCAACAGCACCATAGATGGCTTGACAGGTACGGCTGGAAGTAACTCCTGAAACCGTTTTTTTGACATGACGGAGACAGTCGCTCCCGTATCCATCTTCATGCACAGTGGCTTGCCGCAGACGTTGACAGTGACGGTGAAAGGCGGTGACGCCACAGAGCTGTCAACCTGCCACATGTCAAAACCCTCGGACGATGTCACTCCGCTATCTTCAGTGTTGTCATCCAGGACATTCATTGGAAGTGTATGAGGAAGACGGGACTTGCGTCCTGGCCCTAAAGAAAGATGCTTCGCAGGTTTGTTCTTGGACGACGGAGCGTCCTTCTGTTTTGAATTGCACACCTTCGACAGGTGCCCCCGCTTCCGGCAGTAGTTGCACGTAGTATTCACAAACTTGCAGCTGGACGCAAGGGGTCCATCTCCGCAGCGGTAGCAGGTGACGTCTCCCGCCGGTGTCGTGACGCGGTGAGTCGTGAACGCATTGGTGCTCGAGCTTGCCTGGCAAATCTCTCCGGCGTCCTTCTTCGCTACTTCCATGGCCAAGGCGGTCTGCACGGCATCCTCGAACGTGAAGTCCGGCTGCTCCAGGAGTCTGGTCTGGATTGTAACGCTGTTTATGCCGCAAACTATGCGGTCTCTCAGCATGTTCCCTAGTTCTGTTCCGAAATTGCAGTGCTCCGACAGGCTCTACAATGCTGCAACAAACTTGCTTACGGTCTCCCCTTCCGCGCGAACACGCCAATTGAAACAAAACCGTTGAACGACAGCAGAAGGCTTGGGGCAGTAGTGACACCCGAGAACGTCAAGAACCTCGTCTAAAGACTTATCTTGTGGTTTGGCGGGCTTCACCAGGTCTCGCAGTAGGGAGTAGGTCTTCGCGCCGCAACAGCTGAAGAAAATGTCCTTCTTCTTGGTATCGCCAACGTCGTTCGCAGAAAAAAAAAGCTTCAAGACGTTCGACGTATGACGGCCACTCCTCACCTTCTCCCTCAAAAGGTTCAATTCTGCCGAACGTGGGCATGGCGAGCTGAGAAGCTTGAAGAATGCCTGGTGCTCATGTCGCGAACTTGCACGTCGCGAACTTGCGACGTTCGAAGAACTTGAACGAAGTCTTTTTCTCTTGTCGCCAATTGTTACAAGCGGGGATAGACCGCACGGCCGGCAGGACGTCGCCGGCTAAGCAGGAACATGACGCCGTCGTTTCTTTCGCTTCAGGAACTGAAGAAGAAGTGTTTTAATGTCTCGTGATGGCAATCGAGGTAACCGACAGCTACCGCTATGAAATCTGGTAGCGCTAGCAGCGAGATAGAGATTGTAACACAATCGCTGGAGAAGAAGAGTGGTATCTCCTTCTAAAAGGGGGATTATTATCCTCCTGAATGTTCACATCGCACTCCTGCTTGCTATTTTACCAGCAGCGTTGTTTGGTGGTAAGTGGTTGTTTTGTTGGAGCGTTTAACTCCAAGCACAGAAGGGCGAATGCAGTGTGTGTGCGTCTGTGTGTGCGTGCGTGTGCGCGTGCGTGCGTGCGTGCGTCTGTGCGTGTGCGTGTGTGTGTGTGCGTGTGCGCGCGCGCGTGCGTGCGTCTGTGTGTGTGTATGTGTGATTCTTGGGCATAGCCTCCTCTGTACTGACAAAGCCTGGCAGATAGTCACGTGACCCGACCACCGAAAGTGAAAAGGTAAAGCGGCAACCAACGTATAAAAGCAGAGTCATGTACGGGCGCCCCACTATACGGTGAGACGCCAAAACACGCTATACTTTGTTTTTCTTGTTGGCGAGGGTATACACGGAACGCCCACCACTTCCCCGTTCCTCAGTTTCGGTTTCATCTGTTTCGTTTGCGCTCAATATTGTGCGGCAAACTGCCGGGGCTGATTGATTACATATTACAGATATTAATACACGGGAACAGCGTGGAAAGGTCAGTATGCAAGGTGACGACGACAAAGTTTAGAGGATGATCTACCGGTCACCGGCGGTGCCTCAATCTGAGTCCTGGGCCTCGATTCGTCAGACGCGGCAGCTTCTACTTTGGCTGGGCTACCTGCTTGGAACCTGATGCTTCGACGCCAGTGGACCCCAGCGATCAACACCGCCATCATGTTTCTGGGGCTCCTTCATTCACCGATCGAACGGCGTGCCAGATCCCCATGGCTCGCTGCTGACCCGCCCAACCCGCCTTCACGAAATCTGGACTTCTGCGAATCGAACTGCTATCCTCCCTAACACCAACAACCCATGTCGTCGTCCTCTTGCCGTGTAGATACTCATCATATTATAATGTTCACTAGACGCGGCACTGCGGGCCTTCATGGTACGGGCTGCTGCCTTTCCGCGGTGCCGAAGCTCTCCAGAGCCAAGAAATGAAAAGTAAAGACTATCTATCCCCTGCTAGGAGTTTTTGGCGGCCCATGCGCCGTAGGGCACACAACTGCCCAGACAACGCAGATAGTCCTGAGGACGTCCTTAGCTGGTTGAGACGTCTTTGTCGCGACGAAGACGTCGTCGGGGCGTCCGGAGCTAGTCAGGACATTCTGGTCCTTTCAAAGACGTCTTGAGGACGTTTTCAGGTTCCTTTATTTAGGAAGTTCAAAATAAGCCCTCTACAGAATTATTTTCAATAGTACAAAATGTTTCCATGCCGGAAAGTGAAAACAAGACCAGAAGGAGTGCGAAAACAATGCCCGTGCCAGACGGGCAACTCGAATGCCATTTACAACGAATGACATTTGAACGATCGGCCAATCAGCGAGCGACACTCCGAGCGTGGGACGTTCCACGCGCGACAAATCGGGAGCCGATTCGTCGATCAGACGAATGTCATTCGTTGTAAATGACATTCGAGTTGCCCGTGTGGCGCGGGCATAAGAATTCGTTAAGGTTTATTTTTACTGAACATTTTAATTGCGGCCGCCGTAGCCTCGACATCAGCAGCCAGTCGCATCGGTTTCTCCGGAGCGAACAGTGTATTTCGTGTCCTCGCCGCTCAAAAGCTGTGCGCTCAATACCGCACTCCCCGGTAAATGTTCAGTGCCACCAGATCCTCGCGCTCTAAATCTGCTACCGTGCACTCTATGGCTCCGTGAACGAACTGCCAGGCTTTGTAAGTAAAAAGAAAACTCTTAATCGAAGGAAAAGACACAGAAATAAGGACCTCTCGAACTCGGTTACTTCCTTTGCTTTCGAAAATTCTCATACACCAAGAAATATAAGACCGACTACAGCCATCACTGAACTTCCACAAAGTGACCTACAGTTACAACAAAAGCAGGTTACCAGACAGAGAACGCACTCTCATAGCAAGAACACTGGTAACAGGGATGGGCAGTATTTCAACTACAAGTATTTGAAATACGTAATTTAAATACTTTGTGTATTTTGCATTTGTATTTAATTACAAATTGGGTAATGTATTTGACGTGTGTATTTAAATACTAAAACGTGGGTATTTCAAATACAATTGTAATTAAATACAATTTTGTGGGCGCAAATACATCCTTCAAATTTATTGTCACTGTCCAGAGCAGGAAGAAAACTACGTTCTGCACCGAATGCAGTGTCTCTCAATCAAGCACAAGCATTTAGTGACTGTGATTACGGTGCTTGTCCAGGGCAAGAGTAGTGACGAAATCGACATTCACAGGCAGACTGGCTAAGTAAGTGCCTGTGACAACTTGTGACGCTTTCCAGCCTGATTTCCATCCATATTTTTGCCTGGAACATTCTAAATGCGCGGGTCGTCCAAATTCTTGTAACTGGAGCGAGTTGCAACAATAAAAAATTCTCTAGCTAGTGCTGCGCGTCTTGGTCATCTCGGTTCTTTTTTGAATGTAGTCGAAAAAAAAGCTGCTTGAAGCTCTGTACTTTTTTCACTTATTACGTCCAAGCTGATTACATTTTTTTATGATTATATTTCTATTACTTTACTAGAGTCTCGTACACTAACTCCCGAGTGTGCGATGCAAAATGAAAATGAGATATCCAGAAAACAGTTGCAGGTGCCCTGAAGTCGCTGACGCAGATTTTTGAGGAATGTATTTGGAAAAGTATTTGGAGGAGACCAAATACATTTGGTTGTATTTGTATCTTGCACTTAAATGCTATTTTGGAAATGTAATTAGATTTGTAATTAAATACATTTTTGACGAAGTATTTTGTATTCGTATTTCGATACATATTTGCATGTATTTTGCCCATCCCTGACTGGTAACTTAATAGATGCACAAAAATTTAACCTTCGTTTTCTCTCCACTTCTCCCCACCCTCAAAGTGAACAACAATCCGACCTTTATGAAGAAGGACGCGTAGTTTTCAAGACCGACCTTCCAAAAGCCCTACCCTTTTCTCCAAATGGCTCGTCTTTCGGAGAGCTACATCAAGAAGCAACTGCTGTTAAGGTCAAACGAGGAACTTAGAAACGTATGAGGTTGTAGAACGCCTGTGCAATATGGGGCAACCTTTTAATAAAGAATAAGAAATTTAACCCCGCTCCTCATTCCCGGCTCACAGAACATCTGGCTCGCGTGAATTGCCAACCACAAACAGGAATGTGGTAAAACGCTGAGATTTTTAAAGGTGAAGATGACAAAAAACAGTACCTTGGTTCCGGTTGGTTTCTTCTTTTGGAGTCCTTCCGTCACGGCATTTATATATATATATATAAAGTAATGAAGTCGCACTTCGAAACGTTGTTGGAGTTTTGAAGTATTTAGTGAGTCGACGTTTCGGCCTGAGACAGCCCTTCTTCAAGACTGGTTGCCAGAATCGGTTACAGAGTTGTTTTCGGTTTCCACACCCGGAACGGCGTCACCTGTCTGATCACGTGTAAAAAAGCCCAAGTAAAGAAGCCCAAGTAAAAAACGCTGCTGTACTCCCTCCCACTCCACGCCCGGCCGCAGCAGACGCCGCCAGCCATCGGAACCAACCAAAGGCCGCGTCAGATTTCGTGACCCCAGGAACGCCACGTACGGAAGACGCAGTAACATTTACATTGTTGAATCGGCCCAGACGGCCAGCAACGCACGCCGCGGAAGGACCCAAAGCCAAACAAAGCACAGTCAAAAAAAAAAAAAGAGGAATGAAGTAACCGCACACAGTAAATCAACGCCAAAACGCATAGAAAAATCCCCTTCAGAGAAAAAAACAAAAGTGAAATAAGCGCACACAGTAAATCAACGCCAACGCGCATAGACAGATCCCCTGCATTAAAAAAAATGACTGAGAAAAGCGCACACAGTATATCAAGCAAACTCTCGGCCAAAGCACATAAACCAATCCCATGCAACCAAAAAAAAAAAAAATCGTAAATATAACAGTGTTAATCACAGTCCCAGAACATTCAACAATGAGCAACAGGTGGAAGATGCCTGTTGAAGGTCATGACCCGTTGACTCATCGACAGGTTATACAGAAAGGTGCACGGAAAACTTCAAGGGTCGAACTAACGGGATTGAATTAGCTACAGTCACTCCGCTACAGGGCGATCAAGGTAGATTGCATCCATAGATGACATTACACCTGGATCTTCATTAATACCTGCCCGGATTGAATTAAATTTGTAGATAAGATACGATTCTCTCTGCTCGCGATCACGGTTGCTCTTGAAACTGGATTGTAAAAATGTAACGCCCAGTTTGTCAAACGTGTGTTTGGGTAAAGCCATATGTTTTGAAAGGGAAAGTTCGGGAAATGAATTCACATGAGCCCTGTGATTGCTAAACCTCAATCGGAAAGGTGTGCTGGATTGGCCAGCGTACTGCCTACCGCATGTGCCTACCGCATGTGTCAGGAAGTATATCACATTCCTTGTGCCGCAGTTTAAGTTTCCGTGGATTATGTACGTGAAATTAGAATTCGTACTCTCTACCGTGGTTTTAGGTGTCACGTGTTGACACACCTCGCAATTTGTTCTTCCAGAAGGGCGACTGCCAGTGCTTTCAGTGTAAGTTGTCTTAGACCTAACTATGGCGTCCCTAAGATTGCGTGAGCGTCTGTAGACTACTCGGGGAATGGAAGGCATAATTCTTGCGAGGCGTTCACTTTGCTGTAAAATGTTAATATGTTTTCTTAATATGGGTGCGACATTCGGAGACTTATTGTTGAAAGTTAGTACGAGGTTCGCCCGACGGTCCTCTGTCTTAGGGCTCCACTCACTCAACAAGAGGCCACGATCAATGACCTGTGCCTTAATTATCGCATCGCCTATGATCTTTTCAGGCTACTTCTGTTCTTTTCGGACTAGCCGTAATTGACCGGTGTTTGTTTTAAAATCGTCGTTGTTTGAACATATACGTTTAAACCGATGAGCCTGACTATAAGGTATGCTATTTTTGCAGTGCCATGGGTCGCAGTCGTCGCAGTGCAAGTATTTCTGACAATCCATCGGCTTTCGGTACAGTTGAGTGGCCAATTTAGAGTCATTAATTAGCCCTCTAGTGTCTAGGAAGATAATTTCAGATTTTGAGTAACTATGTGTAAAACAAATGGAGGGGTGCACAAAATTAAAAGCTCTAATGAACTCGAGAAGCTCCTCCTCCGAATGCGACCAGATATTTCTTATCTGGTCGCATTCGGAGGAGGAGCTTCTCGGATCCAGTTATACCTGCCACCCCCCCCCCCCCCCTAAGAAAATGGCGACCGCCAGTGTTGCTTGATGGGTTTTTCAAAAAAGCTTGGTGGTGGGTGCTGATTGCAGATACAGACTTGCAGCATTTGAGCTGCAGTCACTGACAAGTTACAACCCAAGATACGCAGGGCGTGGTGAGTCACCAACATCTCATTAACGCTCCACAGTCAACGAGATTGTGGTGGAACGACGAAGTGAAAATCCCGACGCAAAAAAAAACAAAAAAACATAAACATAACATGTGACCATGGTGCCAAATGTAACCTTTTCTATTGCGTGCAGAAACAACCGTCAGAATTGGAAGAGCGATTGTTGTTCCTCGTTCTTCTGTCCTGTCGCGCGTGTGTCTCTCTTCAACTGCCCTCGGTTGGCGCTAAGATACGCAGATGCAAGCATTGGGGTCAAGGATAAGAGACACAATTGTTACTTGATGTTTGTATGAAAGGTCAACGCGCATCAGTTGAAAATGTTGGCGTGACTTTAACTTGATCGGTAGTTATGCAAATACCAGCTGGCCTCAGATAAAAAAGCGATAGTGCAGCTGCCCGCTTCGGCACGCGGAGAGCAGAATATTTAGCACACATATCACATGAATCGTGAGTGAACAAAGGACATGGATGTTCACATTGCACTCCTGCTTGCTATTTCACTTGGAGCGTCGTTCGGTGGTAAGTGGTTGTTTTGTTGAAGCGCTTAACATCATCCACAGAACAGGAAAATTAGTTTGTGTGTGCGATTCGTGGTTGTCTTTTCTGAGCTCAGTTCTCACCGTTTGAAATCATGTTCCACTAACTAGCCCAAGGTTCAGTCTTTAAAAAAAAAGAAAACATTTACAGGCATCTATGGGGTTAAGATGTTTGTTAACATTCCGGTTGTGTGTACTCTACTATTCATCACGTCACTCCTTGCACAGAAGTGAAAAATCACGTGATAACTGCGAGCATGCAAATTCTCAGGGGCCCAAAAAGAATCCAATACCTCGCACAAGACATAACGTGCAACTTTCGCGTCCAAAGGTCATCGCTAGTGGTCCACGCAGCGCCATGTACCATATGCGTCAACTTTTCCGACATCGCGTATTGTAGCGTTTCACAACGAGCGTGAGGCTAGCACGCGGCGACGCCAAGACAAAGCGTCTGGCGCCTTTCGGCGGCTCTCGCCAAGCTTTAGCGGTTTCCCACTCCGGGTGGGTGGGAGATGCATTAACGATGACGTCATTCGCAGGCCTTGCCTTCTAAATAGTATTGCCTCATCACGGGGGACCGAACCGCCACTCACACACTCTGCTAGCTATCGTCAAGGCCTCCGATGCACTTGTTAGTCCCCAATCCCACGAAAAAAAGTGAGGGGAAGAAACGACAGCAAAGAGGCGAGGAGGAAAGCCGTGCTGTTTTCGTAGCAGATGTCCAAACTAGAAACGAACGTGCGTTTTCATATTTTCACGTTTTTTGAGAAAAGTGTACCCTTTTTTTTTTTTCTGCCGTGACGGCATTTGGTGTATCCTGTTAAGACAGCCCTTGATAAAATGGTCAGCCCGACGCAGCCACCCGGGTAGCACAGTTTTTGTGCTCAAATTATTTTTTTGTAATTTAGGGATTTAAAAATCCCGATGAAGCGAAGGTAGAGGCAAACTTCACCTTTAGCAAGAGTCTGTTTAACTTATCCCTAATTCGCCAATCAATTAAGTGCCGAAGTTAAGCGTCGCTGCTGATAGTCTGGCTGTCATCCTGGGCCTACATCTCCAAACAAGTGCCCTATTTAGGCTTCACTGCCGGTTCGTCAGTTTATACATGGCATCTTTGATTCAAGTCTGGCACTTTGGCAATTATCTGGCGAACCAGAAAATAGTCACAGAAACACCAAAGAAAAGTGCTTTAGCACTAACTAGCGCCTTGGAGCAATGCCGTATTAGGCTCAACATAGACCCTAAGAATAGGCAACCTGCAATGCTGTTTGGTTTTGCGCCATCTAGTGGCTGAAGCAAGAAATATTAGGTACCCCTGGGAGTGGCGGCTGCATTGTTCAAACGTGAGCTTTTACTCTGGTGGCGCCGCTTAGCCTAGTGTCTGAAGCAAGAAATACTGGGTATCCCAGGAAGCCGTGATCGCGTAACGTGCCAGTAGAGCGGAGGCTACGGCCCTGGCGGGCCAATCGGAACGTGACTGCCTGTCGCCGGAGCGCGCTTTAACTCCGAAGAAGTATCAGGCTTTTCGCTGCGTCATGCTCCAATATGTGTGCGTTGCGCTCGTATACGTCGCGCATTTCGAAGCCTTCGGCACGCAATGTGGGGCTTATCGTTTACCCTTTGCCAAGTTACAACGAGATAGTGTATAACCGTGCGTTCTCACCCTGCTGGCGCCGCCTGGCCGTTGCCGGTTGGCTATTGCCAAACACGTGTCAAGTTCGGTGTTTCTTTGACGTGCTACCTGGGCGGCTCGGTAAAACTGAAGACATGTTTCTGGTAACTGGCGTCGGCTTCTGGCAATAGCAGACAGAAGGCAGACGGTGGCTTCACACAGCACTATACGCTTACACTGTGCAGTGGGCGGACGACATGATACAGCAAGATACACGCTGGAAATGTGCATATGACGTGATCACTGATGCAACTTAACCCGACTCGTCGTTCTGCCCTGACCAGCGAGCGCTTCGGATAAGATTTCGTTGTAATATTGCTTGTAACGTATCAATTAGAGCCGCTGCATAGAAGTGTCTTACATGATTGCGGATTGACTTTATGTGGGCACAAAGAAAAACAATTAAAATTAAATTTGCAAACACTGGCGATGAAAACAGAGTTCATCCGTTAGGGAATAAGTATTCACGACTATACAAAGGGGATCAAATTCTTACGCTTGTCATATTTTAACCGCCGGTCTGGTGCCCCATTATTCATTGTAGGTCAGCATTTCCATTTGCATTGTGTTTATGTGACACATTTTCTTTCGTTTTATTCGCCCAGTGAAACTACGCCTATTGTTTGAAACGATCAGAGATCGTAGTTTTTATTATCTGCAGCATACACTCTGAAGTGCGCTGCTCTGAAACTTTGTAGGAGTTACTTGTTTGTTTTGCCTTGGCGTGCATCTAAGAACAATGGATAGAATTGCAACAAAACTAGCTCCTCGTAGTTGATGGCCAGCGAAGTCGAAATCAAGTGAAATAACAAACGACTCAGTAAAAATGCAAGATGTTTAAGCTTTATGATTGAACTTTCGCTCAAAAATTGGATAACTTCCAGGCCCGAAAAATTGTGCTAAGTGTTATGCTTTGTAAACTGCCTATTGTTCATTGTGATACATCCACACGAGCGTGCACAAAAGGCTTCTTCCATTGTTCACTTTCAAAGATAAGAGCAGTTTATAATTTTAGTATCTTCTTGAGTGCATGATCCGTTTAGCGTAGCCGAGATGGTAAAAAAGGTACCATATATATATATCAGGGTGTCGAACCGGAACCGAACCGAACCGAAAACCGGAACCGAACCGGTATTTTTTCCGGAACTGAACCCAAACCTGAACCGTTATATTGTTATCGCGATGAACCCGAATCGGGACTGAACCGGAAAAAAAATAACGGTTACCGGCTTATGTCAAAACGGTTCGGCCACGCGCTGTTGACAATGAATGTGCTATCAATGACATTTGTTTTTTAAGTGCCGTCAACTGACACACACCTCGCTTACATATTTTTCTTCTCCACTCACTCTTACGAATATAAACGCTGCATCCATGAATCTTGACATAGGAACCAGTATTGCGCTGGTCGCGGCTTGCACGGAAGAAAGAGAATTGGAAGGCTGTGCAAAAAAAAAAAAAAAAAAAAAAAAAAGAAAAATCGCGCCACGGGATTTCATTTTCCTACAATCTCGTAAATCCTAAATGCTGCTGTGTGCTCATTTCATAACACGTTTCTAGAACGCGCGAGTTCTTGAAGCTTGCTTCCATCGGAATGAGAAAAGAAAAGGCTGTGGTGTTTGATAATAATGCATCCGGTTTCGTATAGGCACTTAGAAGCTAACATATTTGTGAGACAGCGAACTCTTCTATTTTAATATTTATCCTATAACGTCCTTCTGGCGTTGCGTTCGGTAAAGTGTTTTTCATATTCCGTATCTTGTTTAATAAAAACTTCTTTAAGGGTCTAATTTGAGTTACCGAAGGCTAGTTCAAATAAAGAAAGCTGTATTTTCTCCTCACTGTTCCTTCAATTGCTTACACGCCGAGGTGGCGGGATAGTTAGCGAGTTCTACTTGTAAGTGGGTCTGTAAGGAAGTCGCGGATTTTACAGCTACTGCGTCGGGCCCAGTTAGATGAAGTCCGAATGCGTAAACGTCGGTGAGGTAACCTTTGAGTGCACATAAAGAAACCATTCCTGGTAGAAATCCCTGAGCCTTACACTACGATGTATCCCGTTTCGTATGTGCTGATTTCAGATGTTTTATTTGTAATTTATTTTGATGTTGCCATTTGTCATTTATAATTTCCGAACCGGTTCGCGAACCGGTTCAGCGCCCCGAACCGGTTCGCGAACCGGTTCGCAGATCGAATTAATCAAACCGGAACTGAACCGGAACAAAATAAATTTACCTGAACCTGAACCGTAACCGAACCCGTATTTTTTTCGCTTCGACACACTGATATATATATATATATATATACGAATGTAGCCATACAGAAATGCCCTGGCCATATGAAGGTTTGGGCAAGGTCATAAACACCCGTACAAAAATGCAAAGTGTGGTCTTAAATTAAAAAAAAAGATAATCCATATATGAGCATGTACATATTTCGGCTAATTAGTTTATATATATCGTATGGGGCCCTATTTGGCCAATTCTTGACATGAAACCATATGGCATATGCCATATCGCCTTATGTGTCATATGGCAAAAATTCCATACGGCATTTTTGTAAGGGTAGTTACTGATATAAATGCATGAATCTTTTAAAATGCGGAAGCTAATTAAAACAACTTATTTACCATACATTTTTTCATAAAAAAAATAATTAAATTTTTTTCTGGATAATATTCTTATAAAAAAAAAACTCATAACGTTCTTATAAATGTTTCAATCGTATACTTCATATAAAGCGCAGCCATAAAAAGATAAAAAGGGGCCCTATTTGGAAAGATAATTTCTCCTTATTATAGACGTAATGGAAAAACAATGTCCTGAACAGACGTCGCATATTGAACCTTCGATAACCATATGGGATTTCTTTATTTCACAACGGACAGCGCCGCTTCTAGAACGCGTCGTCTATCCCAAGCTTCTGGAAGCGAGAGGCACCAATGGAGAAAAGTTACTGCGTATCGAAGAGGAGCTCCAACTCACCCTCGAAAAAAGCACAGTCCTAGCCGAAGATTTTGTCTTGGTTCAAGGCAACGGAAGAGAACAACATGTAAGTATATCTAACATACGAATTAGGTTATTTATTCATTAATTCTCCAATTAGTGACTAATGTGTACTGAGCATGTCATTTTTTGTGCTCCAATAAAGATATATTTCACAAGACACTCTCCATCTTAACATTTCAGATGAGCGGTAAGGAGCTGGAAAAAAATATGTACCATGACAGGCATCACATGTCAGCACTTTCTATAAAGGACGTGGAAGGGAGACTGGAGGTGGTAAGGTCACTCGTGATGGTATTTTAGCTGATCACTTTAAAGATCAATCTGGGTGACTCACGAAACATATTTTGAAATTAATTACTGCCAACGGATCGTCATGCAGCAAAATTGAGTGCCGTTTAATTGAAATATAATTTGATTTAGCGTTTCTAAATCTGAAAATGTTCGCATTACAAATTTGCAGAGAGGGGTACTGAGCAAGGTTCTAAAGATAGAACCTTTGCTATTGAACGTGAGTTCTGAAAATGGAAATATCGCACACAAAGTAACCAAGATTGAGAATGCAGATAATTACGAGCACGATTACACAGGTAAGACTGACGCTGCATCTATTTCTTGCGCGGTCTTGTTTAAAGTATTATGACCTTTGTTAGGAAGGTGGCTGAACTTCGGAATAACTTAAAAACCATTGAACAATACAGAAGATAAAAACACATGAGACTTAATGACCGAAAAGGTATTTAGCGATGACGAACGGAAGGTACACAACAGCACCTAAAATTAGCGCTTATATTTTTTACGAGTATTTTGTGACGGATTTTCCAAGTTCTACAATTAAATGAGGTGTTTGTGTGTGACAATTTGTTCCGACAATATCTATGTTGTGCTAGCATTTGTAGTTTCTATTTGCACACGTTCATTACTTCCGTTATATTGACACTATAAGGGTTAACGCGCTGCTGCGAAGATCACCGGAGTTTCAGTTCAGTTCCGAGCCCACAGAGACAAAAGAGAACCTAGGCGGGTCCAGATTTGTATGTAACGCGTATCTTGCACATAGTTTTTTTTTCTTTTTGTTGGTAACGTAGAAGCGACCTCGCTCGCTAAACTCGACAAACATAAGGATTGCTCTGAAGTTGGTCGAGCGTGCTGATTGGGCTCTTACCACGCGACGGCGTCACGTGGGGCGAGGTGTCACTCATCCAAGCTCTTTCGGTGCTCAAATTCCAGCGAGACTGCGAAACAAAAAAGCGCAGCGAGCTTTATCGGAGCGCGCGCGAGCAACACCGTGGAACCAACCGATTGAACGGTTGTACTGATGACGTCGCGCCCTCGTGTCCCTGCATCCCAATGCCACGTTAGATTCAATTCATTGATGTCATTTATTAATCCCTTAAATGCCCGCGTGGGGCCTTACATAAGGAAGGCATACAGTCCTTTCATAGGGAGGGCACATTGGCCAAATGAAAGAAAGTTCACACAGACATTAACAATTAAAAAAGTGGGCTATAAGCCACAGAAGCTGTTGAGCGCTTTCCGGAATTTTGAAATATCAGATATCATTACTATTTAATCGGCTAGCTTGGTTCAATTGTTGATAGTAAGCTGCAAGAGAGGGAATTTAAGTGTATTAGACTTATGAATAGGTGAAAGTAGTTTTTAAGAATTATCTAGGCAAGGTGAGATGTGTGGTGCGGGCGTGCAGTAGAAATTATTTTCGAAAGGGAGGTGGTGGTAAAACTTGTGTAGTATGGTTAGGGCTGTTACGGTTCTGAGTGTTTTCAAAAGGGGGAAGCCAAGTTTTGTTTAAAGTGCGCTGACACTTATTGTAGAGTTATAATTACGATGGATAATTCGTACGGCATGGTGTTGAACAGCCTCTAACATTTCTTTCAAGAATAGTAGGTGATGGGGATTCCAGGCGGATGAGACGCACTAACTGGGGTCGAACAAGTGGGGTGTATGCCAGGAGTAAGTGTCTGGTTAGCCTCACTGATAATAGGAGTTATGTGACATTCCCATGAAGGATTTCTTGTTAGATGAAACCCAAGGTACTTGTAGCTCGGTAATTTTCTGATTTTACCGGAGTGGCAATAGCAGAAGTCAATTGCGCATTTTTTGTGATAAAGGACATAATTATGTTTGGTTCTGTTTGCATTGATTTGCATTTGCCACCTTTTGCACCTGGATTCAATATGGTTTAGATCAGCTTGGAGTTGCTCACACTCTGAGTGATTCGTTACCTTTTAGTACACGGCACAAACGTCAGCGTGGAGCCTAATTGTGGACTTGATGTGGGTCGGCAGATCATTTACAAAATTATAAATAACAAAGGACACAGTACGGTTCCCCGTGGTACTCCCGATTTTACTACTATTGAGGACAAGCAGCTATTATTTTGAAAAAATTGTAAGGGTGCAGGCGAGCTGGTGGAAGTTAACCATAGTTTTGTTTAACCCGAGACTGGAGTATTTCGGAAAAGGGACGAGAAGAAAAGAGGCCACAGGGAGGCGACGTCTCAAACACAGCTAAAGATTTTATTCCATCGTATGCACTTTTATACAGACCACGTCCACACACCACCAACCAAGTCGACCAATGACAACATAACACCCGGAATACACTAAGCCAAACATAGGCCCAAAACATTACAAAAGAAAAATCTTTCAGCCAGACAAAAGGACAAGATAAGCCTCCGACTACACAAAGTCAACAAAGAACCGTTAAAAGATTTTTCCAAACCCTCTTTCAAGTGTGTAGTTGAGGTTGGAACTTTTGCATTCTCCCCTTTGTGTATTTTGGTTCAAGGTTACCCTCTTCCGCTTTCCTTCAATGTGTAGTGTGGGTTAAAATGACCGGTTGCCGTTTCTTTTTTTTTTTTTTTGCTTTACGGTGACTAAGTACCGGCTAGTTTAATGGTTTGTTGCTTGGCTTTGTGTAATTAGGTCTTGTATGCCCTCTTTCCCTTTGGTTCCGTGTGTTTGCGGGTTTGAAAAAACCTTTTAACGGTTCTTTGTTGACTTTGTGTAGTCGGAGGCTTATCTTGTCCTTTTGTCTGGCTGAAAGATTTTTCTTTTGTAATGCTTTGGGCCTATGTTTGGCTTAGTGTATTCCGGGTGTTATGTTGTCATTGGTCGACTTGGTTGGTGGTGTGTGGACGTGGTCTGTATAAAAGTGCATACGATGGAATAAAATCTTTAGCTGTGTTTGAGATGTCGCCTCCTTGTAGCCTCTTTTCTTCTCGTCCCTTTTCCGAAATACCCCAGTCTCGGGTTAAACAAAACTACAGCTATTATTGAAAGTGATGTATTGTGTTCGCCCCGAGGAGGCAAAAGAAAATGAGCTACCTAATTGACTCGAATTTCTTTTTTTTCTTTTTTTTTTTTTGGGGGGGGGGGGGTAGCGTAGTTTTAGTATTAATCTTTGGTGAGGAACCTTATGAAACGCCCCTGAAAAGTCAAAGCTGTATAGAATGTCCCTAGGCGGGCTGCGAATACTCTGACCTTCCTCGTCGCAAGATCGTCGTTTCTGCCAGTTACCGGTGACGACAAAGTGACGTTTCACAACTTTGGGCAGGAGTTATCTGAGACCAAAATCTTCGTTTTAAAATCAAGGCGAACATTCAACTTTGTGATATTGTGGAGCGGTGCGCGGTGTACGCGGCTTCAGAGCTCATCTTTCCGCCTCCGTCAACAGCGCTACTGGGCTCACTGAGAGGCGGTGGGGGTAGTGGCGTCCGAAGTGTTTGACGACGGGGGATGGCACGGAAAAGCTGGCGGAAGGGGAATAGGGGAGGGGGGGGGGGGGGAGGGGGGAGGGGTGTTACGACCACCACAACAAAATAAAAAAAAAAAAAAAAACATAGAGAGGGGGGGAGGGGGCGTTAGGGGGCGGGGGAGTATAAATTTTTTTGGGAGAGATAGGGGGCGATGGGAGTGAGAAAGGGGTGACAAGGGGGATTTCTCTTCCCCGAATGTTTTATAATAAATTTCTGAAATGTCTGGGGCTCGGGCGATTGCCTTCCCCCCCCCCCTCTCTTACCCAGTCTTGGGTAAGTTACTTTTAAAAAGTAATTCGTTACAGTTACAGTTACTTTCAGAAAAAAAGTAGTGAAGTTACCATTACAGTTACCGCAACAAAGAAGTAACTCGTTACAGTTACAGTTACTTTTAAAAAGTAACGACGTTACTTTTCAGTTACTTTTTCTATAACAGAAAAAAAATTAAGAAAATCTAGAAAATGCGTTTCACCAAGTTTATTTGCATAAAATTAAAAAGTGTGCTTTTTACTTTGTATTGTAAGTTAGCAGGAGTTGCTTCCCGAAATTAGTTTCTGAAAGTTTCCCTTGTTTGATAACGAACACGTCCCTGCCCTTGTTGAACAGGCGCTCGTCTAACGCGCTAGATGGGAATGCAGTGTTGTTTCGCCGGAAAAGGTTTTTGATTGCCGGGTAGGCGGTGAGGCAATAGAGTGCCGTTTTCTGCGGTCAAGGTGTTAGTAGCCTCCTCCACGTCAGCAAAATACTCTCTGTACGCCGGCCATGGTAGTTTTTCTTTGTTCTTATCAACATTCATAGCCTTGATAGCACTAGCACATTGCTGGCTCGTTGACGGTTGTGTTGGGTTCATAAAGTACCTGGACATATTTCAGTTTGTACCCGGCAAGCTAGAAACAAATCCCGCGCTAACAGCAGTAAATTTTGCCTCGACTGTAGACACTACACCGGATTAATGGCGCAAATCAAAATACGAAACATGCGCAGTGCGGAGTGGCGGCGCTAATCGAAATACGAAACATCCGCAGTGCCCTCCGCATGTATTGTTGTTTCATGTTTGATTCACCCGATTAAAAAGCGTTTGCGCAGAAAAAAAGAAAAACCGCGAAAGAGATAGTTCTTCAAGACACTAAGATTCAAGTGTTCAGTGACAAAGTACAAGCGCATGCTAAAGATAACTACATTTTTTTTTCACCAAACCTGCACGTGGCTATATTCGGGTCGTGACTGGCGAGAAAGAACGTATTCACAAGTCTGTGCAAAAAATAACTTGACACTCGAAATGTCGGAAGAGACTATTTGGAAAGCGCAAAAAATGGCTAACTTGTACCCTCGTTCAGTGATATATTATTCATAAAGAACTGAAAAGTAACGACAAAAGTAACGTCGTTACTTTCATCGTTGCCTCATTAAAAGTAATAGAACTACAGTTAAAAGTTACATTTTTAAAAAGTAACTCGTTACAGTTAAAAGTTACCAAAAAAGTAACGAAATTACAGTAACGCGTTACTACCCAAGACTGCTCTTACCCCTTATGTCCCTTACCCCCTCTTTTTACACAACTAGGGCACCGGGGGGGGGGGGGGGGGCGTGAATCGGCCTGTCCGTAGTCATGTTTTGACGCCTCTGCTAAGAGACGTTTCAACTGAGCGACGACGAGCAACAGCATGTCCTGCAATTTTCCTAATAATGTTTAAAGAGGTTCTGGAATAAAAACGGTTCGCGTTCCATGACCTCTCGAGCAGGCCATGAGAGATTTCGTGCCAGGGCTCGTTGTGTGCGGCGCTTTCAGCGGCGTCTTTTATAGTTCCTACCGTTGACATCAGGGTCAAGATTTTCAGTTGTGAACGACAATTTATATGGTGCGTGTTCAAATTGACGGCGACAAGTTTCACGGTATACGATGGAAGCTTGGAGTGATCGCGTTCTTAAAAAAGCACAATCGATATTGACAAACTTACGTCACTCTTATTTGCGTTGATAAAGACAAAATTAATCCCGATTTCGCAAACCTTCAAAAGCCAATCAAACAAACACTTTTGGTTCCCTCCGTGGTCAAAGTCACTATTCATCAAACTTTAAAAAAACAAAAAGTAAAACAATTTTATCCTTCCGAAGACATAACAACCGCACGGAAGCGAGACCTACCCGAACGTGGACAAGGCTACTCGGCTGGCATTGACCTAGCCACGTCTAAAATTACTGGATCCTGTTAAAGTAGCGCCAAGCTCCTTGTAAGGTCGCCATTTTGGCTCATGAAATTAGCAATTTCACCTTGACCTCTCCGTTCTCGGTGAGCCAATCTAATTTCGCTGGTAATGGGTAGCTTCATCAGACTTTCTTGTATACCGAGATTTTCCTCGGTATACAAGAAACAAGCGTACATCTCCGTACCGCCACCACATGCGCTGTCGGTGCTTGCAGGCATTGAAAAATAAATTTCTTGTCTTCCAGTACGCACGAAGAACAATACCACTGTATGAAATCCGTGGAGATGGGCGTGATTTATAAATTAATTGCAGACACGGTGCCAAAGAGGCTTATATTGGCGAGAAACGCCTTCAGTACGATATGATGCTTCGTGGCGATCTCGGTGCGACTGGTCTAAAACCGACCCCCCCCCCTCCCCCCTCTCCAAACCTTCAAAGATATGAAGGGGCTAAAATGGTGACTGCCATTTCAACGGACACCGGTCAGCCCAAATCACCTTGCGAGGTTTTGGTCGTCTGCATGTTAGTATCTGTTTGTGTCCGGTTAGCGGGCAGAGAAGGCGATGGCACTACTTTCCTATACACTCCGTGCGGGAACTATAGGGGGTGCTTTGAAAAATGCGCACAGCGCCGCTAGCGGAGGAGCTGGCGTTCGACTGTGAGGCGCGTTCAGCAGCCTGCGGCGTCTTTTTGCATGCCAAGCTGTGGCGGCGGAAGCGCGCACGGGCGAAACTTTTGCTTTTTCAGCCGGTAAGTTCAGGATGACGTTGCATGAGTGCTGGGGCAGAAGGGCATTTAGCTGTTCTATACTTCTTATATATTGAGTTTGAGTAGTTATTAGGGGTAATTTCTCTAGTTGCGGCCGAAAAAGGAGTTGGAGCGATTTTCCGAAAAGCAAGAGGGCCGCCACCATAATTGCTCTGAGTGGGAAATTTATTTCGCTCGACGCTGTAAACCTAGGACTGCTGGAATGATGATATTTGGAGGCGAGTGAGATATTCACTAAGTTTGTGCACGAAGAGTGCCAAGTTTCTTTAAGACAACAGGTGGGAAAGTTATGTTTCTAACGAATAAAGAAATAAAGCTGTACGGGATATCCAATATTGGACCCAAAATGTTGTGTTATAGCGGGCTGTGCAAAGTGCAGATTTGGGCACACAGGTGCTTGGACTTGACAGTAACATGACACAGCACTTAATATACAAAAAAAAAAAGGTGGCATAGGGAAACCAGGTGAAAATTTGGTTTGGGCGGCGTAACTCAATGGCAGGGACGGGCAAAATACATGCAAATATGTATCGAAATACAAATACAAAATACTTCATCAAAAATGTATTTAATTACAAATCTAATTACATTTCCAAAAAAAAGCATTTAAGTACAAGATACAAATACAACCAAATGTATTTGGTCTCCTCTAAATACTTTTCCAAATACATCCCTCAAAATTTGTGTCAGCGACTTCAGTGCACCTGCAACGGGTTTCTGGGTATCTCATTTTAATTTTGCATCGCACACTCGGGTGTTGGTGTGCGAGCCTCTAGTAACGTAATAGAAATATAATTTAAAAAAAATGTAATCAGCTCGGACGTAGTAGGTGAAAAAAGTACAGAGCTTGTAGCAGATTTTTTTGTCGATTACATTTTGGTATGGACCAACAAAGAACCGAGACCACCAAGACGCGCAGCACTAGCTAGAGACTTTTTTATTGTTGCGACTCGCACCAGTTGCGAACATCTGGACGACCCGCGCATTTAGAATGTTCCAGCCAAAAATATGGATGGAAATCAAGCTGGAAAGCGTCACAAGTTGTCACAGGCACTTATTTAGCCAGTCTGGCTGTGAACGTCGATCTCGTCAATATTCTTGCCCTGGACTAGCACTGTAATCACAAAGGCACTAAACTCTTGTGCTTGATTGAGAGACACTGCATTCGGTGCAGAACATAGTTTTCTTCCTGCTCTGGACAGGGGCAATAAATTTGAGGGATGTATTTTCGCCCACAAAATTGTATTTAATTACAATTGTATTTTGAAATACCCACGTTTTAGTATTTAAATACACACGTCAAATACATTACCCAATTTGTAATTAAATACAAATGCGAAATACACAAAGTATTTGAAATACGTAATTCAAATACTTGTATTTGAAATACTGCTCAATGCGAACCGGTTTTGACCATGAAAAGGCTGTCAAGAGAATACCACTGGTCGGGGGAGGTGGAGACTTTAGAGGTAGGAAGGGACTAGTGGACTACACTTCCAATTGAAACAACTTTATGAAAGGTGGTTCCATAGCCGAGAAAACTAAGTTGTCGGCCAACACACGGTTTGGCCGCCAAAGGATTTTTGAGGTCAGCTGTTTTGTAATAACCTGTTGTGCGAGGTGCTGATTTTCGGCGCACAGGTACTTTGACATGACCGTCTTTTGGATCAAAGTGGCAATGCAGGCGAGTTGGTTCATCGTTACAAAATGGAATCAGCGTTTCAATAAACGTTCAGTTGAAGTCCAGCGCTTGTCCTGTCAATTTCTCTTCCTTGTGTCTTCGTAGTTTGCGCGCTGATTCCATTTTGTAACCGTCTTTTGGCACGACACTTATTATAACAAAACGAGTTGGCATAGCGAAACCAGTTGGAAATTTAGTTTGGGCGGCGTAACTAAATGGGAACTGGCTTTGACCGTCAAAGGCTGTCAGATAATACCACTCATCGTGGGAGGTGCACACTTTGCAGATAGGAAGGGTCTAGTGGACAGTACTTCCAGTTCGAACCGCTTTGCAATAGATGGCTCTAAAGCCGTGAAAAAAAAAAGTGGTCTACAGAAATCGGGGTGTCAGCGTTTCCACATCCAAAAGGAGGCTGATCAAGAAAGAAAGCACACCACGTAAACTTCCATACACAAACGTGGATTCTCCAGTGATTCCGAGTTTCATTGTTGTTTTCTTTAGATTTATATTTGTCACTTTTTCTACCGTTTGAATCTTTCTTCATGAAGTACAGATTCCGTGCCATATACTTGTCCGGAAATATCATCGACACATACGATGAGGACGAAACTTTTTTGGAGGGCATTCCTCCAACGAAATTAGCGGCGAGATGTTTTGGTGGCGCCCTCCTATGGTTCCCCCTTGTGACGTCATTACCTTGCAAACAACAAGTTCGATGGTGTTTGTTATTAGCATGGTGGAAGCTTGAAATCATTGCGCTCTCAAAGGAACACTGCCAACACCGTCGAAATTAAAGTTCTTTTATTCCTCTTATTTCCGTCGATGGTATACTCTTTCCGACGTCATAGTCAGCTTTTGAGCCATTCGTGGAAGGCCGACCACAGCGACGCTTTCGGTCGCGCACGTCGCCAATTGGCACTGCATACCCGCGAGTATGGGATGGCATTTCAGTTCGTCCCATCGGCGCTGACACATGTAGGCGTTACTGGTACGAAAACAAACGCAGAGCGCAAAGCGGCACTGTAGAATATGTCAGCCGTGCCGACACAGTGGCAGACATGATCGGGAGACCAAATTTCTCGCGTCGTACGGCACGGCTCCATCGTTGTCGCTGTCCCACAAAACATTGGCGAGGTGAAAAACTGTGAAACTTTGTCTCCGCGAGATACGACGCATCACTATTGAAGCACTTATTGACGCAGCCCAGGCAGCACTTCATGCTGTGAACCCAGCGCAACCGCACCACTCCGACTTCAATGCGTACCAACGTACGCGGCGTGGTTTCGTTTTCGTTTTCTCTGGGGTTCTCACGACCTACCTTCGGTACCGGCCGCGCGGCGGCGCGCCAGTCGCGTTGCACGGAGTGTATAGGATCCAGTGATTTTAGCCATGTCGGGCTACACAACGGCAGGAACGTCTTTCAGTAAATTCTGCTTTATCGGTGGAAATAAGAAGGATATGAGACTGTCAACTTAAACGATGTTGATTTTAAAACGCAATTACCCCCAACCTCCTCGATATTTTTTGGAGGCCATCAAGCATGTTGGTCGCAGCTGATGATCTTTGCCGTGTCGTCACACGTACGAACCAAGATCGTATCCGCGCGCTCTCTCTCGAGCTACTTTTGTTTGGTGCCTAGGGAGTGGTAGGGATTTTTCGCCTCTTCACAAAGAAAAAAAAAAGGCTGTCTTCTTACACCCCTTGTCATATATAATACACCGCAAAACTCCAGTCCAACGTACAGCGCACTGACGTTGAAACGCCGGTACCAACTTTCACGAGCGGCTTGATAGCCGAGTTGTAAAACTTATTAAAATAGCTAATGTATGTGTGACGGACCGAAATAAAGAAATGCAAGCTGTTTACAACTCCCCGTAACTCCGAATTGGAGCGCAGCTTTTGTGGAGGAGGAGGGTAGGGTACTGGGGGGAAGGTATACGCCTCCTCCCTCCTCCTCACCTCCTCATCCTGCCTGCTACTCGTGAACGAAAGGGCTCCGGTTCGAAGCCGGCCGAGGGACAAGAGACAAAAGTATTTTAAAATAATTTTTCGGAGTAATGAAAATTCGGATTCGTCCCCCCTGCCCATCCTCCCTGCTCCCCTCCTTTATCCTCCTCCCCTCACGAAGGTCGCGTGATCTCGGGGGGAGGGGGGGGGGGGGTCACGTGACCCCCGGACTTGGGGGGGGGGGGGGGGGCACGCGACCTGGGGGTGTCGCGTGACCTGGGGTGTCGCGTGACCTGGGGTGTCGCGAGACCTGGGGGGTCACGTGACCTCACGATTACGCCGACGGCGACGCTGCTCAAGCCGGAAACAGGCGCCTAAGAGCTGCGCTCTAAAAAGTAATCGGAGTTTTCTTGGCCCTTCAGCAAAACCTCAGTGTTTTTTTTTCTCTAGTCTTTGATACTTAAATTTTAGCTGATAAATGTTATACTTATTTCACCGTTAGCAAACCCTCATAAAAGTTAGGGCCGTCTGTTCGACGTCAGTGCGTTGTACGCCGAACTAAAGTTTTGGGCTGTTGTGTGTGTGACAAGGGGTGTAATGGCTACACCCCTTTTTTAGAGTCTTCAGTGAAAAATGATACGAAAATGAACGGAAAACAACTCTCCTCACTATGTCATAACACAAAGAATCTTTGTGTTCGACGAGGTTTAAGTTACTTGTTAAGAAAATGAACGATCGAGTAACCCATCGTCCCTTTCTGATGAAGTACCGAGTAACGATATTTAGTTTGTTCCGGAGGGGAACGTGTGCAACGCAAGTAAGTATGTGCCCGTTTAAGCTGAGACTTCTGCCAATATCACAAGCACGAGAGCTCGAGTTCGCTCCTTTGAAGCGTTCTTGTGCAGAACGAGCACTCAGGCTATAGAAATGCACGTATCAAAGCCAGGAGCGCGGGCTAGCTCGCGCTTGTAGCTTTGGCTAGTCCCAGCTTTAAGGGGAACAGAGTATTCGCGGTGAGAGGCGCGCTAGGGGCGCTTCTGCTTTACTCACTATGGGCATTGCACGTGCTACTTATGTGGTTATGACATAATTTCATAGTGCATAGAAGCTTGGCATTGCACGTCCTTGCACCAGCAAAAGAACTATTCTTACTCTGGGTTACGAAAAAATTCCACCAGGGGGCGATACCCAAACTTCTCGGCGCGAATAGTTCCCAGCCCAGCTCGCGCCTGTAATTCGCACGACGAGAAGACGCTTTTAGTGCCGAGATGTTTCGGTGGCGCCCTCTTATGGTTTCCATCCGTGACGTCACGACTGGGATTTGCCTCGCCGTGACGTCACCAGTTGTTATTCTGGCTACTTACCATCAGGTGCGACGACGAGCTCGGTGCTGTGTTTAAAAAGCACTGTGGAAGCTAGGAGCCATCGCAATCCGAAACTAACACCGTCAAAGTTGACAATCTGACAATGCTCATATGCCCATGTTTTGGCCAACCGTGGAAAACTGACCGCAGCGACGCTTTTGGTCGCGCACTGAAGCTGAGACTAGAATCTCCACCTTCAGCGCGAGCTTTCTGCCCTTGCTAACTAACACAAGTGTGAACGCGCAGGCACGCGCAACCAAAGCACTGCAGAAGCCAGCGAGCTTGCACTGAAGTGGAGCTTCTAGTCTTAACCTAAGGGTGAACGAAGTAAAGATAGACCATAAAAGGATCTGTACAAGATATGTCAGGATAGCCACAGTTATCCCTGAATCAACAAGTAACGAGAAATTAATAACTACGACAAACATTGAAAATGTCTACTACTTGATAGAAACGACACATTCCGAGAATACGAGAAAATAGCGCGTCAATTTCAAGCTGAGGTAAGGCATTTTTTACTGTTAGTAATGAGGAACGTATTTGGTTACTTTTGGAATGAGTAACGAGGAACGTATTTGGTTACTTTTGGAATGAGTAACGAGTAACGGTATTACAGTGGCTTTATTTCAATAACATCTATATTTCTGGAGGGATCCGAAGAGATCGGCCGCCCCCGGGACGGAATGCAAAGGCAACGGAACTCGATGGTGACAGCGGCAAATGATGGCGAAGCTCTCGCTCTGCTCTTCTTTTATTTTCTCGGTGACGAAAATTGTGGTTTACAAATTTTTTACTTATTTTTTTTCTTCTCGTTAATACTGTAGATTAATTACTACAGCTTGATTGTAATATTTGGAGCACAATCAACGTATGTGTAAATATTAGTCCCGCTTTACACCAGAATACAATACAATCCAACAATATGTCCCGTGATGAAAGACGAGACTGCAGTATAATACGATGCAGTACACGCAATAGGAATCAATAAAATTTCCGTAGGCAATACAATGTAATACAGTACAATGGTTTCCAGTGGCCCCTGATTACGTGCTGGCCCAGAGATCTGCGAGCTCATCTCGGGGTGAGTAAAATACTTGTTAGATTGCTTGCGAGATTTTCTGTTTCTTTCTATGCTCTCAATGCGTGACAGAGATGGTGTGAACGCTCCGTTGAGTTCTCGTCCACGTCGGGTACACATGCGGACAACATGATGCACTAATGGGCATCATGTTGCCCGCTTAACGAAGACAAACTAGCTCATTTTGAGTGAAGCGTTGTTGTCGTTTTTATCTCAAAGGGATTCTGAACCGGAACTTGGAGCTCAAAACAAGGCTAGAGCGATAGAAGGGACGCTGCAAAACCTCAAAAACATCAATCATACCGCAATATTCCTAACGGTTGGCTTTATTTTTGGAAAAGAAGTGCGCGATTGAACACGGCCGACGAGGCCGACGAGACATGACACGTCACGATTCTCATTCCCTCTCCTCTTCGCTTCGTTCCCTCAAGCAGGTGAACCGAAGCGAGGAGGAAAGAAGGAAGGCCACTTCCTCTCATTCTCGACTATTCCAGGAGGGTCGTGACGTCACATTCCTCGCTTGATCGCGCCCTTTTTTTTTTTTTAAATACGGCCATTCGTTTGAGATATCGATGTATGAGTGATGTTTTGCAATTCGTAGCGTCCTGTGAAATCCGAATTTCCGTTCAGCACCCCTTTAAGGAGGTCATATGTTACTCATTGTTTTTCCATCAGAAGTCAGTTCACGCCATTGCAAAAGGTTAAGGAGAGTTTAAAAGTGATAAAAGATTAGTTTTAGCATTTTTTTATATGGACGCGCAATTATGCCACTTTTAGAGATATCCATGTCCCCATTAATAACAAAACTAGAATCATGACTATAAGCATATCCTTTCTATATGTTTGTTAAATGCATTTAAAGACACGCCCTTTTTATATGGTGTGCCACGTTTTAGTTCACTTTGTTGGTAAATACTTCGTGAATGTCTCTGCAAAACGTGCTTGGTTTATTAGTTTCCTAGGTTTTTCTTGGATATAAATCTTTAATTGTAATTGTTTTTAATATTTTTTTTACACGTTGTAAACCTTTCACGAAATATATGGAACAAATTATTACTACATGCATGCTTGGGTGTGAAATTGACCACTCTGCGATTACCATAGTTAAACCTTGGCAATGTCCGGGCCTCGAACTTCTCATTTCATACCTCCGGAAGAATATTAGCCACAATCTTCACATATAACTGCGCGGTTTCATTTGGATTCAGGCAAAGAGGTGCAGTCGTGTTTCTTTTTTATTTTGCCTCAAATTTTTATATTTTGTGGTGCATGTTCCAAGAAGAACAATCCTTTTTTTTATTTTAATGTCCTGACATGTATAGTTTCTGAGGAAAAAAAATCTCAAAGAAGCGGGAAAGAACAACGAGATTTTGAGGATTTGGCGTTTTTTAATAACTCCCAATCTCAAAGTATTCAAAAAAGAGCGTCTATATTTTTTTAGTGTAATATATATGCAAGTAGGTAAAACGAAATTAAAACTACAATTTATTATTCGTCGATCCAATCTTTGTAAAAATCCCAAACATGCCTTCGCGAACAACTGCGACCTAAACTGCATATTTTTTTTAGTTGACTATATTAGTATTGCTTTTAAAATAATACCACCGTGTAGAACCTTTCATTGTTTTCCAACTTAGACAAAGTTTATGCCTGTATCACGTACGAGTACGGAGAAATGCATTATGAAATAGAATGTTTTCACTTTTCGTTCACGCTATATATATAAAAAAAAAAAACGTTTTTAATTTTTTTCCCTTGCGTCGCGTTCTTTTTACACTCTTCTTTTACCCAGAATACATTCCGTTAGAGGTATATGCACTGGTTTTGAGTTTTAAGCGTCCAAATATGCTAAAAGTGATTCTGTCTGTTATCAATATGAATATAGCATTAAAAATATTAAATTTCATATTTAAAAATCTAGGTTTCCAATAGGAAGAGCATTTTACTCTAATATTTTACAATATTATAATACGATATTTCCAACGTAGTATAGATTAGGTAGCGCATAGGCTTTAGGCTTGAGGTCTCTCCAATCATGGCACCGGCGGAAATTGTCTGAAAACCCGCTTTCGGCACTTACGAATTTATAGAGTGTTTAGACGTTTGGAATTGTATACTTGTTATTATACGCCTAATGACATGTCTTTTTAATGATTATTTGCTAAACGGCCCTTAGATTATTATAATAAAGAATAAAATATACAGCTATTACCCATAAACCCACCATCAGCATTTGCTCTTTTTTAGCATATTTAGAGGCTTAATACTGAAGACTAGTGCATATACCTCTAACGGAACGTGTGCTGGCCAAAGAAACGGTGTGAAAAAGCGCAACGCGAGAAAGAGTATTTTTTTTATATATACAGCGTGTTGAAATTGAGCAAAAAGTGAAAACCTCCTTTGTTTCATAATTTATTTCTCAGCACTCGTACGTGATTAAGACACAGACTTTGCATAATGTGGAAGGCAATGAAAGGTTCTACACGTGGTATTATTTTAAAAACAAAACTAAACATAGTCGACTAAAAATAAATCCGCAGTTTAGGTCACAGTTGTTCGCGGAGGCATGTTTGGGGATTTTTACAAAGAATGGAGCGACGAATAATAAACAGTAGTTATAATGTAGTTTTACCTACTTGCATATACATTACACTAAAAAAATATGGATTCTCTCTTTTGAATACTTTGAGATTGAGAGTGGTTCGAAAACGCCACACACGGCAATCGTCAAAACCTCGTCGTTCTTTCCCGCTTCTTTGAGATTTTTTTTTCTCGGAAACTAAACACGTCAGGACATTAAAATAGAAAGGATTCGGAACATGCACCACGAAATATAAAAATTTGAAGCAAAATAAGAAATATGACTGTACCTCGTTGCTTGAATTTAAATGAAACCGCCCAACTGAATGTTTCTCCCAACAACATCGGCTTTCACGTATATTTTCATATAAGTATAAACATTTTACCCCTGCTATCATTATATGAACTGACGTGGAAACACCCTAGTGTCGTAATATTGATTTGTATGAAATGACCTATTTCTTTTTTTTTTCTTTTGTCACGCGCAGCGAATCCACTCAACAAAGGTCCAATTTTCGTCGAAGTGATGATTATGAGCGACTATCATCACCACAATCACAGTTTCTTCAAGACGGAAGATCTGATCGTCTATGTAGCTACTGCGATGGTTTCGGTATGAAGCGGCTATATCATAACATTAACCAGATATTGATTATATACTTTGTTTTGACTTTTTGAGTCTTGTCAAGTTCTGACTTTTGTCAAGATTTCACTAGTTTAGGTTTAACTCACTCACTCACAACCGGCTCAAGATACAAATATCGCCATTCCCTCACCTTTAAACTCAGGACTAAAAAAGTCACAATGCACTCATATTCACCCTCGTCAACGCCCTCAGCTTTAATTCTTCACTCATGAACACACAAACTCATTGACTTGTAAACTCACGAATTCTTAAACTCACCAAACCCAGGAACTCACCGACCTCGTGGACCAAACTCACGAACTCACGCCGCTCACCTAACTCATGAACTCATAGACCTCGCGAGCACACGTCCCTGATCACCGATCTCATGCCTTTCCTTCAAATTCAAACTCCTGAGTTTTCGAGTCTTACTCGCTCACTCCCTCACCTTTTGCCTGATGGGTGAGGGTAAGTTAGATGATTGACGTACGCGTTTCCTTTGCGCCCGGAAAATGCCTCCGACTATGATTTCTTCGCATTTATTTACTCTCCTCAAATTCCGCCTGATGACGTCAAAATTTAGGAACGATGGAGATTGTTGCGGAGGTAAATACGTTGAGCGCTCCTCCACCGCAAAATGATCTGCAGGGGACCAGTCGACAGAAACTCCGGCCGACCTTTGTTGGGACGCCGCGATGCTAGCGACGCTTGAGCAAGTCGTCTGTTACGCAGTCGCTTCTACAGCCAACCGGCAGGATCGCGTCAGTTTGTAGAGATCCTTAGGTGGCTCCTTTGACGTCGTTCGTTGACGTTTCGTGGACACTCCTATGAATGAGCAGTATCCGCTGAACGGCTAAACACGTCAGTCGCGTTCCAGGCACCGGAATTTTGTAAAAGCAATGACATATTTCTTATGTGGATTGAGAATTCCGAACCACACGCTTTTTTCCAGAAAGTGAAAATATGCACATAGAGAAAGCGACGCTCAATGAACGCGCTTGTTGTGTCTACTCCTTCTACATCCTTAGTCAATTTGTTTTGCGTTTTTCGCTAGTAATGCATCACTAACCCGCGCAAGTTACCAATCAATGAACGGCTACTCCTGAACAACATTGGCAATTATTTATTTTATTGTTTTACTAGAATCAAGGGAACCATCTTGATTCCAGAATATCTATCGCCAGCAATGCCCTTTTTAAACTTTTGATTTGAATGACCCCTAAACATTTTAAGCAATCTTCTGCGAGAAATGCTTTCTGCTGATGGCAAATTAATTTCCGGGTTTCAGCGGCATGCGACTGTGTTAAAATGGTGACCTGGTTATTCATTTAGCTATCCGAACTAGATTTATTCTTTGAGTGCCCAGTTTTTATTCCTTCTGGAATGCGTTTTAGTATGGCAGTATAGTTTTTGTGAAATCTTCAAATGAAGGGCGTTGCAAAAATTAACATTCAATTATAACCGCGCTTTTTAACTAATGGCGTTACTGGCAGGCAAGCTTGCAGGTCGATAAGGTGGCCTAAAAAACAGAGTACGTCACACACGTGTTTTTGCTGATCCGCGACGGATGGAGCAAGCTTTTAAGAGGCATTCATTTGACAGCATCAAACTTCTTGTAATTATTTGCCAATAAATTCTAGAGCCCAAAGAGAACTCCTGCCTGCCGCCGGCATCACTTTTTCACTGTTGCCAGTAGAGACCTTCACTTTAAAACAAGAAATTGAAGAAGGCCAAAATTAAAAATTCAATGAATTCACAAAAAAAAAAAAAACCTACTTAAGGAAAATAGGGGACCATATAACATCGCCAACTACCCCTTCATTTTAGAGCGATTTCATAAAACGTTTTGTTGTGTCTTGTTCTCTCAAAATTAGCTTATTTATTTGTGTATATATGTATTTCTTTATTTCAGGTACTGCCAACTTTTATGGGTAATTACAGGGGGGGTTTACATCATGTAGTTATTTAAGTGCTACACAAGAAAGCTTTCAAAGTTGTATGTTTTACGTCGCCTGTTCCATCTTGATGGCTTTAAAAACCAATAAAAAATATATAACTCGTTGTTTTTAAGCATACATTTTATAATCGTACAAGTTAGCAACATGAAGTTATGAGGACGGTACAATTTTTAGAGAGCAAGTTTTCCAAATATTAACGTGACTAGCTAAAATATATGTATGCATAAAAACCTTGAAGTTACCTGAAATTTTGTTTTCATTTGCGAATAATTTTCTTATCGAAGGTAAACCGACGATACGAGGCGCTCGTAGAGCCCAAGGTGCAGTTCATCCTCACTAGTGTCGCTCTGGCCATGGTACGTACATTCAATAAATTTATATTTATATGCGTAGCGTTTACAATGTCCAATATTGCTCCCGTCTCATGTGATTTGTTTCAGGATGACTCCTATGTCGTAACAATAGACAGTCCTATACCTAACGTCCCGTACCTCCTCGCCGAAAATACGATTGAGAAATTAGCGTCGCAAGTTAGAGCAGGGTACATTAACGTTCCGGCGGATGTTCTCCTTTACGTCACCGGGTAAGCCAAAACTCGCTTTTCTGCGAAATAGATGGTGGATACCCACTATAAAAACAAGGCTGTGTTTGCAATCCTGAGGGCCACATTCAAACATTCCTGACTGGGTGAAATCTTTAATTTTAAGGATTCAACACAAAAACATTTAAACATTACTTATGTACCATAGTTTCCGGATAATTTTCCGCACCCCGTGCATAGTCCGCACTTAGTGCCTAGTCCGAACGTAAAAAGTACAATACATGGCACACCTTAACAATTGCCAACTGTATTAGCCTGCAAAGAAGCTTTATCGCACATAAATCAACATTAATATAGTCCGTTACTCATAAAATACTTCACGACTTGTCACAGTGAACGATCTAGAAAAAAAAGAAATCATTGCATAGTCCGCCCCTGTAGATAGTCCGCATCGGGTGAATTTTCAGTGTCCGGAAAACGGTATTAGGAACCAGTTTCTACGCTATCAGTAATTATTCTGGAACAAAATAGTGAAATACCTTTTTTTTTTTTTGACAGTTCTTGCTTAATACAATCTTCACGCCGTAAATAGGGAACCTTTTCAACATATATGGTTCATCGATCCTTGAATGATAATACTAAAATTGCTTTTGTGCTCAAATGTTATTATTGTCATGTCTGGTCACCTTGTCTAACGATCAAAAATGCCAACAACAGAAAGACATGACGCCCTAAACATAATAAAGAGATCAGTGGTTACAAGAAACGTAAACTCCATGTAGAACATAAAAATGACAAGAAAACCTAAGCGCTTCTTATCGGTTGTGAATAGACCGATCTCACCAGCCAGCTTGACTACGCCACCGATGCCACAATGCATCGAGGGAACTTTAGTGTTTCTGCACGTGCGACAACCTCGCTGAGGCTGAGCGCGTGTAGAGCATGAGGCGGCACGAGCCGTCCTGTGCACTGCCGCCTGCCCCCTGCGAACTAAAGTTATGGCGGCGTCACGCATGCGCCGAACTCTTGGTGAGATCGGTCTATTCAAAAGAATTAATGCCGTCCTCCCGCTCCCTTAGTTCGTCTGCGGCGTACTGGCGTGGACGGCCGCGTTTCTCTACTGCCGAGGTTGCGGCCGCCGACGATATAGATGCTCCAGGCGCCGCCATGTTTCTGGGCGCCGAGAGGAGCAAGCGGCCGCAGCGCCGGCGGGGAGTGCGGCGGCGCGCCGCGCACAAAGCCCTGGCTCTCAGTAGAGCCCCTCTATCCGGAGCAAGGCTGGGCAGTATTGCGATACAAATGAATCGAGATAGAATCTTAAAAAAACTTTCGAGTATCTGTATCTCTGTGCTAAGATACATTTGAAAAATGTATTTGTATCTCAGTAGTAGCGATATATTTACAATGTATCTCTTGTATCGCGATATTTTGCCAGACTTGGGTATCTCGGTAACATTTTTTTGCCGTTTTTGCGATACATTTAAAAGATAAAAACTTGTGTATGGTACAACTTTCTTTAGAATCTATTACATGAACCATCATGAACCCGCCCTATATCCATAATCCATCACAATCCCCTACATAAAGAAAAACCTGTGGATTAAAGTTAGTTAATTACACGAATAACAAAATAAGCTCCTTTCAGAAAGCCCTCCACTCTCCCCAAGTTAGCTTAGCGAACGGTGTAAAAGAGTTGAGAGGAGAAAAGGTATACGGCTCTGTTCTCGAATCTCCTCACACCCATGGGTGACTCAGAAGCATTTAAGAGACAGTTGGAGATGCGCCCTCAACGCAAATAATGGTTCATTTCGTACAGACGCCTTTTGTCAATCATGGCACACAGTCTTTACCGTTCAGCAACTATGTTGCTCAACGGGCTTAACATGTTTTTTTGTTTTTTTTTATTGTTACTAGTGTGAAATAAGGGAAAGTGAATAAAATTACACAAAAAGAGGAGCACAAGCATAAATTTTCAGTTACATTTGCGCGAACTACGCCCTTTCCACGTAGCACCGTTCGAGAACAAGTGTATTTCTATAAGTATCTTTATCTGTATTCCGGAATACCTTTTCGACGTTTTTTCAGATGTATCTCAGGGATATCCCATTGTATAAAAGACAAATGTATATTAGTATCCGGATTTTGGGCCTCATTGTACATGTGTCTCGGTGTTTGCATTCCTGAATACTTCTTAGGCTATCTCTGCCCAGCCCAGATCCTGGGAGAAGTTGCGCCATTCTTTGAACAAGCCGCCGCGCACACTGTTGGCCAGTCAAGTCACGTGACATCCTCAGTTTCCCAACCAGCTGCTACGCCACAGTTAACGGGCAGCCGCGCCTGTGGAAAACTCGGCCGGAGAGCTTTTCAGTCTTCCCTATGGAACGGAAAATGAACCTCGGAGAAAGATCTTGCTTCACCGAATCGCTCCAAAAGGCAGCATAGAAACAAACATCGTTTCCAGTTTTATTTTTATGCTTCCGCGGTGTCATTCCTACGCACTGACTAGAAGAAGGTTTCGACCGTCGAAAAATCGCTTTGCTTTCATATGTAACACCGATTTTCCGCTGCAGTAAGACATTTAGGATGGTCGGCGTGCTGAACGACGAAAACGACCTCCTTTCGTCCGCCATTTCGCCCGACCAGCGCGCCCCCTATAGTTTGCTGGAGTCGCGAATACTCCGTTTCAACCTAAGTGCGACCGAAGCCAGTGCGGCAAGCACGAGTATGCTTTCTCTCCACACATTAAAAATAAGTAGTGAGTCATGTGAAGTCGCGGAGAATATAATTGCAATTTGGCGATTTTATTTGATGATTTGAATAGATTTGCGATCCTTGTGAAGCCGAAGGGCAGACAGGTAACCACGAAACACTGACCGATAATGCAACTCGGTAGAGACGATTATCCAAAGCACTTTTGGGATCCACGGTTGGACGAACAGATCTAGAGCGGCTTCAGGGCGGTCGGATGCGAATACGGACTCTAAATGGGGTCACTTGCCACACTTATATGACGAGAAAAGTCCACACGACCGACACCGCGCCGCTCCAGCTGACCCATATGTCGAGACGCTTGGAAACCTCCAGAGGGCGCCTCAGTCCTATACCGGAAGTTAGAGGTGGGGAAAGGAGGGTTTATTAGAGGAGGAGGAAAGATAATGCGCCACTTTTCCCAAGAACGAAAGCTTTAACTCGCTGGTGACTGCTGCGCCTCTAGGTGACGCAGCGGCGGGAGTGCGAAGCTCGGCGCGCATCATCATCATCGCACTAGCTTTGGGTACCGATTGACGACGTTAGACCTGAAAACGTAACGTTAGGCCTAGCTTTAGGCTTAACTGGCCTAACGGCAGGAACTGCTTGTGTCCCGCGTCCCCCACTCCCGCTGCGCCACCAGCAGTTCGGCTGGCTCCTTAGGAACGATAAAGCCGTTGCTATGGAGTCACATGACGCGTCGCAGCCAATGGGAATTTAGGCGCCGTTTCGCTCAGCCAAAGGAATTTAAGTGCCGTTTTTCGCTGCTACATACAGCGGCTACAGATAACGCCGGCTTCGCTCCATGGGACAGTTCATATTTTCGCATTAATAAATGTTTAACAAGGCATACAAAGCGCGCCTATAGACCTTTCAATTTTATTAGTTGCCTCACTGGTGGATAGAGGGCGCTGACGCACTCGGCGCCATCAGGTTGCTTCAATTTGGTTGGTTTCGTTTCAACGTGAGCGCGGCTATGTTGCTGTTTTACGTTGTTTTTGCTTAATTTTGTGATTTGATTAGTTTCCTTGTAGCACACAACAAATGAAACAATGTTATTGAGTCAACTTGAGGACTACGAGATGTATTTTAGCCTAAATTGTGGGCTTTTTGTTTACCCACTCCTTTGATGTAGCTGATTATGGTGGGTTGCGAAACGCCTGACTGATGTACGGGGGAAATTACCATCGTATACAACCGAACCCGATGACACCAGTTTCCAGAAAAACAATATAATGAAGAGACTAAGACGTGAATGTAAATAAGCATATCGGCAGCTTGATCAGCAATGTGCTGAATCGGCCAAAACAGATGAACTCGCGTGTTTACTACTCACTGTTCGGTTTTCGTGGGCACCCAACCTTTAGTGAATTTCGCAGAATAAAACCTTTCGTGTAATGACGCAGATAAATGGTATAAACAAGTAGTATCGTCTCGGCCTATTTTTTAATTCAGTACTTGAGCAAGCTTTGACATGCTGAGTAGGAAGTTTCTTAAATTGTCAACCCTGCTGAAGTACTCATAAGCAGCATTTCGCGATATTGGCCCTAGAAAATAAATTATTTTTATATGAACATTTGCTTACTCAAGATATAAGTGACAGGCCCGTCAAATTAAATCTGGCATTTGTCTTCCGTAAAAGTGGCCAAATAAAATTAAAGGGCTGAGGAGGAGAAATGCCTCGGATAGTTTGGCTGAATTCTAGCCCTAGGCACCACTTTACGGACCTGTGTGAACAAATATTAATTTTTTTGAAGAGATTCGCTCTCTAAATTTAGGCATCGCGAGCCACTAAAAGTAAACCACTATGCACCATCGACAATTCTGGACAAAAAAAAATTGTTATGCAAACGGCTCTTTTTTTCTGGCGTAAAATATTGCGGATTTCAGATACGCACAAAAACTAAAACGGCGTACGCAAAAAAAAAAAAAAAAAAAAGCGTCGTCGTTATTGAGCATGCGCCGAACCCAAACCGCGTTTTGGATTTGCAAATAGAAACGGCGTTATTTCTTTGTGCACGCTATTCTAAAACTCGCTACCGTTGAATGACTGTGGCAGTTTCTTACGCGGGAAGTCCCAACCTTTGTGTTAAAATAAATTGAGTGAATGACACTGGTTATCTAAATATAATTAATAAATCACTTAAATGACTGTCGAAATGGAAGCGAACACGGTATACAATTTCTTAAACTTCATGAGTAAACCGACCAACCGAATATTCATGTCGCAAAAAAAGATTGAAAACCTCATCAACATGTAGGTGTGATATTATGAACAAACTATTCGCCTGATGTTCACGTACGATTACTTATAGCGTCAGATAAAATACAAGTTAAACATTCGTGGTCCATCTCCTCCGCGAGTTTCCTTACATAACCAAAAGCAACTGTTTTCGATATATTATGAATACAAAGAACGATACTTTCAGGAAATAACGATAGTCTACTTGCGCTGACTATTCTTGACGCCTTCTGATCCTAAATGCGCGATATAAATATACGCGCTTCTTACTGGGAATGTTCCGTTACTATTACTAAACAAACCACAGTTAACATAAAAACCTTTAAATGCTCGTGATGCTTTAGTCGTCGAGTAGACATATCAGACTACAGTTTCCGAAGCAAGGCCAGAAAGCGCGGTGAAACGCAACGAAAACACGGACACAACGCATCCGCCAAGTTGCGGAGGGGGGAGCGCAACAGCAAGTTGAAGCAACCTAATGGCTGCCGCGTCACGTGATTCCAAGATGGCAGCACCCATGCGGACGAGGACGAAAAGGTCTATTTTCTAAAAAATGCGCAGTCCTTTGTGAATTCACAATACAGTCATAGCGACAGCTGCGACAGTTTAAGAGTGCTTTATGTATCATTACGTATATCTTGCACTTAAATCGTGGGGCACTTTTGTATCATCTTATGTGGTCTCCAAAGGGAAGATATTCGGTATATGCAGATGAATGAGCCATTGCACGAGTGGTAACCTCGGTGCACCCCCGCGCTTCCCAAATGCTTTAAGGCATCATAAAATTGACTGCTTTAGTTGTTTTTGATGACGCTCAGCAAGTCTCTATTTGAAATCATGTCTGTTTTGCCTAGCTGAAAGTAAACTTAAAAAAAAAAAAAGTTAAACATTCGATTTATCATTACGATTAGCTTCATGTAATATGACGCCCCGGTCGTACAACTCAGCTATCGGCTGTGAAAGCAGTGAAAAGCCTGTGAAAGACGTGAAAGGCGGTGAAAGGTAGACAATTGCGGTTTGTGTATATACAAACCGCATTAGTCTAGCTATCACAGCCCTTTTTCCAACAAACCTGTTAAGCTTAAAAAAAAAAGCACACTGTATATAGCGATGAAATTACTTTTTTGTGACGTCATAGCATTTTCGATTGTTAAGGACGCTGGGTATACGCAATCAGAACTTTAAACACCTAGTTTTATTTCCTATTTAGTTTAGGATGACGAGCTTGTCCTGTGCATACAAACCTTTGAAGCAGGCTGTTAAAGCTTATAGCTTTTTCGAAAATAAAAAAAGGTAAAAACGGCTTTTTATATACGAAAAGAGTCATAACTCAATCGTTTTTTAATGATAGGTTGGACATGGGAACCATAGCGAGAGGCCCATTTAACCGGAGAATGCATGGTACGTACGTTATTTTTTATATCTAGAGAGTGTTCTCGAGCGATATTCGGCGTTAAAAAATATTCGTAAAAATAAAATAGTGCATTGAGGCTTTTTACAGAGATATCTTTAAGAGGCGCATTTATCATACTCAAATTTTATAAGCGCAAATCGAGAACAAAAAGTTTTCTCCACAGGAAGAAAAAGACTAAACCTGCAAAACATTGTTGTGTTTTCATTTGCTTTTTTTTTTTTTTTTTTTTTTGTGCACAGGGGTTGCGATGATGTCAAAACGCCAAGCTCTTATTGGCTGATAAAAAAAAAAAAAAAAAAAAAAAAAAAGAGGGCATACCTTAAGCACAGAGCTCTACCCATTATCACTTCAATCAAAGCTAGTCAGAGCTCGGCGTCGTTCCGACGCCACCGCAACTCTTGCGCTAGAAGCAGACGACATGCTCTTCGCATACGTCTGCAAGTGTGCGCAATTGGACGGTCTGGTAGCGCCGGCTGTGGCGCCGCGCCGCTAAGGACGGTCAGCAGCGTATGTCACCGACCCTCCCAACATGGCGGCCTTTCCAGACGGGCGGATTCGAAACCCGCGATTATATCAAATTTATCCACCAAATTAGAGTGTTGTTTACAAAACAAATGTGGTATGAATATATTAGCATCCAGTGGGTTAAAGCGAATTTTTTTTTTTTTGGCGTGTCCTAGTTTTTTTTTAACATGCTCCAACCCCCTCCTCAGCTTTATCTCCACCAGCCGGCAAATAAACCGTTTTTTCAACAAGTGATAAAGCTAAAGAGGATGAAAAAAAGCTATCAAATAGGATAGAAAGAAAAAAAAACGAGAAGAAAAGGGAAGAGATGAAAAAACTTCACCTGTATGAATATATACGACTGATTCAATAATCACCAAGCGAGCTTTTTAGTTTCTAGTAAAGTATTAAGGATTCTGACAAATATAGTGCTATGACTGACTACGGAGTACAACGTTTAGAAACCGTGTAGACACCATGAAAAAAAAACTATGGTTAAAAAGAAAGAAAAGCATCTTTAGAAAAAAGGGTGCCGCTTCTTGGACATGGTTGTACTCATTCGGCATATCCCAGCGGGGATATGCCGCCCAAAGCTGTCTTTTTCTTTAAACAAGGTAAGTTTAGTACCCTGAAGTAAAGCACAGGGCGATACGTTGAGAAACTGATTCTTTCGACTGTCCAAATTAGGTTCGAAGCGTTAGTGTAGGTGCTGGCGTTAGTGTAGGTGCATTCGTTAGTGTAGGTGCATTCGGCATATCCCCGCTGGGATATGCCGAATGAGTACAACGTTTAGAATCCGTGTAGACACCATGAAAAAAAAACTATGGTTAAAAAGAAAGAAAAGCATCTTTAGAAAAAAGGGTGCCGCTTCTTGGACATGGTTGTACTCATTCGGCATATCCCAGCGGGGATATGCCGAATGCACCTACACTAACGAATGCACCTACACTAACGCCAGCACCTACACTAACGCTTCGAACCTAATTTGGACAGTCGAAAGAATCAGTTTCTCAACGTATCGCCCTGTGCTTTACTTCAGGGTACTAAACTTACCTTGTTTAAAGAAAAAGACAGCTTTGGGCAGTCTGCTTATGTCTAGCAAAGAAAATTCTATTTCTTGGTCAGAAACTTTATTCAGGCATGTTATTGACTTGCCAGTACGTTTTCACTGAAGTGATTGGACGCTCTCTCTGGAAATAACCGGGCGTGCATTTTTTTCTACATCTCTCCCGGTTTTAAAAGAGCAACACTCGGATTTCAACCTACCGTTTCTTTGAAAAATGTAAGGTGCATGTTATGGTGAGAAACAAAAACTATAATTTGGGCAAACCAGCGCCTTTTTATCCGGAGAGCTATTCAAGCAAGCCCTATGATGATGATTTGCAACTCTACGCCTACCTAAAGTTGAAGCTTGAGTGATTTAGTTCGACATACAACATAAAAAAAAAAAGGAAACCTAGCGCCACCGTGCGGCGGAAACAGCCGCGAGCCATTTTCCCCCCCTCTGTGTCAGTAATTCTAGGGGAATGTAACGGCCGGAAGAGAAGTTCGCGCGCCAAGGATATTGGAGGCCGTGGCACGATCGTGTGCACAATTTGCGTATGCCGCTGCAAATTTTCCCGAACAGGCTGCTGCTTTTGGTGTGTGTTTTTTTGGACGAGGTACGACTTTCGTTCATTGATATTTTCACTAGGATTATCGGGGGCCGAGTGGGCTAGCGCTCAACAGCTCAGAACAAGTGGGGCGAAAGCTCGCGCTGCAGAACCGTGGGGTCCTGGGTTCAATCCCCACTCCTGCCCGTTTCGATCTGGATGAGCACCGCACCAGCGTGCGGTCGTCTATGACTACTGCGTGGTGCGCGTTAAAGACCCCAGGCTAGCGGTTCTACTGCACTGGCTAAATTGCTCAGCTACAGCGAGTGACTCGTCGCAACCTTTAATAGCTCACCAACTACACGCAGTGTAAATATCCCCACAACCCCAATTATTGATATTTTCACTCCAAGCTTTGACCACCTTGCTACAACCCTGTAGTAAATTGCAGCGCGATGTATTGGGTAACTGAATTTTGAAAACCATTTAAAGTGGGTTCGAAGCGACAAAAGATGCATACTGTTATTTCTATCCAGGCGTTGTTATAGAGGTGTGCGAATAGTCTTTCCTATTAACGAGCGCTATGACATTCACAGCCTTTACAGTGCAATAGAAAGTCATGACATACCGGCTTTTTTTGGTAATCTGAACATTGATGACGATGAGCAATTGATTTTAAGCCGCTTTAGCAAATAAATACATAAATAGTGTATGTGCATCTGTTACATTTCTTTTTCGAAGACGTGTGACCTGAAAGTAATAATGTCGGCAACATTGTTTCGCATTGATACTGTCTTTGTTCTGTCCATTAATGGTTGTATGACTTGTTTTCTGGTTGTGGTTCCTTGAAGCAAAAGACGTTTATTTTATTAACTGTGTGATGAATTTATGCGGCTTGTGTAGTGCATACTGTTCTTTGTCAGTTTATTTTATGCATGTACACATTAAATGAATATATTTTACATTACTGTGCCCAGCCTCTCTCCCTGCAATAATGCCTCTGGCGCTGTATGGTAATATAGAAAATTACCAAATAAACAAAATGTAAAAAGTCCTAATGTTTTTTTATCAATCTTAGGACTAGCCTACAATGATGCTCTTTGTGGATCCAAGCGCGTCGCCCAAGTCGAAGATATTGCAGGATCATACAAGATGATTGACATCACTGCGCACGAACTGGGACATATGTAAGTCGCTATTATGCATCTAGCAGCAATGAGGATTGAACTGGGCTGAAGGCACCTAATAACGCGGCCGGTTGACGAACTTTTCAGTTAACTCCCTTCTCTCCAAGTTAAAATACTGGGTGTTTTGGCGAAGTGTTCAAAAAAAAAAATTACACCATCTTCCCGAGGGGAACTATGGGGTGATGCGGAGCATCGCGGGTCGTTATAAGCGGTGTTAGTAACGTTGTTGAACTTCACGGTCCCGAACCTCAGGTTCTGCTGCTCGACGTTCACGAACCAACGCGGCTTCCCGTTCTCGAAGGTCGGGTTCCACCGCTCGCTTCGTACGTTTACGTTGAACTTCACGGTCCCGAACCTCAGGTTCTGCTGCTCGACGTTCTCGAACCGCCGCTACTTCACGTTGTCGTAGTTCAGCATCCGCCGCTCGACGTTGACGAATGGACGCCGCTTCTCGTTGCCGTAGTTCAGGGTCTGCTGCTCGCTTCAAGCGTTTGCGCTCAGCGTCGCGTGCCCTTCGCTGCGCAGCTTTGTCTTCAGTGGACGTAGCGTTGCTGTTAGTTTGTGGGGTGGTGCTGACGCTTGCCGCGGGACATAGACCCGAGCAAGAGATGCTCCGCATCTAAAATATGGTGGTTAAGAGGGAAAAAAAGTGAAAGCCGTTTACAACTCTCTGTAACGCCGAATTAGAGCGCAGCTCTTGAGGAGGAGGAGGGTAGGGTACTGGGCGGGGTCAAGTGACCTCGGGGGGTGGGGGGGAGGTCACGTGACCTTGGGGGGTTCACGTGACGTCGGGGAGGGGGGTCACGCAACCTAGGGGTCACGTGACGATGCCGATGACGTCATCAGTGACGTCACTGATGACATTATCAGTGACAATGACGATGCGGATACCGATGACGTAATCAGTGACGTCACTGATGACGTCATCAGCGATCATGACGATGACGATGCGGATGCCGGTGACGTCATCAGTGACGTCACTGATTACGTCATCAGTGATGATGACGATGACGATACGGATGCCGGTGACGTCATTAGTGATGTCACTGATGACGTCATCAGTGACGATGACGTCATTGGGGGTCACATGACCTCAGGGGAGTCACGTGACCTCGAGGGGTCACGTGACCTCGGATGAAGGGGAGGGGGGTCACGTGACCCCGGGGGGGGGGGCTCGCGCGGTGCATTATGGGACATTTCCTATAATGCACCGCGCGGTTACGCCGACGGCGACGGCGATGCCGCTCAAGCCGGAAACGGGCCCCTAAGAGTTGCGTTCTAAAAAATCTTCTTACGGGAATGGACAGTCAGCCATAGCGGACGTCAAGGATTAAAAAAAAAATAATTTGCTGAATAATTTTCTAAACTTTTCTAATTCACTTTTTAATTGGCGGAAATAAATATATGGTTCTGATTATAATCTCGCTGAGCATTGCAGAAAACCATTAAATCAGCCAAATTTTGGAAATTCATCATTTTACGGTGTTCCGAGAAAACGCCCAATTTTGACTCGTTTCTACGTGTCGGTTTTCTATTGGCGTGCTTCTTTGCGCCAACGGTTCTGCCATCCTTGGGCTCCAAAATTCTTGGATCCCAAAGTTCTCCTCCAGCCGTTCTATTCCCAGTAAGTAATGACGTCACAACATGGCGCTCCGTTCCAAACAAACCGTTGCTAGGGGTGTCGTTATAAACAAATGCATGGGGGCTCGACGTGAGGTAAGAAGTTGTCTAATAAGAAAGTAAATAAACTTTTTGTAAACATTGTGTTTTTTTATTGTCTATTCACGGAGATTTTTTCTATCGTTTCACTACCGTAAAGCGATGACAACGGCTCGTAACAAAAATTTCACAACCGGTTTTGCCTAGCTAGCAGACGGACACGATGGTTTTGCGGGTTCAGTGGTTCTTTCTGGGAGAGTACGTGACTGCGTTGAATGAAGTTGGTGACGATCGACGAAACTTGACATTCCGGGGTCAACTTTCTCCGGAATTTCGGAAACGAAGACTGCCCGTACACATCTTTGATCGACGCTCGAGTTGCGCGAGCGCACGAACACCTTCCCGTGGATCTCGCTTCCGCAGTGTTTGAGAAGGTGAAAACATTGTGAAGCTGAATCACGTACGACGACGACGTCAAGTGTATCAAGTTCAAAGTGCAGGCCAGCACACGTTTCAAGGATTTCTGACAGAACAGTTTGACCAAACGAACCGTCCGTAACATATAAACTGTATATTGCTGTACGCGTGCCCGAGAAGGAACGCTTTCCCCTTCACCCCGCACCTCCACCAGAAAGGTCGCGGATGGAAAAGACTCGACGAGCGTACCCTATTGAAAAAACCAGCTTAAGCTGGTCCCAGCTTCAAGCTGGGTTATTGCCCCAGCATGCCCAGCTTGGCATGCTGGTCATGCTGGTTGATCTGGTCATACTGGTCATGATGGTTGATCTGGTCCCAGCTTCAAGCTGGGTTATTGCCCCAGCATGCCCAGTTTGGCATGCTGGTCATGCTGTTAAACTGGTCATGCTGGTGAACTTCCCAACCAGTTTAACCTGTTTAAATTAATACACAGAATAAAAAAGCCAAGCTCGTCAGAAAAGCCAACTCGGCATCCAATTTATTATTTTCGTACTTGCGGCAGCCTCACATGAACTCAAATGCTACACATCCTCGGCGCTGACACAGTACTAACCGACGCACAGATTCTCGGTGCAAATTGTCTACAATGTTAATAAAACCAGATTGCTTATCTCTCAACACGAAAAAAATACTAGACACAGGCCAAAAACAGGCAATAGCAGACGAAAATACTACACGGACGAGAGAAGCGAACCTGGGTCCCGCCAGCGATGGGGGCGAAGCGGCAACTTGCGTGGTCGGCAGAGGCGAGGAAATCCGTGTGGCTTGGATGGCATTGGCGATACTCCTCGGCACCGCCGTCATTCTTGGGCACACACACGTTCGAAGACACGAAGCGACGCCGCAGTCGGGACGTCTGACATCTTCCCGCACTGAACGGACTGCCGCTCGCTGTCTTCTCAAAACCCGCTTCGCTTGCACCGTCGTTCAACTAGTCTCCAAACAACGCGCACACAGCCGTCCCTTCGATCTGCCCTCTGCCCAAGCTATCCAAACGCGTCTTCGATTCTCCGTTTCTACCACTCTCTCTCTCTCTCTCTCTTTTCTCGCACACAAAGGTAGCTTGCAGCGCGCCTGACGCGCCCGGTGGTCTACCAAAAACGAGAGGACAAAGAACAGGACGTGGCCTCGTTCCAGCAGCCGACCTTGTCGCGCGCGCTCCCAGCAATGCCAGTTCGGCTATCTCTAGCCGACCTTGGCGTGCGCGCTCCCAGCATGACCAGCTTGACCACCACGATTATTATTTCGACCAGATTCACCAGCTTGTCTCCCAGCATGACCAGCTCGTCTCCCAGCTTGACCACATTGGCTCCATGGAAAACCAGTTTGACCAGTTAAGACCAGACTGGCTCCCAGCTACACCAGATTGAATCTAAAACCAGATTCGAGTGAGACCATGCTGGTTTTTACTTAGACCAGACTGACCAGCTTAAATTCCAGCTTGCCCAGCTTAAACCAGCTTGATTGCCAGCTAAACCAGTTTAATTACCACATTGACCAGTTTGACCACCTTGATTACCAGCTTGACCACCTTAATTACCAGCTTGACCAGTTTGATTTTCATGCTGGTTTTTCCAATAGGGTAAACTGACAATAAATGCTTAACTGGAGAACTTGTTCCAGATACAAAAGAAGGAATGCGTCGGAACAACAGCAGCGTACGTCGCAGTGTCGGCGTCACAGCTGGCTAGAGCGAGAGCGAATGTGCCTTGTTTTTGGGTGTGAGTCGGCAAAGCTCACGCTCGATTCTTATCTACTATACGCTGGGCATCTCGAACGTTCGGCTTAAAATGTTCGATACTGACTAGGCAAGGTCCTTCTGGTCTTTCTATATTTTACACTCAAGGTAAGGGTAAACACGAGTCTTTAAATGTAAGGAGAAGTGTTCCTTCTCGGTTATGCTAGCGGCAATATAACTTAAACGATGTTATAATCCAGCTCCTTCGCCATATTGGGGTCTTACTTAATACTAAAGAATCAGTAGGACATTTGTTGAGTTTGATGATTTCAATCAGTTACAAACACACACAGACCCATGTAGCGAGCCTGAAAAACGAAGTTTGGTTTCTTAAACTACTCTTGTTAGAGTCGAAATAACTGCTCCTTCAAAAACGCACGTCAGCTGCCAGATAAAAGAGAGGGCCCGACGCAGTTTTTATATCATGTTCTAAACAGATGCTTTTCCGCCAATATTTTAGCAGATCTACATGCGTGTGATGATCTTCGTCAGATGGTATTGTATCGCACGCAAATACGATCCGTTTTTATGAACGAGGCGAGTTTTCTTAAGCCTGCCATGTTCCAAATTATTACGAAATCAAAATTGTATATTTGTGAAAATGATTTAAACTGTTGCAGACGGCATACTCCACTCGTTTCGAATGTGTTCTTCATGCGTTTGTCGTTTGTAGCAGGCGCCTCGAAACGTCCCGAGGACCAGAAGTTGTCGTCGCGAATATTTCACAAACAGCCGATTGTCGGCAAACTTCTTTCGTGATAAGTGTGAAATCTAGGCTGCCTATGTCTATTATTTTTAGATGTCTAAATTCCACGCCCGAATTTTGACCGATCGTCGTTTCAGAGCGAAATCCAGTCCCATGTATTCGTTCATAACAAGGCCCCTGGCAACGGTTTGTTTAGACCGGAGACGTCACAGTTGCAGGGCCAATAGACAACACAAAGTGGTTCGTGGCTGTTTCAGCCGCACGGTGGCGATAGGTACAAGGCAGGAGATATTATCACCGGGCCTGGTTGGCTCTGGATTAGCTAGCTGCCCGAATAGTAGAAATGCGCTACCCCAAAGCAACACAAATTACATTTTGAAGGAAACGGTAAGTTGAGATTCGAGTGTAGATCTTTCAAAACCGAAAAAAGATGTAAAATAAATTATTTTGTTCTTAGCCCGAGACTGAGGCCGGAAAAGAGGAAAGTTTCAAAGTAGAAGAAAAATGAACAGTCGAGGACACGTCTCTGAAATCACCTCCTTGTGGGAGGTGATTTCAAGCGGCACAGAGACTACATCCTTTGAAACAGCATCAGGAGGACAATTTTCAACCATATGTGGTATGTCAAACGAAGGCATGTTCTGGATAGCATCAAGATGAGACCTCAGGAGGGAAGGGCTAGAGAGTCACGCTTTTGTAGTTTTTTCGATAGGATGTGTGGGGGTTCTGTTGTCAACCCGGGTGGCGTAATGTTGTCAGGAAAGAAGCAAGAAGTGTTGGAAGAGGGACCGGAGTTTTGTCTTGATGTAAAACCGTCAAGAATGGATGTATTTTCACCCATACAGTCGGTTGCAAGAGCAGTCAGGCATGAAGAAAAAGCGGCGTTTATTGAACAGGCTATTGGCAGAATGGACAACGTAATGGGGAATGAATACCCAAATGAGAAAATGAATTTTCGTGTCGTCAACTCGGTTAGAAAGGAGTTAGAAAACCGTTCATTACAATTGCTACAATCGGATAAATCCGGCAGATTCGCGGTTTTTTCAAAATCGTCATTTCAAACGAAAACAGGTGATCTTTGTTTCATGAATGGGTTGGAAACATCGGGAAGTTAAAGAAAAATATAGTTTCGATTTTAGAGGAAGACGAATTTGAGGATGTAGCAACGACCATGTTAAATTTGTCGAAGTCAGCGTTGAACGTAAAATTCTTCGGTAAAGATCATAAATCGGAGATGCCACTTAGAGTGGTGATCAATGAGAACTTGGGACTTGGCAGAAGGTAGTCTCAGTGTTTCTTCAAAAAGGTTTAAAACTTGCAATTCTAGATAAGTCTTCGTCACTGAGAAATTCAAGTGAGTTGATCACGACACTCGAAGGTCATCATGGAAAGGAAGGAGATGTGTTGTCAATGGACATCAAGGATTTTTATTACACATTAGAGGGGAGTCGGCTGTTGGAAAGGGTAAAAGGGGTGCTTGAAATGAATTTGGTAAGGTTCCAATCGCGGTCACACATTTTGGTGGACAGTTTTCTTGCCATTCTTGATTATTACTTGCAGTCAACGATAGTAGAGTATGAAGGGAAAAAAGTATTTACAGAAAGAGGGAGTATGCATTGGGTCGAGTGTAGCACCGGCGTTAGCGGAAATTTACCCAAATTCTTTAAATTGTATTGTATCTGATAGGTTGCAGGAGCTGACGTCGGAGTCTTGTTTTGTGATAGAGACGTGTCCTCGACTGTTCATTTTTCTTCTACTTTGAAACTTTCCTCTTTTCCTGCCTCAGTCTCGGGCTAAGAACAAAATGGTTAAAATCCACCAGCTCGCCTGCGCACTCACTACTTTATCATAAAATAAATTCCCGCCTTATTGTTTTTAGGCGACATGCAGGTTCAATCGCATTAGTGAAAAAATAATGATGAGCCTATAACGAATCTCAATAAATATTCTGACCCCAAAGTATCCTTGTCCCTGTGAGACTGAGCAGGAGAAACGTCACGTTCAATATTCCTTCGCAGATCGCGTAAGTAAATGAGTGCTAGGAGAGGTACTTCGATCTCGTCATTAGCTTGGGACTTAAAACCACAGAATTTATTTCGTGATATCTCTGTTTGTTTCATACTACCAATCGTTTTTGAAATGTCGTTTTTCGCGTTTTTTTTAAGAAGGTCATGGCTTTGCTATCGACAGGAATTTGACGGCTTCGATTATTTCACCGCAGTGGAATTTTTTTCCGATGATCTTTCTTCTTGTTATTTGATAATAGACCTATTGCTATATTACCCAAGCATAAAAGAGAACGCAGGGATTGGTGTTCCACGCGCCGCACGCACGGCCTCAGCGGTAGTAACTTTTCTAAAGCAAATACCTAAAACAAATGGCATCTTGCACGCGCGTTCGTCAGCGCTTTATTTATTTATTTTTTTTTACTTCGAATGTGGAACACCAATCCCTGCATTCTCCTTGATGCTTGGGTAACATAGCAAATGGAGCCGCGTCTTAGCAGAGGCTGGGTGAAAGAAAGCACTGCCAGAGTCACGGCACCAACTGTGTGGAACCTGAGTCGCGTCTCAACGCGCTCCCGCGCCTGAACCTTCGCAATGTTAACGAAACTACGAGCTCTATGCACACAAGCATAGCCTCCTTTATACTCACAAAGCCTGGCAGTTGAACAAGAAAGCCAGAGTGCCCGGTCGCAGATTTGAAGCTCGATAATCTGGTAGCAGAGAGCATCAAAGAGCCATATCTAGGCGAACCTGGACGTCAGTGAACAGCTTTTGCAGCGGCGAGTACCCGAAACACAACACACTTGTTCGCCCGGTAGTATGTTTCGTCGTCTCGCCGCAACGTGTGTTTCGGCGTCTCGCCGTAGCGGGGCGCCAGTCACGTGGCTCTCCGCTTATTCGTTGTCTGCCACTCCACTTTTCCCATTTCGGCGGCCGCTTCTCGTGGCGATCTGCCAGGCTTTGTCGGTATATAGGAGGCTATGGAACAAGGTATGTCATTATAGCCACATATATTCCTGAATAATGCGCTGACGTAACACGTTACTTTTGAGCTGAGGTAACACGTTCTTTAAGATCTGAATAGCAACTAATCTACTGAGTTATATTTGAGCAAGTTAGGAGTAGCGATATCGAGTTACTCTATTTCAGTAACGTGTACATGCTTGCATACAACGCAACTGAAGAGGCTACGTTGTATTTTTATCTTGAACGAGACGAACTCCTGTGAAATAGCTTCAAAACCTTTCATGCGGGATGTATATTCTAGCGGTTTAAAAAGTTGTCACGAAGTGTCGATAAGTGACGAATAATACGAGTGATCAAATTTTTGTGTTAACTCTATAACATTATAAAATATTAGTCGTGTCGCATATTAAAAAAAAGTGTTACCTTTTTTATGTAAACTACTTTTAGATGCGGCAGCCGCCATGATGGCGAATATCCGAATAGGTGTGATCCTGGTGCTGGGTACATTATGAGCCCTGTCGCACGCGGCTTGCAGAACTCCATATTTTCCGAGTGCTCAATTAAACAGATTACACAATTTATGAGGTGAGTATTCAATAGATATAGTAACTTTTGAACATAATTTGCTTGTTTGCAAGTCTTGCGGTGATCGTATGTTAGAGCGTTGGACCACCGGTTAGCTGTTCAGACTTGAACGTCAGAAATCTGTAATATCACCGTCACGAAAACATCAGAGATAAAAATGTGCTGCGTTTTCTGACGTAGCCAGTCTTCAGGGGATAAATTAAAACATAAGGGAATAAGTTGAACGAAAATGGGGAAAATCTGTTGGTTTTCTCAGACAAATTCAGAAGCGATGTGCTTCAAGCGTTAGGTCCCAAACGGTTATACCCACGTACGCACCTTAAGTGACAGCAGGGTGGGGAATAAAACCAAGATGATTTGAATCGTGATTTAAACCGGACACAGTTTTACTATGATGAAAAGAACTAAACCTTTTCCCAAAAATAATCTTGGAAAAATATTTTATTTACAGCTTTCCTTTCATTTGATACTTCCTAAATAAATTTGTTTTGTGCTGTAATAAACCCTTTCCGTATTTCAGTCTGGCAACTTTGATAAGTATCATCATTTAAAAAATGGCATATGTGCTATACTAATGGCGGCCTTCCGTTTAGTGATGAAGGAAGAAGTTGAAGATGCTCCTAAGCAGATAATTCGATGCCTATACATTTTAGACGTTAGCGCGGCGTGAAGCAGGAATTGGATGCAAGAGCTGCGTAAGCGTTCATTTCTAACTCGGGCCCTGTCCATCTCTTAGTAGCACACACTGGGCTTCAAACCCCTTTGATGCATAGAGTTTTGTCAAGCTGGGCTTGCACTTCGTTCTCAATGGTTGCATCTTTTTCGCCATCGACACTGAAAGAGATTGGAAAAGAACTGTACAGTGAAGGGCGCGCGTTCTCGTTTACCGTTGACTTGCGAAAGTAACGGTACCCCATAATATACTGCAGACCACAGGTTCATGGCCGCCATTAGTACGGTAAAAGTTAAACTGCCATTTGAGTCACCAGATGGCTCTGAATTCCGGAAAGGGTCTATTAAATAATCATCAACTGAGAAATATTTATACCAGGCTGGACGTAAGTAAAAGGAGGTTACGTAATTGAAAGTGGAAGGTAGAAAGGAAGCTCACTGCTTCGATCTGCTATTCTTAACAAATTGGAGCATTGAGGTTTCTTTCTACCTCCCCCTTTGTTCTTCAGTTCCACAACGTCTTATCGCAAATTAAAGGGGCCATGAAACGAATTTTGGATTGGGATGAATGATTTTAAATTGGGACTTTACTAATCGCATATCGTTTAGTTGGCCAAAAGAAAGAGGCTAGAAAGTCAAAAGCCAGCTTTTCGGTACGAACATTTGAAAATATAGCGAACTATTTTGTACCTTCTTGCCTTCGAAAGCTCTCCGCCTTTTCACTATGATACATCCGCGGTTCCAAAAGCGCGTCACCGGCGCCAAACTGACGTCAGCAGAGCCCAGCTCACGCATTGGACACGAGAACTGCGTCACTCGGACGTATCCGCTCGTCAACAATCAATCCGCCGACGAATATTTGGATTCACGTTCGTGGCCAATGAGTGCCCTGACAGAACTTATTGTCACTGGGGAATGACAGGTTCTATGGGGGGATCGGTGGCCGAGTGGTTTAGCGCACACCAGCTCGGAGCACGTGGAGCGAAAGCTCGCGCTGCAGAACCCAGGGATCCTGGGTTCGAGCCCCACCCCTGCCCGTTTCGATCTGGATGAGCATCGTACCGGCGTGCGGTCGTGTGTCACTACTGCGTGGTGCACGTTAAAGACCCCAGGCTAGCGGCTGTACCGCACTGGCTAAATTTCTCATCTACAGCTGGGAGACTCGTCGCCCCTGTGAGGCAGACCAAGTTCTAGGCTGTATAAACATACACACAACCCAATTATTACAGGTTCTATGGTGTGCATAAAAAGCACGGTGGAACCACGAGTCATCGCATCGGTGCCGAAGGAATGTCACGACCACGTGATTTCACAATTTGTATTTGAGTTGAGGAATAAAGCTAAGGAGGAAGAAGTAGGAAAATCGTTTCATGACCCCTTTAAGGCCTAGTCCACACATCACCGTTTTCTTACGTAACGCATAAGTCACCGAAGCATTCGTGTCCCAAATGTCGCGTGCCGGGCTATCTCCTGTTACTAACAGCCACGTTCAATATAAAGCACAGATGTCAAGTTTAATTCTGGCGTAAGCAGACGTAAGTTTTTGTAACGTAGCACAACGTAAGAAAAAGGGCCTGTGCAAACTACACTGAATCCCGAGAAAGTAGCGCCATTGCCTTCCCTGCCTGCTAGCCGGGAACAAAGAGATACTAATGGCCCGTTCACACGATGCATTTCTCTCGCACATCTAGTATCGCAAAACGTAGTTTCGCGAAATGGTTCCGCCGTCTGAACGAGTCCGAAAAGGACGCGCGCATCTAAAAAAAGTTGCGCGCACACCTCGCTTCTGGAGCGAGCTTTTGCTAAAACTTTGCCGAGTCCTGTCAATCACTCTGAGGGCGCCGCCAATGGCCGCTCAGAAACGCTCACACGTGGCTTTTGAGCGGGGAGCGAGCTGTTTGAGAAGACCACTTCACTGCCGGTGTTGTAGCCGAGCCAAATCCGAAAAAGCCGAAACCACGAACGATGGATACTGCCGGCGCTTCCGCAAGCACGTGAAGCACCACTGAAGGAAAAGTGAGTAGCATATCGGAAAAAAATCCAGCGATGGGCGAAGACAATTAGGCCTCATTCATACAGCCGGCGTCTCGCTCCGTCCCGGCGAAAGCGCCGTGGGCGCCGTGCCGAAAACGGGACAGTGCGGGGACGGAGGAGTGTTCGAACCAGCGGCGGCGGAGCTGCCGGCGATGCTGGCGGCTGTGCCCCCTTATATCGGGCGGTGTTTAGAATGTGGCGGGAGATGGAGAACACGACGCTGAATGGCTAATGGTGATGATGATGATGTTGGCTTTCAACTGAAGCGCCACTTTATGGTCAACACCCAAACTATTTTCGCGAGTCTAAACGTCATCGTTGTTGCACGTGAAGCGGTACGCGTGAACGAGCACATTTCGCGAAACTTGAGTGTCGCGAAACTGTTGCGCCCCTAAAAGATGCATCGTGTGAACAGACCTTAACATACAGAAGACCGAAACCACGCAATGCGGTTGGCTGGATAAAACATTTTATTTAGACTCTGTGCAAATGGTGGCGATGGACTTGGTCACTGTGACAAAAGACTAGACGTCTTCAGCGCTTAGCGTACAAGGCAAAACAAAACAAATACACAAAGGGGGGCACTTCAAAGACATCGAGATGAGCGCACAGGGGGGCTAGAATGGCGGGTGGGGGCGGACATCACTCAGATTGTGTAAGGGGCGCAAAAACCAAGATGGCTGGGCCATGGTCAAATCGGACGTAACCACACGACCATCGCCGGAGGAACTCCTCTCCGAACTAGAACTAGAAGAGTACAAAGCTCCATACAACCGAGAGAGGAGGGTCCACATTGCTCGGGTGCGCCGGTCCTCGCCAACCGCAGCACATCGATTGTGCCATGGAGCGTGATGTCCGATGGCCAGGACCAGCAGCGCAAAACCACCACTTGGGCTCCGGCCGTGGTTGACGCAGTTTCTTATGCCCAACGTCCGAAACCTATGATGTACTAGGCCCATGAAAGAGTGCGCCACCGAACAGTCCCGGAAGTCGTCGGGGTTTGATTCCACCTGCCCACAGTTTGGGCAGTGTGGGTAAGGCACCCTGCCCCAGCGATGAAGGTGATGCTTCGTGGGGAGAACCTCCCAACCCTGGAGCTACTAAAATCATCCACAGATGCATGGAGACGGAGGGAAAGTTGTGAGGGCCATGGAAATACGCTGGCTCGCGCGTGCTTCTCAGCTGTGATGCGAGCTGCGGAGAGTTTCTCCATTATCCGGGTAGGTGGAACATCACGCACTGAGGGGACAGGCAGCGAGTGTTTCAGTTCTTCAAAGAGCTCCAGCGCCGCCCGGTAAAACAGGGACCCTCCACGCTCGGGCAGAGGTTACTCAGTGAGCGGGCAACGAGTACCCGACGCGATGGCCACAAGAAATTGAGCGCCAGGGAGCGAGCTGGGTGTTTCGGCTCGTCTAGTACCCCCATAATGGTGCGGAGGGCCAGAAGACAGGACGCAGTCTCGACACAAAGCATACCTCTGCCCACAAGAGACGTCGGAAAGCGGAGCCCCGCCCGGGTTACCAGCCCCGAGCCTCATTCCAGTAGAACCGGAAAAGGCCGGAGGTGATGTGCCGGACGAGCCGCGGCGGAGGAAGAGCGACGTGGGAGACAAAAGACAGCTGCCCCCAAAAAATCTACCTTCACCAAGTATGATCTGTCGCGGAGAGAGAGTTCGAAGGCTTCCGTGGCAGCAACCTGACGCTCCAGCGCGGTGGAAGCAACATTCCACGTGCAGGGCGCCACCCCACGAGAGTCGACGACGACGCCTAGGACACAAACCTCGGACATGACCTGAAGGCCCGCCGGCGGAGTTAGAGGGGTGCCTTCAAACGCCATGGCTCGATTTTTTAGGTGCTTAAAAGAGTCCCGGAGAGGGCACCGTACTCATGGAGAAGCTGCGCAGCAGCTTCGAAGCTCCGGGAGTTCCGAACGAACAAGCTGACGTCATTAGTGTACGTGGCAACAGCGACGGTGTGCCGGCCGGGAAATGGAAAGCCACGTATCTTCTGGGGGCAGGTCGCCAGATGTCAAAGCAGCGGAACCAACGGGTTTAGGCTGAGGACGCATAGAATGGGGGAAAGAGGGTAGACTTGCCGGACTCCCCGGGTGACTGGAAACGGCTCCAGGACTCCTTCGTTCACTTGTAGGTCGCTGGTCAGATCGCTGTACAATGACTGAAGCAAGGAGATGAAAGTCTCTAGGAAACCGATGGTTCGCGAAATCTTGAAAATAAAGGAGTGTTCAACCCGGTCGAAAAAAGGTGACATACAAGACCACTGTCCTCGTAACACATCCTTTGTTTTTTCCTTCTGCAACGCTTTGACTGACTGACCCGGTCGAAGGCCTTTGCCTGGTCGAGGGAGACGAAGGTCCCCGAAAAGCCGGCGAAGCTTGCGTACGCTAAAATATATTAAGTTATGGACAACGAAGAAAATATATTCCTCCCCGGTTCAGAGCATACGTGCACAGAACTAACGACGTCTGGTAGGGCGAGGCAAAGGCGCATGACGAGCAAAGACGCAACCATCTTATAATCGACATTTAATAAGGAAATGGGTCGCTACGCCGCAGGGTCAGAGGGTACGCCCCGCAAGGTGGACAAGAAGGTCAGCAAGAATATCCCCGAAAGAGACATAAAACTCGGCGGGTAAGCCGTCCGGCCCTAAGGCAGTTCCCGCCTTTATGCCTCGAAAGAACAGAAAAAAAGAGCTTCGTACATGTGGTAGGACGGACGAGGACAGGACCAAGATCGTTGGGACAGGCCGGAAGACTGTTACACAATAGGCGTACGTGGTCCACAAAGGTTCTGGCGCAAGCAGCGGATTCCTAGGAAAAAGGCCATAAATAATTTCTCCAAAAACCGTGTGGATGTTAAGGGTGTCATCAGAAAGGCAGCCATCCGCGAGACGTATACTCGGGACAAAGGAAGGACCGCTTCCTCTGGTACGCGCGTTGCGAAGGCAGTAAAGCACCTCTGGATCATCAACGGGCTGGTCCCGCAGTCGTTGCCCGTCGTGGCCTTGGATGACGCGCGAAAGAGGAGCTGGAAGCGGTCTCGGAGGACTCCCAGCACTTAGACATCAGGTGGGTGGGTGCCCCACCGCGGCGCACAATACAGACACGGCGGACGACTTCATTGAGGGCTTCTGCCGCTCTTCGCCGAAGCCACTTCCCGGCCGCCGTGAAAAAAAGCGAATATCCTACTTCAGAACACCTCTCCGGGAAGGCGACATGGGGGCCGCCGCCTGCAACGCGGAGATGGATTATTGCAAGCCAAGGGCGGCAGCTCGTCGCACACATCTGAAATATCTAGGCGCCATCTGTTCCCGCGCTGGTATAAAAACCCCATCACGTCGAAAACCACAAACACCGGTCGGTGATCAGAAATATAGCCTGCAGCTGTTTGAAAGGGGGCTGCTGTCGACGATCTCAGCCAGAAGGCGTTACCATGGCAATCACCATTTCGGCCCTTTCAAATCTTCGAAGCTTCGAGAGGGTCGCTCTAAAGGCTGGTTCACACATTTGCAACGGTTGCGTTCGCATGCAACCAAAGCGACCGTAACGACCAAAACACCGTAAAAACCGTGACTCATGGATGGCTTCCCGAAACGACCTCTTGAATCGCTTGCCATGCTGTGTACGGCGAACACTTGTCCCGGTGCCTTTGTCATTAAAGTTGTTTCGGTTGCATGCGAACGCAACCGTTGCAAATGTGTGAACCAGCCTTAATCCAGACGCACCAACATCACCATCACGGTGGAAGAAATACATTTAGCTGATGACTCTGGCTGCTGTTCTCGCGGGGAGCCAGCCAACAGATCGTGTTCGGAGCTTTTAGTTCCGATGAGCATCGTGGGTATGAGGTCCCTTCTCAGTGGCCACGGTGTCGGCGGCGTAGCGTGCTCGCCTTTTTTGCGGTGTGGTGGTGGTGTGCGGCCAGTGGCTGGCCTCGTGTTTTGCTTTGGTGCTGTGTCGATTACAGGTACCACCAAAAAAAGTCAAAGTCAAATTAGTCGTTAGTTCTTTATAGAGCAGGAGGTTAGTCTGCCAAAATATGGCGACATTGTTACCCACTGTAGATAAGCAATTTAGCCAGTGCAGTACAACTGCTGGCCTGGGGTCTTTAACGTGCACCGTGCAGTAGTGATACACGACCGATGCCTCCCTTCTGACTGCCCCGACACTTTGCGGTACATATACGTCACAGGGCACTGGCGGGCACTTTGAATTGGGCTTCGTATTTCTATTTTTGCTTAAAAAAACTATGCAACTCTAAAGTGAAACAAATTTTTCGTGATGTTTTGATACACCATTTTGACGCTTAGAGTTAACTTTTTTTTTTTTTGGCGTGTCAGAGGTTTTTTTAAGTCATCGAAACATCAGCACCTCAAATCTCGCGTGCAAGGCTGTTCACTGATTGCCACACTTCATATAAAGCATGGACGTTGCGGTGACTCTCGACGTAAGCAGACTTCACCTTCGTAGCATAACGCAACGCGTAAGCTGAAGGAGCTGTGTGAACCGGCCTTAGCATCAGAAAACGTAAGCAAACGCTCCTGTATGAATGGGCCTTTAAGCGTACGTAAGCTTCGTAACGCTGTGGGAACCAGCCTTAATAAAAACGCAAAAGGATGAAACGAAAACCGGAATACAGGAGGCCGCTTAAGCTTCGCCTTTAAGAATGGAACGCGATTGCTATACATATAAACGCACGCTCGTTCCCAGGCCGGTAACGTGTCTCACTCGCAAACGAAGGGTGGTGGGTTCGAATGTCACTCCTAAAATTCTTTAAATTTTTCTTGAAATTTGTTTTAGGAGTTTCTTTATAAAGTTAAATAATTTGAGACATGCGGCGACCTTTCATTCGTATTACATGTTATGTTTTTATTACGTTCATGCCACGCGTGACGTCAAATTTCACGTGAGCGTTGGGGGTTCCTTGGAATTCCCACTCGAGGTCATGTAGCAGTGATGTCATGACCCTATCGACCAATCAGGTCCCGTCCTACGGACGCCGACGCCGGCTTTTCTGCAGCACGAGCTCGTATACTTCGTTTCAGCTTCGGTCCGAGCGCCGCCGATGTTATGAGCCGAAGGGCCAATCAAACACCGCAAAAAGCGCAGCGTCATTGCGTTCTCTTTGCGCTTGATAAGACTAGCCGGCGGAGGAGCACGCACAGAGAGACGGTGAATACCGGCTGGTCCTATCAACTGCAGAGAGCATGCCATGACGTTGTGCCTCTCTCGCAGTTTGATTGGCCCTTCGGCTCATAACATCGGCCGCGCTCGGACCGAAGCTGAAACGAAGTATAAACGCTATCCCGTTAAAAGTAATTCCTTCTTGCAAGCAGATCAAAACGCGAAAGGAAAAGCAAATAAGGCTTTTTAGCTAATTAAAAGGTAAAGCTGTTTTTTTATATAGTGTGGCGGGGTTTATATAAATAAAAAGTTGTCAATCAAACTGTACTTTATATTTACAGTAATTCTTTCTTACACATTTTTATCGGTGATTAGGCAGATTCACTAATCAATCTTCCATGCTTAAAAATACTGTACTAATAAAGAGTAATCAGTTACAGGTTACGGTGCTTTAAATCAAATCAACCTGGTTTAAATCAAAGGAAATGCGTGCGCACGTGTTCGGCCGAGCAGCCAAGCCAATAATGAGCGGGGCCACTAGTCTGTGGGCGGGGCTCAGAGCGGGCCCTGACCTTCTATGTTCCTAAAATTCCTATATTCACGCCTTGCGGCGTAAATATAGGAATTGCTTTCCCGGAAAATTTATTTTATAGTATACCTGTCCCATCTAGGGCAGTTTAAAATCTTTTTATTTAACTGTTCTTAAGAGCTTACGACCAGCGGTTTTGAAAGCATTGCGTTTTGTAGTTTCTCATAAATATTTTGACTCTGTGCTTTACAGATATTTAAGTGGCGGTCAGCAGTGGTGGTTTTTTTTTGAAGTTTGTTTTAAAACATAGTGTAAACAGTTTAGTCCATTTCGTGATTACAGACAATTAAGTTGTAATTATTATTTGTATAAATCAACCCTGCATAGCCACCTGCCCCTAACCTGTATTGAAGTGATGCGGACGGAAAATCTTCTGCACAACGCCACAGAGCTTCCAGGAACCAAAATGAACGCGACGACTTTATGTGAGAGGCTCTATCCTAACGGAGGATATGTTGCACAGGTAAGACTTCAGAACACAATTAAACCTGTGTTTTTTTTTTCTTTTCTTTTTTTCTTTTTGTGTGCACGACATTTGTATTTGGTTCTGCAAGGTACAATTAGATTGCTCTTAGTAATGAACTTTTCAATAAAAACTTCGATATGAAACAAAAAGAAAACAAAGAAAATCAATGAGAGTGCGGGCGAGTTCGTAAAAGCTTACCTGTTTAATATTGCCACGCGCGTTCGCAATCAAGCACGCCCGTGGCCGAATGGCTACCGGTCTTGGCTCCTACGCAAAGGGTTCGAGCTTCGATGCCTGGAAGAAGACGCGTCTTTTTGCCATTTCTGTAAATGTCGCATTCTGGTGAATTGGAGAACATTGTTGTTTATTCTAGTCCGAATGTTCTACGCGTCGAACATTCTACGCCGATTCTTCCGGCAGCCCACGCGCGCTTACATAAGGGGCTTCGCGTGGCGAGCCAAAGTCAGTCTCTCCCCAGCGTTCGGCTCTGCTGTTACGCCGACCTCACATTGACGTACATAAATAGAAAAGGAACAGTTTCTTTATATCGCGACACACGACATGAGATACAACATTTCCAGAGACTCCTCTCAGTGAGACTTGTGGTGTTTAACTGCGCTCGCCAAACTACGGACATCCACATTCAAGCTACTTACTGCGAGTCGCAAAACATTGTGGAAGTTCTCGTCAGTCATTCGTGAAGGCAGGCAACGGGCAGCGAATTAGACAACTTTATCTTTTTTTTTAGCTTACCGTGTTTTGGAGGGGAAGGGGGGGGGGGGCGCTGGGAGGCTAGGGGCCGCCCGCATGATACCGCCTCGCGGGCCGGATCCGGCCCGCGGGCCGCTGGTTGCCGACGACTGGGCTAATGCATAGACGCCATTTTACCGCCCAAGTCACGCACTGAGTGCGTGAGAGCGGCACGCGCTTGCACGTTCATGGCAACAATGGATGTCTTCACCCTGAGACAGACATGTACCCTAGCGTATCTAGTTTCGTCCGCCTCCTCCTCCTGGCGGTTTCTATCGTGTGCTAAACAGCTTCGCTGGTCATCCGCCTTAACAGAGTGGAATGGGTTATGAGTTTTCTAAAGACATATTTATGTTTCTAAAATCATGTACGTCTTTTTATTGCATCAGACGCCTCTAAGAAAGTATCATGAAAAAATAAAATGAACTGGAAAGAAAAGCAATGATTGCCCTCAAGAAAGCCTGTTAATTAAATGAACTTGGTTTGATTTTTACAGGATCCATTGTACTATCCAAATTGTCGAGTATATTGCTTCAATCCTCAGATTCATAACTATGTTTATCACGCTGTGATAGATGGAATGCAGTGTGCAGAAAGAATGGTAAGCCTAATTTAAATATTTTTTTAAGTAAGAAATCCTTGACCTCATGTGAGGCGAAATATTAGTTTTGAAGATAGGCGTAGTTAAAGTTTAGAATGAAGCATTTTCGATTTCGTGCGACCAGTATATATAGCATAAAAATAACAAAAAGAGTTTTTTTTTTTTTTTTTCAATTGCCATATGTCGCACTTACACTGCAGCTTTCAAGTAACCTTGTATTCCGACCAGCCTGATTACATATCCAAAGAACCCCAAAAGCTTAATTTTTTTTTTTAATTATGACGTGTGATAAGCATTCCTTCGTCAGAAAGGGGTTATGAAACTCTTTTCCGACTTTTTCCTGTTTAGCTTTTCTTCTCAACTCATAAACCGTGCATTCCACCAAACAGTTCAAGAAGACGAAAAAAGGGGAGGCCCCTCTTGCTCGGAATCTGGTTGATGTATCCGGACAGAGCCATTGTCCCCCTAGAAGATTAGCCCGTCGCTCAAAATTCAGACAAAAGTTGCTTTCCCCAACCCGTTCACCCCGAAGCTGACAGTGCTGTGGAAGCTACGTGCTCGTTGGGCCAGCCAGACTTGCCACGTGATCACGCTCCTTCGCGCATACACACGCGCAGAGAATTAGGTCAGGTGATGAATGGGAGGCGGCTGATTGGTCCGGCAAGCGCGTAGCTTCCACCACAATGTCAGCTTAGGGATGAAGGGATTAGGTGAGGTCCGGTTTCGTGTGACGTGCGTTTGGACCTGATGACGCGCTTTGGGGGCCGCGGAGGTATCTCCCTGAAAAGGCAGACAGCTTACGAAGGGGAGGAGGTACGAAATAGTCCGCTGTGTTTTCAAATTTTCGTACCTAAAGTCAGGCTTTTGACTTTCTACCTTTTTCTTTTGGCCCACTGAACGATGTGTTATTAGTAAAAGCCCAATCTAAAATGATTTATCCCAACCCAAAATTCGTTTCATGGGCCCCTTAACAAAGTGAACGCTGGAAACGAGACCAGTCCCTCCTTATCTCTCCAGCGTTCGCTCTGCAAGAGTGGAGAGAGTGTAGGGATCTAAAGGAAGGAGCTTCTCTCGAAATCCTAATACATCATATGAACAAAAAAAAGATAAATAAAAGAAGCTACAACGTACAAGCAGTTTTTCGATGACGCTGGAAGGTCTGATGACAGCCGTTGTTTTCTGCTATCAGTCGGCATGCACCACCGCGACGGACACATATTAACACTCATAGGGTGTCCTTTAGTCAGTTCATTCAATCAGAGGGACGATTGGTATTAGTAAGTTCCAGTGGCTAAAACATTAGAAGCCTCTTTCCTGCTGAGACAGCACGTTTGCACTCTAAGCAGTCTGGGGCGTCTGTTTCACAGCAAAGTACTTACAATCTGCCGAGGAAGATCGGCAGTTTGCCTTGTGACGCTGAACACTGGAAAAGCCTTGCGGAGTGTCACAACGCAGAGAGTTTTTGGGGTCTAGATATTTGTAAGTCACGTCGACTTAAAAAATGTTTAGACCCCAAAAACGGCCTGCGTTGTGACACTCCGCATGACTTTTCATATAGTCTCCAGCGTCACAAGGCAAACTGTTTTCCTATGTCTATCTTTTCAGCTTTTTCATCCGCCGAGCTCCCTCCACGGAGTGCATCTATGCAGAGAGCAAGTCGTCTGCTTCTTGTTCAAAAGTTGCGGTGCCGTCAGAACAACTTCGTGCTCTTATTGGCTGATTGAAAAATAAGAAATAAATAGTCGGTAGACCTCAAAGCATCTAGCACTGAGATCTACCCACTATTCTCTTCAGGCAGCCAATAAGAGCTCGGCTTAACGTTCAGACGTCACCGGAACTTTTGCGCAAGAAGCAGAAGGACTTGCTCTCTGCATAGAATCTCTCGAGTGCTTTTGCTAGAAAGTAAAGACTCCAGATTTTTTAGAGTGCAGATTCAATATTATTACTACACTTCGTTTCATCTTCAGCCCGGGTGCAGTCGACGCTACAGTCTGATAGATAGGACGAAGCATACAGCACCAAAAGCGCACTAACATGGCGTTCGTCATGTTTCTCTGCGTGTTCTATCCTCGCTCAACCAGTCATGTACAGGGAAGGCCCAGTGAATTCCGCCTATGACCGTGTTTAATTGGTCCCATCAGCTCCTAGCGTTGGCTGCTTCAGTTCTTTGAAGCACCTAGAAAACAAGGTCAATGCCTATCCACCTAAGAGTCTGTGGATCCATTAAACTAGGCGGCGCCTCCGATACATGCTGTGTCGCCTCGCTTGCTTCAGCATCGCCGCTAGCGTCTCACACCCATTTAGTTATTATAATGGACGCTAGAGGTTCAACTGGCGCTAGTGTCTATGCGACTTCCGGGATTCAAGCAGGTATAGCAACCAGTCTACTCTTACGGTACTCCTGTGCTGTCGTGTGGGAAAACGCGCGTTGATTTTGTCGCTTCGCCGGAAAATAACATGGAATACTTTTGTTATTTGGGTCGTGCCGAATTATATGTACCTTTATTATCATTGTAAAAGTGTAACTGCTTTAGTTAGCGCATGTTTATTCATCAGTGAACGATGTTTAACTTATTTTAAATAAATAGCGCAAAAATAAAGTACACACTGACGGAACAAGCTGGAACTCACAACTGTCGTTTTAATATTCATACAGAACAGGAGAAATGGCTAGCGTTTCCCCCTCGCCTTTCTTTTCGCCATAAAAAAAAAAAAAGCTTTCCAAAATGCAATCGCCCTAATAGGAAAAGGAAGTTATGTTGAAAGAACTGAGAAATAATATAAAAAAGAAGAAGATGATGTTACGTAAAAAAAAACTGAAAAATAGCGAAAAGAAAGAGGAAGTTGCTGACAGTAAACCACTGAAAGAACCTTAAGTAGAAAAGTTAAGGCAATGATGTTGTTTTTTTTTACACTTAATGCCACTGAGGGTGCAGTTACACCAGGGTTCTTCTTTTCTTTCATGATCATTACCTCGCATAGTTCCCTTGACTTCTTCTCACGGAACTTTCGAACGGCCTTCGTCACTCTCAGTATCGGTTTGCAGCAGCAGTCACTTATTAAAGAGGTACTCCGGCGATTTTTTGAGCTACCTCAACTAACTATATTTTCTGACTCCCGGCCTTTACTTGTTCCGTTATTATATTCAGTATCGCGAAATTCATAATAGTTATTGCGAAATCGGCATATGAAAATGATGCAAAAACCAACATTGAAATATACCCGCACTTTTCAGTGCCGTGACGTCAGTGGAAGGCAAGCTTGCCAGTCGAGCGAGCAGTCTAAAAATTAGAATATGCCAATCATTTGTTCCGTGCTGAAGCGCGGGTCCTGGAGCGAGCTTCCAAAGCATTCATTTGACATCCTGAAGCTGCTTCGAATCAGTTGGGAACAAATTCTACAGTCCAAAGAGTGAACCCCGGCACTTCCACTGACGTCACTTTTTCGTTGTTGCCAGTAGAGACTTTCAGTTTGAATAACACGGCGAGGACGAAAATTTGTAAATTTAATAACTTTGTGAAAAAAAGTTATTTTGACCTAATATTTGGGATACTATTATGTCTATGTTGTTTGGCGAGTTTAGCGAAATTTCAAGCAAATCGGGGACCATGAAGAAATCACCGGAGTACCCCTTTAAGTGCACTGCGTGATGCCCTGCTGGTGTTGATTTGATTGAAGACGCGTGTTCACATATCCTTCATGGTGTTCACGCAGCGGCCTGACTGACCCACGTATACTCTGCTACAGGTGAAAGGTATTTCATATAAAACCTGGCCTTGGCACGGTATACATGTTCTCGGGTCACATTCATTGTGACGTTCCTGTGGAGTATATATAATAGGACAAACTTTCTTGAGCTTCTCTGGTGCTGAAAATACAACAGAGATGTCATACCTGGAAGTCATCTTTTTTATGTTGTGTGATGCCCGGTGAATGTAGGGCCTCAACACTTCGTCCTTTGTACTTGACTTTTTCTTTCTGTCCGTGGGAGGTGACCGTTCTTTCTACAGTATCGTACAAGGTGGTGCTTGGGTATCCAGAGGTTTTGAGTCGTTCTATTTGGGCCTCAAATCTCTGTCCCACCTTGTGGTCACATAACTTTTTGAGGGCTGCGCTGAGACACTTGTTGATAATTGCCATTTTCATCAGTTTCGAATGGGAAGACTCATATTGGAGTAAATGTTTTCTTGACCGTGGCATGTACATCCAGCTCGTGTGGTTCAGTTGGAATATTGGACGTAGATCGAGAAATTAAAGGTTGTTGTTTGTGGGCATCTCATGTGCAAAGTTGAGTCGAGCATTTTCAGTGAAGATTGAACATATATTGATGACTTGTTGCTCGTCATTTACATGAGGTCTATTTTTAGTAGCGCAAGATAGTTGTCCACATATCTATATATTCTTGATACCTGGTTGTTGAATACCCGCTGGGCAATGGCTCGATCGCATTTGGACAAGATGTCGACAACACTGGTGCCACACATGATACAATGCAAGTTTCTTTTTTATTTTTCAGGTAAGTATTCCCGTTGAATGAGACGACTGTAGATGCCAGGTAGAGTGTCATTAGCTCCGAGAATGATTCAAGATGTAGGCTGGATTTATTTTAAAAGAACACTGTACCATTTTCCTCAATTCATTCTCTTACAGATACTAAGAGAGGATCATGAGGCATTGAATAAAACAAATCTTCCACGTCGAGGGAAAAAAACATTCTGTACAACTATGTCCTCATTTTTTAGATCATGTATAACTTGTTCTCAGTTAGAAATTAAGACAGGATCTTCCAGTCGGAGGTTTGATAGGAGATTAAATAGGAACCTTGACATAGCTCCTTGCCATGAACCTTCCTCACTTCCAGCTACACGGAAGGGATATTCCACTTTGTGTGTTTTGCCTTAAAGAACATATCCAAAAAACATTTTTTTTTTTTTGGAGGTGGTTTTTTTTTAGATTTGTCATCTTAAGTGAATGCACAGTTGAAGTGCTTTAGCTTTCACCTTTTGGTCTTAATACCTTGCAAATTGTTGAAGTTGTTTTTTTTTGTTTTTTTTTGTATGGCTACAGTCGCATTTTGCAAGTGCGTATCGTTGGGGCGCACTACAAACCCCTCTTCCTTATCTTAAACTCGGAGATTTAAATTATGTTGTTTGAAATAATCGACCCCTTTAGAACTTGTTGTTTTGCTCTCAACGTGTCCGGATTTCAACAAACCATCAACACATTCATCAATACATCTGGTTTTGTGAATTTCTAGAGCCTTCGCAGCAATGTCGCGTATAGTCGACAGCATCTGTACTCCTTGCGTGTGCGGAGCCGTAAAAAATATGGGGCCTTTCTCCAAGACATTTTCGATGTGTTGGTGAAGAGAGGAGTTGGCCAAAAATCTGACCGACTCGCTTTGGTGTTCCTTTTGTTTGACTCGTAGATATCGTAGGTGTCATATGTAGACTCTCCAGAGTGATTCTGTCATCCTGGTTCCAGCGTAGAGGAAGGTCTTGCATCTTCATTCATAGAATGTTCTGAAATGTTTAACTTCGCTATATTTCAGGCCCAAACCTCTGTTTCATAGTAGGCATGTAAAAACGAGCGACGATTCTAAGAAAAATAGCAATCGAAAGGAATGTGAAGTGTGTTTCAGGTTCGCCAGCATTTCGGTAGCGCTTATATGTTTCTGATACGCCAGTCCTGTCACGATATGAAAATGACCCTGTCGTGCATCTTTATGAGCGGTTAAATTATTTGAAACAGAAAAACTAAAGTACGTGGGCTATGAAAGGTCCTTCTTTTTGATATTTCCCATGTCGGGCAGCATTTATCGGGCACCTGTTTTCTGGCTTTTCCCGTTTTGGACGCAGAACAAGCATCTTCGCACATATAAGCACGAGTACAGAGACTAAAGCGTTACGTGTTTATTACAAATCGGGCTATATTACGACGGCTTTAATTGATTTTTGATCGTCGACATCCACAAGCAGTTACTGATCCAGTGTTACTGCGTTCTTGCCGTCTCTTGGTTTTCCCTGTGTTCTTCGTTCGTCTGGCACGTATATTCCCCATGCTGAAAGGCGCCGACGCCGTGTTGGCGCTAACAGTATCCAACAGTGTACATAATGCATGCATGAAGCTGTTTTAGCACTGTGTTTAATGCCCTGAATTTCTGAATTTGAACGAAAAAATGAAAGACGTTTACAATTATCTGTAATGCCGAATTAGAGCGCAGCTCTTTAGGATGAGGAGGGGAGGGCATGCCCCTCCTCTCACTCCCCTCCCATTTAGCGGGAAATATTTTCGCTAAATTTAGTGGGAAAATTACCAACATTTTACCGCTAAATTTAGCGAAAAGTTTCGCGCTAAATTTTGCTGGGAAGCTGAATTGGTGTTAACGACACCTGACGTCAATTTCCCCGTTAAATATAGCGGGGAAAGTTTTCCGCTAAATTTTACGTGATCTCACATTCATTCACGTAACGTCGCATGTGACGTTACGAGGAAAAACGTATTCCGCTATATTTGGCGTGAAATTTTTCCGCTATTATTAGCAGGAAAATTTTCCCGGGTTGAGTGGCGTCACGTGTGACGTCATTATGGAAAACGTCCCATAATGCAACACGCGGCTACGCCGACGCCGACGGTGATGGCGACGGCGACGGCGACGGCGACGGCGACGCCGCTCAACCTGGAAACGGGCGCCTAAGAGCTGCGCTCTAAAACGCCGTAACTGACCAGATATCTCGTCTTCGTGAGTGAGAGATATTATTATAATGCAATTAAATGCAAAGGTGCAAGCGAGCTGGACAACAATGAAGAAAATAATCCCTGGAGAAGGGGAAAAGATATTCCAAGCTGCTTGTATACTTGGGTGATTTCAGATAAGATCGACCAAAGGGTGGCTGGTCGACATTTTTAAATCAACTGATGTTTTTATATGACATTGTCTAGTGTCTGGTATGAACGAATACAAACTTAGTTTTGACCAGAAAAAAATTTGGAGACAAGAAAAATCGTAAGGCAGGGAGAGGTGGACAGTTGCAATAACGCGCACTGATGGAGGGGGCACGTTTGAAAGTGAATAATTAAAACAATAAAATTAGGAGAATTTTAAAACTTTTTTACAAACAAACTATGGGTACAACTTGCTTGTAATATAAAGTAATAATGTTTATTAAAAATTTATTTAGTTTTCTAAAAATTGCCAAACATGCCTGCTCGAACGACAAATGGCAAACTTTGGAAATCTGTACCTCATGAAATAATTTAATCATTATTACATAACTTGCAGACATTATTTTACTAATATATGGCTATTATTGAAAAAATAAATAAGGTATCTGAGTGACACAATAGTTACAATATATTTAGGCAAACATGGGAAAAAATCAAACAAAGAAAAATTCCAATGCGAATAAAAAAAACACCACCTTCGATTTTTTTTTAATTTGGATACCCTGTTATGCTCTATTTCGGCATTCATTTCTATTAAAAACATGTTGCATCATTGCACTGTGAAAGAAGAAACAACTCCCCAAAGTAGGGTCCTTTTTCAAGCCTACACTTAGCAGTGTCCTATACAAGAAGTGACTCTGAGTTCCAGTTTCATGAAACTTGCACAAATCTTTTATATACATTTATTCAGATAAGGTCATTGATAAAAAGAGCGATCGGTCACACAGTAAAAAGGAGGAGAAACCATATATAGCATTTTACATAAGCGTACAAAGTGGTATCATATTAGAGACTAATGATTTGAGAAAAGATGATGCAGTGTGAAGTTGTACCTTCCGGTATATTTTACATCTAGAGTAAAATAAATAATTTTACTTCCACACACAAATACAAAGATATAATAGTAAGATATTTAGGTTGGCTGTGTATTTACGATTACAAACAATTTCAGGTGACGGATGCCATAGTGCCTAACTGGAGCAGCTTCGATGCTCTCGGTGTATGAATGAATCGTGGCAAGCCGATATATTTTATCCTGCTCGAGGATAACATTTTGGGATTTTTTTTATAGTGATCAGATAACAATTATTAGTAACCACCAACAAAACAGTAGGTTAAATACCCCGTGAAGAAAAATGTGATAAATAAGATGTCCCTGCATTCAAAATGAGCAGTCCTTGGGAAATCAAATTCGGCACTTTACGCTAAGGTTTTCCTCGCTGTACCCATTTAATAAAGTTGCTTCCAAGCAGATCCGACTGTCCGTGCTACATATACGTCACAGGTCCCTTCTGTTGATGACTTGCTGAGCCGCCACGCGTGCCAAGACTGAATGCCGGGGAAGGCGCGCACCGTCAGCCACTCTTCTTTTTTTTTGTTCACGATACCGAACAACCTCATTTTCGTCCAGATATACAAGATGCACGCCTTTCAGTTTCTTTGATAGAACGCTCACCATTGTCCTGGCCGTCTGAATTGCGCTTACTGAACGTTCTCTCAGGTTGTTCAGCGTGGCCTGGTGCTTCACGAGTCCGCCAACTCCGTCACATGCATTTTTCCCATGTCCAGATGCAGAAAATAACCACTGGGCTTGTGGGCAATCGTCCTTTGCAAATTGGTGAAGCTGGTAGCGATTCTTGAAATGACTGGCGGCGCCGTCACTTACGTACGTCACGTACGAGTATACCGCAACGTTGTCTTCAACCCACTCCTTCACTTTTTCTAGAGCCAAGCAAGCGTGAGCGGCGTCGTGACACAGGTCCTCACTGATGATGGCAAAGCTGTTTGTAGATTTTCTTGTCGTCACTACACATGTAAATATCGAAACTTGTTTTTTTTTTCCAGTGATATGCTTGCATTTCGTCAGGAAGCACGATGGTCCAGTTTTCAGCAAAGTCAAAATGAAAGACAATGCTCCCGCGTTGCATGAACTGTTTTTCATCGTAGATCGCTTTACCTTGCGTTTGCCGGATATGGTTGTGAAGTACCCAACTTCCAACCGTCACTTGGATGACTTTTAGGAAAGTCTCAGGTTCCAAAGTTTTTTTCACAAGGTCGCCGGACTCCCATGTTGCAAGCACAATCTCTTCATCCTCCGGGATATCAAGTTCCTGGAGTGTAAGAAACTGGCCTTTTGGGCAGTGATCACAGTCTCCTTGAAGGCACAGTTCTGTTGCTGGGTCGCACAGAAATGCCGAGTTCATTTCACCAGTGTTGAATGTTGAGCCTGTAACGTTCTCTAGAGCGGCAATACAAAGATAATTATTGGCGCAGCGCACACAAACGCACACTTCCTGGTGTGGAATACATTGGACCCATCTAGGGCGCAACGAATAAAATTTCGTTAGCCCAACGCCGGAATCGGGATGCTTGTCTTTGTATATACGGAAAGCCTCTCGTATTGAGCGTGTCATGAAGCGCTTTGGCACGAACGTTTTCTCTCCGTTGAGCATGACAGAGATGACGTCCTTCTGGTTGGGACTTTGGCGCGAACATTGTAGCTCGTCTTTCGTGAAGTACTCTAGGGCAGCAGATAGGTTCTCAGGGCTCACCTTGCACCTCGTGTAAAGATCCGGCTCATACCACAAGCCATGCTTTTCCTTGAGTTTTCGGGATTTACTGATGAGGTACATTGAGGCCTGTGGAATCATCTTTTGAACCTCATTCTTCGTCAGTGTTGACGGCAGGAGTGTAAGCAGTTGACAACGTTCCCGGAGAGAGGTGGCGGTTTCAAAGGCCTGCCGAAAGTTGTCCACCCACTCAGTGCATGTGGAGCATGTTGGTTCGGACGACCCCGATGGTGCGTCCCTGTCGTACGCAATACGTAGCCTTGAGCGTATATTCTTGACAGCAACCTGCTCCAGTTCTGTCTGCTTTCTCTTGACATAGGCAGGCCTGTCCCGACTTCTTACGACGCTTGGTTGTCTCAGCGGCGACACATCTGTAGGTAGTATGGTGCGATTTAGATCTTCAATTGCTTCTTCAGCTGGCACAAATATGTCAAAGCACTGCTCTGAGCTTCGCATCGAGATCTCCTTAGTGATGTGCATGAAGCAATGGTAGCACAGGTAGTCCGTCGCACTCACTTTGGTGGAACAGTCAGGCGGAAGAATTTGCTTCAACGAGTTTAGGTCCAACTCGCCAACACTTCGAAAATTCCGCTGCTTTGGTATAGTCTTTTTGTGTTTTCGTTCGGAGCTCCAGGACGTCTTCATAATGTATACATAAATAATAGAAATTAAACCCCAACTGATGGCATATAATTGCCAAGTGAAAGAACTACTGGGTGCACAAGTGACAAGTCCGAGGCTGAGGAGCTCACTCACTGCAAACGTACATTTGAAAAGAGAGGTCACAACTGAGGCTGTCGGCAAAGCTTGATCCACGTCAAAGGAAGAAAGAGGGAAAGTCTCCAGACAAAAAATTGTGGTCAGCGGCCTTCGAAAAAGACTTTCCGGAATCGCACTGTCGTCCCTCCACGCGCTGATATGAAAGCACCCGAGCTTCTACCACGTGGTTCATGACACAGCCTGAGCCATGTCGGCGACCGGTTCGCGAGGGGTTGGCGGTGGGGTTACGTTGATGGTCACTCGGATTAGCCCTTGCTGTACTGAGCTACCGCCTGCAGTGCCTTATCGCCGGCTGGTGTCAACAACGAGAACACACACACCCTGTCTACACCAAAACTACAAGCGTTCACCGCACACGCGTCGCCGCCGCTTTTAAGCTTTTGTGAAATTGCTTTCTTTTGCCGCGGAGAACCGCCTTATCTTAACTACGCGCCTGAAATCCTTCCAGGCGGGCGTACACAATATCAAGCGTTTCGAGAAATGCCCGTGGAGTAGAACTATGGGAAAATTCGGAGCCCGCGATGTCGATATCGTCGCCGTTGTGTTAGTACGCCGTCGCGTACTGCAGTCCCCCGTTGGGGGAGGGGGGGGGGGGCGGTCTTACTACGATAACATGGCGACAGCGTTTACACTCTATGTATTTACGCGAGGCTCGAGTATTTGGGGATAATGCTGTCGGTTGGTGTGCCCCTTTGTGCCTGATATTATCGCCCGTGACGCCAGCGAGTGAGATGGCGACAGGCATGACTGCTCAGTAAACAGGCGTCGGCGGCCATGTTTTGCTGGTTAAAGCGAACCCCCTTGTCCTTGACAGCGAGCGGGGAAATGCGAAAAAAAGATTGTATCGGCCGTTTTGCCAGAACTAGCGACGAGTGTCGTCTGCGGTTTCCGGCAACTATTTTGCCATAATCGTGAGCTTAGCGAGGAAATGATTTTTGCTAGCCACAGAACACTACCACGCAGAAAGGGAGTGCTTGAACATGTTTTTGTTCTGGATATATATCAGGGATATATATGAGAGAGAAAGAGATGAAGGTAGAGCGGAAGAGGGAATAGCATATAATGTCGCAGGAGAATAAAGTAAACGAAGTTCCTAGTGGCCGATGGCTGCATGATCTTTTCTCGGATCACTAGTCCGTAATATGATACCTCTTTGTACACAGTAGTTTCTCCTTAATTTAAGTGTGTGAACGATTTCTTTAGTTATCATTGGCCTCATCTGAATAAAAATATATAAAAGATGTGTGTTGGTTTCATGAAACTGGAACTCAGAGTCAGTTCTTGTATAAAACACTGCTAAGTGTAGGCTTTGAAAAAGGACCCTACTTTGGGGAGTTGTATCTTCTTTCTCAATAAAATGATGCAACATGTTTTTAATGGAAATGAATGCCGAAATAGAGTATAACAGGTTACCTAAATTTAAAAAAAATCGAGGGTGGTGTTTTTTTTTATTCGCATCGAAATTTTTCTTTGTTTGATTTTTTTTCCATGTTTGACTAAATATATCCTAACTATTGTATCACACAGATACCTTAGTTATTTTTTAAATATTAGCTATATATTAGTAGAATAATATCTGCAAATTATATCATAATGATTAAATTATTTCATGAGATACAGACCTCCAAAGTTTGCCATTTGTCGTTTGAGCAGGCATGTTTGTCAATTTTTAGAAAAATAAATAAATTTTAAATAAATATGATTACCTTACATTACAAGCAAGCTATACACATAGTTTGCGCCTAAAACGTATTAGAGTTCTCCTAATGTTATCGCTTTAGTTATTCACTCTCAAACGGGCCCCCTCCATCAGTGCGCGTTAATGCAACTGTCCACCACCTCATGCCTTACGATTTTTCCTGTCCCCAAGTATTTTTTCTAGTCAAAACTAAGTTTGGATTCGTTCATACCAGACACTAGACAATAACATATAAAAACATCAGTTGATTTGAAAATGTCGACTAGCCATCCTTTGGTCGATCTTATCTGAAATCACCCACTTACGGATTATTCGTGATATTTGTTCTGCTCTTATATAATTAAGCGCACGCAGAAACTGTTCTCATTTTTTTCATAGAAATTGCATTACCGGAAGTAAGTTTCTGACTGATTGCTCTCTGCTTCAATTTGGAACCGCACACTAGCGCCAGTTGAACGTCTAGCGTACATTATACTCTCTGCTCACACCGAGCGAGATGCTAGCAGACGGTTAAGCCAAGACGCAAGCGTCTGCGGCGTAGCAGCATAGAGGTAGGAAGCTTCTGGATGCGACATGACGCCACCAGAGGTGAAGCCGGGTGGACTTCCGGTTTAGAGGGACACGCCCCCACTGATGACCAAAAACCAAAAGACGCTATTGGACCGAAGGGACAGCTCATTTAGCACAAACGGCTGTTTGGTCACGCTTGGGGGCGTGACCGTGACCTCTACTTCCGGCTTTACTTTGTATTGTCTCGTTTGGCTAACTTGAGTCGGTATGTCGCATCCTTTTCTTCCTACCTCCATGGTTAACAGAGACCACTGATCCCTATGACAATCGCTGGATCGCGCATCCCCGCTTGTTTGCTGCACCGCGATTGCGGCCACCGGACGGCCATCTTGCATGCCGTTTTTTTTTTTGTTTTTTTTTGCTAGAGTTGCAAAGGCCGGCGGCAGCGTTCTAAAGACACACTTTCTATTCGTGTGTCGTCATTCGCCGAAGATGTTTTTAAAGATTTTGTGTGAGGCGCGATACTTGCCGTTGAGAACACGTGGACATTTCTACGAAAGCGAAATGCCAGAGGACACAACTCGTCAAAAGCAAGTTTCGCCAGTATCGCGGCGTATTCAAAGCTTCCTTGGCGCGCCGAAGTGCTGTGTCTCTGTGCCTTCGCACGCTTGAATATCCATCAAGAATCGACGCCGTGTGAATGTGCTTTGCGAGTGCAACGTGCGTGAAGCCGTATGTGCCTCTGGATCAGTGTCTTACTTTACTCTGAAGACTGTTTACTTACGGCACTCTCGGTCCAGAAACAAGCTTGATCCAGCGTCCAGTAGCGACGGAAGAGGGGAGGAAAGTACGTTTTTTTTATCCTTAGACGACTTACAGAATACTGCGCACAACAGCTCCTCATCACTGATTAGTGCTGGCTCATTATCAATCCACTTGACGTTTGAGCGCGGCTCGCCTAATTGTGATTAATCAACAGATTGCACACGACCATATGGTCCGCGCTTCAAAGATTTTCATTCTGGCCGCCTTTAACTTTTGCCTTCGAAAACCCTCCTTGCTCCACAGCGTTGCTCTATTCGTGCTCCCGTTTGATCCAGTAGAGTAGATTTGGAACATAGCCATGGTTAATAGTACATAAGAGCACGTGACCCCTTTATGGATAGCAACTCACCGGAACAGCTGGACGATCCAGAACTCTGTGGCCGCCGTATTTACTCGCACAATGAACGCACTCACGTAATGAACGCACCTCCCAAGTTGGCTCTCAAAATTTCGACTTTTTTTTTCACTCGCGTAATAAACGCACCCTCAACTTGGACGTCAAAATTTTGACCCCCCCCCCCAACGCGCGCGAAATGAACGCACTTTTTTTTTATCCTGGTGCAGCGAGGTCGCGAATGCACGGGCAGCGTGGGCGAACAAAACGCCTTGCAAAAGCCATTAAAAAAATTCGCAGAGATCCAACGAAAGCAAGAAAAAAAACATGGAGAGGAGCTTTTTTTTTGCACGGCGCAGTCAGGACTTCGGGTTCGCGCGCCGCTGCGCCCAAGGAAGTAAGAAAGAGAAGCGCTCCGAGCGAACGAAACAATTTGCGAAAAGCAGGTGGCAAAAAAAAACAAAAAAACACGGAACTAAGAGAAAACAAAAACAAAGAGCTTTCGTTCTTTTTTTTTTTTGCACAGCGCAGTTTGGTTACGGGGGGGGGGGGGGGGGGGGGGGTCGCGCGCCGCGCGAGGAGGTAAGAAAGAGGAGGGGAGAAGCCCTCTAAGCAAACGAAACAGCTTGCGAAAGGCGGCAAAAAGAAAAAAAAAAAAACACGGAACTGAGAAAAAAACAAAAAAAAGAGGAGCTTTTTTTTTTTCTTTTTTTTTTTGCACAGCGCAGTTTGGTTTCGGGGGGTCGTGCGTCGCGTGCCGCGCGCAAGGTTATAAGAAAGGTAAGCGGAGAGCCCTCACCTAAGGAACGCCTAAGCAAACAAAACAGCTTGCAAAGGGCTGCAGAAAAAAACAAAAACAAAAAAAAACAGGGAACTAAGAAAAAAAAAACAGAGGAGTTTTTTTTTTTTTTTTTTGCACAGCTTAGTTTGGTTACGGGATCGGGCGCCGCGCGCAAAGAGATAAGAAGTTACTTCGATTTTTCAGGATAAAAGGACCGTTTATTATGCGAGTAAATACGGACGCAAAAATTTTACTTCGCGTAATGAACGCCCCCCCCCCCCAACTTTGCATCGATTTTTCGGAAAAAAAGTGCGTTCATTCTGCGAGTAACTACGGTACATATATATATATATACGATCTAAAGCGCAACACACCTTCAGAACTTTGGTGCGCGTCGATTCTTGATTGGTATCCAAGCGTGCTAAGGCGCAAAGATGCACCACTCGGCGTGCCAAAGAAGCTTTGATCACGCCGCGAGTCCGGTGACACTTGATTGCGACGAGTTGTACCTTTACATACGCCTTCACGCACATTTCCCTCGCAAAACACATCCACACGGCGTCGATTCTTGGTCGGTGACATCATGGTCGGCACCCAAGCGTGCGAAAACACAGAGGCATGTTACTTCGGGGTGCCAAGGAAGTTCCGAACACGCCGCGAGACCGGCGAAACTTGTTTCCACGAGTTGTGCCTTTTTCCTGCGGAACTGCGCTTTTGTAAAAATTTCCACGTGTTCTCAACGGCAAGTATCACGCCTCACACAGGATGTTAAAGAACGTCTTCGGTGAACGACGACGAACGAGTAGAAAACGTGTCTTCAGCACGTTGCCGCCGCCCTCTGCAACGCACGCTAGCAAAACGAAAAGAAAAAAAACGGCATGCGAGATGGCTGTTTGGTGGCCGCACTTGCAGAGCGCGGATTCGCGATCCAACAATTGTCATTGAGATCAGTGGCATAGACTCTCGTCGAGCCTCACGTGTTTGCCGCTTGGGGCGGGTCGGGGATCCCTTGACGATGACGTCATGAGCAGACCTTGTCTTCTAGGTGGCATTGGCTGCGTCCGGACTTAGGGTGAAGGGAAGTACGGGGAGTTACCGAGAAAAAAGAACCGTGTTTTAGGGCCCGCGTAAATAAACTATGTATCGCAGAAAGCTCGAACTCTGTGAGAATGTGACGCTAGTGGTTGGGATAGAACGCGGAAGTTTAACGACCTGACGTTACCTAGATCAAAAGATAATTGAGAAAATGAAATTCCTCTGTTATCTTTTGTGACACGGGAAGTCTTTCGTTTTAGAGTATACCGAGCCTGCACAAGTGGACCCAGACATAATAAAAAACGAAAATGGAGGTCTCGCCTTTTTCTACTTCCTCTTAACCGTCACCCTGAAGTCAATAGTTGTTTTTACTTTCTTTGCAGTAATATGTCGGACAAAATCGTGCCTTGAACCGGGCTTACTCACAGTGTTTTGCACGTTACCGAAAAAGAGTTCCGAAATTGCGCTGCTTGTAATTTCGTCAGAAATGAACGCGTTACTGAGATTCGCTGCCATCCTTCAATGGTAACGAGATACGGTTACCGTTACTTCGAAAAACTAAGGATCATTACTTTTTCGTTACTTTAAATTTCAGAATTATTTTTATTGTCAAATTTGTAGAATAGCATTTTACTGTCTCAGAAGGATTACTAAATAATTCCATGGAGAATTGAAATTTCAGAGCCTTTTTCGTTGCGAGTTACAAAATGCGAATGTATGTTTTTTTTTTTGTTTTTTTTTTTTTAAGCTGAGTGTGAAAAATTTGAATAGAGTAACGAGTAACATAATTTAATGAACGATATCGCAAAATTGTTACAAAAAATACTTTGCCCGTTACTCAATTAAACATTTACCAAGTACGCAAGTGCGTTATTGAAAAACGTAATGCGTTACCAGGAATGTCCTTATACTTTTAACGCGCAACTTCCAACACTTCTTACGCATGACAGACATTATTTTAAAAAAAATAAGGTATTTCATGTCAATCTTATTATGATCATAATTAAGGAGGGTATTTATTGACATATATGTACTTACACTGCCTGAACTGATGTGGTTTGCCGAGTTCGAAGGAGGCTGTCATAAACGTTCTTTCTCATCTATCTGCCACCTACCGGGGCAGCGCTTAGAATGATATAAGTTAAGGTAGTTTAATTATAAGCGATATTGCGTTATACGCGACGGCAAATTTAACGAAACATTCTAGGTCATAATGAATTTCACGCATCCATTGCTTTTCGTTCACAAGTATGCCACTCAAACGTGTTCTTTTCCTACAGATATGCCTCAATGGGAAGTGCGTCCCTTGGCCTAAATGACGTGGCAACCGAAGACCAAAAAAATAAAAAAAAACGCTTTGACAACAAGTAAAACAAAAGCTAAATAAAGTGTACAAATTAAAAAAAAAAAAAACAATGCTCGGTCATTTATATTTATCTGAACTCGGGAATAGTCGGAACTGGCAGGCCCCTACCTCTTCCCGTTTTATGCGTGTAGAAAGTAAGGGAGAGAAGTAGACGAGAACGCGGAGAGACGCCACAGCGACGAGCTCGATTTTGGGTCGGTTTTTCGCATGGCGCTTTCCAACCTTCATACTGGTCGCTAGCGCTCACGAGGTGTTAGGTGACGATGGTCGTCTTGATTTTCCTCTTACATTAAACGGCGGCAATATTGTGGGCGTAAGTATAGGGAGTATTCACTGGACGCCATATTTGTGGGTGCTGTCTGGAGCGCATGCTCAGTACGAGCTTACATCAATAGGCTGCTAAGACCGGCACTGTTGATGGTACGGAATGCACGTTGCAAAAGGACTGTGGAAGCTTGCCATCAGCACGCACTCAGCGTTCGCGCACACAGCTATGGCCGCCAGTGAATACTCCCTATAGCATTTGTTTCAATGAAAAGAAAGGCTCGTCAGCAAGATCGAAAATAGCATCGTCCTTTTTGCTGACAAGCATTTTTTCACGAGATAAATGCCACTGTCACTCACGATGCCGTTTCTTGGCTTGACGTTGATGAATACTAAGTCTAGGAAGACGTTGGCTCCTAGAGAAATCTCGTTTTTCTGTATTACCTTTAGGTCCAGGCGAGGTCACGATCTTGAACTTTCGGATCCTATCCCTACCGTTAGCGTCATTTTCTGATAGCGTTTCCGCTTTCAGAAATGCGGACCCTATACATAATGTGTATAGGGTCCGCATTTTACGGACCCTAAAAATGATGTGTCTATAAATAGGAAATATTATTATTTTTAGAGTTTAATATTTTCGGGACCCTTTTGTGTCTCTTATTGTGCATAGCTTTCAAAGTTTCCTAGAGATGACGCCTTTTTGAACGGAATTTGTATGGGCTTTTCTATTATTTTTTGAGGTTTCTCTGGATAGCCGACACATCAAATAAAAATGTCGACGCGATGCTGACTCATTCGGGCGTTAGAAATACGCACTTACGGCAGAGCCAGACTACGGCACTCGCACGAGCAGCTGACCGGATTCGAATGTGTAAACCAGAATATCTAGCGTGAATCTAACATTGTAGATCAGTGAAAAACGGCATGGAAAATTACAGAGCGTTCCTGTTTGCTAATATCCTAGAAACTTCATTTGGTGGTAAGTGGTTTTGTTTTTTCATGTCAAATAAAAGTTAAATTTAGAAGTTTTACGTGCCAACCCAACAAAAAGCCTCTGGCACGCGCCAGCCGAGAACTAAGGATTAATTTCGACCACTTGGGAATATTTTGACGTGCAACCGAAGGCTTGGTAACTCGGCGCCTTCTCCGCAATAAGCCTCCGTCAGATTGCGGGCACCTCGGCCTTTTATAGAACCGTTGAATTTGTCAACAGAAAACACAGAACGCGACAGCCCGTGTCGCAGGGGTTTGTAGTCATTCCAGTTGAGTCAACATATTTACTACCTCATGCCTTGCATACTAAGACACTCCGCGTCTTTAGAACTTCGCCAGTACGCTGCACGCTTGTGTTACGTTTTGTTTTCGTACTACCTAACTCAAAGATACCATCTGAGTGCGGATAGCATCCTGAATCCGAAATGCTATCTCTTTCCCCCAGATCCACTCTAGGTAATGAAAGAAGTGATGTTTCATTCACTGCCGGAACGGAAACATCGTTCTCCCCCGTGTTTCCCCAATTTCTCCCGCCATCCCGCCATCGGGCAGGGAGGCGCGCGGCCGGCAATCGAGTACTCTTGCCCTCGCCTTTCTCACGTCTAAAGGCCTGTCCAAACAGGATACTACAAAACTCACGACTCCGGCAAATCGTGCCGCGCTCTGCCGCGATCCGCTTCCGGCCGTCGGAGGGAAATTTCCCTCCGTCAATTCTTCCCGGGGGGAAACTTCCCTCCGTCAAATCTCCCCCTCGCTTCCTCCACGGCGGCCTTGCTCTGCTTATCACGTGGGTCCGGAGAGCCACTCACACGCTCTGTTGGCTGTCGGTCAATCGCTCAAGGCCTCCGCTCACAATACGGAACCGCGTCGGACGCCATCACGACGAAAGTGAATCTCGACAAAGAAAGCAGATCCGGGGCGGGCGAAGCGCACCCTTCGACGCAGGAATGTCCCAAATCCACCCGAAGCCGGATCCCCTTGGCCTTCGAGCCGAGGCGACAACGGTACGCGAGGTCGTTGGCGAAGTGAGCCAGATACAGGTGGCGTGTGACGTCAGAGAAAAGTGGAGGAGGCGAGGAGAGCAGTCGTGATCGTGAAAATTTTCACGACTCCTGCAAAAATTTTTACGACTCCGACAAATCGTAAAAATAAAAGCGTCCGCTTCGATTTTCACGATTTGTCGGAGTCGTGCGTTTTGTAGTGTCCTGTTTGGACACCCCTTAACAGCCAGGAAACAGGGGCGTTCGTGTTGCCTAAAGTTGATAATAATCTCTAGTTGCATAAAGTATGACCTTGGCTTACGTACTAAACTGTAAGAAAGTAAAAAAAAAAAAAAAAAACGGACGCAATTGAGATTTTGAGGAAACCGTTTGGCAACTCGATACGCTCAAGCCGTGGCTTGAGCCAAGGCTTGAGCGAACTGCGAGCTTCTCTCAGAAACTCGCAGTTACGCTGACAAAGGAAGATCAAAGCGTCACGCAATACAGTTTTCGAAAAATTACCCAAGCACCATGGGGAATGCTCGGAATGTGGGTACAGGTGTCCCACATGCTCGTCTTACCTAAAGAAACGTGCCATTTGTTTTGGATTAAAAGTTACTGTTCAAGACGCCAGCACGTGTAACTACTTTTGTAGCATGCATATGCTCCTTGGTGCTTAAGTAATTTAGCAAAATATCTATAGACCATTCCAGAAAAGCGGTTCTGGTTGGTGCCTTTTTCAGCGTATACGTGCGTGTGGCGAGTACTTTGCTCGCCTTCCAAAGCGGCGAACATGCGCGTGCTGGGCTTTGACCTAATCCATGTAGACTGAGATTTTCGAAAACACTGCAATGTATAGACGACTGAAAGCAAGGTGACTGGCTGTCGCCATGTCTCGGCTCGTGCGAACACGCCCGTGCAATTGCAATCTTCCCAAAGCAACGTTAGTGCTTTGGGAAGTTTGCCAATAGTGGCAAGCTGCACGTGTTCCACGCATAGGGAACCAGTAGGGGCACCATGCTTGAACTTGTCTATAAAGTTTAATGAACGGCATCCGTGGAGGCCAGATGGCAGGTCACTGTTAATGAAGATTGTGCTAAAATGAAAATTAAAAAGTCCCCAACCACCAAGCCAAACATCAAGGTGCAATGAAAGGCGTTTAAAATAACGTTCTAGTCATCTTCGTGATCAAACTGAGCTTTGGCATCTGAAAACCATTGTTTGGATTTTACTAAGACCTTAAGACAAGTTTTTTTTGTTTTAAATAGTGGTGTGATAGTGGGCCCCTTTGACCCGCCCTTTGGACACAAAGCCAGGACCGCCAGACATAGAAGGGAGTGCATCAAGAAACAAGTTGTGCTCAGGTTATCATCACTCCGATTACCGATTGCCACGTGGCCACCGTCATTTTAGTGCTAGGTGCAGAGAGGGCGCAATGAGCGATGGTTACAATTGAAAAAGATGCCACTTCCTGAGCTTCAAAGACGATGTCAGAAATCTCAAGGGATACTGCCTTACTCTGTCGCGAACTCTCCTTTGAAAAATCGCCGTAATTATTTTAAGGCCTATAATGACCTAAATGTCGTTAATTAATTCGTACTTCATTTAGTGCCTTGAGAGACATTTTCCCATCGGTCGAAGTGACATTAAGTAAAACAAAAAGTGCAGAATAACAATACAAGCTTTTGTTTTGTCCCCTACCGAATTAATTTCGCTTGTGTATAGCCTCTTAAAAAGCACGCTGAACATTCTACATGAGCATTGCCTCTTTTTAATGTGAAAGCATTAACTAGGCGGTCCCATGGAGCGAACCGGAGTTTTCAGCTTTCGAAGCCGCGCCCTAACGGCACCTAAATTCCCCTGTCCCATGGAGCGAAGCTTGTAGTTTGTATCAGCGAATTGATGGATAAATCCCATTGGCTGGGGCGCGGCATAGTTCCAAGGAACGCCACCCCACAGAGAAGCCCTCTTCGTGGCGCAGCGGCCCGGCCGCCGGTAAAAGGGAGAGGGTGGCCGGGCTCTGCCAACACCCCCTAGACAGAAGGCCTCCACACGCGTCATCATAGTCAGATCGATCGAGGCGAGAGATTGGGCACGAGTGCTGCGTCAGTGTTCGGCTGCGGCTCGTGGCCAATCAGCGCGTCGAAGGTCGGGCTCGGGTCCAATAGCCGACCGAGCGTGATCCGATTGTGATGACGTTTCATAGAAGAAGAGGAAACCATGGGGAGGCCTTTTGTCTAGGTGTTGTTGGCTTTGCAGAGCGGCCGGCCGCAGAGCCCGCCCGGGCAGCCTCCGCAGAGGTCGCCCGGCCAGGCTCAGCGCGACGCGCAGCTTGTGGGAATATGTTACGTATACGAATGCTTTCGCATTCCTACACGTTAGCAGTGTAAAGTATCGTCGCAATTTTTTTTTGTTTTCCCCCAACTAGTAAACGGTAGGTGGGAATGCTTTCAAAACCTTTAACTATTATTCTATTATACGTTATGTGAAAGTTTGTAAATTTGTGTATACGTGCATATGCACCTTGTATTAATGCGAGACCATCTTGGGCAATAACAAATGCAGCTGACTTGATTTTTTTTTATTGGAAACCCGGTATCTGTCTTAATATCTAGAACGTGATTAACACAGGGTGCTCTGTTTAGTTCTTAAAACCGCAATTGTCACTCCGCCGATTTTTTGGTAGACTTCGATTTGTCTGGAAATTTGCAGACCGCGTCAATAGCCCTTTCTCAAATGATAACCAAAATAGTTTAAGAAAATACAAATTTTCCGTGAAGTTATTGAATTTCCAAGTTACGCCGACCGCGAGGGTTCCAGGAGGCGACTCTCTACTGGCAACAATGAAAGATCCCTACTTTTCCCTACCCGCGTACGTCACGAATGCGCAGGCAGACGAGCGACTCGGGCAGCCGCGGCCCGCGAAGTGGCTTTCCGGACGCCAGCGATCGAGATAATTTTTCTGCAGCTTCAAGGTTGGAAGTTCCTTTGCAATGGGTAGCAATATGTGCTTCGCGATAGATTGTAGAAACTGTGCCGGGAAAAAGCTTCTTTTTTTACCCTTGTTTTCGTGGGAGAAAAAAAAAAGCGTTCCCCGGCAGCAATGTAGGCCAGCCGCGTCAAGTTGCTTTTGCGCGTGCTGTGTGCCGAGAAAACTAGTGTCACGTGAAACGTTTTCGCTTTTGCTCGGAATACTTTATGGGACCGTTCGGCTGGGCCAGGGGGCGCGCCGGAGCGATACCAGTGGCGCCGCGCCGTGGCCAAATTCGCCCTACTTAGCCGTACGCCCGTCTCATCGCGCTGCAAGATGCAATGGCGGGCACCGCGTTGAAGCTTTCTGTCCGTTAAAAAACTGCGATCGTTTTTTAGGGAGGCGAACCTCCGCAAAGAAAGGTTACCTTTGTGTCAGGTCTCCGGGGTGGAGCAAATAATCCAGGCATAGGAATATTTGTCGTTTGCGAAGTGTGTCTCGCAAGTGCAAGACAGCGTCGACTGTAACGTCCGCCTCGAGATAAATGCTCTTTTTCTTTATGGTTTCGCTAGCTCTTCAAAGTCAGGCCTATTCGGACAAAGATGAGGATGCAATATTGTTTAAATTGTCTATTCGCGCACAGCTGCGCTGTCGCATACGCACCTTGAACTCAGTTCCCTTCTCGGAGTTACCGGCTGATGGAAGCATGCCGCGCCTGATCTAATTCATCCGAATGAAGTTAATGACGAGGCGCGTACAGCCTGATCGCAACACTGGGTCAAGTTCTAATAAGAAACCGAAACGGTACGTCAATAAGGCCTCCGCTTTTATTTTGAGTGGGTCTAACAAAAAAAAAAAATATATAGTATATTACTCTACGCCGCAACACTTTGCTGTGTTTGCGCGCATCTGTCGCTGCCCTCAGAGCGGTAGAATCGCAATTCATGCACGTCCGTCAGTAACCCACTTTTAATTTTATTATTGAAGAAAGGGATCTCCAATCGACTTGCATTTGCGTTGTAAAGCGTCCCATTTTTTAAACTTATTTTTATGTGACCGCAGAATGATAATTTTGAACTGTTCCGGTCCACAACAAATAAAAAAAATTTGTGTCACTATTTGCTTTGTTAGCTGTTTAGGCACAATTAAACATGATATATCTTGAGTCTGCGTGCCAGGAGAGCATCGTCAATATTACTTTTCTCTCTCTCTCTCTCTGCAAGAAAATATTACTTAATTTTAAATTTCAGCTCTGAATGTTTAGTTATTGGCCTTTGTGGCGTGCACTGTCGTCGTCCCCTTTTATGATGCTTTCAATTTACACATCTAACATTGCCAACACACTCTTATTGGTTGACCATGGAATGTCCGGGTTTGATGTTTATGAGTTACTTGGAAAGTTATTATGCCTGTTGTAGGTTAACTACATCATTTTAATAATATAAAAAAAAAACTAGAGTACGGCCGTCAGTGTAAATCTCTTTTAGACTATGCGCTCAAGTCAGTGCTCAATACGGGTTATGATTATCTGCCTCCCCTCATATCTTTCGCTGCTTACTCGCCTTCTCTTGTAAGCATCGGGGAACAAAATTGATAGAAATTAATGTGAGAGCGCAGGCGAGCCGGTGTGTATATTAACAATTTGGATGAATCGCTCGAGACTGGGGTGAAAAATCTTAAAATATTAACCGTGTATGAGAGATGCCACTTTCTGTCAACGGTTGATTCTAGTTTTCTCGACCCAGTCTCCACTAATGTATCAAAATGAAAAATTGGCTAGTAAGCAAAGTGAGCTGGGTTCTCAAATTTAAACTTGTTTAATAAATAGTAACTGCATAATCGGGTTTATTTTGTCGACACCCACGGGGAACCATCCTAGCTATTACATTAGGAACATCTAAAATCGCCAACACGCTCAAATTGGTCGACCCAGGGACGTTCTAGTGTCTAATTTTGTGACGCCCTAAGGAAGTAATTTTGCCTGTTGTGGGCTAACTACATCATTTTAATATTATATAGAAAAACTAAAATACAGCCGTCAATTTGTTTTCAATTACGCGTTCAAGTCAGTACGCAATAAGGGCTATGATTATCTGCCTAATTTTTCCCCCCAAGTCTGTTGCCGCTTACCCGCTTTCTCTTGTTAGCATCGGGGAACAAAATTGGCAGGTAAGCAAAGTGAGCTTGGTTCTCAAATTTAAAGTATTTTATAAAAAAAAAAATGGTAACTGCAGATTCGGGTTTCGTTTGTAGGCAGCCATGGGGAACCATCGTAGCTATTACATTAGGGACTTATCGTAGAACGTCAGTGTCGGATTGCGGGCCCCACGGGCGCCAGCTCATACCGCCCCCAAGCAACGCAAAACCCCTGCATGCTCTCACGTGTGACCTACGAAAACTCCCTATTAATGTGACAAGCAAGCGTAGCTGCATTATTGAATCACGCGACAAGATAGAGAAACAATAATTAAACCTGTCCTCCGCACAGCTGGCGATTCATGCTTCTGGCGATCTTTCTTGAATCACCTCCCAGGAACTAAACAAAACTTTTCGGGAGACGGATACCTTTCTGTTTAATACGATGCTGTGACATCTGGGTGCCTTTTGCATTCGCTACATTACTTTACGAAGCGCGAGGCCAGCACGACAAGCGCACCAGCCTCCTGTGTCGTCTGCTCCTGGTACTTCTAACAAGTATCGGCGCGCCTCGCCAGGGGGAGGAGTGGCGCTGCGCATGCGCAGCGAAACTTCAGCCGCACAGCCCGTGCTGCGAGTTGAGTTTCCTTCAGCAGCTGGAACAGCTTCAAGAGCGGCAAGCGCAAACTCAAGCCGGCTGTGACCATTACGACACCCGTCTAAAGAAGGGCGCTAATAATATCGAGAAATATAGTACACGATCTAGCACTATAGTCGACATTTTGCACAGTCTCATTTGTTATTCACAATTGGTTCAGTGATCTTTTTATTTTTTTTTATTCGTTTTTTTTATAAACACTATATTTGTTTCGGACGTCGAATCTAGCTCGAGCTACTCTCGGAGTTCCACTCACGCGGCCGATATGTTGAAGACGATAAGTGAAACGTCTAAACAAAGTTCAAGTCTGAATTTAGACATGACTTTCGACATATGGCTATTCCTGTCTGATATTACAGAGGTTTATGGAGCAGGTGTTGAGCTCCATTAAAATACGACAGAGCCTTGCCTGGTTTGTTAAATGGTTGGCGTGCATTATTCTCTGCAGAAAAAGTGGTGAAAACGTCTTCGATTTATTCTATTGCGAAGAAAGTTTATATAGGGCTGAAAAGTTTTTTTTTTGTTTTAACTATGAAAATATTATTGTTGTTGAGGGGAGGCATTTCAGATTTACAGCTGATGAAAACTGTGCTAAACCAACTTAATTTAAAAAAAATCTTATATAAAATTACCCTTTTCCCAAGTGCTCTCGTGGATGGGTGCTTGAACGCGTTGCATTCTACTCAAAAAATAACGAGAAAAAATACGGGTACATATTTTTTTAGCAACTTTTGTTAACTTATTTTTAATTGAAAGATTTATGATGTCTTTCTGTACCTCACGCACTATTGTATCTTCAAGCAAATATTCTTTGTTTTGAGATGAACAGTGTATTTCTGTATTTTATACGCATTCCAAACCAGTCCCATGACCTGTATTCAACACTTCTACAATATCCTCGGGGGAGCAGATATTGATGTTTTTAACCCAAATTTTCTTGCTTTCAAGCCTGTTGTAACTAACCTGTGAACATTTTGTTGTGCATCATTACCAAGGCGTCAAGCTGTTCATGAGCACAAAAAAAAAAAATAAACAAATGATTGAATGAATGAATTCCATTACACCCTGATGTTTGGCTTGGTCATTTTGACACGATCTTCATGACCAGTAACCTGCCATCTGACCTACACGAATGCAGTTCATTCTATTCTATACATTTCATTGTTTACGAGAATCACAGTCTACATGTCTTAGGTCCCAGCCCAGCATGAACATGTTCATCGTTTTGGAAGGCGAGCAATGTACGCGCCACACGCACGAACGTTGAAAATGGCATCGACCAGAAGCGCTTTTCAGAAATGGTCTACAGATCTTTTGATAAATTACTTAAGCACCAAAGAGCATATTCATGCCACATGAGTAGTTACACGTGCTGACGCCTGCAACAGCAACTTTTCAAAAGGAGATCTAAAACAAATGGCAGGTTCCTTCAGGTCATACGATCGTGTGGGGCATCTGTACCCACATTCCGAGCATTTTCCGCGGTGCTTTGGCAATTCGTCAAAAAATGTATTGCGTGACTCTTCGACCTTGCTTCGCCAGCCATCTTCTAATAAAAGGATAACGGGTTTACTGGCGATATTACGAAACTAGCGAGCCGCGGCTTGAGCGTAGCGAGTTGCAAAAACGGTTTTATGAAAATTCCAATTCCTTCCGTTTTTCTTTTTTTACTTTCTTATAGTTAGGCACGTAGGCCAAGGCCATAATTTGTGCAAATATAGATAATTATCAGCTTCAAACAGCACGAATGGCCAGGTTCTTTTGCTGTTAGACGCGAGAAAGGCGGGCGCGAGCGTACCCGATTGCCGGCCGTGCGCCTCGCTGCACACAAGTGCTGTCACGCTTGGGCGGCGGGGAAAACTGGGGAAAAACTAGGGAGAACGATGTTTCGGTTTCGGCAGCAAACAAAATATCACTTTATTAATTAACTAGAGTGCATCTGGGAGAACGACGTAGCATTTCGGAATCAGGAAGCCATCCGCATTCAGATTAAGCCTTTGGATTAGGTAGCTCAAAATGTTGGCGGAGTTCCCCTTTAAAGAACCTAGGAAGGTTGAGAGTCGATGTTCCGATCAAATAACTGGCATTCAATTAAATTATGTTAAATTATGCAATATAGTGACTAATTACACAGCTGAATATCAAGTTCCAAAAAGTGACGCAATAGTTTATGTAAACACACAACGACAATACCATACACACAATAGACCCTTTTCAAAAGTTCGCACCGTTTGTTAGCTGCTACGCCAGTAATTGCAAATAGTGAATTACGGGGCTAGTCGGTGTATCGACATAATGAAAAAAAAAAAAGGATCTTCAAAAGCAGGCGAAAAAGCGCAAAAGTAAAAGTGCGAGCAGCGCCTGTCAGGTTTGTGTGCATTTCTCCGACTTTGTTCCGTCCTTTCTGCGCTTTTTCCATACTGTTAATTCTCCGAGTCCGTCATTTGTTTGGGAACGCAATCTGAGCATTGGGCCCGAGTGCTGAGTCAGCGTTGGACGCGCACTCGTATCCTATTATACGTTCCGTGCCTAACGACGAATTCGGGTGGTCGCCTCTCTCCGCTAACCTTGGTTCAACAGAGCACCCCGAGCTCCTCCCCTCCAGAACTACTCGGAATCCTTTTTAACTAATCAAAACTGTTGGTCTATAGAGCGCTCTGGCATTCTCGGACCGGTCAGGGAAATAAAACTTCTTGACATTAGCGATGGATACAGAAAGCCTCGAGGTACACCTTAGCACTTCTTATGAGTTGCGAATGCGAAAGCATGAATTTCGTTCTTGCGCTCGAGCGGACTCTCCGTGGGAGGCCCGGCTGCAGCCAAACGCCTCATTTTCCCGGCGCGCTCTGGTGCGGGCACGTAGCACCATGAGGTGGCTCCCATTGAAACTTACGTGCATCGGCCAATGGGAGCCTTGTTCCTTGAAATTATGGCGCGCGTCAGCCAATGGGAGCCCTGTCCAGCAGAATTCGGCTTCACTTGGAGAGGGGAATTTATTTGCCGTTTGGCTCTGATTTTGCGCGGCTTCAAAGCTGGGAGCCTTCAAATCGAGGCTTAACTTCGCTCCGTTGGAAGAGGGGAGTTTATTTGCCGTTTGGCGCGGCAGGTGATGACGTCGGTTCGCTCCATGGGACAGGTAATGCTTTCGCATTGAAGGTATTTTTATAGCGTACGATGGACGACTGAGCAAAATTTACACTCGCAACGTCATGAACTAACGGCTGTGACGCACTACATACTGTTCTACGCATCAGCCTGCTAAAAAAAAACAGCATGCGCATCGATTTTTGCAGAACGGAACGAACGCCAATGTTTGGAAATAGCTAGTTGTCAACACATCGCTTTTGCGGCAGTGAAAGCGATGCGATAGCAATCATGCGTACGGCAGAACTGGCAAATATCAAATGGTTAGTAAACTGCATGTTTGTTTTTCCCAGCGGAATATCGTGCAAGCATGACCCTCATGAAATAGCACGTATCGTCATGTAAAACAGTGCATTGTAGTCGTCTCTCTCTTTATTTTACAACACAAACCTTTGAACGCGCTTTTACCAAACCTGAAAACTCCTTGAAGCGTCAACAAAACCCTGTAAAACAGCCGTGAGCTCCGAGAGCTGTTTCTTCATCAGTTAGATTTAGCGGGTTTACCACCGTGAGATGAACAATCTCGTAAAAGCACTGGGAATAATTCCCGCGCCGAGTTATCCCGTCACTGTCACAAAAGAATGTCGTCCCGTCCGTTGTAATTCTCGCACTGTCAAACGCGCAAGCACTTTATAGAACCAGATTTCCAGCCCCGCACTTTAAAAAAACAGGTTTATATCCTTACACCCCACAAGCCCACAAACCTCAGATTGTAGACATATTGTCATTGATGTAATTCGCCGATATTCCACCGTATATTGCAGCGCTTGGCTTTTCCGCGTGCTTTGCGGGAGAGCAGGTGCTTTAGATTTTTTAGAGTGTAGTTTGAAATGTTAGATTTCGTCTGCGACGCAGGAAAATAAGCTATCGGAATTGTAAGAGTAATTGTTCTTCATTCCTCTGTCCTGTCGTCTTGCGTTTTCACTTACTGCCCTTGGTTGGCATTAAAGTATACGGATGCAGGCATTGGCGTCAAGGATTAGGACATACAATTGTTAATCGAACTTTTCTTGAAAAGGGTGAAAATGCCGACGTGGCTTTGATTTGATCAGAAACGACGGTGACGCGAGAGCGCAGCTGCCAGCCGCGGCAAGTGGAAACCAGAATTTATTGCATACGGGGCACGCTACATGAGGAAAAAACAACATGAGTCTTCACATCGTGCTCCTGCTTGCTTTACTAGAAGCGTCATTTGGTGGTAAGTGGCTGTTTTTAGAGCATCTAACACCATCAAACCGAAACAAAAAAAATTGGGTTGTGTGTATATTTATACAGCCTAGAACTTGGTCTGCATGGAAGGGCGACGAGTTTCCCAGCTGTAGATGAGAAATTTAGCCAGTGGGTCTTTAACATGCATCACGCAGTAGTGATACACGACCGCACGCCAGTACGATGCTCATCTAGAACTAGGGATGCCGCGAACTTTTTTCGAATCGAAGTTTCGATGATCGATTCAAGCGGTTCGAAAGATTTCCAATTGTCGACCTTTCCATGTCGAGAAATTCGACGGAAGTCGAATTTTCGAACTTACTAAACTAAGAAGTTCGACGCTTTTCAAATTTCCGAACTTATTACGCTGCAAAATTCGATGCTTGTCGAACTTTCGAACTTAATAGACTAAAAAATTTCGATGATTTTCGAACTTTCGACCTTATTGCACTCAAAAGTTCGAAGCTTTTCGTACTTTCGAACTTCCTACGCTAAGAATTTCGATAATTTTCGAACTTTCGAACCTATTAATCTAAAGAATTCAAAAATTGCAGAACTTTCGATTCCTGAAAAGTCAAAAGTTCGACGAACTTCGAACTTTTAGGGTAAAAGTTCGACCTTCGTCGAACTTCGAAAGACCGGCGGGCGGTTTCATTTGGATTCAAGCAGTGAGGTACATCCGTATTTCTTTTTTTCGCAATTTTACATGGAGTGCCGGATTCCTTGCGAAAGACAATGCGGTTTATTTCAATCATCTGACATGCTTGGTTTTACAAAAATAGATTCCCGAAGGAGCGAGGAAGGACGACGGGTTTTTGACAATTGTCGTTTGTGCCATATTTGACGCGCGCTATAGCCGAAGCTATTTATGGTAGAGATATTAAACTTCTTAAGAATGATCTATGTATAGCCTAGGTGAGTGTCGTGTTAAGAAATGATTATTGTTGTTCAAGACGAGTTTCGAATAAATATCCAAGCATGTACTTACGGACAATTATGCCCTAAACTTGGTTTTTTTTTTCGCCTACATTGTTTGGGGTATTGCATTTAAATTAACACCAGAGACAGTACATATAATTTCCATCTGCATAATACAAAATAATGTATTTATTGGTTTTTCACGTTGAGGATAAATTAACTCATGGGGGAAAATTTCTAAAATTGGTTCAAGTTCAGCGCGTCATAAAAAAAAAAATTATATTTTTTCTCATTTTACGTTTTTGGGACGTGTTCCTTTTGGCCTGTCCACATTTTTATAGGAGAAACTTGTTTTATAGTTCTGGGCCTCTGAATATGCAAGAATACAACACTTCCGACGGCTTCTTGATAGCTTTTTTTTCTCTCCAGCTTTTTTTATTTTTGCATGTATTGTAATGTTTATTTATTGATTATTTTTTTACCAATGGCACAGTTATTTAGGTCGAAAAGACATAGCTTTGAACTCTTCAGCCACCGAGCATGTGACGAGTAGTGCCTCCTGACAACGATTTTCTAAAGGCCTGTTCACACTAGGGTGGTTCACACATGCAGCGGAGCGCCAAAAGCATAGCGATGACCACTTGCTAAGCACGTGCCGACGGGAGCGTTCACCAGCTTTGTATCGCACCGTCAAAACTGTTGCTCATGGCATACGATAAGTACCTGACGGCACGTGAGCAGCGTTACATCAGCGCTTCGTTGCATGTGAGAAGCGGCCTTAACAATGGCCATCCACGCGATCTTTTATGCAGTGAAGAGCGACAGTAGCAATATAAATGCCTGAATAATTTCAGATTAAAATAAGCTCGACCATGCCCTCTTTCCCCGTATTGTTTTCTTTAACAGTCCAAAATATGTGGGAGGGGGAGGGGGGAGACTGGACCTTCCCCCCCCCCCCCCCCCCCCTTTGTTTTCCTCTTCGGACGGCACTGGTATGGTAGAACGCTCCTCGACCTCAAGTTGCGTCGGCTTCTGTGCTTTTTGCTCGGCGTTTCTTCCGCCCCAGAAAATAAACCTCCAAAGCAATTACAAACAGAAACATTGTCAAGTGAAGGCGAGCAGGTTTGTGTTGATCATGATGCAAAATCCCGAGACTGGGAATGAAATTCGCAAGAAATAGTGTAAGAAGAAAGAAAAAAGGGGACAGGACAACGTCTCAAACCCAGCTGAGTTGAGTTTGAGACGTTGTCCTGAGCTGAGTTTTCAGCTGAGTTGAGTTTGAGACGTTGTCCTGTCCCCTTTTTTCTATCTTCTTACACTTTCAGAGCGCAGCTCTTAGGGGCCCGTTCCCGGCTTGAGCGGCGTCGGCGTCGGCGTCGCCGTCGGCGTAACCGCAACCCTCGTAACCCTCGTGAGGGTTACGAGGGTTACGAGGGTTAATCTCATGAGGGTTACCCCAACACCTCCTAGAAGACAAGGCCGTAGCGCTCTTCTCGTGACGTCGCAAAGGAAGGCCATCGGGGGAGCGCGTCGAAGCGAAGGCAACGCGCGTGGATCGATCGTCGTAACGCGTTTTTAATCACATACGCGTGTCATATTAGCTAAAATGAAAGCTGCACATGGCAACGGGTCTAGAAAAATTTTATTACACGAGCAAAATATTACACCGCTAAATAATCGGTACGAAATGGCACGAGGTATGCGTATAAGACGTCTATAGAAAAATGTGATTGTTTTAAGTCGAAAACATTGAGTCATGCAATTATTGTTGTAGGAATGCATATTTTATACAAAAATACTTCGACAAAATGGCGAGACACGCAGTGATTTGGAAACCGCAAAACAGGACAGTTAAAAATCAGGTAGACGTATACAGTCAACGCGGACAAGGCAAGACAAGTGTTTCTCACGATCATGTAAGCGACGTTATCGCGTGCAGTCACTGAATTCTTGCATCATACCCCGGCCACATGGCAAAATGAATGTAATTTCGATCGAATGACATTATGGGGTCGACAAATCCGCTTACGGCGCTCGTATAATCACTCAATACCGCGAGCTGATTAAATCCTATATGACAGAATGAAAATATATTAACTTTTCCGTGTGGCAGGGGTACTAAGCGTACTACTTAGTCTACTAATTTACCTATCCCTGTGGGCTCGAGCTGCCTTAGAACAAAACATAACTTATTTTGTATATAGTAATAGTTAATACCTTAATAGTTAAGATTCTAGTATAAACGCGGTAAAGGCAATACAATAACCTTAGTATAAATAAACACAGAACCACAAACAACGCACTTTCAATAATCACACAAACTTCTTTTTCACCTTCCAGTGAAAACTAGATTACCGCGCATATTTACAAACGTCGACGCAATTGCATACGAATAACGAGAAAGAACAAAATTGCAATCTATCATGCGATTTAAAAACAAACGATTGCAGCATTTTACTTGCGTCCTACATGACCAAGAAAGCCCGTAAATAAGTTGTTTCTCACCTGTCGATCGTATCCATACGTCCCACAATATCCGTGACGAACACATTTGAACACGAACACCAAGCCTCTCTCTGTCGAGAGAGGTCTATCGATTAATCGACCAGAGTCTTCGTTGGCTAGTTGTCACACAAGTCACTCAAACCGTAGCAGGACTTGTTTCACGAATCCACGTAAATGCCATAGTATCAAGCGAACACAAAAAAAAACTGCCCGAGACTACGGTGATGACAGAAATACGACGGGAAACAAGTCTCAAAAGTACCACACACGAGAGCAGCGGCGACGAAAGGCTTAACGTTGTCGACCGATCTCTTGCTGGTGTGCGCTCCCGGCGACAATGACTGGATTTCTTTTCGGTTTCCTTCCCTTCTGAGATGTCTCAGCGTTCCTTTTCAGACAGTCAGCAGCTCACACACAACATAAAATCACCAGAATATTTAGAACGCAATTAAATGCAAAGGTGCAAGCGAGCTGGACAAGAATGATGAAAATAATCCCTGGAGAAGGGGAACAAGAGGGACAAAGGACAAACACAAATCTCCAAACACAGCTAGGTGACTGGTGCGCGACCGAAAAAATTAGCCTGGTCCGGGTATCGAACCCGGGATCTCTCCATTACAGGTGGAGCGCTCTACCAATTGAGCTAACCAGGGGTTAGACATCAGTAGAGCAAACGGGTTTTATCAGCTGCCACCAGTCTAACACCAACAAGGGTGAAGCTTGCAATTTAAGGTTATAATTAGAACGCAATTTTAATTGCGTTCTTTAATTGCGTTCTAATTATAACCTTAAATTGCAAGCTTCACCCTTGTTGGTGTTAGACTGGTGGCAGCTGATCAAACCCGTTTGCTCTACTGATGTCTAACCCCTGGTTAGCTCAATTGGTAGAGCGCTCCACCTGTAATGGAGAGGTCCAGGGTTCGATACCCGGACCAGGCGGATTTTTTCGGTCGCGCACCAGTCACCTAGCTGTGTTTGGAGATTTGTGTTTGTCCTTTGTCCCTCTTGTTCCCCTTCTCCAGGGATTATTTTCATCACCAGAATATGTCCATGTGGCATCGGCAGCATCCAACGTTGGCAGCATCGCAGCCGGTCCTTTCGAAAAGTGTGGGGTGCTGCGGAACGGCACGTAGTCCCGTGGTTACGGGGATACTCATAAATATAAATTTGGTACTCTCAACCTTGGTAGCGCGTTGTATATTACGTTTATATATTAATGTCGAATAAACGCGCATGAACGAACACCACCGCGCCGCTTGTCACGGAACATTTTTTTTCACGTCGATAGCGTATTCTCACGTAGTTGCGCCATGGACTTCCTTCCTCCGCCATTGTGACGTAACCTCTCAGAGCGCTATGGCCTTGTCTTCTAGGAGGTGTTGGTTACCCTCTCGAGGATCACGAGGGCCACGAGGGTTACTTACCCTCGTAACCCTCACGAGGGTTACGAGGGTTAGTTACCCTCAAAAGGGTTGGTTACCTTCACGAGGGTTACCCTCACAAGGGTCACGAGGGTTATGAGAGTTAACCTCACGAGGGTCACGAGAGTTACCCTTGCGAGGGTCACGAGAGTTACCCTCACGAGGGTCACAAGAGTTGCCCTCACAAGGATTACTAGGGTTACCCTCACGAGGGTCACGATGATTACCCAGGTCACGTGACCCCCCCCGGGTCACGTGACCTGGGGATACCCCCCCCGAGGCCACGTGACACCCCGTTAACGTCATAGCCACTGATGACGTAATCAGTGACGTCACTGATGACGTCACCGGCATCCGCATCGTCATCGTCATCATCACTGATGACGTCATCAGTGACGTCACTGATGACGTCACTGGCATCCGCATCGTCATCATCATCATCACTGATGGCGTCATCAGTGACGTCACTGATGACGTCATCGGCATCGTCACGTGGCCTCAGGTCACGTGACCCCCCGACGTCACGTGACTCCCACAAGGTCACGTGACCCCCAAGGTCACGTGACCCCCCGCCTCCCGAGGTCACTTGACCCACCCCCCAGTACCCTTCCCTCCTCCTCCTCAAGAGCTGCGCTCTAATTCGGCGTTACAGGGAGTTGTAAACGGCTTTCATTTTTCTTTCAAATTTCATTCCCAGTCCCAGGATTTTGCATCATGTACAAACGAAACTTACGATATGCCAGCGTCACTCGGGCGGCGTTCGATCGAATTACTACCAGCGTGCAAGGGGGTAGGGGGGCAGTTTACCAGATCACTTCAAGGTTTTTCTGAACCTCAACCACCTGCCTGCCCCTGGCCGTTTCGAACTGGATGAGTATCGTTAAACAGTGCGTTCGTAGGATCACTACTTCGCAATGCACGTTAATGACCACCCCGGGCTGGCGGTCACAATTACTGATCTATTGTTACACGTCATTGCACTGGCAAATATTCCAGCAGATCCGGGGCACTCGTCGCCTCATTTAATTGCCTGACCAACTTGGCGCAGTCTAAATATCACACCCGAACTTTTCTAAACCTGATTTCGTGAAAACCAGTGAGGTGTGAAAACGTTATTTGAAACTGAAACTGTGGCGGAACATGAAAACCGGACTTCGAAGTTTGCGCACTTGGACTTCAAAGAAATCAGAAACCTTCGAAGTTTTTTTTTCGATTTTAGCCTTAAAAGAGAATCGAAACTTTTCGACCTTTATGTAGAAAGAAATTGGAAATCTTCGAATTTATCGAACTTTATGTCTTTAAGAATTGGAAACGTTCGATTTTTCGAATTTTAGATCCAAAGAAATTCGAAAAATTCGAATCTCTCAATTTTCAAATTAGGGAAGTTCGAAATCTTCGAATTTATCGAACCTCAAGTAAACAAATATTCGAAATAATCGAACCCGAACTTTTAGAAACCGTGAAAGCTTCGAACTTTTTGAATTCAAAACCCCACGATTTTGGAAAGTTCCGAATTTTTCGAATTCAAACCTGCCTACGGTCGAAAATAGCGAAACTTTTCGAAATCAAACATCAGTCCGGTTCGAAAATATCGAAACCTTTCGAATTCGAATCTAGGGGGGTTCGCGGCATTCCCATCTAGAACCATCAACCGAAGACGAAGAGCAGTGTATGGGTGATAATTTCTTTCTTGGTTGGTCATTTTTTGGGAGTTCTGGTCATTTGAAAACATAATTCACCTACTATCTTCAGTCTTAATAAAAAGGAAAAATAGCGTATACAGGACTTGCACTCCCTCACACCAGCTGCCTTTGTGATTGTCTTGCTAGTGGGTGGGCACCTTCGGCAGCATGCATTTTGCACCATCGAATTCGCTATACTCATCCAGAACACGTAGTAAAGACTATCGCGTGGTGCACAAGAGAGTGACTTCTAGATAAGGGCACCTTCTGTAGCCCTTTCTGATAAGGAGCATGACTATAGTATTGGCAAAACCTCAGTCATGCATTAGGGTTTTCTGGCTTTTTTACTTCGTGTTTTTATTTGGGTATCTTTCCTTTGCGCATGTGTTGTTTGCGATGTTAAAGAGTCCTCTAATAAAAAAAAAAAGTTGAAAGTACACCTTGTCTTTTGCTACCTCTCACTCTTTGTCTCTGTGTCTGTTTTTTTTTTAACGTAAAACCTTAGTATTATGAATATGTGATAAGTATCACTGGGCACGGACCGGTGCCAGAATCGAAACAAAATTGGTCTGGACGCAAGGTTAGAAGCTAATCGATGCACTTGATTTTTTTTTTGTTTTCACTTTTTTTTTAGAGTTACGTACGCTTTACACACGCGCCAGATTACAGCCGCCATTGTTGACCTTTACTTGTCTCTTTGGGATCTCGAGCCACTGAAGCGGGCGTCGACAAGCCTTTACAAGGGCCTATGCTAGGGACAAGGACGCAGTAGAATCTAAAAGGGCAATAATTAACACGTCCTGTTGTAGTAATGGTGATGTAAAGTGAACGGAATAAGAAGAGACGAAAAATGAAAGACGTTTACAATTCTCTTTAATGCCGAATTAAAGCGCAGCTCTTGAGGAGGAGGAGGAGAGAGTATGGAGGGGAGGGTCACGTGTGACTTCAAACGTGACGTCACGTGGGACGTAATGAGAGTAAAATCTTCCCGCTAAATTGAGCGTGAAAATTTCCCCGCTGAATTTAGCGGAAACATTTTCCCGCTAAATATAGCGGGAAAATTTTCCCGGGTTAAGTGGCGTCACGTGTGACGTCGTTATAAGAAAGGTCCCATAATGCAACGCGCGGTTACGCCGACGGCGACGGCGAGGGTGTTGCCACTCAAGCTGGCAACGGGCGCTAAGAGTTGCGCTCTAAAACTTAAGGTCGGTCATGGCAGCGCCCATGCACAGCTGCCGCAAAGCTTCTATACACCTTTTCAAGAAACACTCGACCCCAGGGTCGGCAAACCATTTTCGAGCCCAGTCACTGGGTTTGAGGCTAGACTCTCACCGGCGTCCCTGGTAACCCTAATCAAGTGGACTGTGATTTCGATAGGCGCAGCCTGCGTAGGCGCAGTTTCAAACACTGCTGGCGGAAAAATTCTCGTCTTTTGCCGCTGTATTTTGTGTTTCATTGTGCATGTATTTTCCCGATGTCATTGAGAAAGCATTGTACCACATTTGAAGAAAAAAAAGTAATAAAAACCTATAAAATATTTTTGTTGTGACACGCGCGACAGAACGAATGCGACTTGAATGTATAGTTCCAGTTTTTTGTGTTTTTTTACGATAAGTTTTGACGGCTCCGCGCGATTCGCCGCATGACAAATGACAAAGCAATTAGCTGTCAAAAATGAATTACAACAGAAGAGAACCGAAAGGCATGCATTTTTCACCCTCACAAATAACGTGTTTACCGATGGACAGGACACGGACATACAATTTGGAAAGTGTTAACATTTAAACAATATATTGTACGTACCACACGATGCAGCATTATCTGAAAAGAATAAAAGCGCGAAACACATGTACGACGAAACCTTCCGATCCGACGTGCGGACTGCCGGAATGACCTTGGCGGGAGAGGGTGTTCGTAGCATCGGAGAGCGTTGAAAACCCTCGCCTCCGACCGTCGTATTGCGCGGTCGGACGTTGGATCGGACGGTTTCGTCGTACATGTGTTTCGCGCTTTATTTGAGAAAAATCTCAAATAACACAGTCACATTGGACGACAGTCACATTTTGACGATCGGATGGAATCCAAGATGACTTCGTTTTGGGCACGTTTTTGGGAGAGCTTCCTTTTTTCACAACAACACCAAGTCAAAGCAACGACCGCGACTGACCCGTTTCCCACCCCAACCCGGACAACTATTTTTGGAGATGACTGAGGATTCTACGCGGATTATCTCTGGGAGGGGAGAGAACAATGTTCGCAAAATCGCGTCGAAGGTCGTTGGACGTCCTTCACCTACTTCGTTTCCCGTGAATGTCAAGCAGAAAAGCTTGAATGGCAGGCACTTACCAGCCTTATTTCTCACAATGGAAGTTAACACGGAAAGGGTACGCAGCACGCATAAAAAATTAAGTGGTAACTTTCAGGAGGGGCGAAAAAACATCGAATACGAAACCCCAAAAACATATGTAGAGAACCGCGCTGAGCGGGTCTTCACAGTCCAAGAGAGTGGAAGAAAATTCCTAGCTGATAGAGGGCGCGAAAGTCACACCAGCCGCATCAGCATCACTAACATGGCGGCGGCCTAAGAGCGTTTTTTTGGAAAGGTGTATACTCTATTTCACCTTATGATGGGCTGCAGCGGATGCAGCAAGCCAACCCAGCCAATCCAGCGCTGTGAACGTGTCACGTGACGACGCGCTCTGCGCTTCACTGGACCCCTTCTGAAGGTCACGTGAGATTGACATGGCATGGGATTGTCTTGGTTGGCTCGCAGTGTCCTCTGCGGTCAATTATAAGGGGAAACGGAGCGTGCAGAGAAAGAAACCATGACCAGTTTCATATTTTATTACTATCAGCCATTATTAATTCTTGAAAGTATTTAGCGAAAACACTTTCTCGCGTGTCGTTTCTGGTTTGTCGTTTCTCGCTTGTGAATAGATATTTCAAATGGTTCGATTTTTTACTGGCTTTGTAATTCAGGCGTCTAGAAATGTTCCTAACCTTTCTTTTTTTTTTTTTTTGGGGGGGGGGGGGGGGGGGAGCGGGCGGGGGGCAAAGGTGTCATATTTCTTAGGTTAGGGTATGGTGCCTGGAACACGTCTTCGACTGGTGTGTTTAGCGTCCTATCCTGCCCATATAACAAACGTGGTCTGGAAGTGGCAACAAATGACATCACAGAAGCCGGAGTGTCATGTTGTCGGATGTCGAGATCCTGGCGGTTGGTCGTAGAAATGCTGGCGGAAAGGACGGGCGAACGCGAGTGTCCCTAGTCGTCATGGCGTCCCAACTTCTGGCTGCTGAAGCTTCCGTGGACTGTCACACCAGAGAGCAACCTGCAGTAGAACAGGCGTCTGCTACACCCACCACCGCTGCTGGCACACCGCCAGGATCGCGACCAGCGACAGCATGACAGTTTTATGACGTCACCAGGCGGAAATTGAGGGACCACTTTTTTGGACGCGGTAAACACACCAGTCCGAGACGCGTTCCAGGCACCATGGCTAGGGCTAAAGCTCTCTTGTTTAAATGGTTCTACAGATATGTTAATTTCCTGATGAAGAACTTTTTCTTTATAGTTGTGATTACATCAAAGCGGGCTCGGCCTTTTGATAATAGTTCTCTTTAGTTTATTTAACAGTAATGGTCCTTCGAATAATGAACACTTTTAACATAGTTCACTTTGTCTTAAAGGCCGGCGACCAGACTCGAGATTCTGCAAGGCAGAAGATCCTCCTTATTATGGGGGAGGAGGAAAGAAGCAACGGTGGACGTGGTAGAAGAGGGGACAAGAGGAAGTGGGAGGAAAGTAGAAAGCGCGAATTGCTCGTCGGTCTTTAAGCAGACCACGAAACTAACCTTCGGGCACAAAAGGAACTATTCTGCATTTTTGGTCAGTGCGACGTGATTGTCTCTCCAGGTGAAAGCATTTGACGTTTTTATAAGTGTTTAATCGTATACTTTATGTAAATCATAGCTAAAAAAGGACCTTCCTTGCAAAAATTATGTGTCGTCATTATAGACGTAAGAAAAAATGCATTAAACAAAAGTCGCGAATTGCACCTTCGATAACACTTTTTATTTTCCTCTTTTTCAATTGAAAGCGCCGCTCCTAGAACGTGTTGTCTATCCCAAGCTTCTCGAAGCAAGAGGCATCAACAGAGAAAAGTTACTGCATATCGAAGACGGACTTGTACTGACCTTGGAGAAAAGCACAGTCCTAGCTGAAGATTTTATCTTGGTTCATGGCGACGGCAGAAAGCAACACGTAGGTATATCTACCATGTAAATTAGATAATTTATTTATATATTTATTTCGTTATTTATTATCTTCAATTACTGACCACTGTGTAATGCCCATATTTTAGTACGCCAATACGAACATATTTGCACATAACGAATACCCTCAATTCTTGGGTTTCAGATGAGCGGGAAAGAGCTGGAGAAGAATCTGTACCATGACAGACACCACATGTCAGCTGTCTCGATAGGGGAAGTGGACGGAGGCTTGCAGGTGGTAAGTGCCACTGGTACAAATATTTTCGCTGATCATTTGAAATATGACTGGGGGTGATTCACGAAATATATTTCGAAATTCTTTATAAACAAAGCATCATCATAAAGAGAACAAAGTTCAGATTCAGTCAAAGGTAATTACATATATGTTTTCGGTAATTGCTAGAAAATGTTTACACTAACAATTGCAGAGAGGAGTGCTGACCGAGCATCTAAAAATAGAACCTTTGCCATTGAATGCGCGTTCTGAAGATGGAAGAATTGCGCACAAAGTATCCAAGATTGAGAAGGCAACGAATTACGAGAATGATTACAAAGGTAATATTGGCACGCATGCTGCATCTATTTATCACGTGTATTGTTTTATTAAGCCTAATGACTTTTTAGGACGGTGTCCAAACTTCAGTGTACCTTTCAAACCACTGAGAACACACGCACACAAAAATACTAATTACCAAAAAGTTATTTAGGGATTACGAATAAAAGGTGCACAACGGCACCTAAAAATTACCGCTTTAAACGTTTTGCAGGTATCTCTCCGCGGTCTCTCTAGTGGGAGTGTTCGTAAGTTCTCCAACCAGATGATGTGTTTTGGAGATATTGTCTGGATATCCTATGCTTTGGGTTATCTCTCGTGGTTCCTATTTGCACACGTTCATTACTTATGTTATACGAATACTACATTTAGTGTAATATTTGGGCACAAGAAACTTACCTCTGTGTTATTAATCGCGGGAAGGCTTTACAGCATAATATAGCAACATTCTACAAGATTCTACTGATATAGTACGATGCAATACGGTATAACACCTAGACTACAATATATTTAAATTAAGTACAATTATACTCAATTAACTTTACGTATAAAATACAATGCTAACGGTACGACGCTTTCCAGTGGCCCCTGATTACGTGGTGGCTGAAAGATCTGCAAACTCACCTCATAGTGAGTAAAATACCTGTTCAATTTCTTGCTCAATTTCTTTTCTTATTTCCATGCTCTCAAAGCTTGACAGAGATTATCTGAACTTTATTGAATTATCGTTCACACCGCCCAAACAGGCGGATAGCATGATGCACTGATGTCAACTCGGTGGAGTTACTTTTTCATCTTAAATATGTATTCTATAGGACGTCTTGTCCTGGAATGTTGCAATAATCATCTGTTTCAAAATTTTAAAATTCCCTAAGCCGTTTTAAAGTACCCTAATTTTCTTTCAAAGGAAGTATTTGGGACAATAGCTTCATCTGTTTTTCTAAATACAGGAAGTTTGCAAGAGAAACTTGTGTCCCATTTGACCCCCGCCTCCTTAAACTACCTAGGTCTGCCGACCCAGGAAGCTTGCTAGACACCTCTGAAGGTCGGTCCAGCACCGTTAACATGAAGGAGTCGATTGGTCCAGCAAGTCTTTTTCGGGGAACGTTGCCAACACTAAAATGCTCTACCATGTGGAGCTATCAACTGAGGGAGCAACATGGGTCCTTTAAGTGTCGTTAAAGTCGTTAAAGTCGTTAAAAAAAGTTTCGATTTAGACATTTTCGATATGACAGACTTTCTTAAAATCATCGTATATCTTGCCACATTACTTCTATACACAATGTAAACGGTAAACATGTTTTCAAAGTCATGAGAAGCATTCAAAAACTTCATCAGCATGCTGCGCAAAAAGTAGACTGCGAAAAGCAATGTCTTCACGTGCTTTGCTTCAGTGCATTTGATGAATGGTCCGAACTACAGAACGCAGGCGGAAATCATCCCGTAGTAGTTCTTTATTTACTGATTTTTATTGATATTGTAAACACAGATGGGCATTTAGACGAGTGGTAATTCATACAGATCCTACGTAATACTTCTTTTTATTCCATTGCGCGTGCTCAGAATTTCGCTGTCGTCCGCAAGCACCGGCCCCTTTGCCACCTTGTGATCACCCACCATAGCAAGAGGGTAATTATGGTGAACGTTCAAGCTTAAAGAAAAAAAAAAGCGAATTGGGTTGGGTTGTTATGTTCTGCATATGATTACATAAGACAGTTCGTCGATTTCAAAATATTACGGCTTGGGGACACACGAGGATTTGCGCACACAAGTTTGAAAATCAATGCAGCGTCCCTAAATGTTGCATGGGAATTGAAGCTAAGACTCTCGTAATAATGAATTGCATTGAATGACCCCTGTGCTACTTTATACCTCTGACGCATACATGAATGTCGGTCAAAATCGCTTTTGATGGGAAAAAGCGCAAGTAATTAGGAAGAGAAGGAGGGGGAAGGACAGAACGTTTACTTCCAACTTACATGCAATGAAAAAACAGAAAAAGACAAAAAGGAAGTGAGTGAATCATGAGTATTAAAGAAGAACCATCGAAAAGAAGGGAAAAAAACGAAAGAGAAAAAAAATGAGAAAATAAAAAGGAAATTAAACGCATTAAAACCATTTTAAAAAATAAAGAAAACTTAAAAGAATCATCATCAAATTGAAATGAAGATGTTGAGAAAAGTCATGTGAAGTGTTCCGAGTATAACTCTTTGTTGGCTGACAGAACCACAGATGGTGCTCTAATACAGGACGCTCCTTTTGACAAAATAGTCCGTGTCTCATAAAGTTCACGGGCTCTCTTGTTGTGGTAGCGCTTTAGGATCAAAATATTGTCGAACACTGTGGAACAACCTCAGTCTCGCACGTGTATAGCTAAGTGACCAGATGGTGACTATTTGAGCGAAGGGGCATGCTCCCGCAGTCTCACGTTTACACACCGGCCAGTTTGTCTCACATAAACTTTTCACCAAGTGCACGGGATTTTATATACGTTGCCAACGCAGCAGCTAGTATACTTGTGCACGTGTCTTGCGTCGCATTGGTAGGTGGTGTTTTTTGGGCGTGTTGACTTTGGGGCAAAGTCTCTTGAGTTTCTCCGGCGCCGAAAAAACAATAGGTATGCCAAATCGGGAGCTAGGCTATCTTCTTCAAGTTATGAGATACGCCGTGGATGTACGGTACAACGGCAGGCCTACGTTTCTTCTCAGTTCTTTCAGACCGTCTGTTGAGATACGCCGAGCAATCAGAGATGTCAAACAGAAATGAACTAGGATACCCAGAATCTTGGAGTCGTTCAGCCTGCGAGTCGAAGCTATTCTGGGCCGTGTGGTAGCATGATTTAATAAGTGCCGCGCTAAGACAACTTTTTGCAATTCCTCGTTTTATAATCTTGGAATGTGCCCAATCAAATGGAAGAAGGCGTTTTTTTGACCGTGGTGAATACATCCCGCAATTGTGGTTATCATGAAATGTGAGCATCAGGTCTAAAATTTGAAGCACGCTCTCTGCTGGTAACTCATGTGTAAACTTTAGCCCTTGAGCGTTATCGACGATGATATTGCGTATGCTCTCCACCACTTGGTATGCTCTCCACCATTCCTCACCACCACTTTTTCCCATTACGTTTTACGAACAAGCCCACCAGTTTATTTTAATACAAAATCGTCTATGTTGAAGTGATGATGATATGCGACCTTCCTCACCACACTCGTCGTTACTTCAAAGGGACAGCAGATGTGAACATGCTCTCGCATTTCATACACAACCAACAATAGATGTTTTTGCACTCAATTTTGTTCACCCCGCGACAACACGCAGCCAACGTGATGCACCGATGTCAACTTGGTGGTGTTAATTTTTTTTATATATTTTATTGAGATGTTTTGTTCTGTAATATTGTAATACTTGTCTGTTTCCATATCTTAAAATGTCCCAGCTCATTTTAGCACATTTTAGTTTTTATTTGAAAAGTATTTCGGATAGTATCTTCATATATTGTCCAAAATGAAGATTGATTACAAGAGAACCTTCTGTCAAATTAGCCCTTCATCATCCGCCCTAAGCTATCCAAAAGTTCCAACTCAGAAGGGTTGCTAGACACCACTAAAAGTCGATTCAGCATCGTTAACATTAAGAATTAAATTAGTCAAGCATATATTTATGTACTGTACACGTTGCCCTCACTTAATGTCTTACCACGTGGAGCCATCAACTGAGGGGGCAACAAACACTTAAATTTTGAGAAACCTTATGACAGACCTTGTTAAAATTCTCGCTTGTCTTGCTGCGTTACCTCTCTACACGATGTAATGGTAAAGATGTATGCAAGGTTACCATGATGATGTTAACCTGAGACTGGGGCAGAAGCAGGAAAATATATTACAGTGTAAGAAAAAGTAACAGGAACAAACAACGTCTCTAACTCCGCTGATAATTTTTATTCAAAAACCCCTAACACAGCCACAACCGCTACAGAACTACCGAACATCCTGTTCTTCAAGGTCGCGCGCACATCACAACCCAAACAAACAAACAAACCGCGGCAAAACCGGTAGTTTTGCCGCGGTTGTGGTTGTGTATATAAAAAGGATGGTTAAATAGTATTAACAGCTACGTTAGAGACGTTTTCTGTCCCCTGTTACTTTTTCTTCCACTGTAAAAAAGTATTCCTCCTGCCCCAGCCTCAGGCTAAAATTCTCGTGGCAAACATCTGCCAGCTCACCTGCACACTGACTGTAATTTCGACATGCAAGGTCGTAGTGGGGAATGTTCTGAAAAAAATTCCATCCTGCGCAAAAAGGAGGTTGTTAAAAGCAACGTCCCCTGTATGCTGTGGTTTAGAGCATTCGATAAATGATGGGAACCTTTCATGTTTTGATAAATGGTGGAAAGCTTCTCATAGTACTTCCTAATTTACTGATATTTATTGATAATGTAAACGCTCAGGGGCTTTTATAGGGGAGGGGGGGGGGAAGGCGAACAAATACCGCGTGCTACATTTTTTTTTTTTTTTTTTACTTTTGCGTATTAACAATTTTGCTGTTCTCTGCTATCAAACTTCCCATCGGCATTATGGGATCACGCACACAACGAGAGCGTAATCAGTGAGCGTTCAAACTTAATTAGGAGAGTGAAATGGGTTGGTTAATTACGTTTTGCATACGGATACATAAGACAGGTGATGTTTAAATATTAGAACCCGGGGACACGGGAGGTTTTATACACAAGTTTGAGAATCAGTGCAGCGTTCCTAAATGTTGCGCAAGAATTAAAGCTCGAATTGAAGTAATTTTTATTTGTATTGAATGACCTATGTGTTACTTACTTTCTCCTTTGATGCACACAGGAATATCGCACGATATCATCTTCGTCGAACTGCTGGTTGTATGCGACCTTCATCATCATAAGCACAGTTACTTCAAGGGTTCAGCAGACGTGATCCTCTACGTGTCAATTGCAATAAGTTCGGTATGAAGTGATCATTTTATAACAAGAAGCAAAACTTAACCGCTCCATGCAAAGGCTTTTACTGGTTTTAAATCTTCAATTCATACAAACAATTGGGGTTTTGCTACAGTGCTTGGAAGGTGTATCCGACTGTCATAATTTCCGCACCTCTATTCTGTTTTATAGTCTAATCCCTGATAGACGACACATAGGGCAAACGCAAAGCTGGCCTGCGCTCTAGCTTTAGTTTATTTTGCCTCGTCGATGCCTGCCTGGTGACGCCAGAATATGAACGACATATATTACTTTCTTTATGATGCACACAGGAAAGTCGCACAAAAACGTCCTTATCCCAGTGATGATTGTATGCGATCTTCATCACCATAATCAGTTACTTCAATGGGACAGCAGATGTGATGCTCTACATATCAATTTGGATAATTTAAATATGAAGCAATTATTTAATAATTTTATATTTATAACATATTGCCGCGTCCATGTTTCAGAAGATAGCTTTTCTGGTCATCTAGAAGATTCGCGTATACTCTTACCCTGAGCATAAAAGATAAGGAGGCCAGAATGACCTTGCCTAGCAAGACTCGCCCTAGCTCTTTCCTGAATCTAGGTCAAATATTTGGGATGACAAGCATCGTAGATAAAGAACCGAGCGCCGAACTGCGATTCATTCACTGATACTCTCTCGCAATAACCAGCTGTTACGCCGACGTACCGTCGCTTGCTGCTACCCCCGTCGACGCTCGCTTGTGCATTCTCGACGTCTATTCTTTTTTCCGTTTATGGCACAAGTTCGCTCTCATCAAACCTTTAGTTCATACCGTTTTCTCCTGCCTCATCGTCTGTCATTCGTGAGATATATTTAGTTGTTACGCGTAATTTTTAGCGTCTCCATGTTTCGGTGCGCCAGCACCAAGACCGTATAGTTGTTCCTGTGCACCTAATAAAATTGATGCTTGATTCTTGATAAGCCGGTTTCGACTACAAGTGGATTTTATTCCTTTTACATCTTCAATCAATAGAACGATTGGCGTTTTCCTGCAGCCCCTGGTAAGCCTTTGTTCCGTCTGATGTTCAAAACCTTAGAGTGAGGAAAAACGAGGCAAAGGGCAAACGCAAAGCTCGCCTGCACTCTACATTTAGTATATGTTGTATCCTCAATTTCTGCCGGATCGAACGTCGGAACGGAGGAACGCTGAACATGGTCGCACCGCAGTGTAGGAAGCGTTGCGAGTGATCACCAGACGTCCCTCTTCTAACACTCAGTCGTTCTCTATTAATGAGTTCAGAAAAAAAAAATCGCCTTGAACCTTACGAATAAAGTCGGTGTACACACTTTGTTGCCTTCTCTGGGCTTGTGGCGGACTTTGCAGTTACTTTTCTTTCCCTTAAGATTTTTTTTTCTTCGGGTATACGAATAGAAACTGAGGGAGAGGAGATAAGAACGCGCGGGGACTTTAAAGCAACGAGTTCTGGTTGTGGTAGAAAGTAAACACAAATCTGTTCGAAAACGAACGTCAAACTCCGACGTCTGGCGTTCGGCGTACGTGGTCTAACAATAAGTAGGAATTCTTATTCTTTTTTTTTTTTTTTTTTGTAGCGCAGTGGTAGATTTTTGGGCTCATAAAATACTCACGGGGGCGTCGGTTCGATTCTTTTCAGGCGGGCGAGTTTCGAGTTTCGTTCTTTCGTCTCAAGCAATTGCTGTTTTTTTTTTTTTTTTTCTTGTTATGAGATGCTTTGTATAGACTGTCAGCTGAAGTAGGCCATACAGTTCGTAACAGTTTCCGTGGTGTAGCGCCGCACTTTCCTCAAGGATTCAAGCTCTTAAATACACACGTGAGCTAGGAGAGAGCATGACGTCAGCCTAGTAGCTCTTTATACCCCCTTTCTTAGATACTTGCAAAAGATTTACGCATAGGTAAGAGCACGGTCAGCATATCTGTTCTTGTTCTTTTCTTTATATCTCGGTGTAATTCCTTGGTAAGTTGTTACACCATACCCAACGTGCTTACCTCAAAATAGTACCCTCTCCTGAGCTCTTATTACCTCATTAAAAATATAGTGGGTAGACCTCAAGGCATCTAGCATTGAGGTCTACCCATTATGATTTCAATCGAAGCCAGTCAGAATTCGACGTCGTTCTGACGTCACTGCAACGCTTGCGCAGGAAGCAGACGACTTGCTCTCCGCATACTCCGTGACAAGCTAGATACCCTTCTGCTAGAACTTTCTGCCTTCGATAACGCTTCGCCACACGCGCAGCTAAAATCCGGCAGAAGAGAGTTAGCAGGTGCTGAAGGTGGAGCATCTGCAGTGTTCTTCTTAACTGTCACCGACTTAAAGAGCTTCCCTTTATTGTGTTTAATTGGCGAATCTTCTTTCTGACGAAGGTAAACCGGCGATACGCAGCGCTAGATAATCCGAAAGTGAAGTTCGTTCTCACAGGTGTCACCCTGGCCGAGGTACGTACGCCTAATTGAACATAATCTCTATAAGCGTAACATTGGCACTTTTAAGCACTCTGTGTTTTACGTACGTCTTAAGCGCGAGACATATGCGCGAAAAATCCATCCGATCCGACGTTTGATCCGGCAATACGACTGCCTGATTCGAAAAGTTTGGTCGCTTCAGACGTCGCATCGGCGATGCTGCGTGCGTCCAACGTGCTAGATAGTTTCGCACGGCGGACGGACTGTCGGAATCGTCCAGCCAATGACAGCACAGCTAGCGCGAACGGCATGATGACGTAATGGGTCTGGCGGGACGAACAAGAAAACTGGACTGACCTGGGCGAAGGGAAGCCAAATGCGTGAATCCCGCTGACGCATTCGAGAAAGATGGCCCTAGCAAAAAATGCACGCGCTGGCTAGAAAGCTGAACCGTCAATCTGGAAGCAGAAGCGGACCTCCACTCAAACGCTTGGATCTCAAGCGCGGAGCCGAACGGATCGTCGTGTCGCATGCAAGGTCGGAAGCGCGTGTCTCAAACTGTCGCGTGCGGCAATTCGGAGCGGCGTTCGGACTGTCGGATCGGACGTCGGACCGGACGATTCTGCCGTCCATGTGTCTCGCGCTTTATACGTACGTCTTATACGTCTTATACATCTTAAACGTACGTCTTATATAATTCATTTCAGAACGACGCCTACGCAGTAACAATAACTCGTCCAGACCCAAGGAATTCGTTCCGTAACATCACGTACCTCCTCGCAGAAGATACGCTTGTGAGATTAGCGTGGATAATTAAAACAGAGTATCTCAAAGTTGTGGCGGACGTGGTCGTTTACGTCACAGGGTAAGCATGAAATTTCTGCACGCATAACAATTAAATAATCTTATTTCAACAAATAATTTGATTGCTGCAACTTCGCGGTTGCCTCAGATTTGGTTTAACTCATTAATAGGCTCATCTAAACTAGCAATCCAAACTGCAGGTCACAATACTTTTTTCTCACTAGGTTATGGATGTACCAAGCTTGATTTGAGAAGCTGAAAGGCTCTCCTAGTAACAGTAAAAACGTGACTTAAGATCTTTTTATACAGAGGTAAATTACAACTTGTTCCCGACGAGCTACAACAAAACTACCAAGATGACAAGGCCTGTGCCTTTCTCTCCCAAACGTCATCACTAGTGGGTCCATGCAGCGCCGTCCACCCTTGCGTCAGTGTCGACCCCAGTCCGTCTCGCAGCTTCTCACAACAAGCGCGGCGCTAACTGGTGGCGACGTCAAGACGCGTCAAGACGCTTTGCGGCGCCTCTCGTCAAGCTTCAGCGTGTTTTCCGCTTGGGGCAGGTCGGAGATCCACTAATGATGACGTCATGCGCGGGCCTTGTCTTCTAGCTGTTATTGGTTGCAACAAGGCATCGAGGTAGGAATAAGTGGAGGCGACATACCGGCTCAATCCAGCCAGACGAGAAAACTCCAAGTGAAGCCGGAAGTAGACGTCGCGGTCGATGGGAGCGCCCCCAATGGTGCCCAAGTCGGTCCAATAGAGTCTTTTGGTTCTTGGTCATCGTTGCGGGCGCGTTCCTTCAAACCCAAAGTCTACCCTGGCTTTACCTCCGGTGGCGTCATGTCGCCTCCAGAAGCTTCCTACTCACATGCAAGAAGGTTGGCGTCTACAAAACAGAAACAAAACACGCGCAAAATTAGTTTTTCTTTTACCGCCTGTTTGACTTACAAGTTGAACAACGCTCTCTCAATAGCTATTTTAAATTTATATATAGTAAATATCGTGCCGGGAAGACTAAAGACTGATCTTTCTGAAAATGTGTTTAGTTCGTGTAGCTTGAAAAATTACCGGAGCTCCCGTTTAATCTAATCATGCCGTTTAACACATAAAACTGGTGCAAAAAAGGAAAAAAAAAACTTTGAGTCAAGGGAACGAACACAGAAGGGAACGCTACTACCATCTCGCCTGATCTCCATTTTAAGCTTTTTCTCTTGAAGGATCCTATATTCTAAACCACGTTTAGCAAATATATCCAAGTACTGTGGTAACACACTAGGAATTATTTTTCAACACCAGTATTAAAATCACTTGCTGCGATCATCCGCTGGTTAGTACTAAAGTTGTTTAAAAGACAGTTAAATTCCTCGCAGAAGGCAGCTATACATTGTAGTTGGGAGGTCTGCATATAAGTATCAATATACAAATTAACAGGAACGTGTGATTAATAACGTGCGTTGTGCACGTTATGAATCACGCGTTCGCGTTTTGTTTGTATAGTGATAGTTCTACAGCTTCTGCATGAATGAGTGACACCTCTACAGTCTCTGACCCCCAATCACCCGTGACAATCGTCACCACGGCTTTAAGACTTTTCGTCGAAAGACAATTCGTAGCATTCCATTTGGTAGCACGGCAGTTCGTCACATAGGGCATTTTGCCATAGGGCACCTCATCGCGGTGACAGTATGTCAGATTTGAAATAACTGTTTTCCCGTGCCACTGTTCTAGTGCCTAGTATATTACTTCCAAATCAGAAACATCGGGGTGAGTGTATACTGACACGAATGGTTCGAGTCTCTTTCAATAGCGGGTCTAATCCCTGTTACTTTCGCAATCGAAGCTGTCTGACCCACAATCTGGGTACGACGTAACTAATCGGAAGAAAGCGGCTAATATGCAAGTTTGTCGAAATGTATTTAGAAAGGGTCACTTTACCATATAGATATATTAACTCATAGGGAAATGCTTCGGGCACACGCCTCGAAGATGTCTGGGCTGTAGGTTTCGTCCTAGCGTCAGAGAATCGTTTCAAGGCGCCTTTCTCCTGCTTCTTGCTTCCTCAGCACCCTTGTCGAGACGTCCGCTTGCGGCTTGGGTTAATTTCATTTAACCCAGCGCCCGACCTTTCTTGAGCGACTCCAGCAACATCCGAGCATTCGGTAATGCACAACCGACGTGCGCCCGAAACATTTCATTGTGAATATATTACCGCGCGCGCAGCTGGCGAAGTTGGCAGCGCGCGCGTGGCCTAACGGTTATCGAGTTTGCTTTCCACGCTGAAAGCCAGGGTTCGATTCCTGGCCGTGGAGGCGCATTTTTGTTGACTCTGTGAAGTAATGCTCTGGTAAATTCGAGAAGCATGTTGCTTGTTCGAGCTCAGAATGTTCTGCACGCCGAACCTTCTACGCCGATTATTCCAGAAGCCCACACGTGTACATAAGGGGCTCCGCGTGACAATCTGCTTTCAGTTTCGCCCCAGCGTTCGACTCTTCTGCTACGCCGGCTTCGACGCCCGCGACGCACTGTTATTATCGTTTTTACCCCTTTTATTTTTGGCACAAGTTCGCCACATTAAACGTTTATTTATTCCTGTTTATTTCTTGTTTATTGGTCACCACCCGTGACATTTTTGGTGGAGGTGGTGGGTACCGCATATCCGTGCAGCGCAGCCCTCCGAGTTCCCGCAGTACAAGTCCGAACCCAAGCTCCCGAGGACCCAACGAAGACCAGATCGAGACTCGATCAAGTCGCCGCACCCAAGGGCTACACCCGGAATACGGACTTTTACCACCCAGGACCAGGCAGCCAACGATGGCCAACCAGTCGCAGACGCCCGCCGCTCCTGCCGTCGTCTACCTACCCGTCGCTCCTTGGACACCGGCTCCATTCCACGGCGAGCAGTACGAAGACGTCGAAGACTGGATTGACCAGTATGAACGCGTTGCCCGCCACAATTGCTGGACCGACGAGCAGCGCCTGTACAATGTCTATTTTTCGCTTGAGAGGACCGCCAAGCACTGGTACGAGAATCATGAGTCTTCCCTGACGTCGTGGGACATTTTCAAGACCGATCTCAAGGCTACCTTCACCAACCACCACCGCCGAGAGAGAGCCGAGGACCTACTGCGAGCCAGAACCCAGGGCCCCAACGAGAGTGTCACCGGCTTCGTAGAGGACGTCCTGCGCCTGAGCAGCCGCGCCGACCCTCAGTCCACCGACGAAAAGAAGCTGCGTATCCTGATGCGCGGCATGAAGGACGACATTTTCGGTGGGCTCGTACGCAACCCACCGACGACGATTCAAGGATTAGTAACCGAGGCGACGAACATTGAGCGTGCACTGCAAGCCCGAGCCAGCCACTACCAGAGGCTACCCGGCGTCAGCGCGGTTCCGCCGTCCGCTTGCGACCTTGGCTCCAGCATCCCAAGCATTCGCGAGATCATCCGGGACGTCGTCCGGGAGGAAATTAAGAAGTTCCTGCCTGCTACTCACCAGCCGGCTTCGGTGTCAATAGCCGAAGTTGTTCGCGAAGAGGTTCAGCGGTGCAATTCAACTGGAGGCTCCTGCCAACGTAGCTGCACCCGAGGAGCCCACCGTGACCTACGGCGCAGTGGCCCGACGGCCACCGCCTCCTCCTCGCGCCTATGTCGCGCCGCCCCGACGCCAGACTCCTGCGCCGCAGCACGACCTACGCCGCGACGACCAGCCCCAGTACGCCAGCCAGGAGCCCCGTGCACCCCGGAAGACCGACGTGTGGCGAACGGCCGACCGACGCCCGCTCTGCTACCACTGCGGGGAAGCCGACCATGTGTACCGCCAATGCCCATACCGACGACTCGGGCTGCGCGGGTTCCACCCAAATGACCCGTGCCCCCGGTATGGTGAACGCCCTCGGGAGATCGACGAGTACCTGCGGCGACCTCAGTCCCCCGAGCCTGCGTCCCGCCGAGAGTTCCGGTCGCCGTCACCGCGACGTCCAGCTTCGCCGATGCACCGACCACGACGTGAAAGGCTGTCCCCCCTCGCTCCTCGCCGGGGAAACTAGGCGCGGCAACCCCTGGAGGTGGAGTGCCGAAGACGACCGACGCCAAGATCCTCCACGAACGTCAAGGGGCCCTCACTCGAACGCTACCAGAGACCAAAACGACGCCGCTGCAGTGGTGTCCAATAACCTAAACGTCGTCATCGACGGCCACGACGACGAGTAACGTCGAGATCCGCGGTGAGACGTGCCCTGTGAAGTTCATCGTTCTACAAGACTGTTCCAGAGACGTTATTCTCGGCATGGACTTTCTGTGTGAATACGGCGCCGTCATCGACCTTGGTGAGAACAGATTGACGCTGCGTAAGCCTGTTCCGTCTTCAGAGAAACCTCAAACAGCATCAGCCGCCGTCCGAGTCGCTGCCGACCACGTGAACCTGCCGCCGCGATCAAGTGTTGTCGTACCCGTAGTGGCTGATGCAGCTACCTGCGGCGAAGTTGTTCTTGAAGGCAACCTTCAATTACTCCTAGAAAGAGGAATAGGCGTCGCAAGAGGAGTGACTGAACTTCAGGATGGGCGCACCGTGGTCTTCGTGACAAACTTTCGACGAGAAGCGCAACACCTCACGAAAGGTGCCACTGTAGGCTACGTCGAGGAAATTCGGAACTCCGCCGAAATCGCCGCGATTGCTGAAGAATCATTCCCACCTCAGCAACACATTACGGCGCCAGCGTAGCTCGACATTGACCCCAAGCTTCCAGGCCCGAAACGACGGCAGCTAAGTGGCCTCCTCGCCGAATACAGTGACTGCTTCGCGACGTCGTCGAGGGTGCGCCAAACCGCCATCGCGAAACACCGCATCGTTACCAAGGACGACGCGCGCCCTGTGCATCGATCGCAGTACAGAGTCTCCCTTAAAGAAAGGGAGGTGATCCAGGAGCAAGTTCAAGAGATGCTGAACGACAACATAATCCAACCTTCAAGCAGTCCTTGGGCCTCCCCAGTCGTACTGGTTAAGAAGAAAGACGGGACGTTTAGGTTCTGCGTGGACTACCGGCAGCTGAACGCAGTGACGAAGAAAGACGTCTATCCACTCCCCCGCATCGGCGACACGTTAGACCGGCTGTGCCATTCTCGATACTTTTCATCGATGGACCTGAAGAGCGGCTACTGGCAGATCGAAGTCGACGAACGGGACCGAGAGAAGACAGCCTTCGTCACACCGGACGGGCTATACGAGTTTAAGGTGATGCCCTTCGGACTGTGCACGACGCCAGCGACGTTCCAGCGTGTCATGGACACCGTACTGGCAGGACTGAAGTGGCAGAGCTGTCTCGTCTACCTCGACGACGTCGTAGTGTTTTCCGGCGACTTTGACAAGCACTTGCGACGACTCCGAGCTGTTCAACAAGCCATACGGACTGCCGGACTCACCTTCAAGCCGTCAAAGTGTCGGTTCGCCTATGACGAACTGAAGTTCTTAGGTCACGTGGTTAGTAACGAAGTCATTCGTCCAGACCCAGAGAAGACCCGCGCCGTCGCAGCATTTCCAGTGCCAAGAGACAAGAAGGCCGTGCGAAGGTTCCTTGGGCTATGTGCCTACTATCGGCGCTTCGTTCGAGATTTCGCAAGGATTTCGGCACCGCTCACAAACCTCACGAAGGACGTCGAGAAGTTCGAATGGGCCGAGGGGCAGCAGCAGGCATTCGACGAGCTGAAGCGACGACTGCAGACGCCTCCTGTTCTTGGACATTTCGACCCGGATGCGGAAACCGAGATTCACACGGACGCAAGTAACGCAGGACTTGGCGCGGTACTGGTCCAAGTACAAGAAGGCACCGAGCGAGTCATCGCCTACGCAAGTCGGACATTGTCCAAGGCGGAGCGAAATTACTCCACGACTGAAAAAGAATGCCTTGCGGTCGTCTGGGCGATCACGAAGTTTCGTCTGTACTTATACGGAAGCCCGTTCCGCGTAGTCACGGACCACCAATCGCTCTGCTGGCTTGCGAACATCAAGGACATGTCAGGACGCCTTGCGCGATGGAGTCTCCGACTACAAGAGTTCAACATGACCGTAGTCTACAAGTCAGGCCGCAAGCACAGCGACGCCGACTGCCTGTCCAGAGCTCCCGTCGAAACACCTTCCGACAGCAGCGACGACGATGACGACGAGTGTTTCCTGGGCGCAGTGAACACCGACGACATGGCCCGACGTCAACGAGACGATCCTGAGCTGCGCGCACTAATAGAGCACCTGGAAGGGCGTGGGAGTGCCGTACCACCTCTTTTTTCACGAGTCCTGCCGACCTTCGCCATTAGACCAAGGTGTTCTCTACAAAAAGAACTTCGGCAACAACAACTCGACGTGGCTGCTGGTAATCCCGACCGACCTTCGAGAGGAGATCTTCCAAGCCTGCCACGACGACCCGACGTCCGGACACCTTGGTTACAGCGGGACACTGGCCCGTATTCGCGAAAAGTATTACTGGCCCAAGCTCCCAAAAACCGTCCACCTATACACACGGTCATGCCATGAATGTCAGCGACGAAAGAAACCTCCGACGAGGCCGGCCGGACTCTTGCAGTCAATTCCTCCGCCAACGGCCCCTTTCCAGCAGATCGGAATGGATCTACTTGGCCCTTTTCCGCCGTCAACATCGGGAAATCGCTGGATCATCGTTGCCACAGATTATCTCACGCGGTACGCCGAAACGAAAGCCCTTCCTTCCGGGACTGCTGTGGAAGTTGCCAAGTTTTTCATTGAATCCATCGTCCTCCGGCACGGCGCTCCCGAAGTCCTGATCTCCGACCGTGGAACCTCGTTCATGGCCCAGCTGACACAAGAAGTCCTTCGTCTCAGCCACACCAGCCATCGTCGCACTACGGCGTACCACCCTCAGACCAACGGGCTGACGGAAAGACTCAACAAGACCATCGCCGACATGATTTCCATGTACGTTGACGTGGAGCACAAGACATTTTTATTTATTTATTTATTTATTTACAGATACTACTGCCTTCTCAAGGAGGGCGTTGTAGGACGGGCTTCTAAGCAATGACTGAAACGTACAATATGGGACAAGGCCAGTGCAACGAACATATTAAAGAGCAGAAACCGTGAAACCGACAACCGAAATACTGCACAACAATGAAACGAAACAGTGAGCATCATTACACTTTGCCATGTACATTTTAGCATTTACGCTAGAAAGCGAACAAGACATTGAACGATGTTATATACACAAACGACCAACACAACTTAGTTCGAGATATATAGCTGCCAAACTATTTCAGGAGCAGTGCATTGAAAAATTGGCTAACAGACAGCAGTCACAACAAAATCAAAACAATAAGCAATAAGTAGTCTCGAGGTTATTTAAATAATGAAAAGAGCGAGGCTTTAAATGATTGGATGGAAGTCGTGTTTACGATGTCAAAAGGCAGCTCATTCCATTCAGTAATGGTTTTAGGAAAAAAAGAAAACTTGAAGCAGTCGGTATGGCATTGATAGTCTGTAAGTGATAAGGCATGGTAGCTACGTGTGCTTCTCGCAGATTTTAGAGTGACATAACGTGACCTGTCTATTCTAAACCCATCGTTTATCAGAGTGTATAGGAAAGTGAGTCTGTTAATTTTCCTACGCGTTTGGAGGGGCTGGATACCGGCTATGCTGTATAGGGCACTCACAGAATCTAATCTTTTGTATTTGTTGTAAATGAATCTTAGTGCCCTCTTTTGTATTCTTTCGAGTTTATTTATGTTCGATAATGTGTGTGGATCCCAAATAATGTCAGCATATTCTAAAAGTGGCCTGATGAGAGATTTGTAGGCTATTAATTTTGTTGCAGATGTAGAGTGTCTTAAGTTACGTTTCAGATACCACAGTTTGAACATCGCCTTCTGACACAGCGAGTCAATGTGGGCATTCCATCTGAGATCAGAAGATATAGTGACTCCAAGATATTTGAATGAAGAAACTTGTTGCAGAGCAGAGTTATTTAAACTGTATGAAAAGACCAACGGAGACTTTTTACGCGTTATTGTCATCGAAACACATTTTTCAAGGTTTAACTGCATTTGCCATGTCTGGCACCAGTCACTGATTTTTTTCAGGCTCGAATTGAGATGAGCTTGATCTGCGCCATTTTTAATTTCAGAAAATATAACCAGATCGTCGGCAAATAGGCGAAATTTTATGTTTATGTTATCTTTTACTACGTCGTTTATATAAACGAGGAAAAGGAGAGGGCCTAACACGGATCCCTGGGGAACACCTGAATGCACCGGCAGTAATGATGATCGTTCCTTCTTTACCTCAACAAGCTGTTTCCTATTGCATAGGTAGTCTTTAATCCACCGAAGCACTTTGCCATTTGGTAATAATTTAGATAGTTTTACAAGAAGTTTGGGGTGTGACACACGGTCGAAGGCCTTCGAAAAATCTAAAAATATTACATCCGTTTGCCCCCTTTTGTTAATAATTTCCGAAAAATAATGAACCGTTTCCGTAAGTTCCGTAGTCCTAGAGAGCTTACGCCTGAATCCATGTTGTTCAGAACAAATAACGTTGGTTGTTTCGAGAAAAGAAGAAATATGATTATGTACTATATGCTCAAGCAGTTTGTTGACCGTGCAGAGCAAAGAAATTGGTCTATAATTAGTAGTGTCATCGGTGCTCCCCGATTTGTGGATGGGAACGACTCTTGCGCATTTCCAATCATCTGGCACTGAACCTTCTCGTAGCGATTTTTCGAATAAACAGTATAAATATTTAGAACACCATTCCGCGTATCTCATTAAAAATTCATTCGGTATATCGTCGGGACCAGAACTTTTTTTAGTATCTAGACTGAGCAGAGAAGCGAACACTCCTTCCTCAGAGACGGCAATATCAGGCAGTGACTGTGCAAACTGAAAATCTGGCGAGCTCGGTTCGACACCGTTGTCTTGCGAAAACACACTGAAAAAGTACTGGTTAAAGGCGGTGGACATTTCTTTCCCCGCAGTTACGTCTACTCCGTCAACAATTATTTTATCTAGCTGTTCCTTCTTGGGAGAAATGTATCGCCAGAATTTCCTTGGGTCTGTTATTAAAAAACGAGGTAGTGAGACGTTAAAAAAGTTATACTTGGATTTGCGTATAGAATTGTTTAACACCTGCTTTTGCTCCCTCATCTTGTCAGTATATTCTCCTAGTAGAAGATTGTGTTTATTTTTGCGCAGTTTATGAATTCTGCGTTTTAAGTGAATAATATTACGCGTTAACCACGGTTTGTTATGATTTTTGGAGCGGAGAGTTCTTTTAGGCACATAAAGATTCAAACACCCATGAACTAGCTTTTTGAAATACAACCACATTTCGTTAAAGGGACCATGAAATGATTTTAAAATCGAGTTTCATCCACCGCACGTCGTAAAAGGTGTGAAAAGAAACACAAAAACACAAAAATAGGGAGCCCAAAAAAATTATTTGCTATAGAACTTTTAAAAGAAAACTGGACTCTTTTGCGCCTTCCTTCCTTCGCCTGTTCACTACGATGCATACGCAGAATCGGTGCACGTCAGCCGAATCCACATCGCCTATTGGGTAAGAGCCTACCTCACCAGCACCGCGATCGTAAACAATAAATAGCCGGCGAATGTTTCCTAAAAGTTTTGTTAAATAATATTCAGATCCACATTTTGTAGCATAATTAGAGATGTGTGGCGAAAATTGCCAAATTTGATAATGCTGAGAGCCAAGCGCCATCTATCGTGTGGTAAACGAAGCAACTACTGCGCGTGCGCAGTAGGGCAGGGCCGCCAGTTACTTGGGGGACGGCGACCGACGAACATTTATTTTCTTTGTTTTCCTTCCTCTCAAAACTCTGACTGACTGAACGTTTATTTTTCTACGTGTTCTTCCCGCGCGTGCCGACTTCAAGCAGCAAGAAAACAGTACTGAAAACAGACCACGACGAACAAGAACGCTGGATTCACCGACTCCGACGAAGCGTATATGCCTAGCAGGCATTCCGACTCGGCGCTGCGTTGCTTCGTCGCAAGACCGTCTGCCTACGACCGGCTGGCGTGCTAAATGGAATATGCCCGCGCGACCCTTGTGGACCCTTCCCGTATTATAGTTTGATCACTGACCTCAATTCTAGATTAAGAGGTGAGGAGGTCAATCTCTTCCCCTTGTTTTCCGAGGCAGTGTTGACGAACACTCGTCGAAAGGGGACTCTCGTCGATTCTATCTTCTTGTTTTGTGTGATATAGAGCTGAAATAAACGCCGTATGGATTGCCTTCGTAACACGGTATGTACACTTTGTTATTGGTATGCCATTTTTATTCTGACAGACTGCACGTCACTGTCGACCCCGGTCCAACCTTTCTTTGCCGAGTGTCGCGTCAGTATCGAGTTGCAATCGTAAAAGAACGGTCCCGAAGCGCTTACCAACAGCGCGAATACAAGACTTCCATCAAGCGCGCGCGTCCGCTCCGAGTGTAAACAGGTATTTACGTGGCTCTTGCTGACACTCGTAGTTCAAACGTATCTTTTTTAACGTCGGCTCGCTCCTGCATCTCCGAGGCCGCGAAAAACGCCATCTACGTCGCTTTGCAAACGACTGACACGGGCCGGCCCTTCTGCCAACAATGACGGGGTGGTGACAAGACTCGCTGCACTTCCCAACAGGCATACCGGCGTATGGGACTAGTCCCATGCTGTCGCTGTAGCGCAACATATCTCATTGAATTTCGCTCAGCTGCGATGCGGCGATGAGAGGCGCCGATTCAGGAAATACGTCGGTGACATCAGCGCAGTAAAACCTACCGGCGCACCCCAACTCGTTGCCGCTAACACTCCCATTCTCCTACTGCCGAGAGAACTTCCGGTTCCGGAAACGGTCTACGTCACGGCTTCTTTTGCGGTCAGTTGGAGAGAATGAAAAAGTCGATATTTCAATAATTTTTTGTGTAAAAGTTAATAAACCGAGACGAAAACGGATGCCTGTTCGGCATTCAGTGAACATTGACGGTTTAATGTAAAAGTTATCTGGAAAAAGTAAAAAGGTCATTTCATGGTCCCTTTAACATTATTTTCTGGCGAAGAGTACAGACTAAGAAAAACGTCATGTTTAATTGCAAATTGGTCAATAACACTTTCGTCGAGCGCGTTCTTAATATCGTACACTCTGCGTGTGCTCCTACGAGCAGGACTAGCACAACCTACACTAGAGGGATTATATTCAAAAACAACAATGCGATGATCTGAGATGCCTCCCGAGACCTCACATGAAAAGGTGCGCTTCGCGACATCACTTGAAACAAACACGAGATCAAGAGTATTTGACGATGAACCTTGAACACGTGTGGCTGTAGTGACGGTTTGATACAGGTTTAGATTGAACGACATTTCAGTTAACAAGACAGAATCAGTACAGTTGTGGTTCAAATGAGAAAGATTTTCCCAGCTAATATTGGGAAGGTTAAAGTCACCTGCAATAATAACGTGCTTATTTTTTTTTACAATGGGCGTGAGGTGTGAGTATAAATTTTCTAAAAACGACAAGTCAGCATTAGGGGGACGATAAACACCACCAACAATAATGGGAGGAGAAAATGAGTTTATTCTAGCCCAACAAGAGTCGGTTCCATCAACATCATTCATAACCGTAAAGTTCAGCGTATCTTTTAACATTATTGCGACCCCTCCACCTCGAGTGCACCGGTCTTTTCGAATGATTTTAAATCCGCTGGGAACAATTTCAGAGTCACTGACAGAGCTATGAAGCCATGTTTCAGTGATGACCAGTACATCGGGGTCATGCTCAGCTAACAAAATGTCAAGATCGTCAAGCTTGTTCAAAAGGCTACGAGCCTTTACGTTAATTAGCTGAAAACTACTTGGCCCTGTAAGTTGACGTCAAGGTTGGGAAAATGAAGAAGCTGCATGCAGCCTTTCACGCTGAGCAGTATCACAGTTCCAAACATAGGCGTCACCGTTGATAAGGAGCTTATCATAGACGAGTTTAACCTTTTGTTTGTTAGCTCTCTCGGCTTGGGAGCTCTCCCATAAGTTACGACGCAATGACTGTACACGAACAGAGTAATCTTCGCCAATAGCGATATTAGTACCTTTTAGCTTCGTAACATTTTTCAAGAGGGCCATCTTATCATTGTAGTCAAAAAACCGCACTGTAACTGGTCGCACTTTGTTTCTTTGATTTTTCCCTAGCCTATGCATGCGTTCGATGGAAGTTACCGTGACGCCTAGCATGCTTTCGAAGATGTTCACACTTACATACTCTTTTAAACCGTAAAAGGTCTCTTGAGCTACCTCAGGAATACCATAAATTATTAGGTTGTTGCGTCGTGATCTGTTTTCAAGATCGTCCAGTTTCAGTTCAATATGCGATACGGAAGATGTTAGACCTGTTATTTTCTCCTCGCAATCTTGTATTTTCTTTACTTCCATGCTCAGGTTTTCAATCGTCCGTTCGATAGAATCTAAGCGATTATCAAGTTGTGCAAGCGCTTGATCGAATGACGATTTCCACGTTTTGATGTCCGCTACGTCTTGAGCCATCTTGTTTTGACTCTCGAGAATCTGCGCAAGCAATTCCTGAGTTGTAGGCCCAGGGTTCAGTTCTACATCGCCCGACAAGGCCAACTTGATTATGGAGTTTATAGCGGAAATGAAATCAGAACATGCCTGGGGGCTTGGCAGCAGTAAAAGACAGATGTTATTGCTTTTGTGAGAGTCAGAATCAATTTGACCAACCTGCACGAGAACGAAGAACAGTTTAGGCGTCATGTTGGTTTGCTGCTGCCAAGCCCAGTGGTGGATGCTGGCCTCAGTCGCTTTTTTATACCCCGGAGGCGCTGGCGCTGTAGTCGAAGATGGTCTGGTGACTTGTGACGATGCAACTCTGGGGCTCACGCGGAGTGGTTGTCGATACGACGTGAAGTTTAAGGACAGCAAGTTCACACGCGGCAAGTGTACGTTTACAATCAGCGCTGTAGCGTGGTTGTTTCCTTGGACGAAGTGACTTGTAGAATGGTAGTCGACTGGCCACGGGGATGCCATGATCAGCAGCTGCACGAGAACGAAGAACAGTTTAGGCGTCATGTTGGTTTGCTGCTGCCAAGCCCGGTCACATGGGACGAGGTGTTGCCGTACGCCACCTTTGCCTACAATACGGCCGTGCAAGAAACCACCGGGGTTACACCCTTTCAACTGGTTCATGGTCGCAAAGTGACGACAATGCTGGACGCAATGTTACCCCACGAACCGACTGTCGACGGAAGCGACGACGCCCAGGTGGTCGCCCAACGGGCAGAAGAAGTCCGTCAGCTCGCCAGACTCCGGATTCAAGCCCAACAACGTATCGACACTGGCCGCTACAATCTTCGTTGCCGGGACGTCCACTTCCAGCCCGGAGACAGGGTGTGGGTGTGGACACCGATCCGCCGCCGTGGTCTCAGAGAGACTCCTGAAGCGCTACTTTGGACCCTACAAAGTGCTTCGTCGCCTCGGCGAGCTGAACTACGAGGTGATGCCCGACGGAACACGGACTTCGTCACGCCGCCCTCCACGACCGGAAGTCGTCCACGTCGTGCGACTGAAGCCGTACTACGCTCGATAGGACTGTGGACCTCATGTGTTCCAAATGACTATTTAGTTTACCGTTCTTTTTATTTGCTTTGCTTTGTTTTTGGGTTGCATCGGGACGATGCACTTTTTAAAGGGGGGAGTAATGCCGCGCGCGCAGCTGGCCAAGTAGGCAGCGCGCGCGTGGCCTAACGGTTATCGCGTTTGCTTTCCACGCTGAAAGCCAGGGTTCGATTCCTGGCCGTGGAGGCACATTTTTGTTGACTCTGTAAAGTAATGTTCTGGTAAATTCGAGAAGCATGTTGCTTGTTCGAGCTCAGAATGTTCTACACGCCGAACCTTCTACGCCGATTATTCCAGAAGCCCACACGTGTACATAAGGGGCTCCGCGTGACAATCTGCTTTCGGTTTCGCCCCAGCGTTCGACTCTGCTGCTACGCCGACTTCGACGCCCGCGACGCTCTGTTGTTATCGTTTTTACCCCTTCTATTTTTGGCACAAGTTGTTGTTGTTGTTGATATTTTATTTGCATCAAATACAGAGTACATGATACTGGAGGCTTGTGGAAAAAGCGGTCACAAGACCAGCTTGACAAAGCCACAGGCCCCCACATTGGCATTTGCAGCACTATAAAAAGAAAATTATCAACATACCATACAGATTACAGCATTAACAGAAAAAGCAAGATAAACAGAATAAAAAGAAGCAACAATGGACATACTCAAATTACGTAACAACCACGCGATTGTAGGATATCTTGAAAGGCACCATCAAGAAAAAAAAATAAAAAGATTACTTACATGCACAACTAGTTTCACGTTTAATAATATTACACAGCAGACTGCCAAGGTTACTATTTAGTAACCTTGGCAGTCTGTTTTTCAACGTATCTTGCCCGTAGATTGTTCTGTAAGTGCTAACATTCCAAGGCTCACCATGGCGCGTAGTGTAGGCGGTAGTATTGCTTTGAAAGTTAGCTAGTCCTTTTAAAAACGATGTTTTAGTTTTTACCTCTTGTTTAAAAGTTTTAGAGAGCCGATAATCGTACATTTTATGAATCGGCAATACATTATATTTTACGAACAACTCATGCGTGTGAAAGTAAGACGGAATATTTTCAACAACTCTTAGGAACCGTTTTTGTAAGACATGTATTTTATGTAGATTTGCTTGAGTTGTGGATGCCCAGACTAAGTGGCAGTAGTTAAGCCTAGATGAAAACAAACTATTATAAATTAAAATCATAATATTTCGTGGCAGAATGTGCCGATTACGATAAACAAGTCCGACTATTTGGGACAGCTTAGCGACTACGGAATCAATATGTGTATCCCACGACAAAGTTTCTTGAAAAACAACCCCTAGTACTTTAAAACTAGAAACAACTTCAATGGGTGTCGAATTTAGCATTATTGGTTGATTTAACATGACACTTTTATTTTTACTACGAAATAAGACGGCTTTAGTTTTGTTTATATTTATCTTTAAGCTATTTTGGCACGTCCATTCGTCTAGTTTTTGTAACGTCGAATTTGCTTTATCGACTATCTCATTATATACATTTCCGGTTATAAATATGCTGGTATCATCAGCGTAAATAATCATATTAACATCTGATCCAACAGAGACGATGTCATTTACATACATATTAAAAAGAAAAGGACCCAGAATACTCCCCTGTGGTACACCGCAAGAAACAGGAAGTGGATCGGAGAAATGATCGTCTATACGGACTGTTTGTAAACGATGAAGTAGATAAGAGGTTATTAAGGATGCAGCCTTCCCTCTAAAACCATAACGTTGAAGTTTTTGAACAAGCAATGTATGATTTACATGATCAAATGCTTTAGTTAAATCTACAAAGATACCAAGAACCAATTTTCCTTCCTCGAGTGCGGTCAAGATTAGTTCTTTCTGCGCGAGCAGTGCGGACTCTGTACCGAGTCCTTTACGGAAACCAAATTGAGATTCATTTAGAAGGTTATGCTTCTGCTCAAAGTCAATAAAACGGTTTAAAATTATTCTTTCTAACGCTTTTGAAAAAATTGGAAGTATCGACACGGGGCGGTAGTTTCCCATGTAATTTTTATCGCCTTTCTTATACAACACATTTATATGGGCAACTTGCATTCTTCGAGGAAAAACAGCTTGACTAAGGCAAACGTTAAATATATGCGTTATGTAAGGGGCAAGAAGTTCAACAGCGTGCTTAATTGGTTTTATCTGAAATCCATCAGCGTCTTTAGCCTTGCTGTTGCTTAAATTTATAATTGTAGTGATAACTTCTTTTTCATTTACAGGGTTAAGAAAAATAGAATTCGGGTTGGACGGAATGTTCACGAAGTTACAGTTCGTTACGGTTTTATTGACAATATTCACAAAATATTTGCTAAAAGCATCTGCAAGTGCTTTTCCAAATAACTCACCATCATCTGTGATTATCTTGTTGACTTTGTCGGGGGAAACATTATGCTTTAAGACGGCATTTAATCTTTTCCACATTAGTTCAGAGCACCCTGCCGCAGAAATGAATTGATTTGCGAAGTAATCGCGTCTTGCCTTTTTCAGTTCTTTATCTAGACGGTTGCGACAGGTTTTAAACTTGCGTAATATTTCTTGGTCTTTAGTTTTAATAAATTGACTGTAGAGCTTGTTTTTTTCATTAATACTTGCGAGAAGCTCGGAGTTAACTCATGGCTTACGAATCTTTCTGCTTTTCCTAATACGTACATAAGAAAAACTTTCTGCATATATCGGTTTTAAAATGCTGAGAAATTCGTCATAGGCGTCATTTGCGTCATTACTGTTCAGTACAATTTCCCAAGCTGTTTGTGCAATTTTATCACAAAAGATGGTCAGGTTTGCTTCTGTTATTTTTTGTACTGGGTATGCCGACTGCAATATCTTATTTTTTACATGCCCCTTCGTACAGATAAATATTGGTAGATGATCACTTAGGTCACAGGCAAACACCCCTGCTTTTACTTGGTTCGAGCTTATATTTGTTAAAAACAGATCAATTAGAGACGAAGAGTGCTCAGTCACTCTTGTGGGTAGCATAATGAGATTCCGCAAATTATGAGTCATTAGTAAAAGATCTAGTTTAGACCTCGTTGAATCACTTCTTAGCATATTAATATTCATATCCCCGCTGCAGATGAAATTGAAACGATTTTGTGTAATAAAGTCAAAAATTGATTCTAAGCAATCCAAGAATGTAGCTGCGGTACCACTAGGAGGGCGGTAACAAACGGCAATTACCGTGTTTTGTACTTGAATTGATAAAAGTTCACAATCACTCGTATTTACAGTAAAGTCTGACAATATTTCACAGTTATATTCTTTTTTGACTAAAATGCATACTCCACCGCCGCGGCTACTAGGGCGATTTAAATAAAAGGTACTATAGGATGGGCGACGAAATACATTTGTTTCGTCAGGTGACCATGTCTCGGTTAGCTATATTGCATCAAATTGCAGCCCAAAATTATCAAATAATAGACAAAGATCGGATTCTTTATTTTTAATTGAGCGTATATTCAAGTGAAAACATTTAAACGACCGCAAGAACGGTTTTCCTAGATGCCTTTCAAAAGAATTCGGAAGTATGATTTGCTGGCTGTACTTGCCATAGATAGTCGATTGCTCATCCACATTAAACGCCACATTAAACGTTTATTTATTCCTGTTTATTTCTTGTTTATTGGTCACCACCCGTGACATTATTGTCACGAATGGCAGATGACGAGGCGACGAATGAACAGAAACTAAAAGTGTAATTTGGCGAACTTGTGCAGAAAACAAATACAAAGAGTTACCGTCGCAGGCGTCGAAGGTCGGCGGAGTAGCACGATCGAGCGCAATAAAGAGACTGACTCCGGACAGCCACACGGAGCATCTTTTGAACCCGCGAGGGTGCCTGGAACATTGGGCGTAGAACGTTTGGCGCGTAGAACATTCGCAACTTAATCAGATAACAAGGTTCTTGAACTTAGGAGAACATCTAGCTGAAAGAATAAATAGAAGAGGATTTTGCTCCCCGGCATCAAACCTGGAGTCTCCGCGCCATAGCCAAACACGGTCACCGTTCGGCCACGCACGCACTCGCTCGGCGACGCGCGTGGCATTACTCCTCCTTTTAAAAACGCATCGTTTCGAAGCAACGTGCCAAAAAACAAAACAGGAAAACAAACAAAAAAGTTGCAAACTATGGAGGATTGTAAAACACTCTCCTATCGAGCGTAGTACCAAAACACAGTTCAGAGTCCTATCAAGCGTACTAGAAAATCGTAGTTCAAAGTCCTGACGTGCGTAGTATGGCTTGAGACGCCCGACGTGAACGACTTCCGGTCGTGGAGGGCGGCGCGATGAAGTCCGTGTTCCGTCGGGCATCACTTCGTAGTTCAGATCCCCGAATTGACGAAGCACCTTGTAGGGTCCGAAGTACCGTTTATATAGCCTCTCGCTGAGACCGCGGCGGCGAATCGGTATCTACACCCGTATACCCTGTCTCCGGGTTGGAAATGAACGTCGCGGCGATGACGGTTGTAGCAGCGAGAGTCAAAACGTTTTTTTTTTGGTCCTGAAGTCGGAGTCTTCCTCACTGCCAAGCCTCCTCTTCTCGTCGGCTTATCAACTGGGCGTCGGCGGTTCTGCCGTCTCCTGGATCGTGGGGTAGCATTGCATCGAGCACCGATGTCACCTTTCTGCCATGCACCAGCTGGAATGGTGTCATTCTGGTGGTTTCTTGAACTGCAGTGTTGTAGGCAAACGTGGCCTACGGCAACACCATGTGCCATGACCTATGTTCAAGGTCAACGTAAGTACATGGCAGTCATGTCGGCGATGGTCTTGTTGAGCCGCTGAGTCAGTCCGTTGGTTTGCGGATGATATGCCGTGGTTCGACGGTGTTCGGTGTGGCTCAGGCGAAGTATCTCCTGGGTCAGATATGACATGAACGACGACCCCCAATTTTTAATGAGGACTTGGAGAGCGCCATGTCGAAGGACACCGACTCGACGAAGAACTTGGCTACTTCCACGGCTGTTCCCAACGGAAGGGCTTTTGTCTCGGCATATCTGGCTAGATAATTGGTGGCTACGATTATCCAGCAGTTTCCAAATGTTGGCGGTGGAGAACTACCGAGTACGTCCACTCCAATCTGCTGGAACGCTGCGGTCGGGGGAGCAATCGGTTGGAGAAGACCTGCCGGCTTCGTCGGCGGTCTCTTGCGTCGCTGGCACTCGTGGCACAATCATGTGTAGAGGTGGACAGTCTTCGGGGTGCTTGGGCCAGTAATATCTCTCACGAATTCGAGCCAGCGTACTGCTGTAACCAAGGTGTCTGGACGTCGGGTCGTCGTGGCGGGCTTGGAAGATCTCCTCTCTAAGGTCCGTAGAGATTACCGGCAGCCATGGCGAGTTGTTGTCACCGACGTTCTCCGTGCAGAGTAGACCTTGTCAATTGCCAAAGATCGGCAGGGCTCTCGAAAATATACGGGGGAAAGTACCCCGTCGTCCTTCGAGATGCTCGATTAGCGAGCGCAGCTCAGGATTGTCTCTTTGCCATCGTGCTATGTCGTCGGTGTTCACTGCGCTTAGGAAGCACTCGTCGTCGTCATCGTCGTCGCTGCTGCCGGGAGGTGTCTCGACAGAGGCTCCGGACAGGCAGTTGTTGTCGCTGTGCTTGCGGCCTGACTTGTAGACCACAGTCATGTTGAACCCTTGCAGTCGGAGAATCCATCGAGGGAGGCGTCCTGAAGGGTCCTTGAGGTTCGCCTGCCAGCAGAGCGAGTGGTACTCCGAGACTACGCGGAACGGGCTCCCGTACAAGTACGGGCGAAGTTTCGTGATTGCACAGTCGACAGCAAGACATTCTTTTTCAGTCGTTCAGTAATTTTATTGCGCCTTGGATAGTGTCCGACTTGCACAGGCGATAACTTGCTTCGTGCCTTCTTTCCCTTGAACCAGTACCGCGCCAAGTACTGCGTTACTTGCGTCCGTGTGAATCTAGGTTTCCGCATCTTGATCGTGATGTCCAAGAGCAGGAGGGGAATGGATTCGTCGCTTCAGCTCGTCGAATGCCTGCAGCTGCTCCTCGGCCCATTCGAACTTTTCGACGTCCTTCGTAAGGTTGGTTAGAGGTGCGGAAATCCTTTCGAAATCGCAAACGACGCGCCGATAGTACGCACATAATTCAAGGAATCCTCGCACGGCCTTCTTGTCTGTCGGCTCTGGGATTGTCGCAACGGCACGAGTCTTCTCTGGGTCCTGGCGAACGCCATCGTTGCTAACCACATGGCCTAGGATCTTCAGTGCGTCATAGACCAACCAACACTTCTATGGCTTGAAGGTGAGTCTGGCGGTCTGTATGGCTTGGAGAACAGCTCAGAGTCGTCCCAAGTGCCTGTGGAGTCGCTTGAAAACACTATGACATCTCTGTTATTCTCTGTTATTCTCGTCCTGCAAGCACGGTGTCCATGACACGCTGGAAAGTTGCTGGTGTCGTGCAGAGTTCGAAGGACATCACCTTGAACTCATACAGTTCATCCGGCGTAACGAAGACTTACTTCTCTCGGTCCTGTTTGTCGACTTCAATCTGCCAGTAGCCGCCCTTCGGGCCCATCGAAAAATATCAAGGGTGGCTCAGCCGGTCTAGCGTGTCGTCTATGCGGGGAATCGGATAGACGTCTTTTGTTGTCACCACATTCAGCTTCCGGTAGTCCACGCAGAACATAGGCTTTCCGTCCTTCTTCTTAACCGGTACGAATGGGGAGGCCCACGGACTGCTTGAAGGCTGGATTATGTTGTCGTTCAGCATTTCTTGCACTTGCTCCTGGATAACCTCCTTATATTTGACGGAGACTATGTACGGCGATCGATGCACAGGGAGCGCGTCGTCCTCAGTAACGATGCGGTGCTTCGCAACGGCGTTTCGGCGCATCTTCGACGACATCGCCAAGCAGTCGTACTCGGTGAGGAGGTTGTTCAGCTGCCGTCGTTTTGGGCCCAGAAGCTTGGGGTTGATGTCAAGCTGTGCTGGCGGCGTATTTTCTTGCTGAAGTGGCGAGAATTCTTCAGCAATCGCGTTGTTTTCGGCGGAGTTCCGGAGTTCTTCGACGTGACCCACAGTGGTACATTTCGTGAGGTCTTGCGTTTCTTGTTTGAAGTTTGTCACGAGGACCACTGTGCGTCTATTTTGAAGTTCAATTATCCCACTTGCGACGCTTAATCCTCTTCCAGGATCCAGAAGAACTTCGCCGCAGATAGCGGCATCGGTCATGATGGGTACAAAACTTGATCGCTGCGGCAGGTTCACGTGGTCGGCAGCGTATCGGACGGCGACTGACGTTGTTTGGAATTTCTCTGGAGGCGAAACAGGTGTCCGCAGCGTCAATCTGTAGTCTCCAAGGTCAATGACGGCGCCGTATTCACACAGAAAATCCATGCCAAGAATGACGCCTCTGGCACAGTCTTGTAGAAGGACGAATTTCCCGGGGCACGTCTCGCCGTGAACCTCGACTCGGGCAGTGCACCTTCCGACGGCAGTAATGAAGTGTCCTTCGGAGGGTTCAAATTTGTGGTCCATCCCAGGGCGTTGCAACGTTTTTTTCAGGCGGCGAGAGAGCCTCGCGGACAAGACTGAACAGTCTTCTCCGGTGTCCACGAGGGCCGATGCGTCGTGGCCGTCGATAACAACGTTTAGGTTGTTGGGCACCGTTGCATGAGCGTCGTTGCGATGCGTGGCGTCAGTAGAGTGGGAGCGCTCCGGCGTTTTTGGAGGCTCTTTGCTTTGGGCGTCTTCGGCAACGCCACCTCCTGGCGTTGCCGCGCTTAGTTTTCACGGAGACGCAGGGGGGACAAGCTTTCTCTGCAGGACCGACGAAGGGGCGATGCCAAACGTCGTGGAGATGGTGAGCGAGATCCCCGGGAAGGACCCTGAACTGAAAACGGCGGACAGTACAAGCACTCCTCGATTTCCCTTGGCAAATTGGTCGTTCGCCGCAAACTCTCTCAGCCCCATCTGGCGAAAGCTGCACCGTCTAAACACGTGGGCGACCTCCCCGCAGTGGTAACATATAGGGCGCTGAGCGGCCGTTTGCCACACGTCGGTCTTCCGGGGTGCACGGGGCTGCTGGCAGGCGTACTGGATAGTCGTGGCGTCGGTCGTACTGCGGCGCAGGGGACTGACGTCGTGGCGGCGCGACATAGGCGCGAGGAGGAGGCGGTGGCCGTCGGGCCATTGCGGCATAAGTTAGCGTGGGTTCCTCGGGGGCTGCCACGCTGATGGGAGCCTCCGGTTGGATGGCTCTCTTGACTTCTTTCCGCACTACCGCGGTGATGGAGATCGAGGCGGGGCGACTAGCGGCGGGTAGAATTTTCTCGAGCTCTTCCCTAACGATGTCACGGGCCATTTCTCGAAGGTTTGTTGACGCCGATACCGTCCTGGTCGAATTGGGAAGAGGCCTGGGTCGAAGCAACAGGCTTACCGGCGAGCCGGTTGCAGTGGCTGGCTCGGATCGGACCGACAGGGCACCCTCGATGTTCGTTACTTCGGCAACAAATTCATCGACAGTAGTTGGTGGGTTGCGAACAAGGCCGCCGAAGATGTCGCTCTTCATGTGTCTCATCAGGACGCGCAACTTCTTCTCCTCGGTGGACTGAGGTTCGGCCTTCTGCTCGGGTGGAAGACGTCTTCAACGAAGCTGGTGGCTGTTTCGTTGGGACCTTGATCTTTTACTTGCAGTAGTTCTTTACTCGCAGTCGTCGTTGCTGGTTCGTTACAGTCCTCCTGAGTTCAACCGTGCAGATATCCCATGACTTAAGGGAAGCCTCATGGTTCTCAAACCAGTGCCTTGCAGTGTCCTCTAAAGAAAAGTAGAGGTTTTGCAAACATTGTTCAGCTGTTCACCCTTTGTGGTGTGCCACGCGTTCGTAATGCTGAAGCCAATCTTCCACGTCTTCATAGACGTCACCGTTGAAGGGTGTTGGTGTACGTGGAGCGACACGGCAGGAAAACGACGGAAGGTGGTGTGAAGGTCAACGTAAAAGACAACCGTAAATCCAAAGGCGCGACATACACAGGGTTTCGGTTTCGTCTTTCTTTTCGCTCAGTGATAACTTTAAAGTGAGCGACGTGGCTGTGGCTCGAGCGAGACATGGAGAAAGAAGAACGGAAGAAAGGGGCACGCGAATGGGCCGTGAAGAACGTCGGTCGGGCAACGATTCCATCTGTACTGTAAATAGACGTTTCTTTTTATTTTTCTCTACTTGATGGAGTCCTGTCAGTTATTTTTATGACCACCAACATCCGCAGACCATCGGGGTTTTTAGTCATCGGGTCCCTGACGCAATCGTAAGAAAAGAACGAACCTTCACTGGTGGCACCGGAGTTTGCGAGGACTGGTTGTTCATGGTCTACTGGTCTTTATTTGGTGTTTTTGGCAGTTGATCAAACTCCGGGGACGGTCCCGGGATGCTAGGGCTTCCTCAAATCTCAGGTTTTTCAAATAAATTTGTTTTGGTCGGGCTTGGGTTAGGACTCGGCTGATGAGTCCTCGGAGGGGTGTTCAATATGGGCAATCCTTACCCGCACCTCCACCCAAATGTCACGAATGACATATGATCAGGCAACGAATGAACAAAAACTTAACGTTTAATTTGGTTAACTTGTGCTGAAAACAAAAATCTAATGAGGTAGCGTCACAGGCGTCGAAGGACGGCGGAGTAGCACGATCGAGCGCGATAGTGAGACTGACTCCGGACCGCCACGCGGAGCATCTTTTGTAGCCGCGTGAGTGTCTGGAAACTTCGGCGTAGAACGTTCGGCACGTAGAACATCTGTAACTAGATCAAACGACAAGGTTCTCAAACCAGAACGTAAAGTTGGAAGAACAAATAAACGAGGAGTTCGCTCTCTGAAATCGAACCTGGAGCCTCTGCGCGTTAGCCAGGCACGTTAACCATTCAGCCACGCACGCGCCCGCTTGGCAACGCGCTTGGGAGCATGTATCTACAGGGTAGTGTGACCATTTCGAAATTAATTCGTTTTGACAAAACTTCTATATTTGCCGCTGTCTTCCGATTAGTTTCCGGGGCGACTCGTACCTGGATTGTGTTGGAGTCCCGGGAAATTAGACTGCGTCTATAGCAAAAGCAACGGCGATTCAAACTATTGTAAGGGACTCCCAACATTTGTGTCAGGACGTCCTCACCCGAGGTTTTTTACTTGGGAACAGTATACCGGAACTTGAAAAATGGTACGGAAGAACAACGTACTTTCAATAGTCTGACAAACTGTCACTGCGACGAATTGCCTTTATGGTGATATGCCCTACGTGACGAACTGCACTGCCACCAGTTGACCTGCTACAAATTGCTTTTGGACAAACTCCCATCAGCACACCTTCACAATTTCTTGTTTCGCTGTACAAAAAATAAGAACCAAAACCATTTGTTTCAGACCCTGAGCCAGCATTCTGATAAACATAAATTTATGTTATTTTTGCAGACTTTGTGTTCGTCCGTTTTTTTATCGTTCCCCATCTCAGGGTTTACAAGATGACGATTGATTACCAGCTCGCCTGCACTCTCTCACTGCTTACAATTTGAAGATTATAGTGCCATCTAAGCGCGCACTTTTCATCTGCTTTGCTGCTCTCTCCACGGGTGTCCCAATTAGAAAATGATTGAAATGAGCTTTGCTCTTCTACGAATTATGATGAAATTTATTGTAGTAAACATTTTAATAGATGCATTCTTTCTCCTCTGGAAAGATTTTTCATACAAATGCATACAAATTAGTAGGATATCTTCTTCTGGCCTCCTCCAAAACAAAAATACAACCTAAAACTGACATAAAAATGCCTTCGGAGTCTAGTTGTGTTCGATTTTTTGTCCTCAAGGTATTGCTCGCTTTCTCTGAAACCTAAACAGAGATCCGGGGAATTTTTTCTTCTTTGGCATAGCTAAGATTTAACATCGAGAATTTCGTGATTTTAAAAAGTAGTTGTTTGTGAATTTCGTAGGTTATGAGTGACCCTGCCGCAGTGATTGGTCGGGAATTTCAGCCGGAAGAAAAAAATTCCACGACTGGCCCCCAGTTGCTGTGTCGGATGTATCTCGCACATTGATATAGTGGGAATAGCGTCGTCCTGAAACTGACAATTTCGCCCATAAATTCCGATGGTAGCTTTTGTCGGGTGCCGCCTCAGAATGCTGTGCGAAACGCAGACAATTCAATATATAGCGATGTCATTCTGAGTTTTGTGGCAATTCCCCATTGTAGAGGAGGGTGGGTATACGGGACCGAAATTTTGAACAGATATTTTTATATGGTATTTATTTTAAAAAAAAACAAAAAAACTTTCTACTCTACACGCATAGACGCCTTTGAAGCAAGCTGCAGGCAATAATTACATTGAAAACTAAAATTAAACTGGTTTACCATATACCAAAAAGTGACAATATACCTGTTTTATAATCACAGCTTGGACATGGGAAAGCTGATAAGAGGTGAATTTAGTCCGAGAATGCATGGTAAGTATTAAGTGCATTATCTCTTATATATATAGTTCATTGTCAGTGAAGGTTATATTTTTCGGAAAATATAGCTCGATCGTTTTGTTTTATGTTTTTTTTTTCTCGCCGGTTTGTGATTTCTGGTTACATTTTGCCATGATGTGCAATGTCTCTTCAATTTAGTTGTTTTACCTATTAATACTTCGTGACAACTGAGTCTTCAGGGAAGATATAACAACTCTGCAGTATTTTATTTCGAGCCATTTTAATGCTGCTGTTATCTAATGAAGACGAAAACCGAACAACTGTGGTAATTTAAATTCCTCTGATCAGGTTTCTCGTTTCCCCTAGAATGAACTGTTGCACTTACAATAGACCTTTCGCCGCAAAATACCCAAGCACCAGTAAAGGAACATGCTGCGAGTGCTGTTGAACACGCTAAACATCCTGGCTTCTTCTGAAATAATTTTTTAAAGGAAAATTTTAAAGTAAATAAATATTTGCAAGTGCGTTCGTCAGCATTAGTACGAATTTTTCATGTAGATAAAGCGAGTGTGTGCAGTCATATGCCTACGTTCCTCCTATGTTCTTTGGTACTTGGGTAACATACCTATCTCACCAGTCAGTTTGACATACGCCACCGCTGCCACAATGTCTTGTGGGACCTTTAGTGTTTCTGCACGTGCGACAACCTCGCTGGAGATCTGAGCATGTATACACCACGAGACGGCACGAGTCCTCTTGTACACTGCCGTCCTCCTCCAATGATCTACAGCTATGTTGGGGTCGTTACCCCGCATGGTGAGACCCGAGCTGTACCATATTTCTCTTTTTTTTTTTTAAATCGGCAATGTCCTGCCTAGATCTAAACTTGCTTTCCAGGTTGAACATAATGGAATAAAACAGCGCGAAGATAGAAAAAGGAAGAAACAAACCAGACAGGACAGAGCGCTCTGTCCTGTCTGGTTTGTCTCTTCATTTTTCTATCTTCGCGCTGTTTTATTCCATTATGTACAACGATTACCAACTAGCCCAGCTTTCAACCTTTCCAGGTTGACTTCATGTTGTTCGCGGGAAGGGTTAATAAACGTTTTATCACTTACTCGAGTTATGTAGGTGTCATGCATGCGCCGAACGCTGAGTGAGATCAGTCAATATGATAAACGACCTATTTCTTTATTATGTAAAATCAATAAAGTTGTTGGCGATGTCTTCCGACCAGCTACGCTTAGTCCGGATTTGTAAAAAGTTACATTTTAGTTGGTCAGTAATGGAACTGTTTTTTGTTTTTTATTTAGTATTTTGCCTTTGTTAATGTGCTCTGGGTACATTTTTTTTTCCTTTTTTTTAACACGTTAGCGAATTTTGTAAACAACCGCCTCCCCTCCCCCTCCCCACTTAATCTTCGCCAACTTGGTTTTTTTTTTTTAATAGTAATAAAAGTAAACATGATAAAATGCGACAATATACAAAATATCTAATAAAAATGACAACGTGATTCTTTTTGTGCGTGAATATCTAGGGTGTCTGAAGTCACCAGGCTCGATCTAAAATGAACCGTGAAAATCGACGCCTGCACGAAACAATCTAAACTTTTCGTCAAAGATATGTTTCACAGGTCCGTTTGCTTTTTGTTGTTGTTGTTTTTTTTCATGCAAAATTGCACAGTGTAGCTCCCTTTTTGTGAAAAATAGGGCCAAGGAACGCCAGGTTCAACGGCGGGCTGCGACGCAGACGACTAGTCGAGCGACGGGGCGCGTTTCGCGCACGTATTGATAGATGGCGTTACCTCCTTATCGAGACTGCTCGTGACGACTGCGATTTATTAAAATGAAGATAATATTTTTGTAGTGTACCTTTGGTTGTAAACTAAATGCGAACAATAAAAACAAAACTTAAATTAAAAAAAAAAATAACGCGGTTGCATAACGACGGCGTACTTGCTACCGACGGATATCGTCGCTGGTTGGCTACACCTTCCGACACTGCTCCCGATGCCATCTATCAATACGTGCCCCAAACATGCCCTGCCACTCCACCCGGTCGTCTGCGTAGCCGTCTGCCGTTGACCCTGGCCAGTTTTTTTAACCTATTTTTTAACAAAACGAAAGCAACGATTTGTAATTTTACAAAAAAAGAAAAAACGGACTTGCGAAATATATTTTTGACGAAATGTTTAGATTGCTTCGTGCGAGCGTCGATTTTTACGATCCATTTTAGATCAAGCCCGGTGACTTCAGACACCAGGCACGATTTTTTCAAAGATCACTATATCATGTTCTTTATTTTTAGTAAAATCATGAAGAATCTAAACAAATACAATGCTATGACCGGCTACTGCACAGTAAAAAGTAAAGAGACCATGCAGACACCAAAAAGAAAGCTAAAAACAAAAACAAAAAACAAGCTTGAAAAATTGTGTGCAAATAGTAGTTTGAATCAACAAGCGCTATGACATTCACAGCTTCCTCAATGCAGTAAACATTCACGACAGACCACCGGTTCTCATTGCAATGTTAAGACTAGGATTGGCAATGCGCTATTCAATTTGAAGAAGGTTTGGCATAAAATATTTATGAACTACTATTGTGACGCAACGGCCTTTTTATTTTCACAAATCTTAGGACTAGCTTACAATGATGGTCTCTGTGGATCAAACAAAGTCGCCGAAGTCGAAGATATTCCAGGATCCTTTAGGTTGATCGACATCATGACGCACGAATTGGGGCACATGTAAGTCGATACTGCGCATAGCAGTAATAAGAATTGAACTTGGCAGAACAAAACAGAATGATGAATGAATGAATGAATGAACGTTTAATACAGAAAGTTACATCCAGCCCTTTTGACTTAAGATATCTGGGTCGGGGGATGATGGGTTAGGTAGGACATTGAGGGCGGTTTAGATGAATGAGGAGAGACCTGCTGACTTGATAAAGCCCAGCGGGTAGTCCAGGTTTTCCTTGGTGCTTCGCATCTCCAGTTGGGATGATCCATTATGACCATATTGTTGGTCTTCGAGCACTGGAAATTTGTTTTTCCCAGAACATGTGATGTACGCCTTTAATGACTTGGCATTCGTGGCATTGGCTGTCTCAATGAGGTCCCGGTTTCTTTCTGTTGTGTATTCTTTTCCTTGACGCATCGTGGCTGTCCCGGTGTGGAGTCTATGTAGACAGACCCTACCCCATCGGCCAACGAAACGAACGCGGTTAAATCATTTCGCTGCCGTGTTGCTCCGCTTTAATATATATATTCATTTTTACCCGTGCTGTACACACTCCCATTCTAACATTACAAATAACAAAGTACCCCAAAACCAGCACATAATTGTTGAAAAAATATTTCCATTTAGGAACACGTAAGGTTTAAGTATACTGCCATTATTTCGATTAAACATGTGCACCACCCCTACGGGTTCGAGCTGAGCTAGTTGGGTCATGCTTCTGAATGGTGCTAGCTGAACCTATCAAGAAGTTCTGAGAAATGGGTGGTCGCTAAACTAACAACTCTAATAATTATAATAATAATAAAAAAAAAACACTTTCTTTTTCCACCTACCATATAGGCGCTACTTTCCGGATTGAAATTTCTATGCCATGCGTTTAGTTTTAATTTATAATTATGATTTATTATACGGTAGATATGCTATGTAGACTAAACTGGACGTTGCATTAATTAAAGAACACGACAACATGCTTCATCATTAAACTACCTCTCAACAAGACACCTACCAGTCCATTGTAGAGACTGCCAATGAACCGCAAGGTTCACAACATCAAAATCATTGAGAAAACAAAGACAAGCTTGTCCGCGACGAGAAAAAAAAAAAGTTATTTCGTGGGACCACCCCTCCGGGAATATAAAAAAGTTTCGCTTTTTAGACATTTCAAACAGGAGTGTAGCGAATACACAGCAGTGAATAAAAATAAGGCTTTTATTAGTTACACAGTTCTTAGGCCAGCAATCATCAATTTTTGTTTCCTTATAAATTTATGGGATCACAGAAGTAAAGAATTTATTAGAGGATTAAAAATATCAACAAAAAAGTCACCAAAGACAGCGACTCATTCTGAAAAAAAAAAGAGAAAAAGAAAAAACAGTCACACGAACCTTGCGGCACAAGTTATTTATCCTAAGCAAATGCCTGTGGCTTGTGGTGCGAGAACCTTCACCGGGTATCTAACATGTGCGTCTTTCAAGCCTGGCCTAAAGGGGTACGGAAACGAAATGTCAGATCTTATTTCTTTGTTTAACCAGAAACTACGTTGTGTCAGCACCTTAGAAATAACAGTCTTCCGCTCGTAAACGCACGAAAACTAATCTTAAAGCGACTAAAACGATTCCTCAATATTTCATGGTAGGTTGGATGCCAATGTAGTTATGACGTTGAATTCCTCCCGCCCCAGCGCCACTCACGGAAGTACAACGCAAATGTATTGTCAACTCGGACTTGAATGGCATCGCAAAGCTTGGCGAAGAAATCCACTGTGGTTCCGCAACGTGCGTTTCACACCATCAGGATCAACGTTCTTAGCAAACTCCTCCAGCAAGCGCCTTTAGGACGTCGTAACAGACGCCGTCCAAGACGCCATTCTCGACGTCGTTCTCGACGTCGTTCTAGACCTCGTCCTTAAGGTCGTCTTAGGCGTCCTTAATGGCACATGGCGGATGATTAGATTATCGTCGCACTCCGCCGCTGCTAGCTTTGCGTGTGTTTCACGAGTGGTAACGGGGGATCGGTGGCCGAGTGGGCTAGCTTACACCAGCTCAAAGCGCGTGGAGCGAAAGCTCGCGCTGCTGAACCCAGGGATACCTGGGTTCAATCCCCCCCCCCCCCCTACCCGTTTCGACCTGGATGAGCATCGTACCAGCACGCTGTCGTGTATCACTACTGCGCGGTGCACGTTAAAGACCCTAGGCTAGCGGTTGTACTGCACTGGTTAAATTGTTCAGCTACGGGGGGTGACTCGTCGCAACTTTGAAAATGGCTCATCAACTACACGGTGTATAAATATCCACACAATTCTAATTATTTTCACGAGTGGTAACTTTGGCGCGCCTCCGTGTTTCCCACGAGCTTCGAGCTGCTCTAAAAAGAGTTAGTTTAATGGTTTTGACGACGCCCAGTACGTTTCTAATTTGAACCTTATGCATGTTTTCACTAATTGAAAAGTTAATGAACGAATTTTTATTAATTAGCCGACTTATCGCAAAGATTTGCCACCCACCTGATGCCCCCCGGCCGTATAACTCACTTGCACGAACAGCATAAGTAACTTTCAGAGCTTTTTCTAAACAAATCTGTAAAGCTTAAAAAAAAAACTCTATATTAAATATTTGCATGGCCAAAATCTGAGGTCTCAAAAAAAAATATTACTACTTGCACTTACTGACTTGTGGCACAGTCACACATTCTAATCCCTTCCAATTTGCATTGAAATTAGCGTGAAAAGTACGAAATATTCTATGAAATTACGAATATTTATTTGTAACTCCAATGTATTGTGTTTAACTTACGAAGATTCATGCACTGAGCGTTAGGTTTTTAATGCGATAGTGTTAAGGAGCTCTTTTCGCAGAAAAGCCGGCCTAGGTGGCGTGACAGAAAATCCGACCTTGGTGGCGTGACAAAAAAGACGGCGTCGGTCGCGTGACGCGAAAATCCTGATTGGTGGAGAGGGTCATGACGGCACAGCCACGTGACCTTACGCGTGGAAACAAAAAATAAGTATTCCATTTGCCTGAAAAACACTTGGAGAATTTCAGGCACGATTCAAACCCACGACCCTTCCGGTGCAAGCAAGACACACCACTAACTAGACCATGTCCGTTTTTTTTTGTTTTTTTTTAAGGATATTTTTAAGCAGTTTGTGTCGCAGAGAATCCGGCATCGGCGTCGGTGGCGTGACGGGAAAATCTTGATTAGTTGATATGGCGATGACGTCACAGCTACATGCCATCAAATGATTTCACTTTATAAAGTAATTCATTTGCCTTAAAACAAAATCTTACGAATTTCAGGTGAAGGCGGGATTCTAACCCACAATTTTTCGGTTGGAAGCAGACACGCTACCAACTAAGCCTTTTTTTTTAATTCAAATCTTATTATGTTTTTTTTTCTTCTTTTTTTGTGGCACAGGGTGTCACAAAATACATAGCAGCGTTTTTTTTACCGCAAAAAATAAACTAGGCAACGCCGAACGCTCATTCTCCGCCCAAAGGTAGCGGTAGAGGTCACAGCCAGATGCCAAAGTTTCAGCCCGATCCGATACCTTATTCAAAATTTATAAGCGCTTTTCTGAAAAGTTCAATGGGAAAACGGCGGCCGACCGAGTTTTTGAATGCATGGGGCTCTATGGGCACCAGAAGCCGAAAACGGGCAAAAATGAACTCCATTTTCCCATTGAAATTTTCAGAAAATCACTTATAACTTTTGAATAAGGTGTCCGTTCTGGCTGAAACTTTGGCATCTGGTTGTGACCTCTAGCCAGACTTAGGAAGTATTCTGTTACAAGCAACAGATTACTTGTAATCCATTACTTTTTCAAGTAATCTTATAATTGCCACGTTACTTTTTTTCGGAAGTAATTTGCAATGTAATTTTGTTACCAAATATTGTTAACGGATTATTACTTTTTAAAAATATGAGCATAATACTAGAGCAATACGAGCAGCACATTCAGCAGCATAAGGAGAGCAAGTTCAACAAAAGAGAAAACATCAGGAAGGCGTAAATAGCCGAAAAGAAAACACGATTTTTTTTTTATGACCGGTCGCTATAAAACCACTAGAAAAACAGGCAAAGCATGTACAAATTTACAAAAGACAAAGGTCAAGTAAGACAACGCCGAATAGGCTCTCCGTCGCCTTCCATCGTGTTTTTCTTCTTCTCCCGGGCAGGAGAAAGCACTTAGTGTTTTGTTTTTGTCCTTTACACCATTTCGCCCTTTCCAACTTTTTCGACGTCTCCCACCACCTGCACAAACATCAAACGCGGGTGCGTACCCCCGTAAGCTAGCGGGATGGCGGGTATGGCTGCAGCTTTTGGTGCCTTCGGTGCCTTGTCAAGCTTACAGGTGACCCGAGTGCACCTACATTCTTTCTCTTAGATACAATATTTTATTTTTACAAGGACTACCATAATACGGGTGTATGAGAAATGAAAAGTGGTGTTTCAGAACATTTTGAAAAATATCAAAATTGTTTCTATTGTTTTATGGATAAGAGTACGGAAAAAGTAATGTGAAAGTAATTTGTAACGTAACGAGTAAAGTAATCCGTTGCTTTTCAGCGAAAGTAATTTGTAATGGTAATTCCTTACATTTGAAGCTTGGTAATTTGTAATTGTAATCCATTACATTCTGCAAGTAACGAGCACAAGTCTGCCTCTAGCGCTACCTTTGGGCAGAGAATGAGCGTTAGGCGAAAGTTAGTTCATTTTTGCGATAAAAAAAAAGCTGTAATTATTTTTTATGACACCCTGTCCATATGAAAAGCCCCAACTCATGTGAGCGGAGGCGGATCGCACTTGGCGTTCAAACTGTTCTCAGAGAGTATAGGGACCACGAACAGGTTACATACCCATACAGAAGTGACCCCAGTGGGCACCATAAAACGTTTAGAAGCTCTATCAAGACAAACGTTTTTGGAACGCCTTCCAGTCATATCCTGCCCACTCTCTTGCACTGAAGACTGAAAAAACGTATTGGAAGTCATAAACAAAATAGCGCCGCGCAGGTTTCCTACCAACTGCTACCAGGTGATGATCTGTCCTTGAGCGCCAGATAGCATGAGACCAAGGAGGTCTAGCGTCTCGAGACAGCTTCAGTCTATGTCATTGCCGAACTCCAAACTTTTACAGCTTTCCTATTCTGGGTAGAGCTGGACCTGAAGCGTTTGCCTTAGCTGGGCCCAGAGCAATTGAGCATTCGTGCAATCAAAGAAGACATGTTTAGGTCCTCGCCGTAAAGGCATAGTGCACAATTCGTTGACCATGGAACAAAGAAGCCCTTCTTGTCCAGCCATGTTTTGACGGGTAAAGCCTCAGTGTTGAGCTTAAAGAAAACGTCTTTTGGGCCAGTGTGAACGGGATAGCACGAAAGCCTTTTAAAAACACTGCATGATGTGCCACGATGGTTCGCGCGGTACATGGGCACGACGCGAAAGGTTTTCGATGCTTGCTTAATATCTTTGTAGAATCTAAACGTGCAAGCTCCCTTGGACCATTCATTATGCACCGGCATCGACGGAGCTGTGCTTTTTCCGCCATGCTTTTGAATTGCTTTCTGTAAATGTTCATTGCGTTGACTGAAAAACAAATCTTTGCACTTGGAGCTTGAGTTTAACATTAACTGGACCAAGACCACACTTCTCCGAGCAGAAAAACGAATTGCTGCGCCGCATGCGCTCGAACTTAGTCTCATTTGTAAACAGCACAGACCCGGTTCACTTTCTGTGTATCAATCCTTTTACAGACATCGCTTGTGCCTCGTACCAAACGGTAGGAACAAAATCCAGAATTACAAACCCTACTACGGTTAAAGAAAGAGAACTATTTCCCAAATCAGTTCTGTGCTTTGGCATGCAAACCTTTCAGATGGATACCCGCGGCACCAGTCCTGAGGCACCCGGGGGTAGAGCTTATGCCCAGATAGTTAGTCACTGAGAAGCTCCATGAAATGTCCAGGAAACTCTCTCCCAGGCTCCCAACTGCGCACCGGTCGATTTCTTTTCGTTCAGTCGAGCACCCGAAACACTACAGGAGTCAAAAACGTGTTTCAGTGCTAGACTAACCTCACTGTGTGAGGAGCACAACAGAGCTAAGTCGTCTGCGTATGCAAGTACCGTTAGCAGACTTGGTGCACAGTTGAATCCTGATGGCACTGTCGTTGATGGCGCGCCGGCATACTGGTTCAAGATAAAGTGAGAACAACACCGGCGACATAGGGCAGCCCTGACGAACCGATCAGTGAACAGGGATAGGTTTGGTGAGGCCTCTGTTGACCTTGATGTTGGTCGATATTGTAACCGATGGATTGGCGAGACGGGGACTGACGAAGGTACTTAACGTTAAATAAGGCGAACTTGTACCAAAGCAAACGTTTAATAACAGGCGTCGAAGGTGAGCGTCGATGACGGCGAAGTGGCAGGATCAAACACTGGAGAGAGACTCACTCCGGCTTGGCACGCGGAGCCCCTTTTGTACACGCGTGGGCTTCTGGAACAATCGGCGTATAAGTTCAACGCGCAGAACATTCTAACCTAAAATCAGCAACACAGTTCTCGAATTTACCAATTTACCAGAACATCACATTACTGAGTCAACAAAAACCTGTACCGGCGGCCAGGCATCGAACCTTGGCTTTTTGCGTGAAAGACAAGTGCGTTAACCGTCAGGCCACGAATGCGTTGCCTACTTGGTCAGCAGTGCGCGCAGCATTATTCCCCCTTTTAAAGAAAACGCATTGTCCCGATGCAACACAAGACGAAAACAGAGATACACAACAAAAGGACCGCAGAATCATGAACCACAGTTCACAGTTCACTCTTTGACGAGAGTCCAAAGTTCCATCGTTCGTAGTATACGGCTTCAGCCGGACGATGTGCACCACCTCGGGTCGTGGCTGGTGTCTTGCAGATGGGCGCGTTCCGTCGGGAAAAACTTCGTAGTTCAAATCGCCGAGGCGTCGTGTGATCTTGTAGGGTGCAAAATAGCGTTTCAGAAGCTTCTCACTGAGACTGCGACGCCATATTGGTGTCCACACCCAAACCCGGTCTTCGGGTTGAAAGTGGACGTCACGGCGACGAAGGTTATACCGACGTGCGTCGACTCACTGTTGTTCTCGCATCTTGATTCTTGCCAGTTGACGAGCTTCCTCCGCGCGTTGACAAAGCAGTTGAGCGTCGTCGTTGTCAAAGTCGGTTGGCACGTGAGACAGCATGGCGTCGAGCATCGTGGTAACCGTCCGGCCGTGTACCAGTTGGAACGGCGTCATTCCCATGGTTTCTTGACCCTCTGTGTTGTACGCAAACGTAACGTACGGCCACACCTTGTTCCACGTCTTGTGCTCTACGTCGACGTTAGCCCGTTGGTCTGCAGGCGATAAGCGGTAGTTCGTCGATGGCGGGTGTGACTCAGCCGAAGAACCTCTTGGGTCAGCTGTGCCATGAAAGATGACCCTCGATCTGTGGTTAGCACTTCAGGTGCACCATTTCGAAAAAGAATGGACTCAACGAAACATTTGGTGACTTACAGCGCTGTTCCTGATGGAGGGGCTTTCGTCTCGGCGTATCGTGTAAGATAAACGGTCGCAACGATAATCCACTGGTTTCCTTACGTCGATGTTGGGAACGGCCCAAGTAAATCCATTCCGACCTGCTGAAGTGGCATAGTCGAGGCAGATATCGGCTGCAGTAGTCCTGCTTGCTTCGTCGAAGACGTCTTACGTCGTTGGCACTCATGGCACGATTGTGTATAGAGATGGACGGTTTTCGGGAGTCTCGGCCAGTAGTACTTGTCACCAACCCGGGCGAACGTCCTGCTGTAGCCAAGGTGTCCAGCCGTCGGGTCGTTGTGGCATGCTTGAAAGATTTCTCCTCGCAGGCTGGCCGGGTTGCTGGCTCTGAAGTTCTCCTTGATGAGCCTGCCTCGCCGCAGAATGAAGCTTGAGAAGTCTCGGGCCCAGGCTCGCAAAATTAAGGTTCTTTGACCATCGAGGTGCTCGACCACGGGGCAAAGTTCCGGGTCGTCTCGTTGAAGTGCTCCCATGTCGGTATCTGTAACTGCGCCGGAAAAACGGGCGTCAAGGTCGTCGTCGGTGCAGTCGGGAGGAGATTCGACTGGGGCCATAGACAAGCAGTCGGCGTCATTATGCTTGCGGTCAGACTTAACCACAGTGGTTACGTCGAGTTCTCGCAGTCGAAGACCCCAGCGAGCGGGGCGTCCTGACGGGTCCTCGAGGTTGGCGAACCCACAGAGAGCGTGGTGGTCCGTGACAACGCGGAACGGGATCCCGTACAGGTACGGGCGGAACTTAGTTAACGCCCAAACGATCGGTCGTTGACTAATTTTGCTCTGCCTTGGACAGTGTCCGGCCTGCGTAAGCGATCACCCTCTCTGCTCCTTCTCGTAGCTGAACGAGTACCGCACTGACACCAATATTGCTGGCGTCCGTGTGGATTTCTGTCTCCGCCGACTGATCAAAATGCCCGAGGTTAGGGGGCGACTGGAGCCTTCGCTTAAATTTCTCGAACGCTTCTTCTTGCTCCTCTCCCCACTAGAACTGCACGTCGTCCTTCATCAGATGCGTCAGCGGTGCAGACATCTGTGCGAAATCACGAACGAAACGTCTAGTAGGCGCACAACCCAAGGAATCTTCGGACGGCCTTCTTGTCTGATGGCTTTGGGAATTCGGCGACTGCGGACGACTTTGCAGGGTCAGGGTTTACACTCTGAGCACTCCCGACGTGGCCCAAGAATTTCAGCTCACCATAGGCGAACCGACACTTGGAAGGCTTGAGTGCCAGCCTAGCAGACTTGATAGCCCGTAGCACGGCTCGCAGTCGTCTCAGGAGTTCGTCGAATTCGCTTGCGAACACCACGCCGTCGTCGAAGTAGACGAGACAGCTTTGCCATTTCAAGCCGGAAAGGACGGTGTTCATTACGCGCTGGAATGTTGCCTTCGCAGTGCACAGCCTGAACGGCATTATTTTAAATTCATACAGTCGGTCCGGCGTGACGAATGCCGTCTTCTCACGATCCTGTTCGTCAACCTCAATCTGCCATTACTCTTTCTTCAAGTCCATCGACAAAAGGTATCGGGCGTGGTGTAGCCGGTCCAGGGTGTCGTCGATGCGGGGCAGCGGATAGACGTCCTTTTTTGTTACTGCGTTAAGCCGGCGATAGTACACGCAGAACCGCAGGGTTCCGTATTTTTTCTTCGCCAGGACTACTGGGGAAGTCCACGCACTGTTTGAGGGCTGGACAATGTCGTCATCAAGCATTTCTGACCTTGCTTCTGGATGACTTCCCTTTCTTTCACGGAAACTCAGTACGGTGGCCGATGCACAGGAAGTGCGTTGAGTGGTTATCAGCAACTATTCGATGCTTCGCAACCGTCGTCTGGCGTACCTTTGATAACGTGCAAAGAACTCATTGAAATCGGCGTGGAGGTCGGTCAGCTGTCGTCGGTGGGGAAGGGGGAGGGTTGAGTCAATCTCGAGCTCTGAGTATGACGCTGTCTCTCGTTGCCACGAAGGGTATCGAGTCTTCATGGATTCTGGCGATTGCGGCTGTATCCTGGAGTTCCTCTGTGTTCCACAGTGGTGCCTTTTGTAACGTACGCTGAGCCTCTTGTCAGAAGTCCGTTACAAGGACAGCGGTGCGTCCATCTTGGAGCTTTGTTGAGCCTCTAGCGACACCGATCCCTTTGCCTAGGAGCAGTTGAACATTACCTTCTAGCAGGGCGTCTCCGCAGATTTCTGTTTCAGTTCCGTCGGGCACTAGCACACTCAAGCGCGATGGCAAGTTCACGTGCGTAGGCAGTACACGCACTGTGGCTGAGCGGCCGACGTTGTTTCCTGATCCTCGGCCGTCATGACAGGTTTCCACACCGTCCTCTGGTCGGCTTCCAGGTCGATGATGACGCTGTATTTGCAGAGAAAGTTCATACCGAGTATAACTTCTCTTGCACAGTTTCGTAGAACAACAAATTTCACCGGGCATGTCTCACCGTGAATCTCGACGCGAGCGGTGCACCTCCCGACTGGTGTGATGAGGTGCCCACCGGCTGCTCGTATCTGTGGACCATTCCATGGCGTCGTCACTTTTTGAAGGCGGTGGGAGAGCCTCCCATTGAAAACGGAGTAATCTCCTCCGGTGTCGATTAGAACAGACGCGTCGTGGCCGTCGACAACAAAGCTCAGGTTGTGTGGTACCGGTGCAGTAGCGTCGTTTTTTCGTGCAGCGTAGTTACAGTGGGGGCCTTCCGACGTTCGTGGAGGACGTTTGCGTCGGTTTTCTTCGGCAACACCACCTCCAGAGGCTGCCGCGCTTAGTTTCCCCGGCGAGGGGCCAGAAGCGACAGGCTTTCACGGCGGGGCATGTGCATCGGCGAAGCTGGGCGTCGTGGTGATGGCGATCGGTATCTTCGGGAGGGAGCAGGCGCTGGAGACAGTGCACGATGCAGGTATTCTTCGATGTCTCGCGGTCGTTCTCCGCTCTTTGGGCGTCGCCCGTGGGGCGTCCGGCGCGAACCCGCGAAGCCCGATCTGCCGGTGGGGCCATCGCCACAACACATGGCAGCTTCCTCTTAGTGGTAACACATCGGGCGTCGGTCGGCCGTCCTCCAGATGTCCGTCTTCCTCAGCGCAGGTTGCTCTGGGAGGACGTACAGCGGTTGCCTCGGTGCCGGAGGCTCATGTCGCAGCTGAGGCGCAACGGGCGTTGGTCATCGCGGGCTATTCCGGCTTAGCTCAGCGCCGGTTCTTCGCGAGCTGGGGCGGTGATGGGAGTCTCCGGCTGGAAAGCTCGCTATACTTCCTCTCGTACCGCCTCGGCAGTCGAGATCGAAGCCGGGTGGTTGGGAGCCGGCAGGAGCTTCTTGAGCTCGTCTCGGACGACTTCGCGGATGATCTGTCTCAGGTGTTCGATGCCAAGACTATCGACATCGGAGCGAGATGGTGAAACAGTCGAAACCGTTGACACACCGGCGGGTCGTTGATAACGAACAGCTATGACCGACAGCGCTCGCTGGATGTTGGTCCCTTCGGCCACGAAGCCGTCAACCGTCGAGGGGGACAGCGAACAAGGCCACCGAAGACTTCGTTCTTGACGTCCCTCATGAGGAAGCGCAACTTCTCCTCTGCGGCTTGCGGGTCGGCCCGTGTACACAGTCGTAGCTCGTCTTCAACGAAGCTGGTCACGCTTTCGTTGGGCGCTTGAGTCCGTGTCTGGAGCAGTTCCTCCGCCTTCTGTTGCCGGTGTTGGCTCGAGAAGGCCCGCTTCAACTCGGTGGCGCAGATGTCCCACGAAATGAGCGACGCCTCGTGGTTCTCGAACGAGTGCCTCGTGTGCCTCCCAGCGAGAATTAGAGGTTCTGGATGCGTTGCTCAGCGCTCCATTCGTTGTGGCGGGCCGCCAACAGTGCCATCTGTCATATTTGCACATAGTAGGGTTCTACGGTTACCGTCAAACGGCTTGCTCACACTCACTCCAAATGGTCCAAGTCATTATCCTTATATAGAGAAAACGCATTTTAGTACTGTCAGATAAGTGTACATGTTTTATCTTCCCTTAAATACTCAAGGGCCACTCTATTATTCGGCTCAGTTAGTCACGAACCCAATCGCAATGACGCCATCTTTTCTTCGAGGCGCGGGCCGATTTCGATTTGAAGCGCGCCAGTTTTACTGAGCAACTTTAGAATGAATGAAACCCACGGTAAGTGACCATGTGCTTTATGCACTCTACCATAAATGCAGTGCATGAATTTTAATGTCTTACTTCTTTGAAATTATATCCTTCAGCAACGCACAGTCGGTACCTCATAAACACTTTTCGTGAATCGTACACTGTTGATTGCAGTTGATTGCCCAGCATTTTAGCCCAGAGATGTACTTTATATTTCCAATAATAGAGCATGAGAAATATATGTAGGATGGCACTACCTCAGAATGTCCTGCAGCCCTCCGGGATGGTTTGTCATGTAGCGCTGCTAACGCCCGTCAATACCTTCCAATATCATTTCACCAAAATGTTGCAGTAACCCCTGACAAGACAAGTACATCCAAAGGCCATCCCTGGAAAATCCCATTGTAATATGGCAATATCAGAGGGTCATGTAGCAATATACAACAGATATTCTGGACACATCCTTAGGATATACAAATGGCTACTTTGAGTTTGTCTCAGGAATTCTCCAGATATTCTCAAAGTGGCCATTTGTATATCTTACGAATGTCCCAGAATACCTGGCGTATATTGGTACACGTTCTTCGGATGTTGAAATATCACAATGAGATTTCCCAGTGACGGCCCTTGGATGCACTCATATTGTCTGGTGTTACTTCAACATTTTGATGTAACGTTACTGGAGGGCCGTTAGCAACGTTTGGCAACGTTAGCTGACGATGTTCCAGTAACGATGTAGTTAACATCTGACGATGTAAGTAACATAACTGACGATGTAGGTAACGTAACTGACGATGTAGGTAACATCCAGGTAACGTAAGCAGTTACGTTACTGCAACATTGTGGTGTAGCGTTACTGGATTGTAGAATCGGCACTCGTTAGAAACGTTAGCTGATAACGTTCCAGTAACATCGTGCAGCTAACGTCCAGGTAACGTGTACAGTTACGTTACTGCAACGTTGTGGTGTAAAGTTACTGAATTGTAGATTCCGCGGTTGCTAGCAACGTTTGGCAACGTTAGCTGATAACGTTTCAGTAACATTGCGGGTACATTTTGTGCTACTTTGGGGTCCGTGATGAAGTACAAATATGACAGAGTGGCGTACGCTATTTACGAGTGGCTGTTATATATATCATGGTATGGGCGACCATATAATAAAATTGCGAAGGCTGACCTTATGTACTCAGGATAATGCCTGTCACGTCAACTGCACTAAACAACTGAGCCGTTCAACACAGCTTATACTACAGGACCTCTATATATTTCAAACTTCCCAATCGAGCTCCATTTTTCCCATCATTTTTTAGAGTATATAGGTACGTAATTATTAAAGGCTCTGCTTTAGTGAAATAGCCAGACTTGTGCCGAAAGCGTTAGAAGTATTTTTTTGCTTTTATGTATAGCATGTAGCCTAACACATTTAAAATACTTTAGACGGTCCGCAAAATAGTTATTTCAACGTATCGCGCTGCAATTTACTACAGAGGTTCAAGCAGTTCGCCTCGTTCAAAAACGAAAAGAAGTAGAAAAACTTGTTCTGGGCAATCTACGCCGCCGCTTCGCAGACGATGTACGGGTAGAGAGAAGTGTTGCCGACCGATGGCGTACGCCGCGTCGAGGGAGAGCCGGCCGATTCGGGTTCTTTAGCGAGGTCGTCTGCTATCAACCCGAATCGGCCGGCGCTCCCTCGACGTGGTATACGCCACCTGTCGGCAGCCCTTCTCCCTACGCGTGTATCGTCCGCGAAGTGGAGGCGTAAATTGCCCGAAACAGTCTGTCTTAATGCGAAAGCATGAACTGTCCCAGTGAGCGCAGTCGGCGTTGGCTGTGACCGCAAAAAACAGGCATCTAAATAAACGACAGTTAAAATGGCTGCGACGCGTCATATCGGATGCTTCGTCACGGAAGTTGGCGGGGAGCTCAAGGTCAAAGCGGACGTGTTCAGAAATAAAAGCACAAAGAAAAGCACAGCAACGCAGATGCATCGTCACGGAAGGCGTGGAGGCGGCGGAGTTCGCCGGGCCTGCGCAGGGGGGGCGTGATCTCGCCGCCGCAGCGCCCTGTGCGATAGGAAGACGTGGCTCGGAGCTTGTAGGAATCCGCTCCGTGTAAGAATGCTTTCGCATTCCTTCATCGTAAGCAGTCTTAAGTGTCATCCTGTAATTTCTTTTAACAAGGCAAGTTGAATTTCTTCTTATTGCAAACCTTCGACATTTGCTTGCACACTCTTTAGTAAATTGCAGCGCGTTACGTTGAGAAACCGATTTTTGCGGCCGTCTAAAGTGCCTTAAAAGCGTTAGTTTACACGCTATGTTACTTTATTTCGGCAACTACGTGAATACTTGGTTACTTTTTGAGATAAAAAAACGAGTAATATAGTTTCGTTCGTGTAGCGGGAGTAAGGAATAATGTAGTTAGTTACTTATTCTTCTGGAGACTAACGTCTCCAACACAAGTACCCAACCTAGTTTTCACCCAAGCTCGTTCCTGGACTTTCAAGGCAAAAAAAAGAAAACGCTAAATAAACAATGCAATATATGTGCACAAGGTAAGTCACTATAGTTACAGCTATCGCTGAGCGAATGCTTTAAAAAGCGAGGAAATATTATTGATGCCGAATATTGAAGGGCAGCTACTGCTTCAAGAAACGACACATTCAGAGTAATGAGAATTTAGCGCGGTCAAAAGGCATGTTCACTGAAGTGGTTTAAAAGCCTGTCGCAAGCTATCGGCAAGAGACGAATAAAGCGAGTGCTGCAGATCTCTGTTTTTACTGCGTAGAATTATGAAAGAGAAGTTGCGTCGCACAATAGAAAAGCGTAACCTCCTTTTATTCACACAAATTTTAGATGTGGCAGCCGCCATGATGGTGAATATCCAAATACATGTGATCCTTATCAGGGATACATTATGGCCCCTGTTGGACGTGGCGTAAAAAACTACCTATTTTCCGACTGCTCAATACAACAGATTACAAGTTTTATGAGGTAAGGGTTTTAATTGTGTATAAGTATCGTACAGAATTTGCATGTTAGCAAGATGATGCTCGTAAGTGTTTAGAGCTTGGATTTACCAGTTAGCTAGTTAGAATTACATGACATAAATTTGTAATATCACCTTCGCAACGCATCAGAGATGAATATCTGCTGCGTTTTCGGACGTACCTATTCCATTTATTTTTTTTACTTTTTTTTTCTTGTATGCATCGAAAACCCGCAGCTCCTGTAAAATCATTAATGCGGGGGACAATGTTTTATAATAAAGATGCGCAATCTCGAGGAACATAAGGTCTGCCGGTCGTGAGTTCATTTCCGTGATGGTCCGCGCAAAGGAAAATTGTATATAAATGAGAAAACGATAAAAATCTACATATTACCCAAAGAGCATAATACGATTCAACCGTTAGGTCCCATACGGTTGTACCAACATACGTACGGTGGTGCCGTGACAGCTAGTAACCAATTTGCACCTGTAACCTTAGGTGCCTACGACTTGCATATCTAGGAGCAATAACTGTTGTAGTTTCCTTAAATATTTTTATTTTGAGCGTTACCGAAATTTGTGCTGCAGGCAGCATCGGTGTTTGGAGTCGTTTGCATTATAACATAGTGGATGAAGTTGATAAATTTAATGAAAACAGACGATTAAGTTGTCACTGTTATTTTTATATTATCAACCTTGTATAGAAACCTGACCGAAGACTGCATTAACGTGGCATCCAATGTGACTATCCCGACTGACTCCCGGGAGCTTCCAGGAACCAACATGAGCACGTCGGTTTTATGCCAGAGGCTCTACCCCAATGGAGGATTCGCTGCGCAGGTAAGACACAGAACACGATGAGGGCTGCACTATTGTTTTAGTACACCAAGCCCGTTTATGAATCTTCAGGGTGGAACACGATAGCTGCTAGTAACAGAATTGAGTTGAATTTTATTTAGATTCTTTTAGGCTAATCCCGGTATCAAGATAGTGATAAACAGCATTTCTGCCCGTCTGAGGCCTCTATTCCACGTAATTTGCAGCAGCTACATGAAATTGTAAAAAAAAAAAAAGTATTTAGACTAAAAAAACATATGGTGCATTCATGTCTACTAAATGTACACGCTTCTCTAAACAAAAAATAAAAAAATGTTAAGACTTGTTCAACAAAAAGTCGTCATAGCTTTTCTTTGCATATTGAAAGAACATAGGACACAAACAACTATTTGGACAATCATTGGAGAAAAATGTCATGTTGAAGAAATCATTTCTAAATTCTCAATAAATAATAAATATTTTTTTCTAAATAAATAAACTACTGAATAAAAACTTCGATCTTAAAACAAAAGAAAAACACAAAACAAAAACCATCATTGAGAGTGCAGGCGGGTTGGTGGGAGTTTACCCATTAAATGGACCCTGAAATTAAAAAAAATCGTTTAGGGGCTTGGATGGGACACATAATTGTTTTGCAAAATTTTCAGAGCAAAAACTTTCTTTTAGCCCTGCTCTGGGTTTTGCCCAGGGCTTAGATCACTAAGCACCTTTTCTCGACTTTCGTTGCTTGGAGAGTTGAGTTACGTGTCAAATGGTGGTTGCAAATTTGTTTTTCCGTGCCGTAATAGTATCAATCGACAACTTTCTTATGGTGAATTCCGCTCGCAGATCTCGAGCGCTCCAAAAGCGCTCCATTTGGAGCGCGCATATTCCACTCGCAGATCTGGCTCGAGTTGGTCATCTTCCGCTCGTAGATCTCTGGCAGCGCCCGCTCCACGGAGCGCATCAAACCCCGCCGAACTTGCTCTGCGGAATTTCGCAGATCTCTCCGGAGGTTGACAGAACGGCCCACGTGATTTCCGTCTAAATCAGCGGTGCGCATGCGCGGCGAGGTTGGAGAGATCGGCGGGCCGATCGGGTCGTGGAGTTGGATCTGTGCGGGTGCGTCGGTTGTTTACGCGGGATTGTGACGGCTCGAACGTTCCTACCTCGCGTAGATCAGGGATACAAAGCCGGGACTGTGGAGCGTGGTAAATCGTAAGCGCTGACATCTGTGATCGTGAGAGGAAGAACGACAGAAAAGCCGGAGGCAGACGCAAGGTTAGGCCTGTTCATTCTGCAGCCATGATTGTATACCTTTTTACACTGCATTCCGCCGGCGTTTTACCGTGAAATAAAGCAAGAAGTGATTAGGCAACGACCGCGCAAGTGATTGTTTCTTACCTCTGTGTTTATTAAAGTCGTACCAGAAATCTGAACTCCACCGCTGGCAATCGCTGTCCGTGCCCCGCCGCTTCAAGGCGGCCGAAAGGTATGCGACGGTACCGAACGCGGACGTATTCGTGATTTGCGACATGGGCGCCGTGGTATACGTATAATTTCGCCCGGCCTGTGTCGCGTGTTATTTCTGCATCTAAGCAGTGACAATCGTCACTGGTCGTCGGAAAGATCGGTCGGTTGAGGCGTTGGTGGGCTTGTCAAGTTCGAGCACTGGCCATTTGGAACGCCGGAGGGGGAAGCCGGGAAGCGGTGGGGAGAGGTGTGGGGGAGGTCGCTCCAAAAATGCAAGTTTATCTTCCCCTCGTCGATTCGGAGCGGGTCCCACGGAGCGGAATTTTGCCTCCCTCGCGGATTTTTGAAAGCGCTCCGGATCTACGAGTGGAATTCACCATTAGAGCGCAGCTCTTAAAACACATGTACCGCGAAACCGTCCGATCCGATGTCCGATCAGGCAATACGACGGTCGGACGCGGCTTGTTTGGTCGTGTCGCAACGTCGGAACGGCGTTGCGGCATCCGACCGACTGTCCAGGGGTGGTTGTGGTGGTCGGAGGCCCGCAGCCAATGACGACGCAGGTAGCGGGAACGTCATGAGGACGTCACGTTTTGGGGAGCGGGCTATTCAGGAGCAATGATCCGGTTGCGAGTCCCTCTTTCTTTTCTTGGCATTTGCGGGGAGAGGAGGAGAGTCCGCGCACAGCTTTAGTCAGCGCTCAAAATGGGAGAGCGAACGCGTGCCTGTACCTTCCACTGCATTGCCAAGAAAGGGTAGGAAGTCAGGCGACACACATGGTCACGGCACTGGGTGGAGCCGGTCGGAATCGTCGGAACGACGCGTCGCAAGCTCGGTCGGAAGCATGTGTCTCGGATAATCGTTTGCGGCCAGCCGGAGCAGCGATCGGACGTCGGATCGGACGGTGGTCGAATGAGCTAACACACACCAGCTGGGAGCACGCGTTGCGAAACCTCGCGCAGCAAAACCCAGTGATCCTGGGTTCTACTGTTTTCATCTGGATGAGCATCGAACCAGCGTGCGGTCGTGTATCACTACTGCGTTGTGCACGTTAAAAATCCCAGGCTAGCGGTTGTACTGCACTGGCTAAATGTCTCATCTACAAATGAGACACCAGACGCCCATTGGGGCTGACCAACTTCCGGCTGTATAAATATACACACAACATTTTTTTTTTCTTTTGCACAAGTTTTAATTATTTTAGGTAGTGCTGAAGAGCACGATACTGTCAGTGCAAACAAGCGAACCCGGTGCTTGCTATTATTGTTTCTTGGAATCACGAAGCTGTCATGTAAATTACCAATATGGTGGGAGGGTCTCATTTGTGGCACCAACCTGAGACGGAAAATCAGTACCCTTTCAAAACAAAACAAGCAAAAAAAACGCCTATATATATATATATATATATATATATATATCAGGGGCGCCCAACCGAATTAAAACAAGCTCACAAAAATATCAACCCCCCCACCCCGGCCTTTTCTCCTTTTTTTCCTCTATTTTAGTTTCGCCCTGAGAAACAAATGCGTCCCCGTAGAAATACAAAGTGGCAAAACAAAAGGATTGGCTGTCGTAGAGCGCAAGCCACGTCTAATTCAAAGCGTTCAGCGGCATCCATCTATCCTTGTAAGCACTACGCATCCATGCATGCGTAGTGGTCACAACTTTCGAGGCAGAACCGGAAAAAAACGTGCTTGTTTATGAACAGCCAGTCATAGTCCGTTGCTACTCGAGAACAGAAGGACACCGAGGCATTTCCTCTTTCCACGTTAGCAGAGCGAGTACTGGAGAGGAGGAGAGCGGATTGCAGCGTTTCCTTTGCAAATGTGGAAAGAGGGAATTGACCCGTCTCCTGCTCTTCTTGAGTTAGCATAATAAAAAGTTCAAGAAAGCTTAGAGATTTACGTTTCAGTAAAGCTATCACGCAACAGATAAGTACACTAAATGGACTCATCAACTTTGACTAGCAAAAGACATTCAAATTTCTCGATGGTAACCGCATCTGCGCCGATCGCCGAAACGCTCGCACTGATACGCCATCTGTCGACACAGTTCGAAACTCTCGCTACAGTTACTGCCGGGGGTGCTGATTTACTCTCGAGCCAAGGTCCGAGAGCAACTCCTTACCGAGAGGAGATTAGCATTCAAGGACTCGGGGGGAAAAGAGTGCTGATCCGTGGAGGGAGTTAAAGGAGTCATGAAACGCTTTTTCAACTTTTTTCTGTTTAGCTTTCCTCCTCAACTCATAAATCACGCATTGTTCCAAACAGTTCAAGAAGTCGGAAAGGGGGGAGTCCCCTCTTGCTCGGAATCTCGCTTGACTAGCCGGACACAGCCATTGTCCCCCTAGAAGATTGGCCCGTCGCTCAAAATTCCGACTAGTTGCTTTCCCCACCCCGTTCACCCCGAAGCTGACAGTGCTGTGGAAGCTACGTGCTCGTTGGGCCAGCCACACATTTTCCACGTGATCATGCTCTCTCGCGCATACCGACCCGCAGAGAATGAGGTCAGGTGATGAAAGGGAGACGGCTGATTGGTCCGGCAAGCGCGTAGCTTCCACCGCCATGTCAGCTTAGAGGTAAAGGGATTAGGTGAGGTCCGGTGTCGTGTGACGTGCGCTTGGGCCCTGGTGACGCGCTGCGGGGGCCCGGTTATGGTGGCTAGTAGCCCGGTGACGCGCTGCGGGGTCCGCGGATGTATCACAGTGAAAAGGCGGAGAGTTTACGAAGGGAAGGAGGTACGAAATAGTCCGCTATGTTTTGCAAATTTTCGTAGCGATAGTCAGGCCTCTGACTTTCTACCTTTGTTCTTTTGGCCCACTGAACGATGTGCTATTAGTAAAATCCCAATATAAATTGATTTACTCCAGCCCAAAATTCGTTTCATGGGCCCTTTAAGGCAGTGCAACTTCGCCCACTTACCCTACTTTTACGCCCTTTTTTTTTTTTTTTTCTTTGAGTGTGAACAACCCTGCCGAGCCTGCGCAGACGCTCAAGGACGTGAGTCGAAGCGCGAGGGCGTTAAACTCGAGGTGTAAGCAACACGTCACATTGAAGACATTCGGTATAACAGTCAGGTCCTTCAAAGGAAGTGCGAATGTGACCGTTTCCAGAGATCTTTGGGCGCATCCGCCAACTCAGAGAGGGGAGGAAAGAAAAAGGCGCCTTCTTTGGGGTTCTTTCGCCCGTTCAGTCGCTCAGGCAGTGCTGGTTCGGCTTGACTCCCTCCACTATTCCCGCGGCTTAAGGGCCGTTCACACCCTTGCGACCGAGTAAGACTGAGAGAGACCAGACCGGTTTTTAAGCCTTTTGCGACTTCTTAGGACCGGATGCGCAGCAGCGGAGCTGGTCCTAAGAGATCGCAAGAGGCTTAAAAACCGGTCTGGTGTCTCTCGGTCGTACTCGGTCGCAAGAGTGTGAACAGGCCTTTACCTTCATATAGTCTTCATGCCTCACCACTGCGCAGATGTTTAGTTGTACAAAAGGCGGAAAAAAATGGTTCAAATGCAAGATTTTGTAGAGTCCAAGCAGCCTTTTCCAGCCGATGTTAAACACACCGCGCTTCTTGTCCCGCTTTCAAAAGCCCCCTTTCAGAAACCTACGACGCGAATCCCCCGTGTCAGGTGGCTGGGTCCTCAGCGTGACTGTGGGACGTTTTGCTTCTAAAAAAACAGTAAGTGTTCATGCGAGATTGTGTAACGTAATCATGCCCTGCCCGGTACCCAAGTAAAGAATAAATGGATAAAGCTTTCCGTTCTTCAGGCGTGCGCTATACACCTTCACGTCTTGCGACGTTAAAAGAGAAAACAATAAAATATATACATATCAGTCACTGTTAAAACATTTAAAGCGTGCGAAATGGATTCCTTACCACGACAGAACCCTGACGAAACGCCTTGGTAACCAACCGTGAACTATCCTGTTTGCAGTGCCCACTTCGTCGAAGGTTCGTACACGTGCTGAATTCAAAGAAAGTATGTTTCGAACGTACCGTTACTTACCTTTCGACGGTGCAGGCGAGCCTTCGCGATATCAAGACTGCCCGGATTTCACCCCGCCCGAGTTTGTTTACACGGCCCCGGGTACGGCGATGCCCCGTGCGCTCGCGCGGCACAACACGACGGCGAAGTGACGAAACGCAAAACTGTCGTCTAGCAATAAGCTTGAATAATTTAGACGCTGAGTATGAAATCAGCTGTTTGTAGTGGCCCGGCCTCAAGAACGAAGTGCACTATCTCCGCACAAGGTGGCTAGTTGGGTCGGGATTGAAACTGGTCACCATTAATTCCCCTACATAACACTCTGCCTTGAAAGTCGATACGTTTTAGGTTACTTGCACGACGCGACACCGAGGTGACGATTGAGCGGCAATCCGATCATTGGACGACGTTTCATCGACAGATTGTTTCATCGACAAATCGTTTCATCGACAGCTCAAATTAGCTTTTTCCCTTTTTTTTATTTTTCTTTGTAATGGGCTACATCAGAATGTTGCCGCGGAGTGGCGTGTGCGGGTGGGTCAGGTAGGTTAACATTATTCATAATGAGCCGCCGCAGTGTGTCACTGCGAAGCGGCGTAAACAGGGCGGCCGAAGGGGATGACACGCACCTCTGTGATACACGCGCAACGAAATGTCTCTACGGCGTGCAATAACAAGTGTCGATGAAACGATCGTGTCCAAGAAACGTGCGTGCATGAAACGTGTGTCCACCAAAAGTTTCCCGCGAAAAGTAATACCACGAAACAAGTTTCGACGAAACGAGCGATCCACGACTGAGTGACTCCGAGTGGACGGTATGAATCGATGCGGCGTTGGCGGTTTATCTATCTTAAAGGTATTAGCCCCGAGAAGTTCGCGTGGCGCCCCCTTACGGCGAACCGGGGTGACGTCACGGCGAGGAGAGAATTTTTCTCCGACTCGGCCCGCTCGCCCTGTGGAGGCTGTGACGACGCTAGCTGACGGCGCGCTCGTTTCTATTTAATTTTTTTGGCGTGTTTTTCGTAGGAAGTGTAAATTTTTATATGTGCCTTTATTGAGGTATGGCCTGTAGCTACAGGCGAAACTTCAACCAACATTTTAAGCATGGTTGACAGGGCAGGCTACGCATGAATCACAGCCGGTATATGAAAATAAAGAAATATGGCCACAATTGCAGGAGCATCACTATAGATTTACATTTTGCACAATAAATGCTGCTGATGGTCTGAATGAATTGGCAGGTTATGTATATTATTTTTTTTTTGTATCTCTGTTTTTAAACAAGATCGCCGAAGCAGAAAAGCTGCATGCTGCTCGAGCAACATGTTAAATACAGCCTGGGCCATGAAGAGAGGATTACAAGTAAGACAGCCCAAGTGCAGGGGCAAAGTAAAAAAATAAAACAAGGAACATTTATTATATACATTGCTCGCATTTGACCTTTGCTGGATTCGGATAGTATTTCAATGGACTACACGGGTGGTATCTGTGGACTTGTTTATATCAACACTCAAGTAATGCATAACAAACGTAAGCGAAGGTGTCTAGCTCGTTATTAGCCCCTTAAGCCCTAAAATTGACATTTTACTTAAATCGAATTGTCCTGAAGCTAAAACACCTGAAGCTTTTCTCCCACAGACTGTCGCCCTTCACAGGTTCCACATTTTCTGCTGCTAGTGCTGCATCTACCACTGGACAGACGTTCAAATGCTTGATTTTACTCCTGTTTTCCTCTGATGTCAGAGAGTCCAGCTCTAGGGAGTTTGCAGGCTGAGGAAGCTTTTGGGGACCTGCAGCGGTGTTTCTTTTAATTGGAAATGACAATTCAGACTAAACGGTGTATTTTCGGAATACCCAAGGCGGGAATAAAGAATGTCAGGAAAAAGTTTAAACATTCCATATTACGGCACTATTGCCGTGCATTGTTTGGCAGTTCAATACATATACAGACAACTGGGGGCAATTCGACCGTTTTTGCTGCTACCATACAAACTAATTTCTAGTAATTGTGCAGCTTCTAAGAAATATTCCTGCATGCGTGTGTAAACTATATAATTAATTCACGAAGAAGCTACATTTATTTAAAACAACCCTGTTCCATGAGCACTTTCAAGATCATCAGACGCAGGGCCTTTAAAACATCTGCGAACCAGCGCATGCAGAGAGGCAGCGCAGAGTCAGGGTCGCGAGATAATTTGCCGACCACCCAAAGGCCCATGATATAAATGCCCCTTCAAATGCCTTGAAAGCGGGATGTAATATCGTCTTAAATCATGAACGCGCAAGGAGCAGAATCCCAGCGTCTGAAACACTCGCGCCACCGCTTCACCGACCCCTCGCAAGATTGCCTTGTGTCGTGTGGACGGACGGGGAGGTTCATCGGCGGAATTGCCTCCGCCGATAGCTTTCGGGATTTTTAACCCAATTTTAAGTTAAAAAGGACAAGCAGGCTTATAAAATGTACGGAAGCACGTCAATATCGGCCTAACTCAACGTCCTGTACACCCGGTAAACGAAGTCCAGCTCCTCGAAGAGCTTGCGGCACACAACGCCAAACCAGGAAAACCGGTGCTGGGAAGCGAGCCGATGCGAGATCGCGGAGCGGAGTACTCCCCCTGACGTCACGGTACACCTCACCCAATCCGGGCGCGGCGACCGCAGCGACGCTTGTGTTCGCTCTCGGGGCTAATAAAGACGAACAAGGAGTCCGCATCGTAGACAACGGCTTTCGTTAATCCTCGAGGGTCGTCCCCAGCAATATCGAAGCAAAGAGGCGCCCGAAACGGCGACAGAAAGTTACGTGCAGAGTGGCGAAAGTCGGAACAACGCCATCAAACATACAGATAAACTCACGGTCCGGGAGGCACGCGCGCTGGCGTGGACGACGGAGTGACGATTCCGGAGACCCGAAAAGTGTTTCGAGCGATTCTTGCGAAAGTGCACCCCGATCATGACCAAACTAAGGGCATTAGACCAAACTCTGAAAAAGGCCCATTAAGAGGACAGGAAGTTCAGGAAATCCGCCACCAGGATTTCTTTTATTTTCTCGACTCCTAATGCGCCTCGTTCAGAGTTTGCTAAAGTTTGACTTTTTCACAGATGCTAAAGAATGCTGTCGAATTCAAGAGCTTTTAAAGCAGTAGGTCTATAGACCCAACCACGCTCAAGGTCGCGTTATCAAGATCACGTAACTCTCATGGCTGAAGTGATAATGGCTGAAACGAAGGCTGCGTTCTCAGGGTCATGTAACGTCCCGTGGCTGAAGCGAAGGTTGCGTTCTCAAGGCCACGTAACGCCCCGTGGCTGAAGTGATGGTGGCTGAAGCGAAGGTTGCGTTCTCAAGGTCACGTAACGCCCCGTGGCTGAAGTGATGGTGGCTGAAGCGAAGGTTGCGTTCTCAACGTCACGTAACGCCCCGTGGCTCAAGCGAAGGTTGCGTTGTCAAGGTCACGTCACGCCCAGTGGCTGAAGCGATGGTGGCTGAATCGCAAGCTACGGTCGCGTAAGCTTCTAGTAGATCATATGCGAAATGTAGAGCGCCACCTAGTAGCGCACCGAGAACTACTCCCGCCATCTTGGTAGCGGTGAGGAAACGAAACCAGTGACCCGACCGCAAAGACCCCATGTAAACGAGCGACCGCGCTTCGTGCGAGAGAGGCGATGCCAACGCGTTGCTGCCTACCACTGCGGATGCAGCGATAAATCTTCGATTCGTGCGTGGCGTGAACGCAAACGTGATCAAGGTTCACAGCTTTTTTTCTTATTTTATTGATTACATAAGACGCAGCTTTTGATTGAAAAAAATCGGTGACAACGCGAAAACAAAACATGCGGACGTTATCGCGCGGCGGGAAGCCATTTACAACTACTAAACTGGAATCTATACTTTTCACGATGTTGTAACAAATTTTTTCTAAATTTTTTTCTTGTTTTTATGCGCGTTGTAGTGTCGGCTGGCGTTTTTCTTGTTGCGCAAGGAGCTTCATGTATGCGGACGAGACCAAGGCGAGGCCAAAAGATGACAGTTAGAATAATGTACGCCACCAACCATAGTTGAAGATGCGTATGGTTAGCAGAGAACAACAGAAGCTTAAAGCACCACAAAGCCTTCATCTTAATGTTATATAATTTGTTTTAAATGAATTACTTTGGAAAGCCTGAAAACAATCTCAGTGCTTCGCAGCGATTTCTATACACTTGATCTGGCGCCGGTAAACCAGGTTTGTAAAAGAGCTCTAAGAATAAATAGGAAAGTTTGTTGATATGATATTCCTGAACATTTAAAGCGCGGCCATACAGAATAGAAAACACAACAGACACGGACGACGTGTCTGTTTGATGTCTTTTTTTTCGAACGCCGCGGTGGCGGCGAAAACGTACGTTGCGGCCGTCGAGTTACCACTCGACGTCCGCACACATTCCACCACGGACCGTGCCAACTTCATTTCACAATCTTATTTTCTGTTTTCTTCTTATATTGGTCGCAACTGAGGTAAATATTTGTTTAGTGCAAAGAAGCTCGGTAAGTATAGTTTTGAGAAAGTCAATTCAACTTTGCTTGAGGTCAATGCTATCTGAAACCAATTTGGGTTTTTTGCAACGCCTGAAAAATATTTCCCAGGGCACAGTTTCCTTTAAAAAAACCACAAAGCTTTCCATCAAAGCTAAAAAAATCTTTCGCTAGTATAAAAAAAAATAATGTTGATTTGCGTGTATTGATGTGGAGCTGCCCACCCCTAAACAGTACTACTTCATGCTTATTCGCATCGAAAAAAATACTTTCAGCCTTTCCACTCTCGTTAAGAAGGAAGACCAGCGAAGCTGTACTATGGTGTAAATGAAGTATTTATAAATGTAAGGATTAAGGCGTGATGGGGTATTTGGTTATGTGATAACCGTTCTCTCCCCGGTTGTCTTTAATTGTTATACCACATCAACCGCCGAAGGCTCGTGAACGGAAGTCGAGGCGCCACTAGTCGTCCCTCCAGTACGGGTGGGTACTTGTAGCCGTTCACGGTCGCGAACCGGGGCACCACGCCTTTGAGCAGGGAATCCCGGCAGGTTCTGCACGCCGGTTCTTTGTAGACGTCCGCCGACTCGATACACTGCCGCAACGCGCACGCGCCCGTTTCCCGCTTCTTTTTGTCCGACACGCCGCCGGTCGTGGGTCTCCGGCGAATCAGAGTCGGTCACACACGGCGCACGCCACGTGCTCCGTGTGCGATCGACTCTGATTCGCGACTGACTCTGATTCGTGGAGAACCTGTTTGGCGTCACGCCGAACAGGTTCTTCACGAACTCCCTCCGGAACCTCGCCGTCGCATCCGGGAACTGTTCAGCCGGCGTGGAGTGCTGTCGTCGCCGGGCCTTGCGTTTGCGCTTGCGCTTGGCCTTCGTGGTACGATCATCGTCCGTGGCGTTGGCCCACCGGCGCCGTTTACATCGCTGGTTCTGTTCTCGGCGGCGGCTTTCCAGGCGAGCGATGTGCTCTTCTTCCGCAAGGGAGTCTGACGCGGTGAACGCAGTGGAAGTCGAGGCGATAGCGGCTTCGCGTCGGTTACGGAACCATTCGCGCTGCTGCGTACGTCGTCGCTCCTTCCGCACCCATTCTTCTTTCCCCCAAAAGGGCACGCGGCCGACCCATTCTCAGTCCAGACCGCAACTGATAAGAGCGCAGGAAAAAGCGCGCAAAACAGACGAGGACGAAGAAACACACGTGACGAGCGCTGCTCTACCTTTTTTGAGTAATTTGTACATGTCTGCAAAGGCTCGCCCAATCAGTTATTGCCTTACTTGCGATATCAGCCTCCCGCTGAATGGCGGCGCACGGTAGGTTCTCGCATCCGGAGGATGATTTTCATGAGTTGGAGAAGCGTCAGGTGCGATCCTTTGAAAAAGAAACCGCTCCGTACCGAGACCTCGCCCCGGCACTGAACTTTGACCGGCTTCCTCTTGGGCACCTCACGAGTCGCCCACACACCGCACCCCCCCCCCCCCCCCCCCCCGTCCCCATGTAGCCATCCGCAGATCTAGCGCGGACTTGCAGCTTGTCATCGCAGCTTCGCACTCTGGACACGCACGAAAACCCAGGAGCCAGGAGCAGGCCAACGCGCTGAAGCAAATTAATTGCTTCAAGAGGGTCTTTCATGGCGCCATGAAGACGGCAAAAGTTGAACGCCATGGCGCTGCGATGCTCGCCTCTGGAAGAATAAAGCGCCGAGGGGGAACCGCGCGCTTCTTTGCATTTATTATTTTTATTTCATCCGCCATTTTATACCTCGTGACACAATTCTAACAAACTCATTGGTTGATCGGTCGGACCACACCATCGCGTGACAAAACAAACGCCTAACGTATGTCCACAGGCGGTATCGTCACAGAGAAGTGAGCAGTCGAACCCAACAACAACATGAAGTAACGAAGTGAATAAAAAGAAGAAAAAAATAAGAAGGGAGCCGTTGGAGTTTCGGACGGCGTCTTCTTTGATGAGAGGAGCTGCTCTGGCCAGAGCAACCAGAGCAGCCGTGCAGCTCTGGCTGCTCGGAATATTCCTTTTTCATTTTTTTTTACTCTACAATGTGCCACGACCCTTATTTGAGGTTGATTTATGAAATTAATAATAAACAGCGCGTTGGAACGGAAGAGGTAAAGAGTCTTGGCGTCAGAATTTGACGTGGTAGAAAAGAAAAGAAAATAACGGATGCACAATACATACCGTATGCCAAGACCGTTATACTCCGCACTTGGCGAGGCCTTATGACGCCGCCAACGGCCGTTAGGCTATTTATTTTGTTTCTTTAGATTTTTTATCGTGACGACTACTCCACTGTGCCTCGGAGTCTCCAGCGGATATCCGGCAGTTTTTAATAATTATTGTTATTGTCGTTTGAAGGGCACTCTTGTTTGAAGGGCACTGAAGGGCACAAACGCCGTCCGAAACTCCAACGGCTCCCTTCTTATTTTTTTTTTAATTTTTATTCACTTTGTTACTTCATGTTGTTGTTGGGTTCGACTGCTCCCTTCTCTGTGACGATGCCGCCTGTGGACATACGTTAGGCGTTTGTTTTGTCACGCGATGGTGTGGTCCGACCGATCAACCAATGAGTTTGTTAGAATTGTGTCACGAGGTATAAAATGGCGGATGAAATAAATATAATAAATGCAAAGAAGCGCGCAGTTCCCCTTCGGCGCTTTATTCTTCCAGAGGCGAGCATCGCAGTGCCATGGCGTTCAACTTGTGCCGTCTTCTTGGCGCCATGAAAGACCCTCTTGAAGCAATTAATTTGCTTCAGCGCGTTGGCCTGCTCCTGGCTCCTATGTTTTCGTGCGTGTCCAAAGTGCGAAGCTGCGATGACAAGCTGCAAGTCCGCGCTAGATCTGCGGATGGCCACACGGGGGGGGGGGGGGGTGCGTGTGCGGTGCGGTGTGTGGATGACTCGTGTAGTGCCCAAGAGGAAGCCGGTCAAAGTTCTGTCAGTTCAGTGCCGGGGCGAGGTCTCGGTACGGAGCGGTTCCTTTTTCGAAGGATCGCACGCACCTGACGCTTCTCCAACTCATGAAAATCATCCTCCGGATGCCAGAACGTACCGTGCGCCGTCGTTCAGCGGGAGGCTGATATCGCAAGTAAGACAATAACTGATTGGGCGAGCCTTTGTCGGGAGGTTGTGGTAAATGCCGTCTTTGAGCATTCAGATATGATTGGTGGCGAAGGCGTGACTGTAGAACAAGACGAGAGTATAATCGGTCGGCACAAGTACCATCGCGGGTATTTAAGGCCTGGCCAGTGGGTTTTCGGCGGTGTGGCGCGTTGCAGCGGGTGCTGCTTTTTTGTCCCCCTGGAGACCCGTGACGCTAAAACCCTGCAAGGGCTAATAGCCAAGTGGGTCCGCCCTGGAACAAGAATAATCACAGATTGTTGGGCTGGCTATCGCAAGCTTGCAGATGACGCTCGCTTCACGCACCTCACCGTTAACCACAAGCTGCACTTTGTCGACCCGAACACTGGTGCGCACACCAATACGGTGGAGGGCACCTGGGCCCACGTCAAAAACTCTCTTCCACCTGGACGGCGCGAGAGCCACCATTTCACTGCTCACCTTGCAAAGTTCATGTTTTGGAGGAGAGAGAAGGCGCGCGGAAACACTGATAGATTCCAGTCGTTCGTCACCGCGGCCGCCAAAATCTAGAGCCCCGACGCAGACAGGGCGAGGATTCTGACGGCCCCGGTGACTTCGAGGGATCCGCTGCGCTGAGCCCGTCACCTGCCTGCATGCATGCATAAAGACGACTTATGCGCCAACCGCTCGTCAAGTGCTCGTTACGTCAGTTATAGGTTCTGGTAGCGGTCTCAACCGTCTCAACGGTCCTTTTCAGGGCCCCCATATTTTGCAAACGGAGCTGTGTTTTGAATGCGGCACCCCGTGTCTCTGTGAAAAGTTCACAGTAAAGACCCAGCAAAGGTATGTGGTCCCCAACTTGGATATCGGGTGTTATGATGCAAATAAAAATTGTTCTTGCTTATTTCGCGCCTGTGATCAAAATAAATGCCGCCGTTGCAGTCGTCCGGCGGTGCTGTTGCTCGCCCATTCGCCGTCGGCGTGCCTCAGCTTCGTTGTCTTTGCTAGCGGCGCACCGGCGAAGGCGGCCTTTGATCCAAATAAATGCCGCCGTTGCAGTCGTCCCGTGGTGTTGTTGCTTGCTCGATCGCCGTCGGCGTGTCTCAGCTTCGTCGTCTTTGCTAGCGGCGCACGGGCGGAGGCGGTTGATCTGACACACCGCGTTCGGCTTTGGCTAGCAGACGGCGTTCGTAAAATGGCGTCAGCTGCTGCTGCCTTCACGCGGCGGTACTGTGCGTGCTTCTATTCATTCGGTGTTCGTTGCCATGGTGACGGCGAGGAAAGCAGACGAACTTTTTGATGCGGAAGAACGCTGCGGCGCAGCGATACCAGGCGCGTTCTAAGGCCCTTGCCGCATGCTTTTCAATGGGCGGAAGGCGAACAAAAAGAGTTCGAAATAAGGACTTAACGCAGAAGGCTGCATTTCTCCAGCGCCTCATAATTTGACGAGCCTTGCACGAAAAGCATGTTTTTTTGGCCATCCCGCGTCCTGTTTTTTCTATCCGGAACATGGGTCTAAAGTATCAAACTGCCAAAGAATTAAACGTGTTCTCGGAGAAGAAAGGTATGAGATCCAGTCCTTTGCCTACGTTGGGTGATCGGAATTTAGAAAAAAAAAATTAAGTTTCCGAATCGCACTTTGTGGCAGGGTGTCGATGCCCTGGAAATCCTGAAAAACCGAAACTCACGATACTTGACGCTACCAAGATGGCTGCGTGCACAGTGCTGCCAGACCATGAAGCAGTTTCGCATATCGTATATTGCGCCTGAATTCAATCCCCGCCCCTCCCCGTTTCTATCTGGATGAGCATCGTACCGGCGTGCGGTCGTGTACGACCGAGAGAGATAAGACCTGTTTTTAATCCCATTGCGACTTCTTAGGACCGGGCGCGCTGCTGCGGAGTTGGTCCTGAGACGTCGTAAGAGGATTACAAACCGGTCTTGTCTCTCTCGGCCGTACTCGGTTGCAAGAGTGTGAACGAGCCTTTAAAGACCCCAGGTCAGCGGTTGTACCGCACTGGCTAAATTGCTCATCTACAGCTGAGGCACCAGAAGCCCACTGAGGTAGACTAACTTCCGGCAACAATTTTGCTTGCTATTGCGCCGGTCGCATAATGCCAGTTGCTGACGTGACGCGACCTGGAATGACCTAACATCGTCCTAGAGGTCGTCCTTGATGTTGTCTTAGAGGTTGTCCTTGAGGTCGTCTCAGACGTCGTCCCTGACGTCGTTCTCTAGGTCATCGGCCTCAAAGTCATCCTAGACGCCGTCCTTGACGTCATCCTCGACATCGTCCTAGACGTTGTCCTAGAGCTGGTCCAAAAGGTCGTCCTCGACGTCGTATTAGACATCTTGCTTGAGGTCGTCCTAGACGTCATTCTCGACGTCGTTGGAGACGCCGTGCTTGACGTTGTCCTCGACGTTGTCCTAGACCTCGTCCTTGAGGTCGTCCTAGGGATCGTCCTAAAGGTCGTCCTGGACGTCCTTCTTACGTCGATCTCAGGGACATCGTCCTTAACGTTGTCATAGAGGTCGTCCTTTCATCACTCTACCGTTTCCATTCCTAATTGTTTGTAATAATGGTGTCCCTGTAAAGCTACCACATTTTATCGCGTTTACCGAAATGATCAAACATGCAGCTAATTTTCTTCATTTCTGTGTTTTCGTAAATGGCCTCGAACAGGGGTAGAAAAAAAATACGGGGAAAGGAATCCTTCCGCTCTCGACTATTTCTTGTCACAGACTCACAGTTGCAGGTTATTTAAAGGGATATTTACAACCCCAACATAGATATCTTGTAGAGCGCAGCTCTTATTCGCCCGTTTCCGGGTTGAACGGCGTCGGCGTCGGCGTCGGCGTCGGTGTAATTGCGCGCGTTGCACTATGGAACGTCAGTTTCCCCGCTAAATTGAGCGGGGAAACTGAATTGGTGTTCAGGTCATGCAACGTCAATTTTCCCGCTAAATTTAAATTTTCACTAAATTTTCCTTTATATTTAGCGTGAAAAATTTCGCTAAATATCCCGCTAAGTTTAGCGGGAATAATTTCCCGTTAAATTTAGCGGGAAATTTTCGATAAACTTCCCCCAAAATTTAGCGGAAATATTTTCTCTAAATTTCCAACTAGATTTAGCAGGAAATTTAGTGAAAAATTTCCTCTAAATGGGAAGGGGAGGAGGAGAGGAGGAGGGGAGAGGAGGAGGGGAGAATACGAAGGGGAGGAGAGGCATACCCTCCCCTCCTTACCCTCCTCTCCTCCTCCTCAAGAGCTGCGCTCTAATTTCTCATTACAGAGAATTGTAAACGTCTTTCATTTTTGTTGCTTCGAACGCTTCCGAATGACGTCCAAAAAGTTATTTTTTCGTTCTTTCTTTTTCCAGAGCTACGAGTATTATCCCGATTGTCGAGTATATTGCTTCGATCCTCTGGTCAATAACTATGTTTACGACGCCTTAATAGATGGAATGAAGTGTGGAGAAGGGAAGGTAAGCATGCATTTGGGGACTGTAATAAAAAGGATCTTGCACTCGGAGCAGTCCGGAGCGCCTGCTTTCCCGTAAGGTATTTGGGGAGAGATCCTAGAGGCGCCCACAGTGTCATTTCTTAGGCCTAGCTGGACGTCAGATCATAGGGAAATTCCGTTTACTTCCGTTATCTTTTTTTTATCCAAGTAACATCGTGTTCTCAAACCTTCGCGCTCTATTCCAACCGATAGCGTCACATTCTCACGAAGTTTTAGCTTTCTGCGATGTATAATTTATTTACCCGGGCCGAAAGCACTGTTCCTTTTTCTGGACGACTCCCTGTATAACCACTCCTCTTATTGGCAAAACTGCGTTTTCATGGCTAATGTTGCGAGTACTTCGCGGTTCGGTATAAAGTCAGGAACTTCCTAGAATGTAGTACATGAACTCAGTTTTTTATGAACCTAAGCATACCTTTATCAAGTACAAGCTCAAGTTGGAATAATTGGACGTGCGTCCCGGCTAGTGGTCGCTTTGAGCTGTTTCCTAGTTCCCAGAAACCAAAAAGGCGGTAGCATATAATCTAGAAAAAAAAATAGCAATTCTGACCTTGTGCGCGAATGACTATCCGGGTCACAAGAGCCGAATGTCCCACTCGCGTGTTTCGTAAGTGCAGTGTTTCGCAGACTGAGGGTCTTGACACCAAGAGGGGTCGCGAAGCGACTCAGGAAGTTGAGAAACTTGGCTTCTTTGCGGTGGCGTCGGTAAAAACAAGACACGGGCAGCAGTTCAACTGAGAGCCGGAACTGAGAGTGGCGTTTAAACAAATTTTGCTATTAAAGCAAGGTAATTTTAGTCATTAGGAAAACTAATTTTGGCTGGCATGTGTTTTTTTTCTTTTTGTTTTCCTCGATGGTTTTTAGCTTAGTTGAAATACTCTGACATGTAAACCGCCGCTCGTTCCCAAGCCTTGCAAGCGTGCTTACGTGGCCTCCTCATTCCACTGCCGGCTTTCACCGAGTACGGAGGTGGGATACCAGGCTCCTCCAGAGCAGCTTCAGCGGCCTAGCCGGGCCGCGGTAACAGGAATGACTCGGCTTCAGCTGATTATAAGATTATTCTGCCGCCTCTGCCAACTGGTTTTGCGGTTTTGAACAGAGCTTTTCTGCACGCCGACGTCCGGATCCGCCCGTAACATGTGGAGAACTTCCGGGACACCCTGAGTCATCGGCACTGCTCGCCGAGGTCCGTGACCTTCAGGTCACTTGAGGAAAAACGGAGGGCCCTCGCGGCGGGAGACCTCGTCGTCAAGGGACGCCGTTGTATCGTCATTGACCCCAGCAACCGGGACGTTCGCATCAAGCTGCACTGGTTGCCTTTTTATCTTCCCAACGACGAGGTGAGGGCGGCACTCGCACCTTACCGCAAGGTGACCGAAGTGGGAACTGAGAAGTGGCGGGTGCAAGGCGTTGCGGGCTGTGGTTCAATGACGCGTAAAGCCATCATCCGGCTCAAGCCCGGGCTGGGTTGGGACGACCTGCCGCACCAGCTGCGCGTCGCCGCGGGGATGGCACTCGTCGTAGTGCCGGACAGGGAACCGCTCTGCCTGCGCAGTCAGAAGACCGGTCATAGCCGCCGAGAGTGCCGGGTGCCGAAGTGCGAAGCCTGCTGCCGGTCCGGTCATGATGCCGATCACTGCGTGAAGACGTACGCAGCGGCCACGGGCTACGGAAAAGGGGATGGCAACGCCAAGCTCGTCATGAGCGAGGCGGACGCGGAGGCGGCGATCGAGGGGGCGGTTCCCACCACTGAGACTCTGGGCGGCGTGACCAAGAACGAAGCTGTCCGACCCGCGTTAGTGCGTCCGCTGGCAATGACTGACAGGCTGTCGATCGTCGTGAACACAGCGAGACCTGAGGAGGACACCTCGCGAAAGGACGAGCGAATGGCAACGCCAAGCAAGGTGACGTCGACGGAAAAAGGTGAGGAGCAGCATGCCAAGTCCACATGGCCGACCCCAGCGTGATGCACACAAAGAGACCCAGCAAGACCGGGCGGTTCAAGGAACGAAAGTGGAAAGCGATGAAAAGCCTGCTGGCGCCTTTCTTGTGTTCCTTTCAAGTTTACATGTTGCGCGCAAACGAAATGTTTGTCGATGTATGCTCTTTTTAAGAAAATCGCTAAATGCGCAGGTCAGATCTGTCGTTGCAAACAGTGAAGGTCGGTTCGTAATGTGTGACTGTAGCATTACTATTGTGAACTATAGAATTATAAATGTTTAAGTGCCAAATTATACTAATAATAAGAAAATATATCTGATGCATTTGCCCGTACTTGCATTGCCAAAGCATGATAGTCTTGTTAGGAGATTTTAACTATAATTGTCACTCAAGAGACCGAACTAGTTGAGGGCGGCAAAGCGACAGTACTACGCAATTGTTACAGGGAATGACAACAAAATTTAGCTCGTAAGATGACGCGAATTTTCAAAGAAGTTATGCGGATTTATGGTACATACAATATAAATTTGCAAGTCGTGCTCGCCATGGCAGAGCGTATCTGTACATTCAACTTTTAACTGGTTACGACGGTTATAATGTGTGACCAGTCTTCTTTTCCGGTCATGCGTTGGTCTATTTTACTATCGGAAGGGAAAATAAAAAAGGCCCAGGTTTCACTAGGACCTGTAGAAGCTTAATAACAGCCTTCTCATGGATAATTCCTTTAGTAAAGCAGTAGGCGAATTGTTTATTAAAATTCTTAAGTTCCAGCGCGAGTGGAAAATGGGAATGGTTTAAGTGTGAAGTTAAGTTCAGTGCAATAAAACGAGCCAGCGCAATTGTGTACTGGAAGAAAGCTGAGTGAAACTTGCTGCTCGAAGATCTTCATAGAGTTTCTAAGCTTGAAAGCGAAAACTTGTGAAGGTTTGCAAAGCAGTTTAGATGTGTGAAGGGAAACATCGCAGAATCCGAGAAATATAAAGGTACCCTCGCACGAGCTCATGCTGAAAAAATATATTATAGACGAACGTCCAACTAAAAGGGGCATTAAGCGCTGAAGCTAAACATGCATAGTGAAAATATCGCCGAAACCGAGTGTTGCACACAGGAAAATATCGCCGAAACCGGCAAGGTTCCGGGGGGAGTTCGTGGAGAACCAGTTTGGCGTCACGTGCACCGTGTGCGACCGACTCTGGTTCGCCGGAGACGTACCCACGATCGGCGGCGTGTCGGACAAGAAGAAGCGGGAAACGGGCGCGTGCGGGTTGCGGCAGTGTATCGAGTCGGCGGGCGTCTGCAAAGAACCAGCGTGCAGAGCACGCCTAGTTTCCCTACTCAAAGGCGCGGTGCCCCGGTTCGCGACCGTGAACGGCTACAAGTACCCACCCGTACTGGAGGAACGACTAGTGGCGCCTCGACTCCCGTTCATGAGCCTTCGACGGTTGACGTGGTATAAGAATTAAAGACAACCGGGGGGAGTACGGTTATCACATAACGAAATACCCAATCACGCCTTAATTCTTGCATTTATAAATACTTCATTTCCACCATAGTACAGCTTCGCTGGTCTTCCTTCTTCACGAGAGTGGAAAGGCTGAAGGTTTTTTTCCTAGGGGTGGGGATTGCTTTCTGTGTAGAAAAAGCAGAAACTATTGAACACGTAGTTATAGACTCCTGCGGTACATTTCTAGTTTGGGACTTTCTCCAGGGAACCACTTAAAAACGACCGTCCCTTTACTCCGCGTGACATTCGCGTTCTTCCCATCGAAAGGGATGATAAGATCCCTATTGATTCTGTCATGCTCCTGGGCCTACATGCAGTATGGCGGAACAGAATGGCCGTGAGACATGCGGACGGTGATACGCGTCCCGTACGTTTGTCTCTTATAGATTCTGTCCGCCTCTTGAAGTCTGTATACGCCACGTTGGAGTGTCCATCTGACTGGAATGCGATTTTAGACGTTCTTAAGAACGTGAAAGAATTTTAAAATGTATACTCACACATAGTTTGTCTTTTGTGTATGTGACTCTACTATTTTGACTCTATGTATTGCATGTCAAAATAGGCAATAAACAAAGTGTCTGAGTGGCATCAATAAAGAAGAAGGAATGAAATGTCTGACTGGCCTAGTCCATAGCATATCTGGCTCGAAACCGAGGTATCGTGGGTTCGAATCTCTCCTCCGTTTAAAATTCTTCAATCCTTTTTTTTTTTTTTAAGGCAAATGAATAGATTGATTTTACTACCCGCCGGTTTGGTTACGCCGCCGCTGCCGCAATGCATGGAGGGAACTTTAGTCTTTCTGCGCGTGGGACAACGTCGCTGAAACATTGCACGTGCAGAGCGTGAGAAGTCACAACGCGTCTCGAGACCTGCAGCCTGCCTTCCTGTGAACAAACCTTACTCAGTTCGGAGACTGCCATAGAGCCTGCTTTGAAAAAGTGGCTTCGAGCCGCACTCGAGAACCGAAATAAAGGCGATTGCAACGCCGCCAATTCTCGCGTAGCGGCCACTCCGGGAACTGCACGTCTACACGCGCACCATGCTCCACGTGCAGTTCCCGGAGTGCCCGGAGTGCAAGAACTGGTGGCGCCAACTCGCAGTGCCATTTCGCAGTAACAATAACATTTATGTTTTGACTCGTCGCTAATGGGTGGCGCTGTTGTGTTCATTTTGGTCTCGGCGGACGCGAGCGGTCTGGGTTTAAGAGTGAGTTTCCCAAATGAGGTGTTCCGTTGTAACGTTGCTGTGAACTAAAGCAGTGATTACCCTACACACGCCCTAGAAGGGTGTACACCCCCCTTTGTTTTTTTCTGAAGGCACCCCCTTAATTCGCAACGACTCTATTATTAATGCCCCCTAGCCTCCCCCCCCCCCCCCCCCGCCACACACACACACTGACACACACACACACAACCTGGACATCCCCCTTAATTTCGATTCCTGGGGAAGCCCCTGAACTAAAGTTATCGCAACGTCAAGCATGCGCTAAACGCTTCGTGAAATCGGTCTATTGCTTTATTAAGTGAAATTATTTGAGACATGCGGCGACCTTTAGTTCCCATTGCATGTCACGTTTCATTCACTTTCATTCCACACGTGACGTCACGTTTCATGTGAGCGTTGTGGCTTGTTTGAAATTCCCGCGCGAGGTCATGTGGCCGTGACGTCATGGCCCTATAGTCCAATCAGGATTTTCCGTCACAACGACGCCAAGAAGGTTGACGCATTCTTGTTCATTCACTGAAATAAAAAAAAACCTTGTGCCACGGCGAAAAGCCGGGGAAGGGGAGGGAGAGTGGGGGAGAGAGGGGGGTTGCGACTCGATATCTTATATTTTTGATGGGTCGCAGAGTTCGGGAAGTACTGGTTTAGAGGGCTAACTAACAAGACACTCGGGATGTCTCTCGTTAGAGTACCGATCCTATACAGATGAACTCAGACGACACGAACAAAGGCACGGAGGTGTCACCTTTTCCCACTTCCTGTTAGAAGGCACTTCGAAGTACATATTTGTCTTTGTGTTCCTGTTGTGACATGTCACACAAGATCGTGCCTCGGATGCCGCTAACCGCGTTTACTCGCAGTGTTGTGCCCGTTACCGAAAATAAGTAAGGAAATAGCGCTACATCATGTTTTGTTCAAAATTAACGCGCCACTGAAATTCGCTACTATCCTTCAAGGGTAACAAAATACCGTTACCGTTACTTCCAAAGAAACTCGCGGGTGTTACATTTTTTGTTACTTTAGATATCAGTATTATTTCTCAGCGGTAAATCGTGTACACCAACTCCACAGCAATTAAACTTTTGCACTAATTTCATACTGCTTAGTATAGTTTTCTTGTTAGATTAGTAGAATGTAACTTGTTGATGGCCCAGAAGGATTTCTAAAGGACGCCGTAGAGAATTGAAATTTCATAGCCCCTTTTCTGTGCGACTTACAGGATGCGAATGAGCCTGTTTCTAAGCCAAGACAGAATAATTTAATAGAGTGACAAACAACATAATTTGATTGACGATATGGAAAAAATGGTATCAAAAATATTTTACTAGTGGTTAGTCAATTAGAAATTTAAAGAGAGCATTAGCGCATTACTGAAAAAGCTAACGCGTTTACGGGAACGTCTTTACTTGTAATGCCTTACTTCCAACACTGCTCACTTGTGACACATGTTCTAAAAACGAAGGTATTTTACGTCAATCTGTCAATTATCCTGATAAAAGAGGCGTTTCATTGATGTATATGTATGCAATACGCTGCCAGAATTAATGTGGTTCGCAGAGTTCAAAACCGGCTGTCATAAACACTTTTTTTTTTTTATTCTAGTTTCTACCTTTAGGTCAGCGCTTGAACTAATAACGTAGACTTTCCATTTTCCCGGGGGCGGGGAGAGAGAGAGAGAGACAAGGCTGAGAAGTTCTCCGAGGATGGGGGGGTGCTTTTTTGCACAATTCTTTTTACACCGGCAATTATCAGAAGTATTTTTAGCTGGTACATTTTGCAGCGTATGTATATCGCCATGTGTCCGTCGCTGTGTGCATTATTTTGTTTACATGCCGCTACTAGAAGTTCGTTACATGGCACGTAAACAGCGTCTCGGTAAGGATCATGGCCCGGGAGGGGAGGGGGGGGGGGGGGGGGGGGGGGGGGTACGAGCCCCGATGCGCTTCCGTAGTCTACGCCTATGGCTGGGGTAGTTTAATTATACTGAATATTGCGTTGTACCCGGCGTCAAATATAACGAAACCTCATTGCTCATAATGAATTTCGTGCATTCATTGATTTTCGTCCACAAATATGCCACTCAAACTCGTTCTTTTTCTACAGATATGCCTCAATGGGGTGTGCGTCCCTTTGCCTAACTGACGGTGTAACACAAGGCAGAAACAAACAGTTGTTGACTGCAAGTAAAAACAAAAGGCAAATAAAGTCTAAATGTATAAAAACAATGCACAGTCAAATCTATTTTTCTGAACTCAAAAATAATCGGGCTTGGTAAGCCCGCCACCTGTTAAGGCCCATGTGTATATTCGCGCTTGAACGCGTTTGTGTGCGCGGTAAGACATCCTTGCTGCAGGGTGAGGTTACTATACTCTGTTTCACCTTATGTTGTACCACAGGAAAAGCTACAAACGCGAGCTCCCTGCTCTAGGGCCACCGTGTCTAGGCAACACCACCTAGACAGAAGGCCTCCACACGCGTCATCATAGTCAGATCGATCGAGGCGAGAGATTGGGCACGAGTGCTGCGTCAGTGTTTGGCTGCGGCTCGTGGCCAATCAGCGCGTCGAAGGTCGGACTCGGGTCCAATAGCCGACCGAGCGCGATCCGACTGTGATGACGTTTCATAGAGGAAGAGGAAACCATGCGGAGGCCTTCTGTCTAGGTGGTGTTGGTCTAGGGCACATCTCGGCGGCTCAAGCTCTCGTGCGTTAAGAGTAGCTCCCAACGCTATGAGCTCGCGCTTCTAGCCTTGTCTGCGGTACAACATAAGGTGAAACAGGGTATAGTGGAAATAAGCGCGCCGTCGCGCAACGCGCCGCAAGGGAGTAGAGACCGGCTCAACTTTGGACGCGGCAGTAGCGCCAGCGGGTTGCGTTCCAAACCAACGCTTCTTTTTGCGCCTGTAGGTCGTGCGGCTGCGGATGTGACGCATTTCGTGGCGTTTTTGCTGTTTCCGGACGCGCTTTCTGAGTCAGAACCGTGCGCTTTGGTTTTGACGGGCAAAACTTCGGGCGAGCGCGCACGCGCGCACGCAGGCACGAGCGCACAAGCAAGGTGCAACTGCGACAGACTGGCCGGCCAGACGGCGAGAGAAAGAGAGAAAGAGAGATCGCGTTGTCACGTTGGAAGAGAATAAAAGGGGGGGAGGAGAGGGCAGCCAGACGGCGAGAAACGCGGAGCCGGAAGTAGCTTGCCCTCCACCGATTGGCCGGGACACAGGAGCGCCCTACTACGTCACCGCGCGTTTTTGTGCGCGTTGAAAAGAAGTTGAAATCATCCAACTTTTTTATGCGCGCCCGGAAGGAGCGAAGAAGCGGCGCGACGTCACGAAACTACGTCACATCCGCAGCCGCACGACCTACAGGCGCAAAAAGAAGCGTTGGTTTGGATCGCGCTTTAGACCTATCAGAAAGCGAGAAAGGAAAGGAGGGTCACGCGTTCATCCGTGCTTATTTATTTATTTATTTATTTATTTATTTATTTTCATACTCTCAATGCCCGGAGGCTCTACAGAGAGAAGTGGGTGGTACAGATGAAATCGTTGGCAAGCTTCTTGAAGTATGTGACGTCCTGGATGGACACGATGGAGGCAGGGAGGTGGTTCCATTCGCTAGATGTTCTTGGAATAAAAGAGTCAAAATAGATGTTCGTATGACATGTCGGCGTGCCAACCTTACACTGGTGATCGTGGCGAGGTGACACATATGACGGATGAAAAAGTAGTTGATCTTTTAGAATTGGATTAGAATAATAGACTTTATGGAAAAAGTATTTACGGCGTAAAGCAAGGTCAGGTAAGTCCAAAGTTGTCTTCATTGATGAAACACTAGCAGTACGAGAATAATTAGAAAGGATAAAACGGGCTGCTCGGTTTTGGACTGATTCGAGAATGTGTGATAATGTTACATGACCCGGATCCCAAACGGAACAGGCGTATTCGAGTTTTGGCCTGACTAAGGCTTTATATAATTGGAGTTTGACGGGAAGATTAGCGGAACGAAAATGGCGCCGCAAAAACCCAAGCATACGATTAGCATTATTAGAGACATAGTCGACGTGCATGTTCCAGGAAAGGTTATGAGTTATGTGAATACCAAGATACTTGTATGAAGCAACAGCATCTAATGGTATATCATTAAGGATGTATATGGCAGGGTCAGTGTTTTTAGAGAGTCGCGAAACACGCATGCTTTTACATTTAGTAACGTTAAGCTTCATTAGGGATTCAGCGCACCAAGAAGAAACTACGTCGAGGTCTGACTGTAGTATAGCACACTCTTGGGCATTAGTAATTACGCGATAAAGTACACAGTCATCCGCGAACAATTTAATAGACTACGCCTCCTCCCTAAGCCTTCTCGTAGCCGGCTATGCCCCGCCGGCTACGAGAAGGCTTAGGGAGCCTTCTCGTAGCCGGCGGGGCATAGCCGGTTCTTCCTTTTTTGTTTTGGGGAGCGGTGGGGACTGCTTCAATTTTCCAAGGCTGCAGTGGTTGAAACTTGACAGAATGTCAGGGAAGCCAGCGGGATTGTCCTAAGATAGACCACTTTGACGCTATCGCCGGGCGCCCTCATGTTGCCGTAGATTTCGCTTAGTATTGGTGAGCCGCTAGCGGCGACAGCGCGTTTTTATTGACTCTTGACTGCGGTTGATTGCATGTCAAGGCAACTGAGTGTACAAGCCTGGCGCAAGCACTCTTCGCAACGCAACGCGTCCGCTTGCCACTACGGAACGCACGGTGCTCAAACGCAAATGTGCGGGGGTTTTTACCGTATTGTGCCCGTCCCGTTTTATGCAGGTTGAAACTGAGGGACAAGAGAAGACCAGAGAGTGGGGTGACGCCACAGCGCCAAGCTCGATTTTTTGGTCTGTTTTACGAATGGTGTTTCAGCTTTCCTACTTCTTACGAGCGCTCCTAACATGTTAAATGACTATAAGAATCATGAGTTTTTTCTTATGTTAACCGAAAATAGTATTCTGGGCGTCAGTAGCATTCGTTTTGATGAAAAAAGAAGTGAGGCTTGTCAGGCACGAACAAAAATCAACCTCGATCGTCTTTCTTGCTGACAAACATTTTTCTATGTAATAAATGCCACTGGCACCCACACTACCTTTTCTTGGCTTGACGAATATGACGTCCAAGAAGACGTCGGCTCGTAGAGAAATTTCTTTTTTCATGGTTATCTCTTCATCCAGGTAACGTCATGATCTTGAACTTTCGCATCTTATCCCCACTGTTACCGTCTCATGGCGTTTCCGCTTTCTGCAATCCGTAGTTTATTCTATGGGGCTGTAAAAACAGAATTTCGCTGGGCTGTTATTTTCTTTTTGTTCTCATAAATTTTATACGTAATATGACAATAGAGAGAAAATGTTTCCATTTTCAAAGTTTAACGTTTTCCGATCCCTTTTGCACCCACCATTGTGCACGGCTTCCAAAGCTTCCAACAGCTGACGCACTTTAGTACGGAATCTGTATGGCCGTGAAGGTTAAGCTTGTCCTTAACTATTGTTTGTTGGAGTTTCTTGAGAAAGGTCAAATGCATCAAATAAAAATGTTGACACGATGTTTACTGGATCGGGCGTTAAAAATATAGGACGACAGCGGACTGAATAATTCGAAAGAACAGCTGACAGCAGTGAAATGTGGAAACAATAATATCTAGCATAAATCTAGCATAGTAAATCAGGGAAAAACGACATGGATTATTACAGAGTATTCCTGCTTGATATTATGTTATAAACTTCATTTGGTGGTAAGTGGTTGTTTTTTTATGGTCAAAACAAAGACTTTTTTTTTTGTGGGGTTTGCGCCAAACTGGCGAAGGGTATCCGGCACGCCTCAACGGAGGACAGACTGATTATTAATTTCGACCATCTGCGGATCTTTCGAAGTGAAACCGTAAGGCTTGGTTCTGACGGTCGGACATATGAAGAGAGCGTAGTAAAGAAGCAAGTTAAGCCTTGGGTATCAGCTCCTCATGCGGATTACCCTGTGGGTGACGCGTCATTTCGGTGCTAGGTGCGAAGAGGGCGCAAGGGAAAATAGTAATAGCTCTATTTCCAACAATGAGATACAGTGTTGGTGGAAGCTTGGCAAAAACGGCTGTTACAACAGCTTGACTTATGATAGCCAGGATTCGAAAATGCGCTTTCCCCGGTCTTCAGAGACGGCGTAAGAAAGCTCAGACGATATCGCCTCGCTCTTTCGAGGACTCTTTTAACATTTCTGGAAGACGAAAGATTCGGGCAAAACCAATTGTGTTGCTGTCTGATTAAGCGATTAACTGCAGACATAATTCAAAAAGCCGCGGCGGGTTACATGTCGATTTCCCCACTAAATTTAGCGGGTAAATTGAATTTGCGTGTAGGTCACGCGTCATCAAGCTATGTGACGCCATTTTCCCGGCTGTTTCTCGGAAAACTCTAAATGTCGGTTTTCCTTATCAATTTGAGGGGGACGTATCGACTCGTGTAACCGAAATAAGAGACCTTGGTGTTGTATTTGATTCAAACCTAAGGTTTCATGTTCACGTGGGCAAAATGGTTTGCGCACCTTTACGAACGCTCGGCCTTCTATGTCGCCTGACTGGAAAATTCAACAATCCATGCGCGTTTTAACCCATTTCTGCTAACTGGGCCGCTCGCAGCTAGACTATGCGTCGATGGTGTAGAACACAATCTGTAAAACAAATTCAGTGAGAATATAACAGTTGCAGCACAAATTCATCTCAATTTTTAAGTATCGCTCTTTGGCTAGGGATGAACAAAGTCTGGATTATAAAGCCCTTTTAAAACGTGTTAGATTGAAAGATGATTCTGTATTTTAGAGCGCAGCTCTTAGGGGCCCGTTTCCAGCCTGAGCGGCGTCGGCGTCGGCGTAACCGGGGGGGGGGGGGGGGAGGCCACGTGACCCCCGAGGTCACGTGATCCCCCCGAGGTCACGTGACCCCCCAGGTCACGTGACTACCCGCAGGTGACGTGACCCCCCTCAGTACCCTTCCCTACTCCTCCTCAAGAGCTGCGCTCCAATTCGGCGTTACAGGGATTTGTAAACGGCTTTCATTTTTAGAGCGCAGCTCTTAGGGGCCCGTTTCCAGCCTGAGCGGCGTCGGCGTCGCCGTTGGCGTCGCCGTCGGCGTCGGCGTCGGCGTCGGCGTAACCGCGCCCCTCCCTCTCCCCCTCCTCCTCCCCTAATCCTCCTCCCCCTCCTTCTCCTCCTCCTCCCCACTCATAGTGTAGTATGGTCCGGGCGGGTCACGTGACCTCGGGGGGAGGGGGTCACATGACCCGTTTCCAGCCTGTGCGGCGTCGGCGTTGGCGTCGGCGTCGCCCCTCCCCCTCCTTCTCCTCCCCCTCCGCTCCTCCTCCTCCCCCCTCCTCCCCCGCCAAGGTCACGTGACCCCGGGGGGTGACTCCCCTCCCCCCGCCGAAGTCACGTGACGGCCCGCCCAAGGTCATGTGATCCCGTCCCCTCGAGGTCACGTGACCCCCCGGACCTCTGCCCTCCTCCTCCTCCTCCCTCTCCTCCTCCTCCCCTCATTGTCTAGTATGGTCCGGGGGGGGGTCACGTGACCCCCCGCTGAAGTCATGTGACTTATTTTCAGGAAACAAGCTACACAAGTACTCGGAAGAGAGGGAGGGGGAGCAGGAGGGGAGAAGGACTAGCAGGCATGATCACGAGGGAGGAGGAGGAATATACCCTCCACTCCTCCTCCTCAAGAGCTGCGCTCCAATTCGGCGTTACAGGAAGTTGTAAACAGCTTTCACTTTTTTTGTTTAAAATCCTGCATGGCCTAAATGACTCCCCAAGTCTCTTATCTGAAGTAAATATTAGGATTCCCAGAGTACTTACAAGGCTCAATTCACCTTTTTATTCGTTCAGAGAATTTAGATCTAGTAATTTATGCACACGCTGAGAAACTGGGCATATCTGGCTCCAGCCGAAATAATTTCGACCACTCAATCACAATCCTGTTCAAATTAAGGCAGAACTGAGGAGTACTCAGATGTTACTGTGAATCGCACACGAATTTTTATTCTTTGTTGTGACTTTGCAGACACGTTCTTTTCCTAAAGTTGTATTCCGACATGTTACTATTACTTTTGAACTGTCTGAGAGTGATTAGACTTGGTATGACCACTAATATTTGCAAGAAACTTAGTCAGATTGCATTTTCTTTTTTTTTCTCTCTCTCTCTGCATGATGTACTCTCCATAGTCCTCCAACCTACATGCATTTATCTTCACAGCGCACCAACGTATGGACTTCTAACATAAATACTTACCCCATATTTTATATGCCGGTCATTTTGATCTTTGTGTTCTTTGGCAAGCTATAATTTTTCGACATCTTGTAAACCCTGAGATGGGGAACGATAAAAAAACGGACGAACAGAACAAAATCTCAAACGCAGCTCGCGTTTAAGATTTTGCTGTGTTCTTCCGTTTTTTTTTTTTTTTTTTTTTTATATCGTTCCCTATCTCAGAGTTTACAAGATGTCGATTAATTACCAGGTCGCCTGCACTCCATTACTTCTTATAATTTTTGTTTTATCTTGTAATGTGAGTGTGATCCACGTTTTTAACTGTTTGACTATCCGGTGTGCCAGCACCACAGCACTAAGACCGAATGGTTGTTCCTGGACACCCAATAAAATTGATTATTATTATTATTATTATTATTATTATTATTATTATTATTATTATTATTATTATTATGTTAACGTTTTATCTGCGGGACAGCACGTTCAAATGGTTCTCAAAGTAGTGATGCAAAACTATCGGTAGTACTATCGATAGTCGACTATCGAAACACTGTATCGATAGTCGACTATCGAAACACTATCGATAGTACTACCGATCGTACTATCAATAGTCGCCTATCGATAGTTCTGCGACACTATCGATAGTTTTTAAAAAGCTATCGATAGTATCGATAGTTTTGCATCACTACCTCAAAGTCAATTGCACAAAGCAGTGAAATAAGAAGCGAAAGTGCGGGTTAGGAGGTATTATAAACTAGATCCTGAGCTACGGATAAATAAAGTAAAAAAAAAACGGACAAGACACACCTCAAAATATCTCAAGTGGTTCAAAACCCAGACAAAAAGCAAAAAGTCGCATTTTATAACAAAAAAAATATATATATACATATATAGCAGAGCGTGGTTTCGATCCACGGACCTCTGGGTTATGGGCCCAGCACGCTCCCACTGCGCCACTCTTTTTTTTTTTTTTTTTTGTTTTATTACCTCATTTTTCAAAACAAAGACACACAAACACACATATTTACATTACGCACACGTGGTTACATGACATGGTTACATCACAGGTATATACAAATGAGGAAGAAATATGAAATCGTCATCCCTTCAATGGCTGACGTTCACACCTCAAAATTCCATTAACGTTTCGATCGTTTCAATTCTAGGTAACCAATTAGGTACGGTCTCTTGTGCTCTACAGTTTGCAATGTACGCCCCAACACTTTGTCGAAAATGCATCCTGGCCGGCTGAGCATCGACGTCATTATGGAGCCTCGCCGTGCGGGAGAACCAGACTGTGAAGGCCCAGGAGCATTAACAAATCAAAAGGCACCCCGTCCTCATTATCGATGGCCAAAAAACGAATAGCATGTAGGTCTAAAGGAAATCTTTGTGTAGAGTTCTCTGAAGCACATCCCCCCCCCCCCCCCCCCAAAAAAAAAAAAAGTCTTAACAATGCAAAAACACGTGTTCAATTGTCTCCGGGAGTTTGCAAAGGTAACAGTTTGTTCCCCAAGGTACGAAAAGATCTGCTCTTCCTAAAATAGTTCTAACTGATAACGTGTCTGTATGAAGTTTAAAAAAGAACTTTTTAACCCCCGGCTTAACTGGCCTCCTTTTCACTTTCTTCAAAACATCCTGCCCTGGGCCTTCACAATATAGGGCTCTATACCTCGGTACAGAAAAAAACGCTGTCTCTTAAATCGTTACATAACTTTTTACGTGTGACGGTACTTAAATAGTCCATAGAAAAACGCGTCTGCAAAAAACGAAAAGAGTCTACAATTCCTCGAAAATAACCGCGAACAGGGCCGGGTATACACTTTGTGGACGACACTATCAGCTGAGGCAGCGCGCGCGCCAACCTCAGCTGACACACAGTTCTCAAGAATGGGTCGGAAGTGTCCCGAAGAAACAAAAATCTATTTACTACCTGACGGAGAAACAGGTGGGTTAATCTGAGTCCCCCATCCCGGACTCGTCTGAACAAGTTGTCCCTCCCACTCCGTTCCCAGGGTGACCCCCAAATAGAAACAGCGAACACTCTATGGATTTTCTGAACGTTATAAGTCGTGAACAATACAACACTTGCATCACAAACCATATTTTCGACACGAAAAATAAATTCCACACTGTGGCTCTCGCTCTTCCAATATTCATCGCTACTTTTATAAGCCTCAAGCGGCACTCCCAAGTGCTTTACGGGGGTTGTTTCCCATCTAACATTTGCGAAAAAACTTGGGCTAGAAGTCCAATTTCCATGCCAAAAACCAATACTTTTATCCCAGTTCACATTACTCCCAGTGGTTGCAGAATACTCCTTAATTTCCTTCACTACTCCTTCGATACTTTCTTTGTTGGTGCAAAAAACAGCAATGTCGTCAGCGTAGGCCAAAAGCCGAACTTCAGACCTACCCAGTTGAAGACCCGTAATCCCCCCCCCCCCCTCCCCCCCAATACTCAATCCTTAAACATAAAGCTTCGATGTAAAGACTATACAAAAGAGGACTGAGGGGGCAGCCCTGGCGCACCGAACGTTGTATATTAATGGGGGCCTACAGACTCTTGTTTATAATCAGTCTTGTAGTGCAACTTCGGTACGCCAGAGCCACGCCCTCGCGAATTACTTCACCCACATTCACATGGTCCAAAATCGCAAAAAGAATTTCATGCGCCGCACAGTCGAAAGCCTTCTCGAGGTCAAGCTGTAGGACGGCTACCCGAGCATCCAAGGCGTCGCAACACTCCAAGACATACCTCGCCTTGTGTATGTTGGTAAATATCGTGCGTCCTTTTATGCCGCACGTCTTATGTGGGCCCACTATTTCTTGAATGACCGACTGCCACCTTTTACCTAACACTTTCATGAAAATTTTATAATCTACATTTGTTAATGAAATGGGCCTATACGAGGTTACCTGTTTAAGTTTTTCCGTGTTATCCGTTTTCGGAATTAAAATGGTATGTGCCTCCGCAAAAGATGGGGGCGGCGCTTTAAGGTCAAGGGCTTCGTTAAACACAGCGGTCAAAAGGGGCGATAATTCATGTTTAAATTCTTTATAAAATGCCGCGCTCAACCCGTCCGGACCGGGAGCCTTCCCTGGTTTTAAATTCAAAATAGCAGCTTCTACTTCATTGTCCGATATGGGCTGTTGTAGCCTTTCTTTGTCCTCATCGTCCAGTCTCGGCATTGTTCCGATAAATTCCTTTTTGAATTTTTCATCACTCTACCCCCCGGCAGGAAAACAAGGCCTGATAATATTAAAAAAAAAGCCCGCTCAATGTCCTCTTTCTCATCTGATAGAGCACCTTTCCATTCGACCTCATGTATCTGATTTCGGTGGGCGTTCGTCTTTTCGATTCCTAGCATACGTTTTGTGGGCATCTCCCCACCCGCCAATTCTTCCCTTCTTGCCCGCACAATTGCCCCGCGATAGCGATCCTGGTCTATGATTTCTAACCGTTGCTTAATTTGCTGGATGTCATCCTTAAAAGCCCCTGGCGTTTTGTTTTCTAGCTCTATCAATTTTTCCAAATTGCATTTTAAGGTCTTTTCCCTAATTCCTTGCTCATACTTCAAGCGACCATTCTATGGCTTCCAATTTTATGCCTTGTTTACATTCTTCCCATTTACCCCCTAATTTAGTTTGGTCTCCCTCTATTTATTTGATTTTGTCGGTAACCGCTGCAATGAACATGTCATCTTTCAATAACTTTGAGTTTAACTTCCACAACTCCCATGTAAAACCGGTCCGTTTTGCCTTTCCTATTGTACACTGGACCAAACAGTGATCGGAAAAAGAGACAGGCTTAACACTATGATTTTCACATTGTCCTATTAGATCAAAAGAAAGATAAATCCGATCCAATCGGGCGTGGCTGTTACTACCCTGAAAATGAGTGCACTGCACTTCCGGTGTTCCTTCTAGGCATTCTTCTACATCTACCAGGTTACTGTCGCTAATTACATTGGTTAATACTTCGACACTTGCGTCACTGTAGGCTCTCATACTAAGCGAATCACGCGGAGACAAGACACAGTTAAAATCCCCCATTAAAATAGTTGCCCTATCTGTAGTTAGGTGAAGCTGGCTATTTTCAAATAAATTCGCTTTGTCTGTAGGCTGCTTTGGTGCATACGAACATACAACACGCCACTCGACGGAATGATAAATGAAATCACAACACACAAATCTGCCCTCCAGGCTCGGCTTCACCTCCTGCACAACCAACCCTGGCAACTTTCTAACAAACAACACACAGCCCGCCGACATCCAAACTGCGGGGCTTACACACGTAAAATACCGCGGCGAAAAGCGCTGCACCATGCTCCCGCACTCCTCCCCCCCTTCCACCTTCGTCTCCTGAACCGCCAGTACGTCAATATCTAGATCCGTCACCAGACGGTACAGCTGGCTCTGCCTTCGCTTCTGAGTCAGCCCTCGGACGTTGAGTGTAGCTAGGTTCAGGGACCCTTTAAAAGAAGCCATGGTTTGAAGACCCGGGAGCATGGTGCCGACACCTCACGCCGACCTTAAAGTTAGTTCTCCCCACCCCCCCCCCCTTCCCACCCCCCGCGTCACCGTGTGGTGGGACTTCCGTGCCTGGCTGCTCCTCTGCAGCCCCCCGCAACGTCAGAATGTTCTTTCATGTCCGTCGCAAAGGGTCAGCTTTGGTCGGCGGCTCCTCTTCTTTGCTGGACTCTGACCTGTCCCCCCCAGCGAGCTCGGTGTGAGACCGCTTTGCGGCCATGCTTAGGCTTCCTGCCCTTGACCTTTGCTGGCTTCCCGCCTCCTGCGTCGGCGTCGGAGCCTCGTCAGTTGAACAGGTGGCTTCATCTTGCGCCGATTCATCTTTTGGCGCTGGTGTCGGCTCCTCAAGCTGCCTCCCCGAGTCGTCAGTTTCCTGCACGTGCTGGATGCTGGGTGGCGACGTGGTCGTCGTCTCTGGCTCCCGGGTCCCTTGGAATGCTTTCTCCGCCTCGGTCGTCAGTGGCTCCCCAGTACCTTGGGCTGCTTCCTCGGCCTCGCTTGTGTCCATGAGGTTGTCGGCCACGTCATCTCTCACCGGTGGCCCCGTCACTGACGCGTATGAGCGCACGCACTGGGCCTCGACGTGCCCAAACCTCCGGCACCGAAAGCAGTGCGGTACCTTACACTTGCGGCGGACGTGGCCAGTTCCGTGGCAGCGCAGGCACTGCACTGGTCGGCCTGGCACCACCACTAAGGCCAATTTGTACTATTCCACCTACGGGGCGCTAAAGATATGAAAGACTCATCGAACAAAGGTGCCAGTGTTCCATGGCCGAGCAGGAGAAGCCGTCTTCCCGAGTGAACCCTGTCTGGTTTACCCGGTGGCGAAAGTAAAGACAACCGTCCTGTTCGAGTGTTGGCAAACGTCTGACCGAGCGCTGGCCTCGAGGCCGCCAGCGCGTGGCACCTTCTTTTATAACAAAACTGATGTCCGTTGTTATGCCATCTTTGACAAAACTAAAAAGACCGACAAATGTAAATACTACACTCTCCCTTCCTTGAACGATTTATGAGAGAGGTGTGGAATAAGAACGTACGTTAAACGCTTTGCGACCTTTTAACAAATTACTAAAGTTAACACGTCTCCGAACTTAACGAATATACAAAATGTCCTAAGTGAAAATGTTAATCACCTTGCGGAAAATGTTCATTATCTATAAAGTCTTGTGCACTTTAACACGAAAATGAAAAGAGTTCCACCTCTCACTCGCGACCTCTCAACACTCCGCAAAGTTCAACCAGTTTCATCATCTTATGAAGTCTACATATAAAGCTTTCCCCCTTTGTTGAAAAAAAAAAAAAGAGAACATCATGCGTATACGAACCCGCACATTCCACTTATTTCAAAAATGTCCAGGACACATGTGCAGTATTGGTTGTTATTTTGTTAGTGGTGTTATATGTTGGTAGTTTTGTGTTTGTCATGGACATTTCTCCTTGGCCAAGGATTTTCTATGACAATGACTGATTCATTTCCTATAGCAAGTAAACATAGCTCATGACAAATGACAACTATCAGAAAACCTAACTAGCAAGAACTACAAAACCTTTCTAATTATTGACACTAAATTCAGAGTCTGAGTCCAAACTACCATTACCAACTGCGAGGATGTAGTCCCTAAATTTCAGTGGAAGTCTTGTTTTGCGTATTGGTCGACTTTGTGCTGTTCGTGGCTGAGAAAATATATTAGGAGCTCTAGATGACTCAGAGGTCGAAGGTGGTGCGTGTAATTCCGTTGTGGTCTCGTCACCAGAGTCTTCAAGTGGAGGCGTCGACAATGGCGTGCTGGAACGTGCGTCCAGAGGACTACTCGTCCTCGGCAAAGGAACACTGAGAAGTTCTTCACGGGGATCTGGGAAAGAGTCCCGATCGGAGATGGGCAGTTCAATATTTTCATGCACAGGCTGCTCAAGCCCCGGAACAGGAATAAGCATGGGGACAGGCCCAAGAATTGGAGCAGGCCCGGGGACAGGCCCAGGAACGGAAGCAGGCGCGAGGACAGGCCCAGGAACAGGAATAAGCCTGGGGACAGGCCCAAGAATTGGAACAGGCCCGGGGACAGGCCCAGAAACGGAAGCAGGCCCGAGGACAGGCCCAGGAACAGGAACACGCCGAAGGACAGGCCCAGGAACAGTAGCAGAAGACCCTGGCACTGGAGTGCTGCCGGGCGCCACAAGATGCCCGGGGTCCACAGCGAGACCTTGACCATGGACACTAGTGAATGCAGCAGGAAGATATTGCCTCTTGGGAGAACCCAGAGTTGCATGGCGGGCTGTACCTGCCACCAGTGCAGCAGGAGAACTGGGTCTCCTCAAGAGACCAGACGCTGCGAGGTCACTAGAGCCTTTATCGTCATCATCATCATCGTCATCCCAGCCTTAGTCAGAAACTTGTATCGAAGGCAGTTGTGCAGCTTTTGTGAGTTTCACTGCATTCCATCTTCTACCATCAGCTAGTTGATATGTTGCTGGTCCTAGCTGTGCTTGTATCATTTGTGGTTCAGTGTATCTACTGTGAAGTTTATTCTGATGAGCGGGCTTGAAGACACGGACAGCTTGGCCCGGGTAAAACTGAGGTGTTCGCACCGCTCTACGATGATCCGAGTAAGATTTCATGTGTTGCTGACACCTGTCGACTCTTTGTTGGAGTTGAGCCCGTCTCTCTGGAAAGTCAGCAGGAACTTCGCGAGTTGGCATACCCTGTGCATCTAGTCTTGACCTGTGAATTCTTCCATGCAGAAGAAGAGACCGTGCGAGCCCTGTTGTTGGATGTACCGTACGACGATATGCTTCCAGGTGGTCCCGCACGGCGTCTGGAAGGGAACGACCTTGCACAACAGCCAACTGAAGCCAAGATTTCAAAACGCGATTAAACCTTTCAACCTGCCCGTTGCTTTGAGGAGGATACAACGATGTTTTCTTATGTTTAATACCATTCTATCGTAGAAAATCCTGAAACTCTCGAGAGGTGAATTGGACCCCATTGTCAGAAACAATCACACAGGGAAGTCCTTCACGTGAAAAAACATTCTTCAGAAAGCTGATGACGGTCGCTGACGTTACCGACGACGTGGCTTGAACTTCTGGCCACTTAGAGTGGTAGTCTATTAGGACAATGAAAAATCTTTGACGGGGCGGTGCACGATCAATCGGACCCACAATGTCAATGCCGAGCTTTTCCCAGGGTTGACTAGGAAACTGGATGGGCTGCAGAGGAGCCGGCGCAGCCTTCAATGTCTTGTCAGGTGAGTGGCACACTGTACAGTTTTCTATCTTGTTCTTTATATGTTGGTTCATGAGAGGCCACCAGTAATGCTTACGGATCACACTAGTAGTTCTCGTGATCCCTTGGTGTACTTCGTGCGCCACTTCCATTATCCTGTCTCGGAACTGCATAGGAACAACTAGCTTCTCTCCTTTGTACAAGATGCCACCGTACAGGGAGAGCTGATCTCGTACCTGGTAGTATGGTCGCAGGTCTGGATTCATTTTGCATTCCTCAGGCCAAGACGATGTGGTATATCGGATAACGGAAGGCAGAACTACATCATTGGCCGTAGCCTGTTGAAAACCACCCTTAGACAGTGGAACCATGACAACAGAAACAACCTCCTCGTCAAATCGCATACCCTCTTCCGTGTCAGGCACTGGCAACCTTGAAAACGCGTCAGCAACGACGTTGGTGGCGCCCTTCTGAAACTCCATCTTAAAATTATAGTTCAGAAGTCTGGATGACCAACGGGTGATTCTAAGAGGGCGGATTCCAGATCCCTTGCTTGAAAGTAACGTAACCAGCGCTTGATGGTCCTTCTGAACTACAAACGACCTTCCCCACAGATAGACATGCCACTTTTCGCACGCCCATAGACACGCTAGTGCTTCTTTCTCACCAGTAGAATACCTTCGCTCGGCATCGGTTAGCGAGCGCTACGCGAAGGCTACAGGACGAAGCTGATTTCCATACTGCTGCTGAAGAACAGCGCCAAGACCATACTGCTGAGCACCTGTTGCCACGACGATAGGCAACGTTGGGTCGAACATAGCTAAAATTGGCGTTGCTTGAATGGAAGCCTTTACTTTCTGAAAACTGGCCTCAACTTCCGGGGACCATTTGAAAGGAACTCCTTTACGGAGGAGACGACGCATCGGTTCTACGACCGTAGAACAACGTGGTATGAATTTACTATAATACTCAATAAGTCCCAAAACGCTCTTAGCTTCACTGAGTCAGAGAGAGTTGCAAAATTCAGGACTGCATCTACCTTAGATGAAAGGGGTGCTAACCCTCTCACGGAAAGATGGTGTCCCAAAAATGAGAGCTCCTCTACTTGGAAAACACCTTTGCGGTTTAACTTCATTCCCGCTTGGGAAATTCTAGATAAGACACAACGGAGATTCTCATCGAGCTCTTTCAAAGTGGATCCATGCACAATGACATCATCTAAGTAAAACTGGACTCCTGGACAATCCTTTAGGATTTTGGACATTATTTGCTGGAAAGCTGCGGGAGCGGATGCTAGCCCGGAACAAACTCACTTAAAGCGGAACAATCCCTCATGGGTAATGAAAGAAGTTAGGTCACGACTCACCGGGTCGAGACGGACCTGATGATAGGCGGAAGCCAAATCCAGTTTGGAGAAAAACGCTGCTCTACGCAAAGAACTCAAAAGTTCGTTGATACATGGCAGCGGAAAGGAATCGATAACAACGGCTTGATTCGGCGCTCGTAGATCCACACACATACGAATGTTGCCATCTGGCTTGCGGACAACAATCGGCGACACCCACTCAGAGGCTTGAACACGTTCGATAATACCCGCTCGTTCCAACTTGAAAATTTCTTCAGAAACTTGATCCCTCAATGTCATCGGAAGACGACGGAGTTTTGATTGGACGGGTTGAACTGTATGCCGCACCTTAACCTTGTGTGTATGATTCTTCACCAGACCCAAACCTGGGCTAAAGAGATGTTCAAACTCTTCGAACCCAGGCGGTAACTTTGATGTATCCGTTTTTGTGGAAGCAGGAGTCCCATGATGACTTGTTGATGTACACGTCTTTTCAGAATGACGTTGAGGACTTGACTTGCACAGAATGGCTTTAGGTATAGTATCTCCAGAGATTGATGAAGCAGGGGATATGTCAGGAATGTTATTCCCAGCAGAAAGAAGACTGGAACTCGCCGCAGGGGATGAACCAAGTGGCTGCGATGCTTGACGGCACGACACGGTGAACGATTGTCGCTGCGGATTGGGCGTGGCCCTCACATTCCGCTGCGGTGCTCCTCCTCCGTGAGCTGCATTAGCGTACAAACATTCTTATTTAGCACCATTCAGCACAAGTTTCATTTTACGGACCGCGTCGATTCCGAGCAACGAACGTCCCGTCCTGGTTACATAAAATTCCAGCGATGCCCAGCAATCCTTAAAGTTTACTTGTCCCACAAAACATCCGAGCACAGGGATGGTGTCTTGCATATAGTGGACGAGGGTCCTCGACGGTGGGTATAACCTTATCTTGTTATTCTTGTTAACTTCCTTAAAGGTACGCTCATTTAAAATTGATACGAATGAACCAGCATCAACAAGAATGCGAAGAGGTGTGTCATTTACCGTGATTTCGGCCATGAATGCATCTCGACGAACGATGCCACCCTCTCCTCTCTCAGTTGTCTCGACGGGCAGTGGATCCTCCGCGAACGTAACACTTGGTAGCATCTCTGGAGCCGGCGGCGGGTCGACCATGCCCACCAGGTTGGACCTGACTCCTCGGGACTGTCGCTCAGCGAAGCTTCGCCGGGAACCTCGGCCCTGGACAGGAAACGACGCTTGTCTGCGGTCGTAGGCGAAGGCCGCCGACGGCGGGCGACGACTCTGGCACATCTCTGCAAAATGTCCCAGCTTCCCGCATAGGAAGCAAGCTGCCTGGGACGCCGGGCAAAGCGCCCGGTCATGGCTGCGGCGTCCGCAAAAATAACAAGCGCTGCCGTCTGCGTTTCCACCAGTTCGAGGAGGGGCAAGGTCACGATCTCGTCGAGGCTGGAACACCCGCGCCGGAAACCGGGGCACGTGACCAGCGGCCAATGGGAGCCAAGGTATTCTGGGTCCAGGCTGGGACAGGGAACAGCCAGGTTGATGCGACGAGGGGTATCCGACGTAGCCATCTTGGCGATGCTCGAATGAAGGTGACTACGCTGTGCCGCCATTTTGGGTTCCTGGCAGACGTCGTTCCCCGATTCGCTGAATCTCCGCCGAGTCTCGGTTTTGCGATTGTTCTCGTCTCCGGAAACTCGCGGCCGTTTTCGCCCTCTGCTCAAACTGTTGTGCTAACTGAATAGCTCGAGATTAGGTCGGTACCTCGCTGCCCTCGCATTCCCGCAGGAGGCGATCCTGAACGCGTCTGGATTCCAAACCCTCCAAGAACACCTCACAGAGCCTTTCGTCGAGAGCGTTTCCATAAGCGCAGAACGAGCCTTGACGTCGTAATTCGGCAAGAAGCTCGGTGACTGACTGACTGTCCGGGACGCTGTACCAAGGCGCGCAGTTTCTGGCGCTCAAGAGCAACACTACCAGAAAATTCAAAATGCCTGCCAACGGCCTCTAAGAAAATCTGGAACTCATCGGTTCCTTCCGCAGAAGGAGACTCATACAATTGAAATGCGTCTATGATACGCTGGGCTTCCGTACCCGATAGTGAAAATAAAATCGCCTTTTTCCGACGCGGTTCGACACACTGCAAACCCGATGCTTCAAGGTATGTCAAAAACCCACGCTTCCATGCTGGCCAAGCAACTATCGGTGGACCAGGAACAGCCAAAAACACGGCCGGCGGTGGGAATGCCTTCGAACCAGTGGCGTACCAACTTGTTTTTGAGTGGGGGGGCAAACCAGACCCTCCCCCCCCCCCCCCCCAAATCGAAAATTCGGCGCAACTTTTGTCCAACTTTTCTAAAGATTTGGCAATCATTCGGCAAAATTACAACGTTACGAGACTTAACATTAATATTTTGTTTTTTCTCACGAAAAAAATTTTGCTTCTTCTTAAAATAAATACAACTTGTAGTGCCTATTGAAAGAGTTATGACTAAATAAGGTGATATTCTAGAAGATAATTGTATCGATGTCGCTTTTGTGTGTTTACTTGTAATTTTGGTGTATGCTTCCAGAAAGTGGCGTGACAACGAGGTTGGGTAGTAGCCGGCACAGTCACGAATCACACTACGAGAGCTTTGATTTTGAGGCTTCATCAGCGCACGCCTGCAAGTGTGTTTACATTGTTAAAATAAAGGCAATCACTGCGTTCTTACTTTCTCTGGTAGTCGCCGTTTCGTGCGCGAAAACGGATGCAACGGTTGCTGAGCCTTCACCAGAAGAGATAACAATATTGTAAATATGCATGTTTTTCGATTTGAGTCACTTGACGTCAGCTTTGCATGAAAGTGCGCGTTCCATATTCGCAACGTGCCGTTTTTAACCTTTAAAATTCCGGTTTCTGGTGTTCGGACACACACGGACGTTTAGGAAGACGGGGAGAGTTAGGAATGGTCGGATGTGCAACGTCGACCATGATAGTTCTGTGTTTAACGAATATTTTTCACCAGTGTTTACTAACGAGTGCTTGGACTCCGTCCCCACTCTCCCTGAAGAGCTTTACGAGCGCATGCATCCTATTAACGTTAACTCCGCCGGTATTATAACATTGATTGATAAACTAAAACTTACTTCGTCCGCTGGAACCGATAACATCAACTCTAAAATTTAAAAGAAACACCCGTGTTATTTCTAGTGAGTATTTGAAACTCATCTTCATTCAGTCCTCATCTCAAAGCTGCCTTCCATCTGACCAAAAGGTGGGAAGGGTAATTCCCAGTCTTTAAACAGGGCAGCCGCTCTTCCGCATCTAATTATCGCCCTAATTCATTGACTTCAATTTCTTGCAAACTACTTGAGCATATCCTCTACTCCAATATCATGAGGCACCTATCATCCCATTTCTTTTCTTTAAACAGCAGCACGGTTTTCAAAAAGGTACACTCTCCGGCAATATGAAAGACCCACTGGGAGCGCGTGGCCGAGGCGATGGCTGGCGGGGGCGCTGCGAGCCCTCCGGGCAATTCCATTCTGCTTCGAGGGGAGGACGCTCACTCGGGCTCAGATAAAGCGAAACGCGCTTATCAGTTTGTGCCGAGTGCCGAATGAGCGTCCTCCCCTCGAAGCAGAATGGAACTGCCCGGAGCGCTCGCAGCGCCCCCACCAGCCACCGCCTCGGCCACGCGCTCCCAGTGGGTCTTTCATATCGCCGGAGACTCTACTTTCCTGCGAAACACAACTCTGCGACTTCATCCATGACTTGCACACTAACCTTAAACCTTGAACCTTAAAATGAAAAAACTGACGCAGTTTTTTTTTTTTTTTTTTTTTTTTTTTCCAAAGCGTTCGGCCGTGTTTTTTATCAACGCCTTCTTTCTAAGCTATCATCTTTTTGCCTCGACCAAATAACCGTTTGCATAGATTCGTGACTTTCTTTTTTCCCGTGTACAGGTCACGTCCATGATGATCATGAATCTTCCTTAATAAATGTATCTCCTGGTGTTCCCCTGGGGTTCGTACTTGGGCCCTTACTCTTTTTAATATTTATTAATGACATCCCCATTGGGATTTCTTCAAAAAACCGCTTTTTCGCCGACGACTGCGTCATCCATAACAAAGTAACTTGTGTGCAAAATAACAACCAGCTTCAGGAAGATATAGAGAAAATTAACAATTGGTGCAAAGAGTGGATTATGTCATTAAACAAGTATAAACGCAAACTAATCCACTTCACCAAGAAAAAAAACAAACACTGTCATTTAATTACTTCTTGTACTCCGATCTAATTGAGACCGCTACTGTGTATAAATGCCTTGGTGTAAGACTAACATCTGACCTTCCCTAAAATAACCACATTGAAGTCATTACTGCCGATTCATCTGGAACTCTTGGACTAAGCAGACGTAACTTAAAAAGGGCTCCACCCTTTGTTCGTAAGCTAACCTTGGACACGTACGTCAGACCAAAAATAGAATATGCTTCAACCATCTGGAATACCCATCGACTGTACCTCATCAATACCCTGTAGTGGCAGTTCAGAACAGAGCTGCTCGCTTCATTTCATCCACTTATGACTTTTTTTTTCAGTGTCTCAGCGCTAAAAACTGAACTAACCATGTCCTCTTTGCAGCTTCGCAGAAAAGTCTCTCAGCTGTGCTTTATTCACAAAATCTACTACCACATTCCCGACCTCAAAACCACTTTGTTATTACCCCCCGACCGAACATCTTCTCGCCTCAACAACGTCTGCACCATCAAGCACATTTCTGACTCTACTAACGCTTTCAATTGGTCATTCCTTTCTCAAGCCATCAGCCACTGGAACAGTCCCCCATCCTCCATTGTCACCATCTTGGACCATGCTGATTTCTCCTCTGCAGTAAAACTACACCTTTCTTGGCCCATGTGATGGTGTGCGGGGCTAGGCAGATAGGTGAAAACCCTTACGCAGAGCGCCTGCCGGGCCAGACTTGTAAGTAGTTCAACTACTTTACTCAAGTTACTGTAGTTTGACTACTTTTCTGGGTAGTTTAGTAACTTTTAATTACATTTATATTCTAGTAATTCGTAGTTTACTTTAACTACTTTTCCGAGTGACTTCCACTCAAATTACAAATTACTTTCTAATTTTAGTGGTTGTTTTGCCTATCAACACAGAAAAGATGTCGGAAGGTCAGCTGATATTTGCAGAGGGGGAAGCATGCGGAGTAGAAAAGGGGGGGGGGGGGGGGGGGGGGGGGGGGATGGGAAGGAAGAAAGTGACTTAGATAGTCCAAAAAACCCCAAAATTTTAACGAGCCCCCCCACTGCAACAACACTGCTACGAGGCGCGGGGAGCGAACAGACACGACGCAAGAGAGGTCGAGTAACTGTGGGATTAGCTCCGAATAGTGGCGTTTCTTTGTATTCCGAAGCTCAAGGAGACTTGACGCATTTGAAGAAAGGGCTTGTCCCCGCTTCTCTCCAATGTAGGAATTCTTGCCCACTACAGGAGGTGCACACACTGCTCCTTTTACGGTGCAGGCGATAGAACCCCTAACAACGACGCTCACGCCGGATGGGCTGCTCGTGTATCACTCGAAGCGCGTTAACCCACCCCCGCGCCTGCGTTCACGCCGCTTCGCGGTGACGGTGTGCGGCTGCTAATTACAAATCTATTAACCCACCTAGCCCCCCCCCCCCCCCCCCCCCCCCCCCCCCCCGTACACGCCGCTTTGCGGCGTCCGGTCGGCAACCCAAGCCCCGCTGCCCCCCATGCACTTCCGTAAATAGAGTCGATACGATTTAGTTTAGCGATGTTTCGTCAACAACATTCGTTTTTTTAGTGTTAATGGTAAAAAAGAAATGTAAATATCGCCAAATGCCTCGACAAAACAAAATGTTCGAGAAAAAAAATAAAAAGAAGTAAGCCGGCCCACACCATAAATAGAACCCGGGTCTGACACGTATGAGGCAGACATCTCACCACTAAGTTACGCTACCTCTTCGGAAACTCGCATTGCATCCGCTGCCTATGTTGACGGCGGCAGCGCCTATCTCCAAGCAAGCAAGCAAAACTTTATTTTGTGTAAGGGCCTACGTCCTGGTCTGGACGGCCCGTCCGGCCCATGTCTCGCGGATGGATTCCGTTAGGTTACCGTGTAGCCTTGTTCGTGGGGCAAGGCTCCACAAACCAGCCAATCCGGCGTGCGTGAGCACCGTTGCTAGGGTTTGTATCGCCTGCGCGTTAAAAATATGCCCGCGCGGGTCGGGGGGCAGTGCCCTTGGTATTCCTTGGGCGCCGCCGGCCTGTGTCTGCTCTGCCCAGTGGCGGCCGTTTCAGGGGGGCAAAACGCATGCCTTGCCCCCCCACTCTGAGAACTGGGGGGGCAAGTGCCCCCCTTGCCCCCCCGGTTGGTACGCCCATGCTTCGAACCAACCACAATGGAAGAGGACGATGAAGTCATCTCGAAGGTTGGAACAAACTGAGAACCCCAGTGAAGATTGAACAAAATAATGTCCCACGCGAACTGATCGCAATAAAGGAGGAGAACGCAAAAATCATTTAACGTGCGAAAATCTCGAAAACCAAAAAAAAAAAGACATGGAAATAAATATGGAACCAGGGAACGAAAGAAGATCTGTTACGCGCCGGTATTCCAAACCACTGGACCGGGACGCGGAGCGCTGCCAACTACTCGAACAAGGTTACGAAAATTCAGGTCAAACTAAAGAAATCCCATCCTCGTCGCCAAAATGTACTATTCCGCCTACGGGGCGCTAAAGATATGAAAGACTCATCGAACGGAGGTGCCGGTGTTCCATGGCCGAGCAGGAGAAGCCGTCTTCCCGAGCGAACCCTGTCTGGTTTACCCGGTGGCGAAAGGAAAGACAACCGTCCTGTTGGAGTGTTGGCAAACGTCTGACCGAGCGCTGGCCTCGAGGCCGCCAGCGCGTGGCACCTTCTTTTATTACAGGACTGATGTCCGTTGTTATGCCATCTTTGACACAACTAAAAAGACCGACAAATGTAAATACTACACAATTCACCTGCGATCTGAATCTGGTGGGGCACGTCTTCCACCTTCGTCCCAACCATCAGCTTCAGGAGGACCGTCCTCGTTGTTGACTCTTTCTGGCTGACGCCATGTATGCGCCAGCGTTCTTTGGCGACCTCCGTCACTTTGCCGTAGGCGTCCAAAGCCGTCCTGATGTCGTCATCGGTGACTCCGTGGAGCACCCAGTGGAGCTTCAGCTTCAGTTACTGGTTTTCCGGGTCGATTATGAGGCACCGTCGCCCCTTCACTTTCAGCTCGTTGACGGCGAGCAACCGATTCGTCGCCTCCGGGCTGTTCAGGGTCACCGCCCAGACGTGGTTGATTTGGTACGCCCCCAAAGCCACGACCTGGGGGAGCGTACCTGTCTGGGCGGAAAGATCACCAGTCGATTAGACCGCCGCACTCCCTGTCCACCACCCGATCTCGAGCGTTCTGGAAAGGGCGCCCGAGAGCGCGCAAGAAGAACCTCGCGAATTCGTCATCAGTAATGGCTCCCACCAGGGTTGACTGATGGGGTTTTGAAAAGGGTAGATTCCTCCGTTCCTGCTTGCACGAAGGGATACCGGTGGTGGCTGTTGATAGCAGACACAGATTCTCAGCCCTTGAGCTACAGTCACTGACCACTTTGGAGACGCAGGGTGTGGTGAGTCGCGACCATCTCATTATCGTTCTATAGCCAATGAGATTGCGGCATTTGCCAAAACAATCGCCGAAGAACCAATCACGACGCACGAAGCGTAAACATAATGCCACACCCTGGGTTTCTCAAACTGTCAGGGACTATACACTCTAAGTTATTTCTACCGCCTACTTTTCCGCAAACACAGGTGGGAAAACCAATCGCTGCAATCTACAATGGGATCATAGCCTCCAATATACTGACAAAGTCGGGCAGATCACCACGAGAAGCGGACGCCGAAATAGAAAAGGTGGAGCGGCAGACAAAAGATGAGAGGAGAGTCATGTAACGGGCGCTCCGCTGCGGCGAGATGCCGAAACACACTTCTCTCGAGCGATGGAATGTCCACTCGTGCTCCTCGCGTTCCTCGCGCTACCGCTTCTTTTCTCGTCGGGTTTAAAAACCATGTTTCTGGTCCTCGCCGCTGCAAAAGCTCTGCGCTGAATACCAGGTTCCCAAAGAAATGCTCTCTGCTACCAGATACCCGCGCTCCAAATCTGCGACCCGTCACTCTACGGCTCCGTCGTCGAACTGCCAGGCTTTGTGAGTATAGAGGAGGCTACCGATTTAGTAGATTAGTTATCAATCGTTACAATTTTCAAGATCAGTAGACTCTCAGGTAGATAATAAGGGTTTCTCAAAGATTTGCCGCTGTGCGACCCGCCTCGGTCATGTCTGCGCTCGCTCCGCCCTCTCTTTGTCGTCATTCCAAGCGCGAGTGCCTAGTTTCCTTTCCTTCCGCTCTCCCTGGGTTGCAGTCTCGTCGCGCGTGTTCAGTTTCCCCCGGCTCCTCGGGCGGGTTCGTGTCGTGTGCTAAGCAGTTTCGCTGGTCATCCACCTTTACAGAGTGAATGGCTCATGATTTCTTTAAAGAGCCATTTACAACCCCAACATGTACATATTTTTATTGCATCAAACGCCTCTAAGGAAGTATTACGAAAAAAAAAATGCACCGGAAAGGGAAGCAATATTTACCTGAAAAAAAAACAGTTAATTTAAAAAAGCTTCGTTTTTTACTGGACCCATTGTACTTTCCAAATTGTCGAGTGTATTGCTTTAATCCCCAAGTCAATAACTATGTTTAGGATGCCGCGATAGATGGAATGCAGTGTGCAGAAGGAATGGTAAGCATGCATTTAAACATTTTTTTTCTTTTAACTAAGAAACCTTTGACCTCATGAGAGGTGAATCATTAGTTTTAAAAATAGGCATGGTTAAATTTAGAAAAAAAGAAGAGCAGATTCAAGCATTTTCGATTTCGCGCGACCATTATATAATAGCGTAAACATGGTAAGAAGAGTTGTTTTTTTTTTTTTTTTTTTTTTACGGGAATATGTAGCAGTTTTACTGCAGCTTTAAAGTAACCTTGTAATCCGACCAGCCACATTACATGACCAAAGAGCCCCAAAAGCTTCAAACATGTACTAAATTATGACAAGTGATTAGCACTGCTTTGTCAGAATGCTGCCATATATTCCTTAAATGTTTACGTTCTGAGCTTACAGACGCAACGTTTTTTTCCGCAACATGTCGGCATGCCCCACCACAATGGACGCATACCAACACTCATATGGTGTCTTTTAGTCAGTTCATCCAATCAGAAGGACGACTGATACTAGTATGTTCCAGTGGCTAAAACATTAGACGCCTTCTTTCCCGCTAAGACAGCACGCATGCACTCTAAGCAGCCTGGAGCGTCTGTTTTATAGAAAAGTAATTTAGAGAGCAAACTGCTGCAATCTGCCGACGAAGCTCGGCGAATGACGAGGCTAACAAAATGTTTAGGCCCCAAAAACGGTCTGCTTTATGACACTCCGCATGACTTTTCACTGTTCAGCGTCACAAGGCTAACTATTCTCCTCGGTTTATCTTTTCAGCTTTTTCATTCGCCGAGCTCCCTCCATACTGCAGAGTGCATTTATGCAGAGAGCAAGTCGTCTGCTTTTTGCGCAAGAGTTGTGGTGATGTCATAACGACTCCGTGCTTTTATTGGCTAATTAAAAAAACAATAGTGGGTACACCCCAAAGCATTCAGCACTGAGATCTACCCACTATTTTTTTTTCAGGCAGCCAATAAGAGCTCGGCTTCGTTCTGACATCACCGCCACTTCTGCGCGAGAAGAAGAAGCAGACGACTTGCTTTCCGCATAGAATCTCTCGAATGCTTTTGCTGGAAACTAGAGGCTCCAGATTTCTTAGAGTGCAGGTTTAATAATCATACACTTCGTTTCATCTTAGGTCTAGGCGCAATCGAAGCTACAATCTCATGGGACGAATCATACAGCATCAAAAGCGCACCAACATGGTGCTCGTCATGTTTCTGTGCGTGTTATATATACTCGCTGAACCAATCATGTACAGAGACGGCCCAGTGATTTCTGCCAGCTTCTAGCTTTGGCTGCTTCAATGCATTGAAGCACCTAGAAGACAAGATCCGCGCCTTTCCACCTAAGCGTCATCACTATATAGTGGATCCATTAAGCTGGGCGGCGCCTCTGATGCACGCGGCGTCGCCTAGCTTGCTTCAGCTTCGCCGCCAGCGTCTTAAACCCATATAGTTATTACAATGTACGCTAGAGTTTCAACTTGCGCTGCACTCTAGAAAAATCCTCTGCGTCTACTTTCTCGCACAACACTCGGAGAGTTAATCACCGCCACTTACGGAGACAGCTCAGGAAGTGACGGTGCCAACACATATGTTTGGACCAAGAAACGCAGTCTGAGTTGTGACATTAAGGAATGCGAGCGTGACATTTTGCATTGCTTCATGTCACAACTTAGACTGCGTTTTTTTGGTCTACACATATGCTTCGGCACCGTCCTTTGCTGAGCTGTCTCCGTAAGTGGCGGTGATTGACTCTCCGAGTGTTGTGCGGGAAAGTAGACGCACTGGCTCTTCTTAAAATGTAGGTCTATGTGACTTCTGGGATGCAAATTGAAGCCGACAGCAATCAGTCTACTTTTGCGGGGCTCCTGTGCATTCTGTGGGAAAACGCGCGTGCATTTTTTCTTTTCGCTGGAGAATAACATAGAATACTTTTGTAATTTTGGGTCGTGCTAAATAGTATGCACCTATATTAATATTATAAAAGTGTAATTGCTTCACTTAGTGCATTTTTCTTTAACAGTGAACGAACGATGTTTAACTTATTAGGAATGAATAGCGGGAAGTTCAAGTACACACCGGCGCAAAAGCAAATTATTATGTGTGTGTTTATAAAACCGGAAATTAGTCTGTCTCAGTGGGCGTCTGGTATCTCAGCTGTAGATGAGAAATGTAGCCAGTGCGGTACAACCACTAACCTGGAGTCTTTAACGTGCACCACGCAGTAGTGATACACGACCGCACGCCGGTACGATGCTCATCCAGATCGAAACGGGCAGGGGCGGGGATTGAACCCAGGATCCTGGGTTCTGCAACGCAAGCTCTCGTTCCACCTGCTCCGAGCTGTTACGCGCTAGACCACTCGGCCACCCTTTTTTTTTTTTTTTAAGTATGTTTATTTACAAAGTTTTAAGATTATCACATTGGTTGCCATACACGTACCGTGTCAGTGAGCACTGTTTGACAGGCGAGGACCGCGATTCACACAAATTCAAAATGATCCCGCCCTACACACTGACGGAACAAGCGCTAACTCACAACTGTAGTTTTAATATTCGTACAGAGGACGAGGAAGAGGTACCGTTTCTCTTTAGCCTTTCTTTTTCGCGTATAGACGCTTTGCAGCAGCTGTGCATGGGCGCCGCCATAACCGACCTTCAGTTTTTGTTTCCTCTTATTTGGTATACTTCCCTTCGTCATTAACATAGCAGGCTAGGTCATTGTCATTTTAGGTTCTACTGTGTCCTTCTCTCCAGCGTTGTCCTTTCTGGAGACTCGTCAACGCCCGTCTTTGGCGGTTCGGTTCCGGTAAAACAAGAGGAGGTCAGCAATGGCGGATGTAGTCTGGCGCGTGTGTAAAGCGTCTATAAAAATCTGCACAAAATTAAATTGCCCTAATGGAAGGAGGAAGTTATGTTGAAAGAACAGACTAATAATATAAGAAGCAAGAGGAGGATGTTACGCGAAAAAATACATGAGAAATAGCAGAAAGAAAGAAAAAGTTGCTGACAGTAAACCTCTGAAACAACCTCAAGTAGAAAGGTTAAGGTAATGAAGTTCTTTGTCATTTAATGCCACTGATGGTGCACTGACACAAGAGTTCTCTTTTTCTTTGATGACCATTGCCTCGTATAGTTCCCTTGATTTCTTCACATGGGACCTTCGAAGGACATTTGTCTGTGTCAGTATCGGTTTGCAGTGACAGTCTCTTACGTGCATTCCGAGATGCCCCGCTGGTGTTGATTTGAGTAAACAAGCATGTTCACGTAACCTGGTGTCTACGCAGCGGCCTGACTGACCCACATTTACTCTGCCACAGTCGAAAGATATTTCATATATAACCAGGCTTTGGCAAGGCACATATGTTCGCTTGTGTCTCAAGTCACATTCATTGTGACGTTTCTGTGGGGAATATACCTTAGGACAGTTTCTTGAGCTTGTCTGCTGCCGAAAATACGACAGGAAGGTCATACCTGGAAGCCAGCTTTCTTCAAGTTGTGTTCACAGCCGGGCGTTGTCCTTTGTACTTGGCTTTTTTTTCTTCTGCCTGTTGGAGTTGACCATTCGTTCTACAACATCGTTGAAGGTGGTACTTTAAAATCCAGAGGTATTGAGTCGCTGCATTTGTGCCTCAAAGCTCTCTCCCACCTTGTGGTCACATGACTTCTTGAGGGCTGCGCTAAGACAGTTGTTGATAATTGCCATTTTAATGATTTTTGAGTGGGAAGACTCATATCGGAGTAAATCTTTTTTTGCTCGTGGCATGTACATCCAGCACGTGTAGTTCAGTTGGAATATTCGACGTAGATCGAGAAATTGAATGCTGTTGTCTGTGGGTAGCTCGTGTGTAAAGTTGAGTCCTTGGGAATTTCCAGTGAAGATTGAAAGTATGTTGATGATTTGTTACTCGTCATTTGCATTAGGTAAATTTTTTAGTAGCACAAGATAGTCGTACACATATATGTATATTCTTGACACCTCGTTGTTGGATACCCGCTGGGCAATGGCCCTATCGCACTTGGACAAGAAGATATCGCATAACACTGGTGCCACACATGATCCAATGCAAATTCCTTTCTTTTGCAGGTAAGTATTTCAGTTTAATGAGACGACTGTAGATGCTAGATAGAATGCCAATAGCTCCAAGAATGACTCACGATGTAAACCGAATTCGTTCTGGACGGGCGCTGTACCATTTTCCTCGATACATTTTCTTACAGCTACTAACAGATGGTCGTGAGGTATTGAATATAACAAATGTTCAACGTCGAGAGAAAAAAAAAACATTTTCAGCTAGCATGTTATTATTTCCTACTTACTTATAATCATACTCGTTCTGTGTTGGGGATCAAGAAGGGATCTTCCAGTCGGAGGTTTGATAACTGATTAAGTAGGAACCTTGACATAGCTCCTTGCATGAACCTTTTCAGTTACGACTACACGGAATGGACTTTCCACTTGATGTGTTTTTGCCTTCAAAAACATATCCAAACAAATGTTTTGTATGAGGTTATTTTTTTTTTTTTTTTTTTAAGATTTGTCAACTCAAGCTTGAAGTACTATTGAAGTGCTTTAGTTTTCACTTTTTTGGTCTTATTATCTTGCAAATGGTTGAAGTTCTTTAGTATGGCTACAGTCGCCTTTTGCAAATATATTGGGGCACACTACAAATGCCCCTTCTTTCTCGAACTAGGAGATTGAAATAGTGTCTTTTTTTTTAATAATCTACCACTCTAGAACTCGTTGTCTTGCTCTAAACATGTCGGAATTTCAACAAAACATCAACATCTTCTCTTCATCAATACATCTGGTTCTGTCAGTTTCAGGGAGCATGTGCGGAGCCGTACAAAATTGGGGGCCTTTCCCCAGGACCTTTTCGATGTCTAGGTGAGCAAAGGAATCGCCCAAAAATCTGACCGACTCGCCTTGGTGTTCCTTTTGTTTGGCTCATAGATATCGTTGGTGTGGTATGTAGGTCCTCCAGTGTGATTCTTTCATCCTGGTTGCAGTGTGGAGGAAGGATTTCTATCTTGATTCATGGAATGTTTAGAAATGTTTAACTTCGCTATATTTTAGGCCCAAACATATGTTCCCTAGCAGTAAAATAGTTTGTTGTTGAGCGAGTTGGTGAACGTTTGGATTCATGGTTTCGCGCAAAAAAGACGGACACAAGAGTTTCTCTGTTTGTTTCTCTCTCTTGTGTCCGTCTTTTTTGCGCAAAAACATGAATCCAAACGTTCCCTAGCAGGTATGTAAAAACGAGCGACGATTCTAAGCAAAATAGCAATCGAAAGGAATGTGAAGTGTGTTTCAGGTTCGCCAGCATTTCGGTAGCGCTTACACCGGGTGAATCAAGGAGACGGTAGGCTCTTTAAATCGACCGGAAAATTCGGTTTTTTAACCTATCGCGCTACGACTTTGTGCAGCGTTGCCCACAGATGGTGCATTTTTTTTGTAAAATTTGCAAAGAGCGAACTTACCTGAGGAAAAAGTAAAGAAAGAAAAAGGCTTAGCTCCTATGGAAACGCAGCGACGCCACCGGTCTGCAATCAACACGGCGCCGTTTTGCACGGTAGACAAGAGATGGCGCCACGAACGCCGCCAACGAACGAGCATACGGGCGACGGGCGCCGAGAGCCGGCCGAGAAATTCCGCAAAGGCTCTTTAGCAGACTATGGTGGCTCTTTTCGACTCAAAAGCGGCGCGCGTTCCGCAGGCGGCGACAGTCGCAGAAACAAAAAGACAGGCGCGGTAACAACAAGGAACTGCAGTTCCTTGTCTGGTAATTACGCCGGCTCTCGGCGTCGTCTGCTCGTTCGTTGGCGGCAGTTGGCGTCGCGACCGCTTGCGCCATCTCTTGTCTACCGTGCAAAACGGCGCCGTGTTGATTGCAGACCGGTGGCGTCGCCGAGTTTCCATAGGAGCTAAGCCTTTTTCTTTCTTTACTTTTTCCTCAGGTACGTCCGCTCTTTGCAAATTTTACGAAAAAAATGCACCATGTGTGGGCAACGCTGCACAAAGTCGTAGCGCGATAGGTTAAGCAACCGAATTTTCCGGTCGATTTAAAGAGCCTACCGTCTCCTTGTTTCACCCGGTATATTTCTGATACGCCAGTCCTGTCACGATATGAAAATGATCCCGTCGTGCATCTTTACGAGCGGTTAAAACATTTAAAACGGAAAGATTAAAGTATGTGGACAATAAAAGGTCTGTCGTTTTATTATTTCTCATGCCAGGCAGCATTTATCGAGCACCTGTTTTCTGGCTTTTCCTTATTTACAAAGATCTTGAATCAGCCAGTGATCATTTTGAACGCAGAACAAGCATCTTCGCACATATAAGCACGAACAGAAAGAATAAAACGGTACTTATTTATTGCAAATCGAACTATATTACGTAGGCTTCAATTTATTTTGATCGTAGACTTGCAGAGCGAGTTACTGATGCAGTGTTACTGCGCTCTTGGTTTTCCATATGTCGGTCGTTCGTTTGGCATGTATATCCCCTCTGCTGAAAAGCGCCGACGCCTTGTTCGCGCTAACAGTGTCCGACAGTGCACATAACACATGTATGAAGCTGTTTTAACACTGTATTTTATGCCCGGAAGCTGAGAGAAAAACGCCGTAACTGACCAATTATTTCGTCTTCGTGACTGAGAGATATTCCAAGCTGCTTACTATAATTATACAAATTATTCGTGATATTTGGTTTTCTCTTATAATCATGTGCACGCAGAAGATGCACTCATTTTTTCCCCATAGAAATTACATTACCGGAAGTTAATTTTCGACTGTTTGGTCTCTGCTTCAATTTGGAACAGCACACTGGCGATAGTTGAACCTCTAGCGTACATCATATTCTATGCTCACACCAAGCGAGACGCTAGCAGGTGGTGACGCCAAGAGGGAAGGGTCTGCAGCGTTAGCAGCATGGAGATAGGAAGATTATGGAGGCGACCTGGACGCCACCAGAGGTGAAGCCGGGGGAGACTTCCGGTTTAGAAGGGCACGTCCCCAATGATGACCAAAAACCAAAATACGCTATTGCACGGAAAGGACTGCTGATTTGGCGCTAACGACTGTTTGGTCACCCTTGTGGGCGTTCCAGGGCCGTTTATACTGAGAGAGTTTGGCATTCTTAAGATTTTGACAGCCTGGCAAACCACAGCAGCGTATAGTCTGACAACCGGGGGATGTCTACTTCCGTCCGCCATTTAGTGGCTCTATGCGATTTCTCAGGAATAAACAAGACAAAGAAGCGACGCCATTTTGTGTTATCGCGAGATCCGCTGGTTCTAGCGGGCAACAAGCTCCACCCATTGGCAAAACTCTCTCAGTATAATCGGCTGTGGGGCGTTCCCACCGACCGCGACCTCTATCTTCCGGCTTCACTTTGGATTGTCTCGTTTGGCTGGCTTGAGTCGTTATGTCGCCTCTTCTTCTTCCTACCTTCATAGTTAGCATAGACTCTTGTCGAGCCTCACGTGTTTGCCGCTTGGGGCGGGTCGGGGATGACCTAACGATGACGTCATGTCCAGACCTTGTCTTCTAGCTGGCATTGGCTGCGTACAGGGAGTCAATGGGAAAAAAGAACCGTGTTTTAGGGCCCGGGCTAATGAAATATGTATCCTAGAAAGCTCAAAATTTGCAAGAATGTGACGCTGGCGGTTGGGATAGAACGCGAAAGTTTGACAACCTGACGTTACCTGAATCAAAAGATAATTGAGAAGATGAAATTTCTCTGATAAATGTTGTGACATGGGAAGTCTTTCGTTTTAGAGTATACCGAGCCTGTACAAATGAACCCAGACATAATAAAATAAACATGGAGGTCTCGCCTTTTCTTACTTCCTCTTAACCGGCACCCTGAAGTCATTACTTATTTTTACTTTTTTTTGCAGTGATATTTCAGACAAGATCGTGCCTTGAACCGCACTTACTCAGTGTTTTGCACGGTACCGAAAAAGAGTTACGAAATTGCGCTGATCGGTATTTCGTCAAAAATTAACGCGTTACTGAGATTCGCTACCATCCTTCAATGGTAACGAAATATGGTTACCGTTACTTCCAAGAACTAACGATCGTTACTTTTGCTTTTCTTTACATTTCAGAATTATTTTTCTTGTAAAATTTGTGGAATAACCTTTTGCAGTCTCAGAAAGATTTCTAAATGATGCCATGAAGAGCTGAAATTTCAGAACCTTTTTAGTTGCGATTTACAGAATGCGAATGAATGCTTTTTTAAGCTGAGAGTGAAGAATCCAAATAGAGTAACGAGGTAACCTAATTTAATTGACGATATCGCAAAATCGTTACGTTAAATACTTTTCTCGTTACTCTATCAGAAATAGAACGAGCACGTTAGAGCGTTCTTGGAAAAAAAAATACGTTACCAGTAACGTCCTTACTTTTAACGCGTCATTTCCAACACTTCTAACTCATGACCGACATTATTTAAAAAAAAAAAAGAAAAATTAAGGTATTTTATGTCAGCCTTATAATGATCATAATTAGGGAGGCTATTTATTGATGCGAATGTATATACACTGCCTGAATTATTATGGCTCGACGACTTCGAAAGAGGCTGTCATAAGCGCTCTTTTTTTTAATCTATTTGTTACCTATACCGGGTCAGCGCTGAGACTGATATAAGCTGGGATAGTTTAATTATACGTTCGCGGCGGCAAATATAACGAAAATTTCTAGGTCATAATGAATTTCACGCATCCATTGATTTTTGTTCACAAGTATGCCACTCAAACGTGTTCTTTTTCTACAGACATGCCTCAATGGGAAGTGCGTCCCTCGGCCCAACTGACGTGGTAGCAGATGATCGAAAAAAAAAAGCTTATTTGACCGAAAGTAAAAGCAAAAGCAAAATGAAGTCTAGAAACTAGAAGATCGAAAAAAAAAAGCTTATTTGACCGAAAGTAAAAGCAAAAGCAAAATGAAGTCTAGAAACTTATGAAAACAATGCTCGGTCATTTATATTTATCCCAACTCAGAAATAGTCGGGACTGGCAGGCCCGCCACCTGTTACCGTAATGCCCCAGTCCCGTTCTATGCGTGTAGAAACTGAGAGGGAGGAGGAAACGGGAACGCGGGGGGGGGGGGGGGGGGGGGGGGGGGGGACGCCACAGCGAACGAGCTCGATTTTGGGTCGGTTTTACGCACGGTGTTCCTACCTTCATACTTGTCGCTAGCGTTCACGACGTGTTAGATGACGATGATCATCTTGATTTTCCCCTTACATTTGTTTCAGTGAAAAGAAAGGCTTGTCAGCAAGACCGAAAATGACATCGTCCTTTTTGCTGATAAGCATTTTTCCACGAGATAAATGCCACTGGCACTCACAATGCCCTTTCTTGTCTTGATGTTGACGAATACCAGGTCTAGGAAGACGTTGGCTCCTAGAGAAATCTCGTTTTGCTGTGTTACCTTTAGATCCAGGCGAGGTCGTGATTCGCGTCCTATCCCCACCGTAAGCTTAATTTTCTGATGGCGTTTCCGCTTTCTGAAATGCGTGGTATATTTATAAGAGCCGAAAACCCGTTCTTTTACGGACCCTATACATAATGTGACAATAGACAGAAAAATACTATTATTTTTAGAGTTGAATCTTTTCGGGGCCCTTTTGTGTGTCTTTCATTGTGCACGGCTTCCAAAGTTTCCTACAGATAACGCATTCGTGAACGGGAATCTGTATGGGCTTGGAGGGCTAACGTTTTCTATTGTCTCCTGAGGTTTCTCTGGAAAGGCGACACATCGAATAAAAATGTCGACGCGATGCTGAATCATTCGGGCGCTGATCTCCATCGTAGTATAGCTGAATCGCAGATCGGGAGCCCGTCGGTGTTGCCGCCGGCGGCCATTGCTTGACACCAAGCAATACACGCAAGTCTATGGGAGAGTAGGAACATTGAAGCATATACGCTATGCTCGGGGGCGAGTATTTTATGGTGTGCTGCAATCCTTATGTCGGGTGTTTGGAGATCGAATCGGTATTTGTCAAACGTTCGAACGCCGATTAAAAAAATCAAACTTACCGGAGCACCTACGGCTGAGCTGGCAAGCTTGCTCTTGTAGTGGAGTAAACAAAGTAACTTGCCGTCAGTAAGACCGTCCTCAGGGAAGCCCAGAAGTTGATGAATGACAAATAAGTTCCATCTCAACAGCGGCTTCCCGTGAGTGAGCGAATTCCTCGTAGCAAAGCCTTCGTGCTTGTCGTCTGCTAAACCCAACTCTACGAAACCGCCACCGACTCCGCGGTAACTCTAGGTAACTCTCGCCCCATTGGGCTGCACTACAGCGGAGTCACCCTCGACCACAAAATATTTATTTATAAGAACTGTGAGGGCTGTCAGTTCTAATCTTTGTACGCAAGCTACGTGACGGGCTTATCGAAAAGCATCCAAAAAGTTTCAGTGCCGACAACAGCTAAGAAACAGGGGAAAACTTCACTTTTTCTCGTCCTTCCCATAGAGTCCCATGCATTGGCTGGTATCAATCAATGGCCGCCGGTGACGACACTCGGCCCCAGCTGCCGATGCCGCGGTCCGCGATCCAGCCTACTACAATAGAGATCAGTGCATTCGGGCGTTAGAAATACGCACATACGGCAGAGGCAGACTAACCGCCGAATTCAGAAACCTCACTCAAACTACACCCAAACTGAAGGGCCCCTCCACTTCCTCGAAGAAGGCGCGAGGGCCGGCGCTGGCCAATCGTGACGGCGGATCCGTCCTCGTAATTGGCCAGCGCCGGCCCTCGCGCCTTCCTCGAGGAAGTGGAGGGGCCCTTCAGTTTGAGTGTAGTTTCTGAATTCGGCGGTAAGGCATTCGCACAAGCAGCTGACCGCATTCGAATTTGTAAACCAGAATATCTAGCATGAATGTAGCATCGTAAATTGGTGAAAAACGGCATGAAAATTGCAGAGCGTTTCTGTTTGCTAATATCCTAGAAACTTCATTTGATGGTAAGTGGTTCAGTTTTTTCATGCCAAATCATAGTTAAATTTGGGCGTTTTACGTGCCAACCCAACAAAGGGCCCCTGGCACTCCCCACCCCCAGCGGAAGATTGAGGATTAATGCGTACCACCTGGAAATCTTGTGACGTGCAACTTTGACGTGCTCAGTTACACCGCGCCTTCTCCGCAATAAGCCTCCGTCAGATAGCGGGCACTTCGGCCGGGATTCGAACCCGCCACCTGGAGATCCGTAGGCCGGCGCTTTGCCTCAGAGCCACCACGGCGGTTTGTTCCCTTTTCTTATTGTTTGTGGAACTGTTGAATCTGTCAACAGAAAACACAGAACGCGACAACCTGTGTTGCAGGGGTTTGTAGTCATTTCAGGAGAGTTAACATATTTACTACCTCATGCCTTGCATACTAAGACACTCCGCGTCTTTGGGACTTCGCCAGTACGCTGCATGCCGGTGCTATGTCGAAGTAAAATTTATTCTCAGCATATTTTGACCGCATGAAGTTAGTCAGCCCTAATGGGCGGCTCGTGTCTTCAATGTTGATGATAATTTTGTTTCTTGTGCAGTACGACCGCTACTGTGTGGTCTTTAACGTGCATCGCGCCCGTTAAAGATAAACTCCGCCGATTTCTTTTTTTATATCTACTTATAATCCAAAGGCATAATCTGAGTGCGGATGGCTTCCTGAATCCGAAAGGCTATCGCATTTCCCTAGATTCACTCTAGTTAATTTAAAAAAAAAAAAAAAAAATTATGTTTCGCTCGCTGCCCGGAACGGAAACATCGTTCTCCCCTGTGTTTCCCCAATTTTTCCCGCTACCCCAATATGACGTCATCGACGGGCAGCAAGGCGCGCGGCCGGCAATCGAGTACGCTCGCGCCCGCCTTTCTCACGCTTATCATCGAGAAGACAGAGGGGTTCGTATTATCTAAAGTTGATGATAATTTCAAGTTGGATAACCTTGGCTTACGTAGTAAGCTATAAGAAAGAAAAAAAAAAAAAAACGGAAGCAATTGGGGTTTAGAGGAAACCGTTTTTGCAACTCGTACGCTCAAGCCGTTGCTCGCTAGTATCGTGAAATCGCTAGCAAATTCATATTCTTTCTACCAGAACCTCGCAGTTACGCTGGCGAAGAAAGGCCGAAGCGTAACGCAATAGTTTTTGACAAATTACTTAAGCACCATGGAGAATGCTAGGAAGGGGGTACAGGTGTCTCAGACGCTCGTCTTAGCTAAAGGAACGTGCTATTTGTTTTAGATTTTCTTTAGGAAAGTTACTGTTGCAAACGCCAGCACGTGTAACTAAGTTACACGTGCTGGCGTAACTATAGAATGGCCAAACTCTTCCAATATATGGTTCTGCTTCAAGGCAGACTAACTTTAAGGCTGTATAAGCATACCCACAACCAATTTTTTTTAATGGAGCAATGAAAATATAGTGGGGCTGGAATAACGGTTAAGAGTTGAGCTTGTTGGTACGTACTTGTAAATATCAGCTTGAACTTTAGAAATAACTAGAGCACAAAGACAGAAAGGATAGGATATGACACACAGCTGTGTGTCATAACTTGGTCATAACCTTGGCTTACTACGTAAGCCAAGGTTATCCAACCTGAAATTATCATCAACTTTAGATAATACGAACCCCTCTGTTTTCTCGATGATAAGCGTAAGAAAGGCGGGCGCGAGCGTACTCGAAAACCGGCCGCGCGCCTTGCTGCCCGCCGATCACGTCACGTTTGGGTAGCGGGAAAAATTGGGGAAACACGGGGGAGAACGATGTTTCCGTTCCGGGCAGCTGTGTGTCGTGTCCTTTCTGTCTTTGTGTTCTAGTTATTTCTAAAGTTTGAGCTGATATATTTACAAGGCTGGGATATATTGGGATTTTACTAATCGCACATCGTTTAGCGCTCCACAAAGCCAGAAGTCTGCTTTTTGGAGCGAACATTTGAAATTATAGCACACTATTCTTTGCCTATTTTTCTTTGTAAGCTTTCCACCGTTTCAATGGGATGTATTCGAGGTGCCAAAGCACGTCATCCGAACCCGGCCCACGCATTGGCCACGTGCACTGCGTCACTCTGACGTATGCGCTCGTCAACGATGGATCCCGCGACGTACATTTGAATTCGCGTTCGTGGCCAATGAGTGTTGTGACGGCATTTGTCATCACTTACGAATGACAAGTTTTATGGTGTGTTGAAATAACGCCGTGGAAGCTTGGAGTCGTCGCATCCGTTGCACAAGCAAGTCACGACCGCGTGATTTCTCATTTGGCTATTGGCGACGAGATGTTTTGGTTATGCAAGGGTACACTCTAGTTATGCCCTATTAAGGCCGGTTCAGACGCTTCATACAAGGCGGAGAGCTTTCGAATGCAAGAAGGTACAAAATAGTCCGCTATATTTTCAAATGTTCGTACTGAAAAGCTGGCTTTTGACTTTCTAGCCTCTTTCTTTGGGCCAACTAAACGATATGCGATTAGTGAAGTCCCAATTTAAAATCATTCATCCCAACCGAAAATTCGTTTCATGGGACCTTTAATTTGCCTGGGAACGCAATCTGAGCATTCGGCACGAGTGCTGCATCATCGTTTGACGAGCACTCGTATCCTATCATACGTTTCGTGCCTAACGGTGAATTCGGAAGGTCGCCTCCCTCCTCTGACCTGGGTGCAACAGAGCGCCCCGAGCTCCTCGGCGCCCGAACTACTGGGGATCCTTTTCAACTGATCAAAACTGCTGGGCTAAGAGCGCTCTGACATTTTCGGACCGGCCACGGAAGTTAAACTTCTCGACATTAGTGACGGATACAAAAAGGCTTGAGCTATACCTAAGCACTTCTTATGAGTGTTCAATGCGAAAGCATGAATGTCGTTCTTGTGCGCGTTCTCGTGAAGTGGCCGCGCCGCGCTCCGGAGTATGTTCGAGCGAGCTGTCTCGGCGGAGGCACCGCCAGCCAAACGCATCCTTTTCCCGGAGCGCTCTGGTTCGAGCACGTAGCGCCATAGGCCAGGTGAGGACAGCGCGCTCCTCGCGACGTGCCGATAACGTTCGCTTTTCACTCTCTCTCTTTCTCTCTCTCACTATGGTTTCAAGCGGCACCGGCAGATGACTCGTCGACCCGTGGGCACGTTGTAAGACGCAGGAGGCAGGCAGCAGTGCACAAAACGGCTTCTGCCGCCTCATGCTCCACACGCGCAGAGCTCCAGCGAGGTTGTCGCACGCACAGAAAGACCACGTTGTACCGGGGTGTCATGGCAACGAGATTATTTTTTTCGCTCTCACACGGTTTCGCCGTTTCGCCGCCGGCGACACTGTCAGCCGCGGGCACGGTGGCCGCGGAATGATGCAGCCTTTGGGATGCCCGTCCAACGAACGCTATCTGATTCCTCGCACCGCGCATTCATCCCCGCCGTGTCCTCACCTAACACGACACTGTCAGCCGCGGGCACGGTGTATCTTACACCATGCCACAGGGTGGCCCTCCTTGAAAGTGACGCGCCTCGGCCAATGGGAGCCTCGTTCCTTGAAACTATGATGGGCGCCAGCCAATGGGAGCCCTATCCATCAGAATTCAGCTTCACTTGGAGAGGGGAATTTATTTGCCGTTCGGCTCTGCATTTTGCGCGGCTTCAAAGCTGGGAGCCTTCAGATCGCGGCTTAACTTCGCTCCATTGGAAGAGGTGAGTTTATTTGCCGTTAGGCGCGGCAGCTGATGACGTCGGTTCGCTCCATGGGACAGGTAATGCTTTAGAAGTTTCGCATTAGAAGTTTTTACAGCATACGATGGACGATTGAGAAAAATTTAGACTCGCAACGTGATGGACTAACGGCTGTGACCGACTACAAACTGTTCTACGCATCAGCCTGTTAAAAAAGAAAACAACATGCGCATACGTTTTTGCAGAACGGAACGAACGCCAATGTTTGGAAATAGCTATAGTTATCAACACATCGCGTTTGCGGCAGTGCAAACGATGCGATAGCAATCATGCGTACGGCAGAACAGGCAGGTATTAAATGATTAGTAAACTGCAGCGGAATATTGTGCAAGCATGACCCTCAGGACATAGCACGTATCACCATGTAAAACAGTGCATTATAATCGGCTCTCACTTTATTTTAATACCAAACCTTTGAACGCGCTTTTACCAAACCTGAAAACTTCTTGAAGCGTCCACAAAACCCGATAAAACATCCGCGAGCTCCGCGAGCTCTCTCTTTATCGGTTAGACTTAGCGGGTTCACCACCGTGAAATTAACGATCTCGTAAAAGCACTGGGAATAATTCCCGCGCCGTGTTATCCCGTCACGGTCACAAGAGAATGTCGTCCCGTCCGTTGCAATCCTCCCACCCTCAAACGCACAAGCGGAACGAGATTTCCACCGCCGCACTCTAAGAAAATAAGTTTACATTCTTACACCCCTTGTCGCATATGACACACCCCAAAACTTGAGGGGTCGCTCGGGCGCTTTAGCGTGTGCGCCCCCACAAGCCCACAAACTTCAGATTGTAGACCTATTGTCACTGATGTAATTCGCCGATATTCCACCGTATATTGCAGCGCTTGGCTTTCACACATGTTTTGCGGGAAGCAGGCGCTTCAGATTTTTCAGAGTGTAGTTTGAAATGTTATATTTCGTCTGCGTTGCGGAAAAACAAACTATCGGAATTGTAAGAGCAATTGTTCTTTATTCCTCTGTCCTGTCGTCTTGTGTTTACATTTACTGCCCTCGGTTGGCATTAAGGTATACGGATGCAGGCATTGGGCGTCAAAAATTGGGACATACAATTGTTACTCGAGGCTTTCTTGGAAAGGCCAACGGGCATCAGATGAAGATGCCGACGTGACTTTAACTTAATCGGAAGTCAAACATACTAGCGGACGACTGACGGTTACCTGAGAGCGCAGCTACCAGATGCGGCACGTGGAAACCAGAATTTATAGCATAAGTGACATGCTACATGAGGGAAGAAACAGCATGAGTCTTCACATCGCAATCCTGCTTGCTATTTTACTCGGAACGTCATTTGGTGGTAAGTGGCTGTTTTTGGAGTGTTCAACACCATTATCCGAAGGCGAAAAGCAGTGTGTGTGTGGTCATTCCTTTCGGTGTCGGTCGTCTTTTGTGAGTTATGGCCGTTTGAAAACATGTCTTACCTACTATTTCAAGCTTCCGTCTTAATAAGAAGGGGAAAACGCGTCTACATTGCTTGCACTGACGACACACCAGTTGTTGTGATGGTCTTGCTAGCGGGCGCGCACATTCGGCAGCATGCATTTTGTACCATTGAATTCGCTATCCTCCTGAAGAACACGTAATCAAGTCTACCGCATGGTGCACATGACAGTGATATATACATAACCGCTCCTTCGGTAGCTTTTTCTGATAAAAAGCATGCCTATATTAGCATGCCTATATTAGCATTTCTGGCTTCTTGACTTCGTGTTTCTTATTTGGGTATCTTTCCCTTGCGCATATGCTGTTGCCGATGTTTATACGTGTCGTCTAATAAAAATGTAAAAAATAAGTTAAAAGTACGCCTTCTTCTCTGCTGCCTCTTACTCTTTGTCCCTGTGTTTTTTTCTGGCGTAAAACCTCACTATTATACATGTGATAAGCATCAGTGGCAAAGACCGGTGCCAGAATCGGAACCAAATCCCTCTGGACGAAAGGTTAGAAGGTTATCGGCGCATTTGATTTGTTCTCCTTTCTTTGAGAGCTATGTGCGCTTCACATACGTGCCAGATGACAGACGCAATTGTTGACCTTTTCTTGTCTCTTTGTGATGTCGAGCCACTGAAGCGGGCGTCGGCAAGTCTTTACAAGGGCCTAAGATGGGGAGAAGAACACAGTAAAATCTAAAAGGGCAATATTTAACATGTCTTGTTGTAGTAATGATAATGTAAAGTGAACGGAATAAGAAGAGAGAAAAAATGAAGGACGTTTACAATTCTCTGTTATGTCGAATCAGAGCGACGCTCTTGAGGAGGAGGGGAGAGTACGGAGGGGAGGGTCACGTGTGACGTCAGACATGACGTCACGTTTGGCGTCACAATGGTAAAACTTTCCCGCTAAATTTAGCGTGAAAATTTCCCCGCTGAATTTAGCAAAACAAATTTTCCCGGGTTGAGTGGCGTCACGTGTGACGTCACGTGTGACGTCATTATGGGAAAGGTCCCATAATGCAACGCGCGGTTACGCCGACGGCGACGGCGTTGCCGCTCAAGCCGCCAACGGGTGCCTAAGAGCTGCGCAGCTCTTAGGCGGCGCAGCTCTTAGGCGTCTAAACTCTATTTCACCTCATGATGGGCTGCAGCGGATGCTGCAAGCCAACCCAGCCAATCGAGCGCTGTGAACGCATCACGTGACCGACGCGCTCAGCTCTTCACTCTACGCCTTCTGAAAAACGCGTGAGATTCACATGACATGGAATTGTCTTGGTTGGCTCGTAGTGTCCTCTGCGGTCAATCATAAGGTGAAACGGAGCGTGTGGAGAAAGAAACCATGACCAGTCTCATATTTTATTACTATCAGACGTTATTGATTCTTGAAAGTATTTAGCGAAAGCACTTTCTCGCGTGTCGTTTTTGGTTTGTCGGTTCTCGGGTGTCGAGGGATATTTCAAAAGATTCAGTTTTTACTGGTTCTGTAATTAAAACGTGCACACATATTTCTCTTTTTCTTTTTTTTTTTTTCTTTTTTTGACAGGGGTGTCATATTTTTTAAGCTACGTAAAGGCTAAAGCTCACTTGTTTAAATAATTCTATGGATGTTTTCATTTTCTGATGGAGATCTTTTCCTTTATAGTCGTGATTACATCAAAGCTGACTCAGCCTCTGATAATCGTTCTCTGGAGTTTGCTTAAGAGTAATGATCCTTTAAATAATAGACACTTTTAACAAGTTTGTTTTGTCTTAAACAGACCTCCAGGCACAAAAGGACCCATTCTGCATTTTCAGTCAGGGCGACGTTTTTGTCTGTAACCAGACTTGTTACCTCGAAGTGGAAACAGTTGACCGTCTTATAGCTGTTTCAATCGTATACTTCAGTTAAAGCGCAGCGAAAAAAAAAAAATACAAAGGGCCTTCTTTGCAAAAGTAATTTATTGTTATTATAGATATAACACCAGAACACGTTAAACAAACGCCGCATATTGAACTTTCGGTAACACTTTCCATGTTGTTTTTTTTTTCTTTCTCAATTGAAAGCGCCGCTTCTAGAACGTGTCGTGTATCCCAAGCTTCTTGAAGCAAGAGGCATCAACGGAGAAAAATTACTACGTATCGAAGATGGACTTGTACTGACCCTGGAGAAAAGTGCAGTCCTAGCCGAAGATTTTGTCTTGGTTCAAGGCGACGGAAGAGAGCAACATGTAGGTGTATCTACCATAAAAATTAGATATTGTTTTTATATATCTATGATATCCTTATTTATTTTATTTAACTACTGACCTATGGGTGATGTGCAAATTTGTAGTGCACCACTTGGAATATAGTTTCGCCAGACCAGTACTTTTCATTATTGAGTTTCAGATCAGCGGCAAGGAGCTGGAGAAGAATCTGTACCACGACATACAACACATGTCAGCTCTTTCGATAGAGGAAGTGTACGGAGGTTGGCAGGTGGTAAGTGCCACCGGTACAAGTATTTTCGCTGATCATTTTAAATATTACTAGGGTCGATTCAGTAAGTATATTTCGAAATTATTTACTAACAAGAGGTGTCTGCAGTGTGGAGGGTTACACGAATGGTTTCAGAATTATTTGTCTAATTGAACATGTGTTGCTCGTGCGAACGGCGCCTTTTTCTTTGCGTACAAGGCCAGTTCTGGGCTCGTTTCCTTTTCTATTTTTGCGAACGACGTCTGTGAGCACATTGCAAACTCTTCTTCTTTTTTTTTTTTGCAATATGCTGATGATATTAAGGTATTTAAGGAGATTAAGACGATCTCAGATAACTAGGTTCTACAAGAGGGCATAAACTCATTTAGCAAATGGTGTTCACTGAACGGTCTTCTTCTAAACAGCTCGAAAACCAAGGTCATGCCCCATAGTCGCAAAACACAAACAACGTGTTTCACCTACAGTGTTCGCTCAGACGTATTGTGCCCTGCTGATGAAGTGCGAGACTTGAGGAGGGGGGGGGGGGAGGGGGGGCTTTTTGATTCTTTTTTGAGATTTCATAGCCATGTGGCTCGTATAGTACCTGCGCTTTGCGTGCGCTCACTGTTGTCTATCGAATGATAAGTATTTAGAAACCTCGCAGCGTTCGTAACCCTGTACTGCTCTTTGCGAAGGTCCCAACTCTACACGCATCTCCTGTATGTGTACGTAGTTGTAAAAACTACCCTCCTAAGGCTGGAGCGAGTGCAAAACAAATTTTTATCTATTTATCAATATCGCTATCTGTGCAATGAAACATCTCTATCAAAGAGTGACAGGGTATTGGACGTCCCACATATGAACAGCTTATATCACTGTCAAAAAAAAGCAAATCTGTTTTTTTTTTTGTTTTTTTTTTTTTTCTTTTCAAAGTTCTTTATGGAATGGCCGACTATTAAGAACTGTTATCACATACAGCTTTTAGAGTTCCGCGAACAGCGGCCCGTTTGACAACGCCTTTTTCTCGAACGTTAAATATCCTGGACCCCATGTTTCATCTGAAAAGGGAGGGGGGGGGGGGGGGGGGGGGACATATAATATCATTGCAAGTCATCTTGATATTTTTTGTGTGACTGAATTTGTCAGATCTCTCAGAGTCTTGCAGGAGTCTCGCAGAACATGTCGTAATTGTGATTTTATTATTTATTATTTTTAGTAAGTATATTTATTTTTGTGGCGCTGTCTTGTACCCTGAGTATGAACCCTGCGTTGCGTTCGTTGCTTGTTGTGTAAGTCGGATCTTTGTGTCCGCGTGAGTTTTAAGTATCATGTATTTTACACAATGCTGTGTGTTTTTTCCCGTTTTTATTGTAGTGTGTAAGTTTTGGTGGTCCAGTATACCGAGACCGCATGGTCGCTCCTGAACACCTAATAAAAAGTATTCTTAATTATTGATTATAAAAAAAAAAGTTCCGATTCAATCAAAGGTAATTACATTTATATTTGCGGTAAATGCTAATAAATATTTCCAATAAAACTTGCAGAGAGGAGTGCTGAACGAGCATCTAAAGATAGAACCTTTGCCAATGAACACTCGTTCTGAAGATGGAAGCAGCGCGCATAAAGTATCCAACATTGAGAAGGTGGCGAATTACGAGAACGATTACATCGGTAAGATTGACACGTACGGGATCTATTTATCGCGTTATTTTAAATAAGCCCAATGATTTTTTCTTATTACGGTGCTTACACCTCAGTATACACTTCAGCCCAGTGAAAACACACAGAAAAAACATAAAAACACGAATGACTAAAAAGGTATTTAGTGATTACGAACGAAAACTTTCTCGATCGAACCTAAGAATTACCAGTTTAAGTTTTTTTACACGTATATACTTTCCGCAGTTTGTCTACGTGATAGTTCTCGTACGTTGTGCAATAAAATTATGTGCCTGTGAGAGATTGCCTCGATAGTCTATGCGTTGGGCTATCACTCGTGGTTCCTATGTGCACACGTTCTTCACTTCTGTTATGTAGGTACTACATATATTGTAATATTCGGACACAATAAACTTATCTCTATGATAATGATCACATGAAGGCTTTACACCCTAACATAATATCATCTAACAAGATGTTACGTGATATATAATGCAATATAATACAGTGTATTGCACTACAATATACTAACAAAATTCAGTGCACAGATTAGGAATCACAACATTTTTGTATACATTGCAATGCTATATAGTACTATCCTTTCCAGTGGCCCCTGGTTCCGTGGTGGCCGAGAGAGCTGAAAACTTACCTGACGGTGAGCAAAATACCTTCTGGATTCCTTGCGCATTCTTCTTTTCTTTCTATGCCCTCAAAACTTGAGAGAGATGATGTGAACTCTTTGTTGAGTTATCGTTCTCGTCGCGCCAATGCGCGAATAACATAATGGACTGATCTCAGCTCGGTGGTGCCATTTTTTTTTCTTTAATTATGTATTGTATAAGATGCTTGGTCCTGAAATATTTTAATAATCGTCTCTTTTGATATCTTAAAACTTCACTAGGTCGATTTAGCATAGCCTAGTTCTCATCTGAAAAGTATTTAGTAAAGTAGCTTCATGCGTTTCCTGAATCAAGGAAGTTTAGAAGCTAAACATGTGTCAAATCTGAAACCCCCCCCCTTTCCCCCGCCTTTTTAAACTGCCCAGGAATGCCAACCCAGAAGGCTTGGTAGAGACCGCTGAAAGCCGGTTCGGCACCGTTAACATGAAGGAGTCGATTAGTCGAGCATGTCTTTTTCGAGTATACGCTAACAACACTATATTCTCTACCACGCACAGCTTTCAGATGACGGAGCAACATGTGCCCCGTTGATGTTGTTAAAAAAAACTCATTAATATAAATAAACGTTATGACAGATCTTGTTAAAATTATCGCACATCTCGTATTCATTTCTCGCACAATGTAGGGGGTAAAACTGCATTCACATTAATTGTGAGAAGCGTTTTAAAAATGCATCAACATGTTGTAAAAAAAGTAGTTTGCAAAAAGCAACATTTTTGCTTGCTATGGACCAGCGCATTCGATAATTGGTCCGAACTACAGTATGCAGGCGGAAATCCTCCCGTAGTATTTATTTATCTACTGACGTTTATTGATATTGTAATCACTTATGGGTTTTTAGAGGAGTGGAAATTCAAAGAAACGGCCACCTGATGCGTTGTTTGTTTTCTTGCATGAACTAATAATTTCGCTGTTGTTTTCTTCACTTAAACACCCTTTTGCCACCTTGTGGTCCCCCACCATAGCAATATGGTAATTATGGTGAACATTCAAGCTTAAAGCAAAACGGAGCGTGAAAGGGGGTGGTACGTTATGTTCTCCCATAGCGTCCTCTATACTGAAAAAGCCTGACACACCGTCACGTGACGCGGCTGCCGAAAGTGAAAAGGTAGAACGGCAGACAAGAGACTTGTAACGGGCGCCCCGCTGCGGCGAGACGCCGAAACACACTTGTCCCGAGCGATGGAATGTCTGCTCGTGCTTCTCGGGTTCCTCGGACTACCGCTTCTTTTCTCGTCGGGTTTGAAATCCATGTTTCGAGTCCTCGCCACTGCAAAGGCTGTGCGCTGATTTCCAGACTCCCCGAGAAATGCTCTGTGCTACCAGATCCTCGCGCTCCAAATACGCAACCGGGCACTAAATGGCTCCGTCATCGAACTGCCAGGCTTTGTGAGTATAGAGGAGGCTATGGTTCTGCATATGCTTACATAAGACAGTTTCTTCGATTTCGAAATATTGGGACCTGGGGACACATGAGGATTTGCACTCTCATGCTTGACTGTCAATGCAGCGTCCTCAAATGTTGCAAAAGAATAAAAGCTAAGAGTTTCGTAATCATGATTTTTATTGAATGTCACCTGTGCTACGTTTTCCTCTGCACACAGAAACATTGGTCAAAAATGTCGCTGTCGAAGTGATGGTGATATCTGACCTTCATCACCACGGTCACAGTTACTTCAAGGAGACAGATGTGGTCATCTACGTAGCAATGGCTATTATTTCGGTAAGGCGCGATTCTCTTATAACAATAACCCGATTTTGACTACATCATACACAGGAATTTACCCCTTTTACGTTTTCTATTCATACACATCTTTGGTGTTTGGCTACTACAGTGCCTTGAAGGTGTCTCCGACCGTCCGCGCCTTTATTATTCTGCTATTCTAAACCTTGGAGCGAGGGAGAGACGAAAGAAAAGGGCAATCGCAAACCTCCCCTGCATTCTGCCGAGGAGGAGGTGAGAACGCGCGGTGACTTCACAGCACCGAGCTCTGGCTGAAATGATTAGTGGGCTGATTAGTGAACACAGCTGTTCGAACATGAACTCCAAACATCGACGTCCGGCGTCGTTCTCCGTTCTGCGTTCGAACAGTGGGTAGACGAGTTTTTTTTTTTTTTTTTTTTTTTTTTTTTTGTCTTCGCAAGTTTTTTTTTTTTCGTGCAGTCTTGGAGTGTCTGGTTCAGAACAATGGGGTCGGGATTTGGATTTCCGCCTCGGCGCGTTTATGATTTGGTTATTTTTTCTAAATTAATTACTATTTGTTTTTTACTTATGACTTCTTGTTTTTTACTTATGACTTCTTTTGTATTGATTGTCCTCTGAGGTACGTCATACACATTTCGGAACGGTTTCCGTGGTGTTTCGTCATAATTAATTCAGGAATCCCATTCCTTAAACACAATCGGTGCAAATACTAAGAGAGGGCATGACGCTGCAGCTCTGTAGCTTTCGCAAACTATCCTTTCTCGTCGCTCGGCTCTTCCTCGTCCTCTTCTCTAAGCCGCTCCTCGACCACATGGACTTACCATCGTACCTTGCATGGTTGATATTTGTATGTAAGAAAAAACAATCGGCTTTGGTGGGCTAAGCTCTTTCACTATGGTTTATATAGAAGATTGCAACAGTTTCCCCGCTCACGCGGTGTCTAACCCGATCCTATGTTATTTAAGCAAAGCTGCGTGCACAGCTTTGTTTAGTTAATCTCTTTTTTCCCCCTCTAACTTCATTGAGAACCTGGTTATTCAATTTCTAAAATAGCAATATCGTTGCATCATCGTTGCAGCATTGTTGTATTGTATCATCTATAAAATCTCTGAAAATTTATTTTGAGTTTGGGTTTTATTGGTAAATCGTTGCTGAAATATTATATAAAGCTTTCGCTTCTTGTTTTTGTTTTGGTTTTGTTCTTCTATATGTTACTATCATGACAATTCCTCCTTTTTTGCTCCCCCCCCCTTGTGTGTTGCATCGGCAGATGTCCTTGAGGTAAATAAATTGAATTAAATTAAATTCGAAGCCGCAACAACCGGACCGCCAGTTGACCGTTGTACGTCGCTTCTTTCTTGTTTAAAGCCAACCATCAAGTCAATTCATTGTAAACTAAAGTAGTATTAGATTACTTCGGAAATTAAAAACAGCGCGGAAAGACGAGGACCAGACAAAGAAGTGACACGGACGTAGCAGCGCTACGTCCGTGTCACTTCTTTGTCTGGTCCTCGTCTTTCCGCGCTGTTTTTAATTTCCGAAGTGTGTACCAACTCGCCCAAGCCTCAACTTTAGTATTAAATTACGTTGCTGGGCCAGTTAAAGGAACACTACGTCATTCTTGAGGTAGCTCATGTGAAATGCATAGCTTATCACAAATCTATATCACTCTTGGCAAACTATCAAGAACACAATGGATTGTATTCTCCTTGGCAGGCTGTTACCACCATGCAAGTGATATTTTTTTATATGGGATATCAGCACGCAGTATTACAATCAGCTCCTTTCAATAATTAAGAAATATATATTATATCATTAAAAATTTGTGAGCTAATAAATATCTTCAATCATACCATTGTCACTTAAATAGCAGGTATGTCGATTCAATATGCCAGATGATAAGTGCTTACGAACTTTGGCGGAAATTGATCCTGCGGACGTCGAAGAAGGCTGGGTTGACAAAGTGGTTTCATCACAATACATCTAGCTCTTGCGATCCTGCGAAATATTGTTGGTCACTTATTTGATTCAACATTGGTTGGTAATATCAATGCACAACAGCTGAACCAGTAAGCGAAATTAAAAGGCTTTATTCGCGAAGGAATCGAATTGTGAAATTTGATCGTCACAGTGTTTTTGTAAGCTGAAAGGCTCAACTGACACACAAAAATCTTGACCGATGTAATGTGCGCAGTGCAACCAGTTCCTGACGGGTTACAAAACATTTATTGCCTTGAGACTCACGCTAATTAAACCTACTCCAGCATGAAAAAAGCGAAATATTCTTTTTGTTCGTGCGTGCTCGACCTTCAAGTTATTAACGTAAAGTCCCCCCCACTAAAGAGAGCGGGAAAAGTTAATGTTTAGTTTCAAATATATAGCATGCCGGGAAAAGCAAATCCAGGGTTTTCCAGAAATCTAGTTAGTTCGACTTGCTTAACAAACCGCCGGAGCTCCCTTTGAGCTAGAGTGTTCTAGACGGGGAGGTGATCGTAAATGGGACGCACTTCCTCCGAGATAATCGAAGCCCATCCGACGCAGGACGCTGGACTAGATACCTCCACGATATTTCTGAGAGCTGTTCAGGCGCAAAACAATTCGCGTAAATAAGTCGATAAACTGAGTAAAATTAATGTTTACCAAGTGTGTCTTTAAGTTGTGCATTTATTATACTAAAAGTTTGTGAGTGTAAAGAAGGCAAGGAAAGAAACAAACAAATTCGATAAGCGGAAGGAAAACAGAAGCAAATCGTCGGGTTGGCGCTAAACATGGCATCACAAGGTGCAACAACTTGAAAGCTGCTTATATATAAACATCCTAAAGAAGATCCAGCAGAAGAGCTTGTAAATAAAGAAGCCCTTGACACGTTAACTTTCTCTGTACTGTCACGTTTCACAGATGACGTAAGTTAGAAGAAATATTGCATCTGTACCATCCACACTCTACGAAATTCCACGATTAACTCCATACGTTGTTTTAATGTCTTACTGAAAAAACTGCCGGTGTTCTTTTTTCTAATTTTTACATTGTCCCTATAAGTGCAGTGCCATTTTTTTTTCATTTATCGGCAGTTTTATGTGTTATTATGTTTTTTATGACCTTGTTTGTTATACTTTTATTTTATGCATACCGCGTGGATGCAGTTGTCTTGGCCAGGCAGCCGGCAAGAAAATGATGAATAAATAAATTAATAAATAAATAAATCAATAAATAAAAGCATATGTGAAACGATATAGGAGTAGCAGCGTCAACCAAGCGGTTTGTTTCCATTTTGTTCCGCTGCATAGGAAATACCCAATTTTTTCTTGCATTCTATTTTTAAAAACTTACACTCACAAAATTATAGAACGATAAATGCACCACTTAAAAACAGATTTCTGAAAAGTTTCATAGCACTCCGTTCATTGGATTATTTATTAGATTCTTCCCTACGACTGAACAGTGCGCGCCAGTCACCTAGCTGCGTTTGGACATTTGTGTTTGTCCTTTGACCCACTTGTTCCCGTTCTCCAGGGACCATTGTCGTTTATTCTGTCCAGCTCGCCTGCACCCTCGCATAAATTGCATTGACACCGTGTGTACTGTCGTTTCACCTACCAATTGACCAAATCGCGACAGTTGTAGAGTTTGTCAGTGACTCATGTAAAGCATAGTTTTCTGCCATTCCGGAAATCCTTCAACTCATGGACGTTTTTTGCTGAACAACTAAACCTCCGGTCCCGTTCCAGGCGCCACAGTTTTACCAAAAGTGGCGTATTTTGTTGTGTTAGTTGAGAATTATTGGCCCCGCGCTCTCCTACGCAAATTAAAATCATACTAAAACAAGAAATATACTCTCAGTGAAGGGCTTCTTGTTGGCTTCATTAACTTTTTAATGTTATTGTTTATATTCAAGCGGAAGAGGCCGCTTCCGGAATGCCTACACGAAAATAACTACACAGTTTTTTGCAGGGGGTATTTTAATATTGGGTTGCTGAGAAACTAAAAAGGGAAATGGAAGCTATTACTCAGACGAATGGGTTTTTAAATGCAATACAAATTCCAATTCAAGTTACTGTAAACTTTGAGACATTAATTGATATATTTATTAGTAATAGCGACAGTCCACATATAAAAGCCGGAGTCATGAATTACAATCTAAGTGATCCCCTTCCAATATTTAGGTGTTCGAAAACCAGAATTCATAAGCAAAGCAGAAATAATGCCTCGTTCTATTTTGAGCATATAACCTCCGAGCGGTTAAATGCATTTAGACAAGAAGTCGAAAAGATCTTTTGGAGTGATATGTTTTGTTTTAAAAGATGTTGATTAAATTTACAATCGCTCATTGAAGTGGTTCAAAACCATTTATTAGCGCCATTTTACGGGCCGATTGTTAAGGACACCTAAAAAATTAAAAAAAACTATAGATAATTCAAGACTTACTTGACAGAATTAAAATTAACAAAACGCAATGTACCAGAAATTTGTCAAAACCAAGACCTCCATAACCTGCTCTCTTTCAAGACGAATTCCTATATTCTGCTCTCTTTCACGACGTATTTCAACCAATTAACAAAATTGTTAGGGATCACTAACGCGGAATATCATTCTAAGGTATTTAGAGACTCAAATGGTCGTACGGACTTGATTTGGCAAAAACTGAATTCAATTTTAAATCGCAGTTAAAGCCATATCAGCCTGATGATAACATTGAACGAGACGGCGAACGTTTAAGTGGACTCTCTTTAGCCAAAGCCTTCAGGTAATAATTTGTATATTTAGTTAGTACCAACAGGAACGCCGATCCATCCAAATACATTTTCAGCGTAACGGTTAAGAGTTGAGCTTGTTGGTACATACTTGTAGTTATATCAGCTTGAACTTTAGAAATATCTAGAACACAAAGACAGAAAGGACAGGATATGACACACAGCTGACTACCAACGATTTTTTAGTTTAAACTTCTTCTTTGCGCTTTTGCTCCTTCCTTTTGAGTCCCAAGTGGAGCACATTAACCTATTATACAAATTACCCTATTCCACTAATAAAGATCACTCCCGATATTTACACTTATACAAAAAATATGTACAAATCATTTGCACAGTATTCCCCGCAAATTATTGTTTTTGAACTAACCCGCCACAAGCTCGTGCTGTTGTTGTTTGGGGCGTGACATTCTTTAGGTACTGTCTTTCTTTTTTGTGGACGGTGATTGATGGCGTGCTGACACAGTCCTCCGCGTGCTCCTCGATGGCGAGCGCCTCGAGCATTTCGCGTGCATGAGGATTGTTGTTTCTTCCAAGAATGGTGGTGCTGTTCAAAGCTACACTACACTGGCATGTCCTCCAATGAGCTGCCAGATGTCCTGCCGCTGTTCCCTTTAGAGACGCTGCATGCTCACGGGCTCTGTCGTTGATACATCGGCCTGTTTGGCCGATGTAGCATTTCCCGCAAGACAGGGGAATGTGGTAAACCACTCCTGTTGAGCATGGGAGATATTGCGTTCTGTGGGCCGTGTTGCAGAATTTTTTCTTTCTTTTTCGGTTCACTTCACTGCACATATAGTATGCTTTGTTGGGCGCGGAGCATACTACTTGTACGTCATTTCTTGCTGCAATCTTTTTCAATTTGTGGGTGATCCCATGGATGTACGGTAGCACCACGATCTTCCTTCGAGTTTTGTCTGCGTCTTCGTTTTCCTGACTTTTATGCTTCAATTTTTTGCAGATGTTTTCACAGACTGGCACCATTAGACTAGTTGGATATCCCGATTCTCGTAGGCGGCACATCTGTTTTTCAAAACTTTGCCCTATTTGGTGCTCACACGATTTGTGTAGGGCAGAGATTAGAGCCGTGCTCGCGACACTCCTCTTTATGGTTCTTGAATGTCCGGATGTGAACGGCAGAAATCCTTTCGCTGACCGGGGTTCGTACCTCCAGCACACGTGTCCTTGATTGAAAGTCAGATTGAGATCTAGAAATTTTATATTTTTGTCGACAGGTGCTTCATAGGTGAAAACCAAGTCGGGGCAACTTTCTTTGAAGCATCTAAGAACTGTGTCTCTGGTTCCGTTTGTCTGGTCATCGACTTCCGTGGCACTTAGTATTAAGAAATCGTCCACGTAACGGAAAATCGCCTGGACGCTTGTATGTTTCAAGTTGTCTTCGATGATCTTGCTGCATGCCGCCAGGTACATATCACATAGCTGTGGCGCCACTCGAGATCCAATGCATACTCCGCTTTTTTGCACCATTGGTTGGTCTTGATATACCACCACAGTCGCGTTTAGATATGCACATAATAGTTCTAAAAAGGTGTCTACATTTATTCCTGCGGCGTTCTGAAAAGCTGTGGTGCCTTGCTTCTCAATTGTAGAGCGGAGAATCGCCATAAGGTTTGTGTGCGGAATCGAATAATACATGTCTTGAATATCTATTGAAATTCCAGATGTGACACCAGTTCCTTTTTCTTGAAGGTATGCAATTAATTGTTCCGAATTCTTGATTTTGTATGGATCATCCGATTGTATCATGGCTAGGCGAAGGGATAGGAACGTCGAGAGATAATTAGCAAAGATCTTAATTTATGCGTTTCCGACAAGGAAGGCGGATTCGTCGTCCTAGATTCAGCCACATACAAAGAGAAAGCCTCTGCCGCCATGGCAAAGAACTTCATTGATGTGGACGCAAAAACACACAAAAAAGCAAAACAAGCGGTTCTGAAGCTCCTTGATAACAACAACATGAACAGTTTATGCACAAAAATAAGACAAACGAAGAAAGGACAGCTGGAAGTTTTTTTCTCAGCGAAAACCCACAAAGAGGGCACACCGTTTAGGGCCATTGTGTCGGAAAAAGACACCTGGCAAATCCATCTCTCGACGTTCCTATCCCTTCGCCTAGCCATGATACAATCGGATGATCCATACAAAATCAAGAATTCGGAACAATTAATTGCATACCTTCAAGAAAAAGGAACTGGTGTCACATCTGGAATTTCAATAGATATTCAAGACATGTATTATTCGATTCCGCACACAAACCTTATGGCGATTCTCCGCTCTACAATTGAGAAGCAAGGCACCACAGCTTTTCAGAACGCCGCAGGAATAAATGTAGACACCTTTTTAGAACTATTATGTGCATATCTAAACGCGACTGTGGTGGTATATCAAGACCAACCAATGGTGCAAAAAAGCGGAGTATGCATTGGATCTCGAGTGGCGCCACAGCTATGTGATATGTACCTGGCGGCATGCAGCAAGATCATCGAAGACAACTTGAAACATACAAGCGTCCAGGCGATTTTCCGTTACGTGGACGATTTCTTAATACTAAGTGCCACGGAAGTCGATGACCAGACAAACGGAACCAGAGACACAGTTCTTAGATGCTTCAAAGAAAGTTGCCCCGACTTGGTTTTCACCTATGAAGCACCTGTCGACAAAAATATAAAATTTCTAGATCTCAATCTGACTTTCAATCAAGGACACGTGTGCTGGAGGTACGAACCCCGGTCAGCGAAAGGATTTCTGCCGTTCACATCCGGACATTCAAGAACCATAAAGAGGAGTGTCGCGAGCACGGCTCTAATCTCTGCCCTACACAAATCGTGTGAGCACCAAATAGGGCAAAGTTTTGAAAAACAGATGTGCCGCCTACGAGAATCGGGATATCCAACTAGTCTAATGGTGCCAGTCTGTGAAAACATCTGCAAAAAATTGAAGCATAAAAGTCAGGAAAACGAAGACGCAGACAAAACTCGAAGGAAGATCGTGGTGCTACCGTACATCCATGGGATCACCCACAAATTGAAAAAGATTGCAGCAAGAAATGACGTACAAGTAGTATGCTCCGCGCCCAACAAAGCATACTATATGTGCAGTGAAGTGAACCGAAAAAGAAAGAAAAAATTCTGCAACACGGCCCACAGAACGCAATATCTCCCATGCTCAACAGGAGTGGTTTACCACATTCCCCTGTCTTGCGGGAAATGCTACATCGGCCAAACAGGCCGATGTATCAACGACAGAGCCCGTGAGCATGCAGCGTCTCTAAAGGGAACAGCGGCAGGACATCTGGCAGCTCATTGGAGGACATGCCAGTGTAGTGTAGCTTTGAACAGCACCACCATTCTTGGAAGAAACAACAATCCTCATGCACGCGAAATGCTCGAGGCGCTCGCCATCGAGGAGCACGCGGAGGACTGTGTCAGCACGCCATCAATCACCGTCCACAAAAAAGAAAGACAGTACCTAAAGAATGTCACGCCCCAAACAACAACAGCACGAGCTTGTGGCGGGTTAGTTCAAAAACAATAATTTGCGGGGAATACTGTGCAAATGATTTGTACATATTTTTTGTATAAGTGTAAATATCGGGAGTGATCTTTATTAGTGGAATAGGGTAATTTGTATAATAGGTTAATGTGCTCCACTTGGGACTCAAAAGGAAGGAGCAAAAGCGCAAAGAAGAAGTTTAAACTAAAAAATCGTTGGTAGTCAGCTGTGTGTCATATCCTGTCCTTTCTGTCTTTGTGTTCTAGATATTTCTAAAGTTCAAGCTGATATAACTACATTTTCAGCATGAATGTTTTCATATCTTAAACCTCTTACAGATGCCCAGGTATTTTTTACTTTTATGCAGTTAAAAGTAGTCCAAATGGTTGCTGGGATGACATAAATACGCCCAGTAAAGCACGTTATTGACATACTTTCGCCGTACATAACTTACATTTTTAATGCCTTCTTTGTCTGGTATACTTCACAGGGCTATGCAGGTAGGAAAAGTATTTGTTTTATATAGGAAAGCAAATAAAAACAATTTTAGAAATTATCGACCATCTCTATCCTCTTTTTATTTTCCAAATGCATAGAAAAGGTTTTAGTCTCGTCTAATACATTTCACAGATAAATGTGATTTACTGTCATCATCTCAATGCGGTTTAAGGAAACACCGTTCAACAGAGTTAGCTTTGTCAGTTCAGAAAGAGTATATACTACAAAATTGCGAGGAACGAAAACTGGTAGCTGGCGTGTCCGTCGATTTTACTAAAGCATTTTACTTGATCGAGCATGACATTTTATTTAGTAAACTTGATTACTATGGTATTCGATGTCCATTCCTCAGGTCAGAAATGTATAATCTCAGGGGCTTCACAGGGAAGCATACTAGGGCCCCTTCTTTATAACCTATCATATCCACGATATCGTGATTATCGATCCTATTGATATATTTGTAATATATGCTGACGACCACCAGCATATTTCTCTCCCCCTCGAACAGCGCTGAGCTTGTAGATGCTGTTAATTTACTTTATTAAGGTTAGGGACATGTACACAGGATGACGGACTAAGCATTACGGGGCCCTGCAAGGACTTTTTTACTGGTTTTTAATTCGCACCGAACCTGAGCGCACTGAATCTAGTAGCTTAATTAAACTTTGCTTTTCTCGAATTTTGCTTTATTTTAGAAGTTGTAGGCAAATTAAAATTACAAAAAAAAGCAGAAAATAACCTCCTTCATGACGTCCTTGGTTGTGTGAGTGGCCGTGAACTAGACGAGGGGTAGTGAGCTCAGCGAGCGCTCACGCCTGCCGCACTCCGGGTCGACGGCTCGAGAGGGCGCCACGAAAGCATGTTCTGGATAGGCTGTATGAAGCGGGCGGCCAGGGCGGCTCGTATTGCATTTGCTGCGCGATTCAACACTAATTCGGCATGACACTTCATTGACTACAAACGACTGCACACACGGGGTAAAGATCAGTTCAGAACGGGAGCTACTTCGCGCTGCCATACCGCCAAAAGGCCAAACCACAAGCCAGAGGTGCTCGTCGAAGGCCTTGGATATGCTCGGAACCGGTCGGATCCTCCAGTCCGTACGACCGTAGAGCCGCCGCGTACATCCGGGACCTTTCTACGCTCGCTGCTTGTTGGCACCTGATCCCACTACACCTTTCTAGTATGTGCCGCCTTTTCCACCGCTTGGTGGCGGGTATGTCGACGGGTCATTTCTTGTTTCCGTACTTTATGAACTGTATTTGTTTCTTTTCTGATTTAAAATAGTGAACAAAAACTACTTCTATAAATAATTGAAACGGTTCGCGCCACTTATTTTTTGTATTTCGACAAAAAAATAAGTTTTTAGCGGCTCTGACTAGTAGTAAGCCCAGGACCTAAGACGTCACATGTCGCGCGCTTTCGGCACCCCGGGTTGCCCCCATAGGTGAAGGATGTTTTTGCGTCGTCCGGTTAAAATATGACGCACTGATATTTAGTTACTCTCTCCTTGCCCGCTGGCTGGCCCGAACCCCGAGGGACGAGGAAACCGCAAAAAAGGTAAAAAGGTAGACGCTTTAATATGACTGCAGGGCCCCTTTAACATTGATAAAACAAAGGCACTTATCTTTCGTTCTAAAAATACACAAGTTCATACGACCACACAAATCGTATTTTATTTAAGTTCCCTAGGAATTGTAAATAATTTTAAAACGCTCAGTATAGTTTTTTTTTCTTTGTCATGAGAAAGTCATATTGACTACTTGATTTCAAAATTGTCACGTGCTGTCGGTTTGACGAACCGCAACATCTCAATAATTTCTATTGCTGCTAAATACTTATTTATAATGCATTTGTTACTTACGTTATTACAGCCTTGTCTGGGGTACAAAAAAAAGTGAAAGCCGTTTACAAATCCCTGTAACGCCGAATTGGAGCGCAGCTCTTGAGGAGGAGGAGGGAAGGGTACTGAGGGGAGGGTAGACCCCTTCTCCTCCTCCTCCCCTCATTCTTTAAATGCTCCGGGGGGGGGGGGGGGTCACGTGACCTCGGGGGGGGGGGTGTCACGTGACTTCGGGGAGGGGGGTCACGTGACCTCGGGGAGGCGTGACCTGGGGGTCACGTGACCTTGGGTGTCACAGGGGGGTCACCTCAAGGTCACGTGACCCCCAAGGTGACCCCCACGTGACCTCAGGGGGTCACGTGACCTTGGGGGTCCCGTGAGCTGGAGGGGTCACGTGGGGGTCACATTGGGGTCACGTGACCTTGACCTTGGGAGGGGTCACGTGACCTTGGGGAGGAGACCACGTGACCTCGGGGGTCACGTTACCTCAGAGGGGTCACGTGACAGAGGGGTCACGTGACCTTGGGGGTCACGTGACCTTCAAAGGGTCACGTGGGGTCGTCTTGGGGTCACGTGACCTTGAGATGACCTTGGGAGGATAGCGAATTCAATGGTACAAAATGCATGCTGCCGAATGTGCGCGCCCGCTAGCAAGACCATCACAACAACTGGTGTGTCGTCAGTGCAAGCAATGTAGACGCGTTTTCCCCTTCTTATTAAGACGGAAGCTTGAAATAGTAGGTAAGACATGTTTTCAAACGGGCCCCTAAGAGCTGCGCTCTAAAAAAAAATCTTGGTAAAATTTAAATTCTTCAGAAAAAAAAGTCGTGAGAGTTATGTACAATTCCCCTCATGGTTCTCAAACTGAGACTATGTTTAATAATTTGCTAATAATAAAAATGTATAACTTACATGAATATAGAGTATGCATCACTATCAAAAACATAAAAAGAAATCGAAATCGAATTCTAACCCAACTAGCTTCATTAAAACAAAATACTTTCATTTGCGTGACCCGCCACAATGAATATAGAATGTTTCTTAAATGTGGACCAAATATATACACCAAACGGTTAGGCATACTGGGTGTTCTTGTTTTAAGTTTATCGGATTTGTTTAAAAGAAAAGCCGCAAAAGCTATATTTATGCGGTTTGTGCAGGTGAGTTATGCAGCCAGGGATAAATTAAGCAAAATTTGTTAATTAACTTTTTAATTAGTAAATATATATATAGTAGTAATTAGGAACTTGCTGAGCGTCATTTAAAGCTACTAAATCAGTATTTTTTATAATGACTTTGAGCGCGTAAGAAGAGCTGTAGTGCGCTAAAGTTACCCCTCGTGCAGCAAGGTTACCAGCGCGATAAGGAACAAGTAACCTCCGGGGAGAAGCTCTTTTCCACAACGCGCAGACCTGCAAACTCCAACCCCTCAATTACCCGGACCTTTCGACCAGGTTCGGACAGGGCGGACGTCAGAATGACTCCACGCCTGACCTCACGTGGTCGTCTCGTCACGCCGCCTTGGACTGGACCCTATTAGACGACCCCATGAGCAGCGACCACCTGCCTATCTTTATCACGCTCATCAATGCACTGCGGCCCACCCTTTTTAAACGCACTTCCAAGGTTGTAAAATGGGATTGCTACCGGGAACTATTGACTGAGTGGGACGACCCCAATCCGTGGGACGACCCCAACGCAACCAAATCACCCGACTTAGTACTCGCACTGCTCAAGGTGGCAAAAGACCAGGCCACCACAACCACACAAACAGACTTTGACAAACCCCAGCCAGACCTCCACCTCCTCAATCTTTGGGAGTCTCATCTCACGGCACTAAGTCGGTACCGCAAGCATGGCAAGACTTTCCGTCTACGCGCCCGACTTGATACCGCTACCGCGGAAGCGAACAAATACTGCCAGATACTGTCACAAAATCAATGGTACGACCTTTGTAACCAGTTCAACGTCCGGATGCATCTTTCTACGGTCTGGAATTTCTCCAGAAGTTGGTAGGGGAAATCGAAATGTCGAACGGCGGCGCAGACAGTGGCGCTACGCCAGAACAAATCTGACACAGAGTTTGCACAGGAGACGGCTAACTTTATTTTCCCGCAATCCTCGTCCCCAGACACGACTTGCTACTCACCCGAAGTTTCCGTAGACGGAGCCCACACATTCGACGCTCCGTTCACGCTGGCAGAACTGCAGGACGCACTCGATCACTCTAACATGAGTAGCGCACCGGGTCCAGACGGAGTGACGCACGCTGAGCTTCGCAATTCGCCAACGGAGTACAAGCTCAAGATACTTGAATGGATGAACGAGGTGTAGGAAACCGGCCGGTTGCGAGGAAACTGGAAAACGTCGCCGGTCATCCCCACTCCAAAACCAGGCAAGCCAATCACGACGATCTGGAACCTCCGTCCTATCTCGCTGACCAGTAACATCTGCAAGTTGATGGGGCGGATGGCCCTTGCCCGGATACAATGGCACCTCTACATCACTGCCAGACCGGACTCCGATCAGGCCTCAGCACCCAGGACAACTTTCTGATTCTCCATCAGGACGTTCTGGCGGACCCCTCCCAATACAACCCAAAACCATTGTTGCCGTGGATGTGCAGAAAGCATTCGACACGGTGCCGTACTCATTGGTAATTGAGAGTGCCAAGTTAATGGGCATCCACAGCCGTGCTTTCAACTTTATCAGGAATTTTCTCAAAGGTCGAAGGTTTCAGATGAAGAACGGGAGCAGTGTCGGACACGAAACCATCAACCACGACGGAGTGCCGCAAGGGGTGGTGCTCTCCTCGACCATTTTGATATGGTTATAGCTCGCTTCTCACCGGGTCTCACCTCCATTCCGAATCTGCGTTTTGCCATCTATGCAGATGACGTAACTTCCTGGTCCACGACAGGCAGCGTCGGGGAGCAAGAACACACATTACAATGCGGCCTCGACGCTGTTCAGTTTTTTTTACAAGAAGTTGGTATGACCGCTTCTCCGGAGAAGACGGAGTACATCGTGGTACTTTCTGGCCCCCTACACCTCGCCGATGAAATGCGCTCCCTTTACAACTTGACACTAAACAACACCACTATCAGGCGAGAGCGATATGTGCGCATTCTCAGACTATTCATAGACGAGGACGGCAGAGTGGGGACATGGCTAAGTAGGGTCAAGATAGAAGGTACCCAAATCATTCACTTTATATGACGAGTTACCCACCGAAAGTGGGGCACAGGCGAAAAAAAAAACCAGACAGCTTGTCCGGGCCCTCTTCTCCTCAAAGGTGTTCTACGGCTACAACGAGCTACTTCTACCTAACACAACGCCAACGCGTCACCGTCGAGAACCTTAACAAGGAAGCGATGCGGCTTATCACAGGCCTTCCCAAGCACACTTGGCTATCGGATCTATACGCTCATGGAAACCTGAACAAGCTCGAGGATGTAGCTGAACAACTCATGTCTGTACAGCTCACTCGTTTGCTGGGTACCAAGGCAGGCCAGGCCATTCTCCAAAAGATCGGGTGCCCATCGTCCGCACCAAGACCTCTGTCGCTGCCACCACCACCCTGGAAAAGGCACGCCACCTTAACAGCGGACGCTTCCTTACCAGGACGCATGGACGCCAACCATCCAGAGCGACGAGACTATCATGCCAAGGCGCACGAGCGACAAATGGCCACCCTGGACCCACGACGACACGTCGTTTACTACACGGACGCTGCTAGCGCCCTCGTTCCTGCCCAGGGAGCACCCCCAACGTCGGCTGCGTGGGTTAACATAACCCACCCCGATGTGTGGTCCCAGCGGCCCCCCACAAAAGTGAGCCTGGGTACCCGCTTACTCGGGTATTCGGGGAAACGAATGGGCCAATAACGAGGTGCGTGCAGGACTGAGCAAACCTTGCGCGCCAATCGTACCCACCATCTACAGCGGGCCCCATTTCGATTCTTCGCAACCCGACGACAGTCAGCCGGACCTCACTGAAGGAGCCGCGCTCGCCAAGCTGAGGCGAAAGAAAATACTCTTCAACCTGAGAACTGCGGCCTCCTTTTTCAACAGGCATAAGAAAATGATACCCTTTATGCAGTGTTGGGAAGTAGTTGAAGTACATTGTACTTAAAGTACTACTTCAAGTGGGTTTAGGAAACTTGTACCTTACTTGAAATACATTCTCTGAATATGTACTTGTTCTTTACTTAAAGTGCAAGTACGAGCTACAGGGTATTTATAGTACTTTACTTTAAGTACATTGTACCCAGTGTACTTACTACAATACTTGAAGTACACTACGTCTAATTTGCTTTGTACTTTACTTGAAGTACCTTTTAGATGTACTTTATCTTGACTTCAAAGTACATTCCTCAAATTTGGTTTTGTTCAATTGGTATCAAGAAATGATGCTTTGTTAACTAGAAAAAAATGCTGGGGGGGGATATTGTACCCAAACCAGGAACGTGAGTAGGCGACGCATCGCTCCGTTTGTTCTGAGGGCGACTTTCACGTAGCTTTTTGAACTCTCACTACTTCTTGCTCGGTCAGAGCGGGCGAGGAGGTTTAAAATATTAGGCGAACAAAATTAATCGTAATGTAGCACCTCATACTGTGGTGCGGAAAAATCAAACTATCGAGTCGAAGAAAAATACAACAAAGGAGAACGTCAAAATGTTTTGAGACATTCTCTTTTGTCTTTTCCTTCGACTTGAAAGTTCCTTAATTTTTTCGCACCTCAATCCCAGGTGTCACATTATGATTAATAATCACCAGCTCGCTTGCACACTCCCTGTTTTCTTTTTTTTCTTTTTTTTGTTAATTATTATTAAGGAGAGGACACTTCTCTATGAGAGGATTGTTTGCGAAAGCTGCAGGGCTGACGTCATGCTATTTCCTTGTACATTTAAACCCCCTTGGGTGCAACACTCTAGTGCTGATAATAAGTACTCTGTGGCCACTTTATCAAACATTCGCCACTGTTTGAAAAAGGTCATGCAGTCCTGATTACCCCTGGGCAATGCATACCAGTTAAAAAAATCATTGCATTGGGGAATTAAAGGGCATCATGAACGATTCTGTTAAAATACTTGTACTTCCCTTCGAAATTACATTGTGTTTACAGTACTTTACTTCAAGTACATTGCACCCAGTATACTTACTACATTAATTCAAGTACATCATGTCTAATTTACTTTGTACTTTACTTGAAGTATCTTTTAGATGTACTTTACCCAACACTGCCTTTGTGCCAGCAGGCGCGAGCCGCAAGGCCCAGACTCTCGTCCGCCATACTGCCACTAACACCCTTATGCTGCCGGCCCTGTACAACCGCATATTTCAAGATGACCCACACCAGGGCTAATGTACAGCACGCAACACCCTTGTGACGAAGCAGCACGTTATCTGGGAGTTCCCCGAGCACGCTGCGGCTCGCTTCGATGCCTTGGCTGACATCCTGGTAGCAGACCAACCTAACATCTTTGAGGACTAAATGATCCCATAGGACAAGGCGCCGCCTACAGTGCGGCTCCTGTGGAATCAGCTCTGCAGCTTCTTCTACGCGGACGGCGGACCACCGGGGCTCTTGCCCCGATGGTCATCGGTGTCTGCGAACGATCGCGGTTTGGAGCGTTTGGCGACGTTTTGCAGCATCGCATTGTGAAACGGCCGTCGGCCGCTCTCAGTCGCGGCTGTGCGTGTGTGTGTGTGTGTGTTTTTTTTGCCGCTGCGTATGCCTTAAAGCAGCAGCAGCCATGCATGGCGTTAAAATAAAGACGTTTTTGCAACTCAACTCAAGGCGGCTGTGCGATATTTCCGTCTTTTATCATAGCCCCAGCCTCGTACCTTTAGCGCACTACGCTTCCCACGCGCTCAAAGTATTTCTAAAAGTTTTTGATTTAGTGGTCTTGGATAACGCTAAGCAAATTGCTAATTGGAACCATAAGTCACTTTTCACTAATTAGAAAGTTAACTATCAATTTTGACCTAATTAGCCGACTGATCGTTACTATTAGCCCGTATGGTATGTCTCCCTGGCCGTATAACTCACCTGCCCAAACCGCGTAAGCGTAGCCTTCTCGGCTTTTTCTAAACAAATCTGTTAAGCTTAAAAAAAAGAACACCCTGTATAAATCCCTAAGTTTCTCAACAGCTGTATAGAAAGAATTCTAAACCTTGAGTTACTTTCCGTTAAATAGTTGCGCTCTGTTTTTCTTATGGATGTTTGAACATTTAATGTTGATTTCATTTTTTTTTTGTTTTACAAATGTAATAATGTGTTGTAGTTTTTTGTGTGTATTGTGAACTGGCTGCACAGAGTGATTTGTACCACTGCTGATGGGGCCCAGGGCTCGTCAAGCCTCGGTTTGAAGCTTTCCCCTTCCGCTCCACCATTTCTTTAAAATGGAAACTAAACAACAATAATAATAAGAAGAATATTAGTATTATGATTAGTCATATATATATATATATATATATATATATATATATATATATATATATATTAATGAATAATATTTGCAGCAGCATTCTCCAAGCATTGTTTTCTGCTGATTGGTCATGAAAGACTGTTTTTCAACGGCATGTGTCTGTGCAAGGCGATATCATAACATTTTCGATATCACTGCGGAATTCGCCTTCAAAGGCATATATTTTTATATTACGTGTTTCAGTTCGGTTACCCTTCAAACACACCTTAAAATTGTAACCTTAAGTTTCTAGGTATGAGTTCATTTTAGGTATATTGACGACACAAATTTTTGGGGAGCAAATTTTATAAGTCTTTAGAAAAGGAATTAAAAATATTTGGATTTAAAAGGGGCAGCGACCTTTAGCCCCAAGGTCCTAGAATGCATGAAATGAAATATTTGAGGAGCGATCGTTTAAATTTGTTTAAAATACATTAAAAGTCACTTCAAGAAGTAAAGAACCTATTTCTTTTTCTTTTTTAATTTCCCTGCTAAGTTTAGTGGAGAAAGCGACCTGTAGCATAGGCCACGTGATATCAATTTTCCCGCAACATATCGTGGGGAAACATAATTGGTACATACGTCATGCGATGTCAATTTTCACACTAAATTTAGCGGGGAAACTGTCTTGTTATGGCACGTTATGTGATATTAATTTTCCAGTGAAACTTAGCGGAGATACTGAATTCGTGTTTAGCGGATGTGACGGTAAATCCTCTGAAAACTTTTTGCGTGGAGATTGAATATGGGTATAGCTCACGTGGCATACGTATATGGTCAAGTAACAATAACACCTGAGACTGTGGCGCGGAAAAATTAGGAAGCCAGGGACAAATTAACGTCTCGACTGAGACGTTTTTCTCCGCTGTCTTTTCCTTCGACTTGAAAGCTCCTGAATTTTTCCGCACCGCAGTCTCATGTTTTACATTACTGACTATATACAGTCGGTGACAAAAACACCAACTAGGTGCTCAGCCTCGAGGGCGAGCTTTCAGGTTTTGATAGCGCCTCGCCGCACGCGCAGCTGAAGCCGGGTCAAAAGGCAATGAGCGTGTGGTGTGCTGGAGGCATAGGCCGGGTTTTTAACCTGTCCCCAACTATAGAAGCTGTCCTTGATTTTGTTTAATTCTTGTAGAGACTGTGGGAGAGGAGATCAGAACGTGCAGGGACACCAGAGAGCCAAGCTCTACTGGAACAATTATTGGTTAACCTCAAACTTATCCGCCTTCGACGCTATTCACTGTTCGAACACGTTTGAGCGCGTTTGAAGAGTTAGCAGGGACGAAGGCTGCTAGCTTCGCGTCTACCGACTGATCGTTCCACCTAGAGCTCGACTCTCTGGCGTCTCCGCTCGATCTGACCTCCTCCTCTCTCCCAGTTTCTACCCGTATTCGTACATTTTCTTTCTAACAAAGGTAAACCGGCGATACGCAGCGCTGGAACTTCCCAAAGTGAAGTTCGTTCTCGTCGGTGTCGTCCTGGCCAAGGTACGTATGTGCGCCTCATACAACATAAAGTCTGTAGGCATGAAATGTACAGTGACTAGCGCTGTTTCTGTTTTATATAATTTATTGCAGGACGACACCTACGTAGTTACGACAACGCGCCCAGACAGTAGGAGTCCAGGCAGTAATGTCACGTACCTCGTCGCAGAAGATTCGATTTTGAGATTACAGTGGCTAATTCAAAAAGATCTGCTTGTAGTTGAAGCGGACGTGCTCGTTTACGTCACAGGGTAAGAATACAATTTCTCCCCGCATAATATTCTCGGTATTTTTATTCTAACAATATTATGACTGATGCAACTTTGTGTGAAAATATACATTTTAAAGTCGCAACGTCGATGATCAGTGATTTGCCTCAAAATTGGTTCAACACGTTAACATGTGCATCTGAACCACTAATCCAATTTGCAAATCCTTTTTTTTTTTTTTTTTGGCGAACTTATTGAAGTTTAAAGTTTGGTATGAGAGTCTGAGAGGCTCTACTGGCCACGCCGAAAACGTGATGTCAGGTGTTATATGGCGCAATAGGGGTACATTATGATGTAGCGAGGTTAATGTCATTACTCGCAAGACAATAAGGATACCACGCAGCTGGAACGCTCGCGGCAGCAATTGTAAGCCAAGGGGTCTGTATATTTTTAGGTGAAGAGAAAAAGGGAAGCCAGGAGAGGTGTGCTATAGGACGGTAGCCGCCGAACGAGAACTTGGGTCCTTGGCCCTTGTATATAAGTCGAAGTTTTGACCTTCGCCATTCGGCTGGAATCTGTCCTCCTCTCGTGATCTGGCTCTAAGTCCGCTGCAGGCGTCCTCTCATCTTCGGCCCGAGTAAAACTTTGGTTGGGGCTAGTTGGTACATATCGACTAGAAGGTTACAAGGCGCGAACTAAACAGGACGGGAAAAGACACACGCACGACACGGACAGGCGCCAACTGCCAACTGATTAAACGAAACACGAAAAATCGTTAAACTGTCGATCCCAATCACCTAAACACATGCAACCGATAAAGGTTCCTATCGCTCATTACACAGAGCCCTCAAAAACACAATTTTTTTTGTTTAGTAGATAAAGGGATGGCATGCTTACGCATTTGTCAGCCGCTTGGTGTATACAGAAAGCTTCGATTAATTCCCTTTCCATCTTCTCATTCCCTCTCTTAATAAACCTTGTGTGCTCTAACAAAGGTTCACACCCACATCGTTTGCAGTGCTCAGCAAGATGCCCACCCGAGTTATTGCGTACGGCTAGCTTGTGTTCCCGCGCTCTTTCATTTAAGCATGGGCCGGTCTGAGCGATGTAGGGGGTTTTCGTTGCGCCGACTCTTTACTAGTTGCTCTAATACCTCCCACAGCACATCTACGCTGGCCAGTCTCCTTCCCTCGCTCGCGTTCCGAGGTGTCTTTGGGCGGATCTGTTGCCCTAAAAAAGAGGCTATCATCCCCGTGATCTTAGTCAGTCGCTGCACTCCTTCATTGGAGTACAGCGTGCCCTCCTTTCTGAAGCACCTCGGGTTTATTACCGGCTCCATGTCCAGGAAACGCGCCCTGAACCTTATGCACATCGCCCGTATCCGTGCCTTGGCTGCGCCTGCTTGCAGTTCCTTGCCCCGGCTAGAGACGTCCGGTTCTAGCCGCCCTTACCGACACCGTTGCCTATCGAGAAATATCTGGTTCCAAAAGCACAGCAACAGCTGTGCTGTTGGAACCAGCCGGTATTTCAAGTTTTAAGCCGCTAGACGGCTTCGTCTGCGCCGCAATTCTTAAAGATGGCGGCGCTAAAAAACTGGGGTAAATAAAAAGTAAGCTGATAAGTGCTGTGGTAGATGTCGCTACCATTATGTTGTATCTGCGAAAGTGTAAAGAGGTAGACGAAGTTACTTGTTTGTTCCACCCGGACCAGGTGCGTGTGTGTGTTCGTTGCTCTCTGAACTTGACGGACGCCGGTCCCGTGTCAGAAGTAAAGTGGCTAAAGCGTTTTTTCTTTTTTTTTCTTTTTTTTGAGCGATTGCATTAGCCTCGAAGAAGACCGCTATGGCGGAAGGGGAAGGCGCCGCCGCCGGTCCGGGAGCGTATCCAGTTGGTCCGCTCAATCTACGAGCACCGCCCTAGTTGGACTTCAGCAACCCCAAAAAATGGAAGGGCATCAGGAGTTCAATAGCTACGTCTACGCGTCGGGACTGTACGCCAACAGCGATAAAGTGCGTGTTCGGACCCTACTATACTCCACGGGGCTGCAAGCGCGGGACGTCCTGACTTCGCTACACATGGGCGACTCAGACTTCGACAACTACGATCTGATTGCCGAGAAGTTCAAGGTGTACTTCGTTCACCCGGTCAATGTGCTGTACGAGAGCGCATACCTCCACAGACGGTTGCAACAAGCGGGTAAGCCTGCAGACTCCTTTTTTACGAAACTTAGCAACATGGCAAAAAAATGTAACTACCCGTCGCGAGAAGTGGAGGAGCGGATGATTCGCGACCGTTTTGTGGTGGGCTTGCGAGACACAAAGCTGTCCGACAGACTTTGCCTAAACACGAATTTTACGTTGGATGAGCTTGCGTTGGACGAAGCGCTCATTCAAGCTTACCAATACGAAGACGCGGAGAGGGAACGGAAGCTGCAGGACTCGTCGGCATCCACGGCCACGGCAGCTTCAACGGAAGCAAAAGCATTAAGCATTCATGCGGCGAAAGTTGTGAAGAACTACCTGCCAAGGCCGAAGCAAGCAAGCGGCTACGCAGCGAGTGCATCTTAATTCATGCGGGTTTTGCGGACGTTCTCCGCATCCGCGCTAACCGCGCGCAATGCAACAAGTGCCACAAGAAGGGCCATTTCGTAGCTGTCAGCCATTCTAAGAACAAGCTGGCTTCGCTGGAGCTGCTGTTGACAAGACCCGCCAATCAACCATTGGACGTGCTCGGAACGTTCGCCGCGGCATTTGAATAAAAAAACCAAGCGCCTCAGGTAGAAGCTCTACGTGGTGCGTTTGCAGGCCCTTGTTGGAATTTCCGGCAATTCAGGCGTTGGGCATGGTCAAGTTTGTGAATCACCCTCCGGAGTCTTCTACCGAAAGCTGTACTAGTGAGCTCGACGGGACTTTGTCGACCCAGTTCGTTCAGGGCCTCGGCGAACTTCGGGAGCAGTGCACAATTCGTCTCCAGCTGAACGCGGTACCGTATTCGCTGCACGTCCCGCGAAGGGTCCCTATCCCGCTACGCGATGTTGTGAAGTCTGAGCTAGACAAGATGGAGGCCCAAGACGTAATCCGAAGAGTAACCAAGCCGACACCGTGGTGCGCAGACATGGTAGTGGTGCCGAAAGCTTCGGGATACCGCTTTTGCGTGGGCCCGATTCGACTGAACAGGGTTGTACTGCGTGAACGTAACATCCTGCCGACAGTGAATCAAGTGCTGGGACTTCTGGCGAGGCGCGAGTCTTCTCCAAGCTCGACACTACTTTGAGTTTTCACCAAGTGGACCAGTCAAGTGAGTACCAAGAACTCACAACGTTTATTACCCTGTTCAGAAGGTTCTGCTTTTGTCGGTTGCCTTTGGGGATTACCTCTGCGTCAGAATATTTCCACGCCAGATGTCGTGCATCCTGGAGGGCCAGGTTGGAGTTGTCAATATAATCAATGACATTTTCGTTTTTGGTCGAGATGGTGTGGAACATGACAAGCGCCTCACAGAGGTTCTCGATCGCTTAAAGAAGGTAGGTCTGACTCTGAACAGTTCCAAGTCTAAGTTTGGCGTCACCAGTGCAAAGTGTTTTGGCGCGGTCGTCAGCCAGAATGGTATTTTGCCAGACCCTGAGAATGTGGAGGCTGTACATCACATGGAACCACCGGTGGACGTCGTAGGTGTCCGCAGACAGTTAGGCATGGTCAACCACGTGAGCAGGTTTTCGCCACATCTGTCTGACGTCACAGCACCTATTCGAGAAGTGCTGAGTAAGAAGAGTGCGTGGTTCTGGGGAACCAAGCCAGCAGGCTGCCTTCCTAAAGTGGAAGACTATGCTCTCTTCAGACATTTGTGTGGCTTGCCACAATCCGGAGCGCACGATCACAGTGTCTCCTTAGTCCAGCTCCTTCGGTCTCGGGGCAATTCTGCTCCAGGATCAACCGTCAGGCGAGCGTCGGGTGGTGGTCTTTGCCTCGCGGTCACTCACAGCAACCGAGCAGAGGTACAACCAGACCGAAAATGAGACTTTGGCAGTAACATGAACCGTGCGTCGATTCGATGAGTACGTCCGGGGACTGCGGTTTAACATGGAAACCGATCACCAACCCTTGACTGCGTTGCTTGAAAAACATGAACCTTCTTCCTCCACGAGTTCAGCGACTGAGGATCAAGTTTATGCGGTGTCAGTACCAGATCTTTTACGTTCCTGGGATGCTCCTGGCAACGGCCGACACCGTGTCTCAAGCGCCGTTGGGCCGGGCAGCTCCTTCAACCTGCGACAGCTATAGAGCTGTACGTCCAGAGCGTGATTCCCGCAATTCAAGAAGGTGCGCCCGTCAGTCTCGAAATGTTCCGTCGACAGTTAACAGATGGCGAGTGTACAGCACTGGCAAAGTTCTGCGACCAAGCTTCCATGTCTCCTGACGAAGTACTGGAGCTACCGCAGAGAACTAGCCGTTTGTGACGGTGTGCTTCTCAAAGGAGGACGTCTCGTGATTTCTACATCGCTGCGACCTGAGGTTCCGCAGGCCATTCACGAGGGACACCAAGTAGTGAACCGATGCAAGGCACGGGCTTGAGACTCGGTGTTGTGGCCTAGTATCAGCGATTAAATCGAAACCATGGCCGAGAAGTGCGAGCGCTGCGCATCTACGAGGCTACAGCTGGATGAAACTCTCATGACGTCGCCTCCAACAAAGCTACCTTGGCAATAGGTGTAAGTCGATTTATTCCACTTGAACGGTCAAGATTTTCTACTGTTAGTGGACTATCACTCACGTTATCCAGAAGCAATGACACTGCGAAGCACGTCAAGTCAAGCCGTGATCTCTGGATCCCGGAGGTACTTCGAAGTGCCAACAGACCTAAGTTGTCCTCTCACGACTTCCCCATATTCGTGGAAGACTACGGATTTAAGCACGTCGTTATCAGTCCGGGATTTCCGCAGTCAAACGGAGAAGTGGAGCGTACAGTGCGGACGGTGAGGAATTTCTTTGTTAAAGGCGACGATCCGTTTTCGTTACTTCTCGTCTATAGAGATACACCAGGCATCTTGGGTTTCAGCCCTGATCAGCTGCTAATGGGTCGACAGCTGCGGGCTTAAGTACCCAAGGCTGCAGAGAAGCTCCAGCCAGCATGGCCGAAGACACAGGTCTTCCTGGAGCGGGACAGCGCGGCGAAGCGATGCCAAACTTCCGACTTCAACCGTCGTCACGGAGTGCTTGAGCTCAAGGAAATTTCACCTAGCGAAGATGTGTCGGTGACCGAAGCACAGCGCACTGCCCAAGTGCTTAGCCTAGCGCAACGCCCACGCTCCTACATTGTCGAAACTCCGCGGGGTGTGTTGCAGAGAAATCGGTGGCACCTGGGCCGGTTTGCTCATCTTGCGGACGCGGCCACGGCTGCGGCCAAGAGGGATTTTTTTGTCACGTGACCAGCTCCATGGGGACAAGCAAGTAGCTAACGTCCCTGCCCTAATGGTGGAGAAATCCGTATCGCTTCAAGCACAAAAGCCTAACTTCACTCGCAGAAACTGACTGCAGGGACTTTCAGCTGGAGTCCAATTGGCCGCCCCTTTATACTGTAAAAGCGGCAGGTAAGGTTACGGCCAGGGAGGGTAAATATGAGCCAAAATAAACAAAAAACCGCGCGAGATACAAGCGGCGGCGGTATATTTTTATTCTTCCGCCAGCGCCGGCGGCTCGCGTTTTCTGCTGTTGTGCGAAAAAGATTGACTCGCGACCTTCTTGACGTACTTTTTCCGGTGCCACTTTACCGACTGCCGTATGTGGCAGGTCCTGGACAGGACGTACTGACCTGTGTTAAGAAAATGTGTGTGCCGCCAGCGGTAAAAACGTTTTTCTTCCGTTTACACACCGACACCTTGCCAGTGAAGGTAAGGCTTCAGGAGCGGGGCATGTACGTTCCTTGGGGTGTCAACTGTTTGTTGTGTCGACAGCCTGAGGCTAATGAGCATGCGTTCCTGAATTGCTGGGACGCTGTCTTCTTTTGGGATGTTTTACAACGGACCCTGGAACATTATATGTGCATTGATAAATACACCAATCGTGGACCGGGAGACCTGTCCATTAAACCCTACTTGTACGAAAGTCCGTTCAGAGTGGTCACAGACTACTACTCGCTTTGCTGGCTCGCGAACCTGGAGGACCCGCCAGGACGCCTTGTCCAATGGAGCCTACGACTGAAAGAATTTGCCATGTCCGTAGTGTACAAGTCCAGCCTCAACACAGAGACGCGGGCTGTCTGTCAAGAAACCCCGTCGTGTCAGCTTCTACCGGCTACGACGACAACGACGACGACAAGAACAGGTTTTCTTCGTGCAGTCGAGGTCGACAGTATGGCGGCACTCCAACGAACCGGCCCTGAGCTGCGGGCACTGATCGACCATATGGAAGGAAAAGGAAGTAGACTTTCCTCTCTCTTCACACGAGCCGTGGCAAGCTTCGCCGTCCGACAAGGCGTGCTTTACAAAAAGAACTTCGGGGACGATAATTCGGTCTTTTTGTTTCTGGCACAAGTTCGCCGATTAAACCTTTCTTTTCAGTTAATTTTTCATCGTCTCGTCACCTTCATCCATGACAATATCAGTTTATAGCGATGCCATTATTTGCTTTGTGACGTCATGCATTCCCCAGCGTAGAGTAGGGTTGATATACGCGATCCAAGTTTCGACCAGAATTTTAATATTTTACATAATTTTATTTGTATTTATTGCAAACTTTATCTGTATTGTTTGCAATTTTTTTTTCTACTCAACGTGCATTGGCATTTTTGTATCAAGATGCAGATAATGACTATCATGAAAAGTAAATGTAAACTGGTCTATCATATACCAAAAAGTAATTATACGCCTGTTATATAATCACAGTTTGGACATCGCATCGCTGAAAAGAGGTGTACTTGAACCGAGAATGCATGGTAAGTATTAAGTGTGTTTTTCCTATATCTAGTTTACTGTCAGCGACGGCTATTCGCGACTCCAACTAACTATAGGTGGCGCCACTCATTTTTCAAAATGGCGGTTATAGTGAGGGTCGGAGATGCGTGCCGCTGTTGAGCTTGTCTAGTGTTCTGGCTTCACTGAGCGTCACAAATTATTTCTGGTAATACGAGGAGGCTACGGTGTTATGGGCTCAGGTCACCACTTTACCCTGAAAACAAGAACGGTGTTTAGCGTAATATTTACGCAAGGATGCGCGTTTTAATTCTGGAGCGAAACCGAAACTTATCTCTATTTTCGATTTAATTTCTCGGTATCGGTTTTAATTTCGGGTTCCTTCATACCTCAATATGTGTGTCACATCGTAAATATTTAGTTAAAGAAGTTGTTTGCCGAAAATTAATTTTGTGACATACTATATATGTTTCAATCCAAGCTGATATTTGTGCGTTCTCGCTGCATTTTCTTGCTCATTTAATTACCATGGGAAATAATGAACTGCGGGCCTTTTATTGAGCTTTTGGGTATTTAGATGATTAATTGGTTTAACATTATTCCCAGCACAAGAATAAGAGAATAATTCTAATTTTTACAGTATGTCCACAAACCGTATAAATTAATAAACGCTGTTCTCACTGCAACAACCTAAAGACGGCATCTGAGCCAGACAGCTGAAGTGTGTGTGTGTGTGTTTGTGTGTTTTATAGCAACGCGTGACGCATAGGACTTTATATTACATCCAGTGTTTGACTGTTTTTTCGATCTTAAAAACGGTGTCAGAGTTTTTCGTATGTTAAAAAGAAAACAAATTATACCTTTCTGGAAAGACTATTATGGTTAAATGGCCTATTTTCGTGATCTTGGCGTTAATTGGGGGCCTACATTGCCGCAATTGGTATTAATAATAATATTAAAATTCAGATATTGTAATACGTAATTTTTTTCAAGCGTTGCGTATGATCTAATTTCAAACGCGCGAACAAATATGACAACCAAAAGCTTGCTAATTATCGTCACTGGTGCCAATAGCAGCATTTTAAATTACCATTAATAAAATAAAAATAGTCCAAAGTCAATTAAAGCATTTTAGCTAATGTGACAAATCCATGTAAAATTACATTAATATTAAATAAAATATATTTTTCTATCAAAGTCACGACTTTTGACAATCGGCACAACGTAAGTCGCCGCCAATATCCTTCCAAACCAAACGCCCCCTTCAAAAAAAAAAAAAAAATTAGTTATTAATTTTTTTATAACATTTAGTTGCTTCCATTTTTACGCTCCGTCGTTTTGCCAATCTCAGCCTTTCCGGTTCGAAGGAACGCCTACTTGCTTGCACGTCTGCTCACTGCAGCACGTTTCGTTGGCGTTGGAAGCCGGTGAAGCAGTAGTGAGTTTTAGTATTCCGTATACGAGCGAATGCAAGTGCTGTTTGTTTGCATTAGCTTGCGTATTCCACACTGCGCGTGCGCGGAGCCCAAAATTGCGGTCTTGGATGGCGCATGGCGATGAGGCGCACGCACAACGTGGGATTTGCAACTCCAACGCAAACGCACAGCGCTTGCGTTTGCTTCTATGCGCATTACTAAAACTCTCCAGTAAGGTACAATCCCATACCGGCTGCAGCACTACGTTGGGACAGTGAAGAGTGTTGTTTGCATTCGGAAATGACATTTCGCGAGCCATGAACGCGAGCGGTTCCGCCGTGCCCGCTGAGCAGGAGAATCGGGGGACCCTCACTAGAGCGCTTCCCTTTTCCGCCGCGGGAGGGCGAGCGTCGAGCTGGAGACGCGAATACTTTCCGCATATTATAACTTGATCATTCTCTAGATATCCTCCGGTTTGTGATTTGGCGTTAAATTTTGCAATGATGTGCAATGTCTTTTAACTTTAATTATTGCTACCTATTAATTCATCGCGATCAAGTGAGTCTTTTCGAAACATAGCTCGTTTGGAGTGTTTGATTTCGAGCCAGTTTTGATGCTGCAGCCATCTAACGGAGATAGGAACCGAACAACTTTGGTAATTGAAATTCGTCAGACCGTATTTCTCGTTCCCCTAGAAGGAACTGTCATACTTATAACATATCTTTTGCCAGATTACCCAAGCGCCAATAAAGGAACATGCTGCGAGTGTTGTTGCACGCGCTGCACACGCATGCGTTTGCAGCAGTATAACGTTATAAATAAAAATGTTAAATCAAATTACACCTTGCCTTGCATTCGTCAACGCCTTATTTTGGGTATTTAGTACGAATCTTTCATAGATATATAAGTCGAACGTGTGCGGCCCGTGTACCTACGTTCCCCACATGCTCCTTGGTACTTGGGTAACGGACCAATCTCGGCAGTAAATTTGACTACGCTAACGCTGCCGCAATGCATCGAGGAAACTTTAGTATTTCTGCACGTGCGACAACCTCGCTAGAGATCTGCGCATGTAGAGCACGAGACGATACGAGCCATCTCGTGCAATGCCGTCTTCCTCTTTAGCCCTCACGGCGGGACCAGAGCTGTACCATACTTTGTAAATCACCAATGTCTCGCCTAGTCATCCGTATCTAAACTGGATTTCCGGGTTGACTCCAGATTTTTTTCAACAAAAGTGCCAATAAACATATTTTCACTCACTCATTCAAACTATATATATATATTGGCGTCAGGCATGCACCGAACGCTTAGTGAGGTCGATCTATTAGGTAAAAACATATATTCCTTTAGTATGCAAAACAAATAGAGTTGTTGGCGACGTCTTCCGACCAAATACGTTTAGTCCGGACTCTTAAAAAGTTACATTCTAGCTGGTAAATAATGGAACTGCTTTTTTTATTTAGTATTTTACCTGTATTGATGGGCTCTGGGTTCCTTTAGCACGCTAAAGCACTTCGTAAACAGCCGCTTTCCCTTTCCCTCCTCTCTTAATCTTCGTAAACCGGCATAATAGCCGGCATGATAAAAAATACGAGAAGGCACAAAAGAACCAATAGAAACGACAACGTGGCATTTTCTCTGTGGTTATTATATGCGACTGTTTCAAGGCTTACCAAATGAACGTCTTCATTTTTTAGCAAAATCACAAAGAGTTTAGATAAATGCAGTACTATGACTGGCTGCTCCATAGTAAAACTTCTAAAGACCATGTTGACGCCAGAAAGAAAACTAAAAATTAAAAAAGTCTCTAAAAATTGCGTGTCACTCATTGAATACGATTGGACTCATCCCGTTTTGTCAAGCGGAATTAATTCTGCTTTCAGTCCACGCATTATTTACGGGGCTGTGCAAGCGGTGGTTCGAATCAGCAAGCGCCATGACATTTACATCCTCCCGTGCGCAGTAAAAATCCATGATATACCAGCTCTCTTTGCAATGTTGACTGAGGATTGCAATGCGCTATTCAATTCGAAGCAGTTTTCGCACACCCCTATACAAAATATTTATGAGCTTTCATTGTTACGTAACGTCTTTGTTTCGCAAATCTTAGGACTAGCCTTCGAGGATGCTCTTTGTGGACCCAAGAGAGTCGCCGAACTTGAAGATATTCCCGGATCATTTAGGTTGATCGACATCATGGCGCACGAACTGGGGCACGTGTAAGTCTCTAATGTGCATAGCAGCAATTAAAATTGAACTGGGCCGAGCGAAACATAATGATGAATAAATTCATAAATGTTTAATACAAGAAGTTACATCGATCCCTCTTGACTTTAGTCATCTGGGTCGGAGGATGCTGGGATGAAACAGGGCAGTGGGGCTAATTTAGATGGAGGAAGACAGACCTGTTAACTTGATAAAGTCCAGCAGGGAGTCGAGGATTTCCTTTGCGGTGACCCGCATCCCTAGTCGGGGTGACCCACTCTGGCCACCTTGTTAATATTTCGTCATTAGGAGTTTTGTTTAAATTATTTTGCCTGAACCGACGGCGTTTAAAGTATTCCCAGAACACGTGATCTATGCTTGCCGTGACTTGGCCTTTGTGACGTGTGTAGTCTGGTGGAGGTCCCGGTTTTTTTTCTTTTGTGTATTCTTTTCCTTGCCCCATCATGGTTGTGCCGGTGCGGAATCTGTGTTTACACGCCCTACTCCATCGACCAACAAAGGGGGGAACAATACGCGAGAGCATAACGCGGTAACAACATCAGAAGTGAATATGAGGTGTTGGAGGATAACGCGGCCAGTGCCACGGGCAGGAGGCAATTACACAAATTAGCTTGGGTTTTGCACGCATAGTGACAGGGGGGAAGAGAAACATTACAGCAGATGGCACAACCAGTAAGCACGAGACAAGTAAAGCGTCACACTAAGAATAAACAGAGGTGAGACCGAAGGGCGGTGCGAAAGGCGGTTGAATCCGCCTTGGTGTGAGGAGAGGTGAGGAGAGGTGCGGGGATGTGGTTCCAGTGTTCTATAGTATGGGGGAAAAGGGAGGGGTTAAAACATGCATATTTGAAAAACCGGAGACGTCGGACGAAAAAGGGGACAACACAGAAAACGTCTCAAACGCAGCTACTAAACTTTATTGACACAGTCGTTCATATACCATCTCCTCCTCCCCCCCCCCCCCCCCCCCCCCCCCCCGTCTCTCGGAAACTGCACACGCCCCTAGGATTTTCAGCCAGGGAACAAAAAATGTGTAACATAAACCAGCTCACCTGCCTGCTCACTCTATCTTCAGTTAAAATGGGTTGTGCTGCCTGATATGCGGGAAACGTGACACAAGTGATTTAGCCCCAAAGAGGATCGTCTGGGGGGGGGGGGGGGGGGGGGGGGAGGGGGGGGGGGGGGGGCTGGAGGGAAGGGTAGGAGGGGATAGTCTCGAAGCGCAGGAGGGGAAAGGCGCGTTATCGTGCCGCGGATGTTTCTGGACTGCCTCGAGATGGTTTGATAAATAAATTGGGTGAGGGCTCCATAGGGCCCCAGCATATTCCAGTTTGGGTCGAATGTACGTCTCATGTGCCATTTTATGCCCCAACTCGGGACATAAAACGTCTGATAAATGTTGGTATTGTTATTCAAGTCGGAGGTATTTGTTTTTAATCAGATTCTAGGTTACTTTTTATGTAGCTTGATGCAACGAGACGCCTCAGCAGAGATGAGCTCGATATGAGCGTTCCAGTTAAGATCGTTCGTTAGGGTCCCGCCGAGGTATTTACTAGATGGGCCGTCCTGAACTAAGTTATTTTCTAATTTGTACGAGAACTGAGCTAATTGTCGTTTCCGTGATAACTGGACTAACTCACATTTTGATATGTTTATTGACATTAATCATGCGAGTACACCGTGCCTGTACCTTTTCAAGGCATGGTACTTCTTGAAAATAATATTTCCTTTTACGAACACGTAATTAATTCAATAAAACATGTGCACCACCCCTAATTCTTCGGAGTTATTTATGGACCGACGGGTTGGAGCCAAGTTAGTTGGGCCATTCTTGTGAATAGAACCAGCTGAACATGCATACAAGAAAATTGTGAGAAGTGGCCGTGATCGCTAAACGAACAATTGTATTAATAATAAAAAAAAAAACTTTCGTGTTCCTCTTATTATGTATCCGCAACACTCCATACTGAAATGTCTATGTTGCATTCCTTTTTTTAATATTATTCTGTGTCATGCGGTACATATCCTATATAGACAAAACCGTTGCATCAATGAAAGAACACGAGAACATGTTTCATCATTGAACTGCCTCTCAACAAAACATCTACCAGTTCATTGCAGAGAGTGCCGATGCAACAAGCAAAGCAAATTGTTTTGTGTATGCTTATGCAGCCGGAAGTTAGTCTGCCTCAGCGGGCGTCTGGTCTCCCAGCTGTAAGTGAGCAATTTAGCCAGTGCGGTACAACCGCTAGCCTGGGGCCTTTAACGTGCACCACACAGTAGTGATGCACAACCACATGCCGGTACGATGCTCATCCAGAAAGAAACGCGCCGGGATGGGGATTGAATCCAGGATCCCTGGAGTCCGTAGTATGAGCTTTCGCTCCACGTGCTCCCAGCTGGTGTGCGCTAGCCCACTCGGACACCAATCCCCCTGCCGACGCACCGTGAAGCTGGAAAACATCACCATCGTTGAGAAAACAAAGATCGATGACGAGAAAGAAAAAAACATTATTGCACGGCACCATGGTTTCGAGGATATGAAGAAATTCCGCGTTTCAGAAATGTCGAACCGGAGTAGCGGACACATAGTAGAGGATGAAAACATAAGGTTTTCATTATTAATACAGTTGTTCATCCAGCTATCATCAATTCCTCTGACTTTTCTTATATGTTTATCGGATCATAGATGTAAATGTTTTATTATAGGGTTCAAAATACTAATAAAAATGTGGAAAAAACGGCGGTTGTATTCGGATAAAGAACAAAGACTGTCACATGAACCTTGCAACACATGTCACTTAATTTTAAGCAAATGCCTGCGGTTTGTAGTGCGAGAAATTTCCCCGGGTATCTGACATGCGCGTCTCTCAAGCCTGGCTTAATTAAGCTTATTGAAAGTTTTCTTACGGGAAATTTTACGACGTATTTTTTAAGATAGCGTTTCTATTGAAGGACCTAATAGTTCTTGTTTTGGCCCATACCACGTGGCCCGTTTGCTCGAAACGGGTTAACTTTAACCGCGGTAAAAAGTTAACCGCATTTCCCTACGAGGGGAAATTGTAGGTCACTTGACCGCCCGAGTAAGGACGGCGGGGAAACATGGCGGTGCCCCTGCGAGCGAGCGCCGCTCGCTCTGGAGCTAATATGTCGTAATAGCTGCAATATGTGGCGCGTTAGTCAGCAATGAATGGTGCAGGAGGCTTTCGCTTTGCCTTAACTCACTTAAATCACAAAGCGTGAGCAATGACCTTGCCGCATCACTTAGTGTTCATTCCTAAGCCTAAATGAAAGCGATGATTGGCGGCATGGCAACGTCTTTGTAATACTATAGGGGATTGCTTTGACTATATCGGCCGAGTATTGATAGCACGCAGAAACAGACAGCGCCTCATTATAACTTTTGCTAAATTTCCAAAGCACCAGGGTGCATGCTACGAGTATACAGTGTGTACTACGAGTGTAGTTACTCGCGGTGCACGCGCCAGCGTCTGCTGTAGCATAGCCTCCTATATACTGACAAAGCCTGGCAGATCGCCACGAGATGAAGCCGCCGAAATGGAAAAGGTGGAGCGGCAGACAACGGATGAGAGGAGAGCCACGTGACTGGCGCCCCGCTGCGGCGAGACGCCTGAACACACTTCTCCCGAGCGAACAAGTGTGTTTTGGGTTCTCGCCGCTCCAGAAGCTGTGCACTGACGTCCAGGTTTCCCGAGAAATGGCTCTTTGATGCTCTGTGCTAAAAGATCCTCGCGCTCTAAATCTGCGACGGTCATTCCATGGCTTCGTCGTCGAACTGCTAGGCTCTGTGAGTGTAGAGGAGGCTATGGCCGTAGTAACTGTTCTGAAGCAAAAGGCTCAAATAAATTTTGCCTTGCACGCACGTTTGTGAAAGCGTAATATAATTATTTACTTCGACTCTTTTATACGGGGAAGGCCAGCGCGCCCGGAGCGTAGAATTACACTTTCAGAATTCTCCTAGATGATTGTGTAATTTAGTAACCGGAGCCGGAGCCAAATTACATGTTTTTCAATTTATGATGGTGTTATATATAGTTCTTACATGCCGGCGAACCATGCTGCTGGTGTATTGCCCGCCTTTCACTGCTCAGTCCTTCTTCGTCGTTTTTAGGACTAAACTTCAATCAATCAATCAATCAGTCAATTTTATTTACATCATCACCAGATAGTGATGCGGGCTGATTCGTCCTAATTCGAACTTGGAAGGAAATTTCAACGAGGCTTGGCTTCAAATCAGACAGCCAAACAAACAAGGGTTAATTTAGTTTTACCTTACACAATAATTGTACCACAAAAAACAAAAAAGTGAAGTTTTTTTTTTAGCTTAAATGAAATGCCACTTATAGGTATTCGCTGCAACCAGCAGACGACACTGGCTACCACCCATAATAAAACACGAAGCTATCACTCATCCAGCCCTCGTAAAACTTGGCTAGGTACTTGTAGGTACCTAGTAAGGAAGGGCGGTTAACTTTTTACCGCGGCTAAAGGTAGCCGGCTTCGAGCAAACGGACCCTGGTGTTAGATCCTTGCTGTATTTTTAATTTCGGCCACAATTTTGTATGCTGTATTATGTCAGAACGTATTCCAAGAGTTCATTATACACAAGAAGACTGTGCTCTCAAATCTGCTGCGACAAAATTATGTAAACTAAATGCTCCCGTACATTTTGTTGTACTGACATCATACACACTGCAATAAATCAACTTGGACATTTAGATTCGCCACTTAAGCTAAGCAGGTTTCTATACTTGGGCTGAATATATGTCAAAGATTCCCATGGCCAAAATGTGAGGTCTACAAGAAAAAATAACTGTTAGCACATAATGAGCTGTGTCACAGTCACACATTAACATCCCTTCCGATTTAGAGCGATATTAGCGTAAAAAGTACGAAACATTCAGTCGAACTACGAATATATATTTGCAACTCCAACGGAACGTGTTTACCTTACGAAGCTTCATAGAGCAAATTTTAAGTTTTTTTGTGTTCTTTCTTTCGCCACGCAGTCGATTTAACACGATTTTACATATTTTGTCATACTGATGTTTTCGTCCGTTTCGAACTTTAAAGTTTATTTTTTTCGGCACAGCTTAACATGTAATCTCCGTGGCCAAAAAAAAAAAAAAAAAAAAAGCTGTGAGGGCAATTTGTGGATGCCAGTGAGCCATTACAAGGCGACGACAACGACAACGCAAAATAACGCCTATACATAGTAAACACCATTCGCTCTAAAGCACTGAAAGTAAAATATCTTCACTTATTAAATGATCGCTAAATCTTTAATGAGAGTCAGAAGCTTCCTTCGTTGCACTAAATCTTCGATCATTATCATAAAAATACGAAAACATTAAAAATTCTAGAGTATAAAACTGAAAACCATTTCAAATTACACTTACACTACAAAAATGCATGTGATTTCATTACCTTATTAACAAAATTCCTTTAATCTTGCATGATTCATCGTGGAGTAATCACCGTGAGGCCCACCTAGTTTGTTTAATAATGCTGGCACATTCTATGTTGTCGACTGTTGTCCGCTCCGTGGTGAGTGTTGTTGCTGTCATAAGTCCGTGGTGGAAGGTACAAACATGATAGTGTGACATACGCTATTTACGAGTGGCCGTGATACATATCATGATATGGGGAGCAATTGGCGAACAAATAATGAAACTGCGAAGGTTGATTTTATACGTTCAAGACGGGGTTGTCACGTTAACTGCACTAAACAAGTGAGCCATTCAACACAGCTTAGACGACCGGTCATTTATATATTTCAAACTTCCTAATCGAGCTCCGATTCCTCAATCATATCTGGAGCGGGTACAAAATTATGGTTCTATGACACTTCAGTGTCATAGAGCCAGGCGTTTGCGTAACGCGTGGGAACTCAGAAGGTAACGCGTTACTGTGTCTAAACCATGTAAACTAACGCTTTTAAAGAGTCCCAACTGTTTAAAAAAAAACTTTTTTGAATTGTTTGGTTCGGACACGCGTGTCAAGAAATAAATTTTACTCGAGAAAAAAAAATTTTAGAGGAATATTGACGGCGAAAGATTTATTTGAAATTCTGCTCGCGAAGTTCATGACGTCACTCGTCATTCCGAAATGACCATCTCGGTCGTGAAGGCGAAGCCACTCCTCCTCTCCCCACTGGCCCGAAATGTCGAGAGAGAAAACAAGTGGAAAGGAGGTGACTGCCGACTAAATCGGGTTTCGCGCCGTCAATATTGCACTAAAAAAATTTTTTTTTTCCGCGTAAAATCTATTTCTTGACACGCGTGTCCCAAACCAACCAGACTTTGAAATAATCGTGTTTTTTTTTTTCATTTTAGGGGCTTTTTAAGGCAATTTAAATTGCCCGCACAAAATAGTTCTTTTTTTTTAACTATTGCGCTGCAATTTACTGCAGATGTGCAAGCAGGTGGTGGAAGTTTACGGTGAAAAAAATCAAGGGATGAACTTACTTCGTTCGAGAGAAAAAAGCAAAAACTTGTTCTGGGCAACCACGCCGCCACTTCGCAGACGATGGACGCGTAGGGAAAAGAGCTGCCGACAGATGGTGTTCGCCGCATCGAGGGAGCGCCGGCCGATTCGGGTTCTTTTGGGAGATCGTCTGCTATCAACTCAAATCGGCTTGCGAACCGTGGACGCGGTGGACGCCGTCTGTCGGCAGCTCTTCTCTCTATACGCGTGCGTCGTCTGCGAAGTGGCAACGTAAATTGCCCAGAAAAGATTTTTTTTTTTAGCAAAGTAAGTTTATTTCTTGATTTTATTTCACAGCAAACTTCCAGCACCTGCTTGCACCTCTGTAGTAAATTGCAGCGCTAAGAAACCGAATTTTGCGGCACGTCTAAAATGTCTTAAAAGCGTTAGCTCACATGCTGTAGTCACTTTTCCCGGTAACTCAGTAACTACTTAGATACTTCCTAAGGGAAGGAACGAGTAATATATTTTCCTTCGTGTCGCGAGAGTATTAAGTGACGGTATTTAGCTACTTCTGGAGACAAACATGCACAACACAAGTCAGGCACGTAGCCAGGAGGGAGGCCCATGGGGCCCGCCCCCCCCCCCCCCCGAAATATTTCATTTGGTTGGGACCTCCTCTCCCGCTCCCCCTCATACAGCATTTTTTCATAGGCGGGCCCAACCCCCCACGCCGAACCAAAATTCTGGCTACGTGCGTGACACAAGTACACAACATAGTTTTCAACAAAGCTCCCTCGTTGGATTTCAAGGCGAACAAACGCTAGATAAACAAACACGTGCACGAGGAAATTCACTATAATACAGCGATTCCTGAATTAATGCGTTAGAAAGCAAGACAATATTATTGATGACGAATATTCGCTACTGCTTCAAAAACCGACACATTAAGAGTAATGAGAAAGTAGCAAGTTCAAAAACTTTCAACCGGGATGTTGACTGAAGCGGTTTAAAAGAGTGTCGCAAGTTGTCGGCAAGTAACGAATAACGCGAGGGATCAGATCTGATGATGTTGCAATTAATGCAAAGGTGTAAGCGAGCTGCACAAAAATAATGATGATAATAATCCCTGCAAAGTGAAAACAAGGGGGACAAAGGACAAATGAAAACCTAGCTGCGTATGGAGATTTGTGTTTGTCCTTTGTTCCCCTTCTTCAAGAGTTATTATCATCGTTATCAGATCTCTGTATTGCTTGTATAAGATTATTAAGGATAATATTAGTCGCAAAATAAAAAAACTTGTGACGTCCTTTAATTCAACCCACTTTTAGATGTGGCAGCCGCCATGATGGACAGTCTCCGAATACTTGTGATCCTGGTCAGGGAAACATTATGAGCCCTATCGGACGCGGCTTGCAAAACTCCGAATTTTCGGAATGTTCAAAACAAGCGATTGCAAATTTTATGAGGTGAGTATTCAATAGATATGTAGTAACTATCGTACTTAATTTGCCTGTTTGCGTGATGATGCTGGTAAGTGTTTAGAGCCTTGATTTACAAATTAGCTATTTAGAATTACGCATCAAAAAATTGTAATATCACCTTCACAAGTCCTCACAACTCGATAGCTGCTGCGCTTTCTGACGTATACCCAGTTCTTTTTTTTCTGTATTCATCAAACGTCCGCAGCGCCTGTATATAAGCATTATTGCGGGGTCACCATGTTTTATAACAAAGATGCCCAGTCTCGAGACACACCACGTCTGCCGGTAGTGACAGGGGGTAGAAGCTGAGCTAGTTGGTGGTACATATTACAACGGTTAAACCAGCTGAACTACGAAATTAGGGAGAAAGGAGTAAAGACAGGTGATCGCTGGACTACCAACTATTTAATACAGATTCTTCGTTTTCCTCTCATTGTCTACTGGCGTTGTGGCTACCTTCTCTTCTTCCTACTTGATTTTTTTGTTCCATCTCGGATACTGGTTTTCCGGAGGAATCTTTTTTCGCTTTCCTGTAGCGCAATAGATGGTGTACTAACGCAATTTTCTTCTTTATCTTCTATGGCCAAGGCCTCAAGTATTTCACGGGCGAGCTGGTCTTTGTGGTGAGCTAATATGGTACCCAGGTCGAGCTTAGCCTCGCACGTGCATGCTCGACAATGAGCGGCTAAATGCCCCGGCCCTGTTAGGGCTCTTATGCTTGCTGCATGCTCACGTGCTGCATGTTTGCTGCATGCTCACCAGCGATCACCTGTCTTTACTCCTTTCTCCCTAATTTCGTAGTTCAGCTGGTTTAACCGTTGTAATATGCCGGTAGTGAGTTCCATTCCATGATGGTCCGCAAAAAAAAACGTGAAAATTATAATCTACAGAAATATTGCTGCGTGCGAAGCAAGTAGGCGGCGCGCTTGGATTCCTCGAAGGTGGCCGCGGTTCGAATGTTGCCACCGCTTGTCGGTTTCTTTCTTGACGCAAGTAGAAGATTCTATAGAACGTTGGAGGGCCGCGTAGGCTTGTTCATGTTCGGGATGTATACTTCGAGAACGAACGAGGTAGAATGTTCTAGGCTCCCAGGGGAGTCTCAAATGAGGCCGCGCCGCGCCGAACAGAGTCACTCTCGCCCCAGCGCTCGATCCTGCTGTTTCGCCGATATCGACGCCTGCGACGCTAGCCTTCTTTTATTTGGTATTGGGCACAAGTTCGCCCCATTAAACGTTTAGTTTTCTTCGGTGATTCATCGCCTCATCAAATGTCATGCGTAAAAATATGAAATAAGAAAATGATAAAAATCCACTGACTACCTAAACAGCATTGCGATCCAACCGTTGGGTTTCATACGGTTGTACTCAGATCCGCACTATGGGAACATCATACTTGTAAACCATAAAATAAGGAAAATAAAGATAAAAAAAAAACGGACGAAGATAACAAGCTTTAAGATCTCAAGCTTTGAAAGCTCAGGATCTCAATGCTAGTTATTAAAGGGGCGATGCAACAATTCTTGTACTTTCCGCAAATACCGCTTAGAACGGATCCCTGTCGTTAATGACCTATGAAACACGCGTTCTTTTTTCACCCCACGCAATAGAAGTCTCAGAAAAAAAAAATAAAGAAAAACGAGCAGCGTTCGCCCCCTCAACTCACGGCCAGAACAAGCGGCCAAGTGATCTGGAGCCGATTATATGCCGCCAATGTTGATGATAGCCACGCGCTGGGGTTGGCAGAGCGCAGGACACGCGCTGAGTTCCAGACATTGTTATGGCTCGGCTATTGTCGTCGTTGCAGCGATTGGACACGGGCCACTACCCGAATGCTTCTCGAGCTATTAATTATCACGAGCCCAAATCGAGTGCCCACGCAATGCTCGGGTCCAATCTAAGAACCGCATTCAAATATCGTCATTAGGGTGTACTGTGATCTCCACGTTACGTCATCAAACTTTGCAAAGGAGAGATTGAAGGAAAATGATCGCTTTTGTCCTTGAAATTACACCGCAACAAAGGAGTTTCGTGGCCAGCGGCGTTGCGTGCGAGTATCCTTTAGTCCCATTAGTGCCAGTAAGCTCGTGTAAAGTTAAAAACATTCCAATTGAATATCGTTGTACCGCTCCTTTCATTTACACCTTGAAAGCAATAATTGTTGTCGTTTATCCTAAACATTTTTTCTTTGAGCGTTACAGATGTATCTGTATTGTAGGCAGCATCGGCGTTTGCAGTAGTTTGCTTTGTAAAATACTGGGTACAGTTCAATAATTTTCATGAAGACAATTAAGTTGTCGCTGTTATTTCATAAACCAACTTTGTATAGAAACCTGTCGGCAGACTGCATTGACGTTGCATCGGATGTGAATCTTCTGAAGAACGCCACAAAGCTTCCAGGAATCAAAATTAACGCGACGGTTTTATGCCAGAGGCTCTACCCGAATGCAGAATACATTCCGCAGGTAAGACACACACCACGAGGAAACCTGTATTCTTGTTTCTTCCTCTTTGAGTGCACGAAACACGGATTTGAATTTCCAGGGTGGAATACGATTGTTCCCAGTAGTTGAATTGAATTACTGAGGCTTCTATCCCCCGTAATTTGCAACAAGTAAATACATACAATTGTAAAAAAAAAGACATACACAAAAAATCTGGCAGTAATGCGTACTAAATATCCACATTTCTGTAAAAAAAAAAAAAAAAAAAAATTTAGAACCTACTCAACAAAAAACCACCGTAGATTTTTTAATAAAAAAATAAAATAAAAACTTTGGACACAAAAGAATTACTGGGCATTCACTGTAAAAAATGTCAAGTCATGTTTAAGAGATCATTTCTAAATTGACGATAAATATTTGGCTCACCATATATGGTGAGCCAAATATTTATTGTGAATTGACCGTTTCCGCGCCTCTATAGAGGCGCGGAAACGGTCAACTCTACGCTGGGGCACAAAAATACAGTTCAGATATGTTAGCACGAAAAAACAATAATATATCAATATTTCTAAATAAATGAACTACGGAACAAAAATTTCAATCCTAAAACAAAACAAAAAAACGGGGAAAGGAATTTTTTTGTTTTTGACTATTTCTTTTCTCAGTCGCGGATTATTTAAAGAGGTATTTACAAATTCAACTTAGATACAGTTTTATTGCATCAAACGCTATAGAAGGGCGCCATATAAATAAGTGAAAACATTTTTCTCAAGACCAATTTTTAACCTGTAAATAAAAACGTCCAAAACGTTTTTCCTTTTTCTACTTTTACAGGACAACTCGTATTTTCCCGATTGTCGAGTATATTGCTTCGATCCTGAGGTCAATAACTACGTTTACGACGCCTTAATAGATGGAATGAAGTGTGGAGAAGGGAAGGTAAGCACGCATTTGGTGACCGTAGAATAAGGATCTTTGGCCCTCATGTGAGGCGAGGCACACTCTGGTTAGGTCTAGGTACAGCTGTGTGTTTTCATGATTTCAAAAGGGCAATCTGGGCCTGTTTGCTCAAAGCGCGGTTAAGCGCTAACTCAAAGACTGCTGTGTCGAAGTATTGGGGAATTGTAGTAGACCGTTCCCGCAGCCCGCTAAGCACCCGGATAGCGCTCCGTAATCCGCCACAAGACCTTGAACTATGCAGACAAGGCTGGGAGCGCGCATGCGCAGCTGCGGCGTTTTCTTCGGGGATACCGTAGCGGAGGAGAAAAACGATCTACTACAATTCCCTATTGATTCCCTAGGTTTCTCTCGGTAGGCTTTCTTTTGAGAGGGACTCCGGTACTTGAAAAATCCCTCTCCTAAATACCGCGGCTATCCACGGTATTTAGGAGAGGGATTTTGAAATCACGTGACTGGCTCGATAGGGATGCGGGGAAACATGGCGGTGCCCCGGTGAGTGAGCGCCGCTCGCTTTTGAAAGTAATATGTCGCTGTAGCTGCAATATCTTGCGCGTTAGTCAGCAACGAATGGTACAGGGGGCTTTCGCTTTGCCTTACCTCACTTAAATCGCAAAGCATGAGCAATGACCTCGCCGCATTTTTTAGATAGTCTCTCGATTCTGGGCATTCCTAGGCCTAAAGGAACGCGATAATTGTCGGCATGGCAACGTCCTTAAAAAGTGGATTGCCTTGACACAATGGGCCGGGTATTGATAGCACACAAAAGCAGACAGCGTCCTAATAGACCTTTTTCTCAATCTCCCAAGCACCGAGGTGCATGCTGCGATTGTAGTTACACGCGTTGCACGTGCTGGCGTCTGCAGTAGTAATTATTCTAAAGCAAAAAGCCTAAAACAAATTTTGCCTTGCCACGCGTTCGTCAAAGCCTTATTATGATTATTTACTTCCAATCTTTTATAAGAGGAAGGCCAGCGCGCGCGGACCGTGAAATTACACTTCCAACGTTTTCCTCGATGCTTGGGAAATTTACTAATAGGTCTATTTTCACTGGAGCCAAATTACATGTTTTTCAGTTTATGATGGTGTTATATACAGTTCTTACGTGCTGGCCAACCATGCTGCCGGTGTACAGCCCGCCTTTCACTGGTCACTTCTTCCTTAATATTTCTAGGACTCAACTTCGTCGTCCTCTTTCGAACTTGGAAGGAAATTTCAACGAGGCTTGTTTTCAATTCAGACAGCCAAGCGTTTATAAATTTTCCAATCAAGGGTGACTTTAGTTTTACCCTACCCAATATCTGTACCACGAGCAACAAAAAATTTGTCTGCTCAAATGTATGCCGCGCTGCGTCGCGAGAACCCGTTAGCGCGCATTGTTGAGTCCCCCCTTTTTTGGGATCTTTTTCCACGAAAGCCACTTATATTCGCTACAACCAGTAAGTGACACTAGCTATCACCCTATAATAAAACGCGGAGCTATTGCTCATCCAGCTCTCGTCAAACTTGGCTAGGTACTTGTAGTTACCTACTAGGGTAGGACGGTTAACTTTTACCCGAGGTTAAAGTTAACCGGCTCCGAGTGAACGGGCCGTGAAGACAAACACCAATGCGATCGCGAACGTGGGAACTGCGTACGCCGCAGCCATTTTGTTAAACGAAGCGACGGGGCCATGCGTGGCCCCCTGCACCGCTACCGAGCCATTCACGTGAGTTCAAAATCCCTCGCCTAGGTGCTGCGGCTAACTTTAGCCGCGGTTAGCGCTTAACGGCGCTTCGAGCAAACGGGCCCTGGCGTTGAGATGTTGACTTCGTATGGCGTCGTTTATATACTGCTGCGACTAATGTTCTTGACCCTAGCTTCAACAAACGGAAGTATTTTCAGCTTTTCATGCTACCTGAACTCCCGTTTGTTTTGTTTTTTAACAGGGGGCATTGTACGGTCTTAAAGTGTCCCTGAATTTTATCCAGCCAGCAGAGGTAACTTAAGATACCCAAAGTTTCAAACATTTTTTTAAAGTATGACGTATTGTAAGTGGCACTAGTCAGAATGCTCCTATATCTTCCTTAATTGTTCGTGTTCTGAGTTTGCTGTCGCAGCGTTCTTTTCTGTCTATATCTCCGTACATCACGGCAAGGCACACAGGACAACACTCACAGGTTGTCCTTTAGCCAGTTCATTATTTGAGAAGGACGATTGACGTCGGTACGCTCCAGTGACAAAAACATTAGACGCCTTTTCTCCACTGAGACCACATGGTTGTACTCGAAGCAATCTAGAGCCCTGCTCTCCCGCAAGGTACCCGGGGAGCAAGTCGTCTGCTTTTTGCGCGAAGGTTGCAGTGACGTCAGAACGACGCTGAGTTCTGATTGGCCTTGATTGGAAGAATAGTGGGTACACCTCAACGCTAGAAGGTTGCAGTGACGTCAGAACGACGCTGAGTTCTGATTGGCCTTGATTGGAAGAATAGTGGGTACTCCTCAACGCTAGAAGGTTGCAGTGACATCAGAACGACGCTGAGTTCTGATTGGCCTTGATTGGAAGAATAGTGGGTACACCTCAACGCTAGAAGGTTGCAGTGACGTCAGAACGACGCTGAGTTCTGATTGGCCTTGATTGGAAGAATAGTGGGTACACCTCAACGCTAGAAGGTTGCAGTGACATCAGAACGACGCTGAGTTCTGATTGGCCTTGATTGGAAGAATAGTGGGTACACCTCAACGCTAGAAGGTTGCAGTGACGTCAGAACGACGCTGAGTTCTGATTGGCCTTGATTGGAAGAATAGTGGGTACACCTCAACGCTAGAAGGTTGCAGTGACGTCAGAACGACGCTGAGTTCTGATTGGCCTTGATTGGAAGAATAGTGGGTACACCTCAACGCTAGAAGGTTGCAGTGACGTCAGAACGACGCTGAGTTCTGATTGGCCTTGATTGGAAGAATAGTGGGTACACCTCAACGCTAGAAGGTTGCAGTGACATCAGAACGACGCTGAGTTCTGATTGGCCTTGATTGGAAGAATAGTGGGTACACCTCAACGCTAGAAGGTTGCAGTGACGTCAGAACGACGCTGAGTTCTGATTGGCCTTGATTGGAAGAATAGTGGGTACACCTCAACGCTAGAAGGTTACAGTGACGTCAGAACGACGCTGAGTTCTGATTGGCCTTGATTGAAAGAATAGTGGGTACACCTCAACGCTAGAAGGTTGCAGTGACGTTAGAACGACGCTGAGCTCTGTTTGGCCTTGATTGGAAGAATAGTGGGTACACCTCAACGCTAGAAGTTTGCAGTGACATCAGAACGACGCTGAGTTCTGATTGGCCTTGATTGGAAGAATAGTGGGTACACCTCAACGCTAGAAGGTTGCAGTGACGTCAGAACGACGCTGAGTTCTGATTGGCCTTGATTGGAAGAATAGTGGGTACACCTCAACGCTAGAAGGTTGCAGTGACGTCAGAACGACGCTGAGTTCTGATTGGCCTTGATTGGAAGAATAGTGGGTACACCTCAACGCTAGAAGGTTGCAGTGACGTTAGAACGACGCTGAGTTCTGATTGGCCTTGATTGGAAGAATAGTGGGTACTCCTCAATGCTAGAAGGTTGCAGTGACGTCAGAACGACGCTGAGTTCTGATTGGCCTTGATTGGAAGAATAGTGGGTACACCTCAACGCTAAAAGGTTGCAGTGACGTTAGAACGACGCTGAGTTCTGATTGGCCTTGATTGGAAGAATAGTGGGTACACCTCAACGCTAGAAGGTTGCAGTGACGTCAGAACGACGCTGAGTTCTGATTGGCCTTGATTGGAAGAATAGTGGGTACACCTCAACGCTAGAAGGTTGCAGTGACGTCAGAACGACGCTGAGTTCTGATTGGCCTTGATTGGAAGAATAGTGGGTACACCTCAACGCTAGAAGGTTGCAGTGACGTCAGAACGACGCTGAGCTCTGATTGGCCTTGATTGGAAGAATAGTGGGTACACCTCAATGCTAGAAGGTTGCAGTGACGTCAGAACGACGCTGAGTTCTGATTGGCCTTGATTGGAAGAATAGTGGGTACACCTCAACGCTAAAAGGTTGCAGTGACGTTAGAACGACGCTGAGTTCTGATTGGCCTTGATTGGAAGAATAGTGGGTACACCTCAACGCTAGAAGGTTGCAGTGACGTCAGAACGACGCTGAGTTCTGATTGGCCTTGATTGGAAGAATAGTGGGTACACCTCAACGCTAGAAGGTTGCAGCGACATCAGAACGACGCTGAGTTCTGATTGGCCTTGATTGGAAGAATAGTGGGTACACCTCAACGCTAGAAGGTTGCAGTGACGTCAGAACGACGCTGAGTTCTGATTGGCCTTGATTGGAAGAATAGTGGGTACACCTCAACGCTAGAAGGTTGCAGTGACGTCAGAACGACGCTGAGCTCTGATTGGCCTTGATTGGAAGAATAGTGGGTACACCTCAACGCTAGAAGGTTGCAGTGACGTCAGAACGACGCTGAGTTCTGATTGGTCTTGATTGGAAGAATAGTGGGTACACCTCAACGCTAGATGCCTGGAGGTCTAGCACTATATTTTTCAATCAGCCAATAAGAGCTCGGCGTTCTGACATCATAGCGACCGCTTTGCAAGAAGCAGACGAACGAGTTAGTCGCTGTAATCTGCCGACCGAATGGCGAGACTGGCAATAGGTTTAGACCCTGAAAACGGACTGCGTTGTAACACTCAGTGCGACATTTCGCAGTGTTCAGTGTCACAAAGCGCTCTGTTTTCCGGGAACGCGACAGAATAGCACACGACAAAACAGCAAGCGACAACACAGCACAGTCAAAACAGCACGCGCCAAAATAGCACGCGACAAAACAGCAAAGTGACAAAACGGCACAGCGACAAAACAGCACGTGCCAAAACAGCACGGTGTCAAAACAGCACGGCGTCAAAACAGCACAACGACAAAACAGCACGCATGTAGCAACTTCGAGCGCGCTCTTCACCCCTGTCTGTGCGAATAATTTCCAACCTCCTTGACCCTTTCATTTATTGTCGCTAAGTTATAAAGGAATTTATTGCCTATTTCAGTGCTTACCAAACTCCGCAACCCGAAGACGCCCAAAAATATAAAATAGAGTGTCACGACCCCCGCTTGCGCTTTTCAAGGGGTATACAAGAGTCAGTTTCAATTATGAGTACTAGTAGCAGTCCACATAATAAAATGTATACTAGAAATCTGAAATTCATTTTAAAAAAATGATGGCAGCAATTCCTTTGTGATTCCCCACTGGACCTATAGGACCCACAGTTGGTAGTGAATCACAAGTTCTAGCACAACAGGAGTTACCGATCGGCATCCAGCGTAAAGCATTCCCGTAAGATGACAAGCGGAGAGCTTTTAACAATCCAATTGTTTGAACCTCCTTTTACAGCGAAGCTGTTATTGGTACGTTTGCCAGATTTTTCCGTAAGGTGCACGTGATGGAAACATCACGTGCACCCTATTTTCAACTATAAAAAATTACTACACTTCACTCTTACGCGCTTATTAAAACCATATACCATCATATACCTTCGACCAAAACAGTTTCTCGCTACCACCGCTAGGGGATTCTTTTGGGCTTCTGGTTGGCCAAGGGAGCATGTCCAGCCCACTTTCTGCGTCTGGTGCACGCCCTGGCTCTGCCCGCCCCTCCCTTTGACCAACCGCTCTGTATACACGGCTCTGCTGGATGTACGCGAGCAGCGATCGCCAGAGTTTGATAGCGGTCACTTTGGGGAAAAAGATGTCCGGGCAGGCCCAGGCATGCAGCGAGGTAGGCCTGAAACTCTGCTGGATGGTAGTCAAGCTGCGGGTTCGGGGTTCTAAGTATAGCGGGCAGTCCCACAGCCGGTGCCCCAGATCAGCGTTTTTATGGCACAATGCGCATGTACCAGGAAGGCTGGTGATAGCAGCACCACTGCCCTTTTTACGGTGGCTGCTGCTGTGCTGACGTAACCGCTGTAGCAGGTAAGGGGTGAGGATGGTAGAGTTGAGGAGGAGGGAGGGTGTAAGGAGGGAATTGGCGGTAGCCAAGAGGTAGGCTCTGCGGTAGTGCCGTGCCTTGAATATTTCTTCCGCTGGGTACGATGGTAGTGTACGGGACTCTACTTGTTCGTGAGAAAGGCAGACTGTACCTTCGGATCTCGCTCTGGCCTACACGGACAGTAAAAGCGCGCGTGCGAGGCGGTGAGCTTTTTCGTTGCCGGGTATTCCGGAGTGTCCAGGTACCCAGTGTATTGTGAGGTCGTGCCCGAGAGCACGTAAGTGTTTCACGGAGAGTCTGAGCTGCTCAACAGCAACGGTGGTGTGCCGAATATCTGCACAAGCCCGATGTGCAACTTGCGAATCTGTAAAGAGGTGGAAATGGGTCTTGGTGTTGCTGTTATTGGACAAATCGTTTCCGAATCGAACATAATCAATGATAGCCTGCATTTCTGCTTGCGTGCTGTGAACAGGTTCCGTTGTGGCATGATACAGTCGCCCCTGAGTTGACGTAGTGGTTTCAACCCAAGCCGTGGCAAAATCCGTTCCATCTTGAGGACAAGCGGCGTCCTTGTAGACGATGCGGATATCTTCTTTCAGGCAGGCGGTTTGGGTCCACTTGATATGTCTCTTGACGAATGTTCGTCTTCGTTCTACTTGCTCGGGGGGCATATGCTGTGGCAGCGGTGTGGAATCGGTGAGCATGATGTACTCCCAGGGCGGCGACAGTTGTGGGAGGTTTGGAAGGTTTTTAATGTCATGTCCAAGCGTGGCTAGTGTGTGTCTGCCCGCGTGCGTGGATCGAGGCGGATTTCTTGTGTGTGAAGATGTGTCTCAAGAAACTCTGTGAGGTCATTAATGCCACTGCAGCTTTTCAGAGCTGCTAGCGGTGTGTAACGAGGGAGCCCAGTGGTTATTCGCCTTGCCTCGTGGTGGAGGCGCTCTAGGGCTTGAAGCTGCGTCCGGGTGACGGGGTGGTATGGCAAACCATACATCCCTTTAGCGTGAATAAAGGAGGTGAAAAACTGGCGAAGTTCCCGTTCTTTTACCCCCCTGGTACGGTCTGAGATTCTGCGCAGGACGTGCAGAACCTGTTTAGTGGTTGCGACAGTACTCTTATACCAGGAGTTTGCTTTGCATTTTTCGTCGATGAACATCCCGAGCAATCGGATGGAGACTTTGCGAGGGATGGGCTGCTCACCGATTGATAAGCTGATGTTGTCTTTGTCGGCTTCCATGGCTTTGGTATGTCTGCCCCATAAACCACGACGAACTCAGTTTTGTCTGGTGCCGTAGTCAAACCCCCTTCGAATAAGTATGCATGTATGGTGTCGAGTGCCGCTTGGAGGGCTTTTTCTTGTTTGCCTAAGCATTTCGTGTGGGTCCACACTGAGACATCGCATGCGTATATGGCGTGTTCGATATTCGGAATAGTTGCCAGCCTTGACGGTAGTTGGAACATTGCTATGTTAAGCAACGTGGGGGCTATCACGGATCCCTGGGAGACACCGACCCCGAGGTGGTGGGTGCTGCTGGTTTCTTGCCCGATTTGCACTTGGAATGATCTGTTCTCTAGGAAAGCAGCAATAAAGTTGTATAGATATTTTCTTTCAATCCGAGATCACGAGCTTTGGCGAGGACCGTGTCATGAGGAACGCCGTCGAAGGCTTTTCGGGTGTCCACTGCCACCACGATTCTGGGGTGTGGGGAAGATTTGTCCAGGACAGTTTCTTTGAGGCGAAGAAGGATTTAGGATTTAGGAAGTTAAAAAACTTGGTATCTCTGCGGTGGCGTTGGCGAAAACAAAGCACGGGTCGCAGCTTAACTTTGAACTGGAACTGAGAATTGCACGGTTAAAACACGCCTCGTTTTTAACAAGTTTTGCTATCCAAACAACCTCGCTTTAGTCATTAGTAAAAATAATTCCTGCTCGCATGTGTTTTTTTTTTTTTTATGGTTTTTAGCTTGGCTCATTTACTCGAATTTTATTACCTCTCAAATGAAATTTGAGCGTTCCTTTTGAGTATTAGCTTGACCAGAAATTTGCGACAGGCGCCTCTGTAGTTCACTTACCTGTCTCCACGTGGCGTATTCGCCTTTAACTTTTACGCCGTGTGCAAATATCCGCCAAAGCGGACTGTGTGCCGTGAGAAAAAGAAACAGTATTTCTTCAAAGATAAAAAAAAGGATGAGATAACGAGCGTCTTGCGGTTGAAACATAGTGATTACTTTGTCATTCTCCGTTATCATTTCATGGCGATATGCGTCTAAAGAATAAAATCGGAACTTCTAAATATTATCGCAGAATTTATCGCACGCATTTCTAAAGTTCTTATAATT